>NC_141691.1:280972935-281601935 GCF_964263255.1 Lissotriton vulgaris
GAGTTGGGAAGTGTTTTTTTGGGGTGGGCTTTCTTTTTTTTAAACTTCGAATTTTTATTAGAGAAATGACATGATAACAAAGTCAAACAAAAGAAAAGGAAATTATACAATACAAGATATCTATGTCATTACTCAAATTTACTATTTATACCCACCCCCCCACCCATTACCTCCCCCTAAAGGATCACTACAGGAGGATCGGAAAACACAGTCAGCAAAGAAGAGGAAAAATAAAAAGGAAAAAGGAGATAAGAAACAAATTCAAAACAGTGGCTTTAAAATTGAGCAGGGCCTAAAGCAGACACAAAAGAAACAAACAGCATCCATTTCATCAGAGGTTTCATCAGATTTCACATATCTTTAATTTTCCCAATTCAGCCAATTGGTTAAAGGCGCCCATATCAATTCCCCCTCTCTTCGAGTCCTTAGACCTCTCCTCTTAAAAAACAGTAGCTCCCACTTCCCGACATTTATAAATTTGCTGAACCATTCATGTACTTTCGGGGGAGCAGGATCTAGCCACACCGTTGCTATACACAATCTCAATGTAGCCATTGCTACAAAGAGTAACTTCTGCTCTGGTTCAGTCATTTTCAAATCTACTACCCCCAACATTATAGCCTGAGGTAATAGTTATATCGTATATCCAAACACTTGTTCTAGCCGGTGTTCAATTTTGTTGGGGTCAAACAAGGGAAGGATGAAAACATATGAATACTATCTACAGCCAGCTCCCCACATCTGGGGCAATTAACCCCCACCACCCTGCCCCATTGTTGAATACGATGTGGGGTTATGTACAGATTAAACCATGTCTTAAAGCGTTGGACCTGGAGGTTTGCGGATATAGTAGCGATACGACTAAAACCTAGTGAGTCTTCACTTACCTCCTGTCTGGCATGTAATCCAATCTGCCATCGGCTAAAGTGCCTAGCTAAATCATCATTCCTTCTTTCATTTACCATTTTGTAAATCATAGAAATAGTCGATTTCCCCCCTTAACTACTTCGACTAATGGAATACGGGTCCAGCTGACAGTTTTCCTGAAAAAAAATCTCGGATCCGTAAAAATTTGAAAAGATGCCGATTACTAATGCCAAATTTCTGTTTTATACATTCCAAAGTCAGTACCCCTGTTTTCGAGGCGATATCTCCAATTGCAGTAACTCCTTTTGCAATCCATTCTCTAAAATATCCGTCCGCAAAAATTTCCGGTAGGAGAGTATTTCCTGTATATAAATGTATTCTCCCAATGTTATAAAATTTCTGCACAGGCGTCCAAACTCTAAAGGCCGCCAACAGCACCTTAAACCTCTCCCGTTTGAAAAAAGTAAAATCAATATGTCTAAATAAAAAACCCCTAGCCTCTTCCCCATAAATTCAATGATAAATAGATATATCAGACCCATCCAGATCCTCACCATCTAGTAGTTTGGCAATATGCCTCAACGTTATTGCCCAGTAATAGATCTGAAATTTTGGCAGGGACCAGCCCCCCCCTTCCTCTAGGTAGTGTTAGGTATTTCATAGCTCGCCTAGGTCGTTTACCGGCCCATACAAACCAAGAGATTATTCAGTCTACTTTTTTAAACCAAATTTGATCAAACACCAAAGGAATAGCTCTGAAAAAATAAAAAATCTTTGGTAAAAAAATCATTTTAAGGACATTACATCTACCCATCAATGTTAGCTGCAGATTATTAATCCGGCACGCTTCAGTTTCAATTTTGCCTAACAAAGGTTTTAGATTAATCTCCACAATCTCCTCAGATTTAGAGCTTATCTCTATCCCTGGATATTTTACCTTACCAATAACTCAAGGATCCACCAGCGAAATGTTATCATTGCATATTATTTGAGTTTTAGCATCGTTCAAGTGATACCCTGACAGCCTACCAAACTGTGATGTCATGCTTTGAATTCCCGGACTGCGGGGAATCTATCAAGATGGCAAGGTCATCCGCATAACCAAGAATTTTAGTGTCTCCACCTTTGGATCTGATAGGACGAATCAAAACATTAGAAAGACATTTTTTAATTAAGGGGCCAATATAAATTGCAAATAATAAAGGGGAACAGGGACATCCCGGCTGTGTACCTCTTAAAATATTAATTGCGCCTGTCTGAATCCCCATAACCGAGATTTGAGCTAGTGGTTGTTTATACATGCTCTGAATTGCACAGATGATTCTTTCCCCAAGACCATAGTGCCGCTGCCCTTGAAGAGAGGATTGTCTTAAAGACATGCCTTTGTTGTGTGTGTCTGGTCTGTGTTGGTGTGCGATGCATGCACCCTGCAGACCTTTTTGGGGCCTTTGAATTTTCATATTTGCATTTTGTTGCATTAAAAAGGCAGAGCAGTGTGCTTCATGCATCCTTTGCCTGGCTTTTATAGGACTTTTGTCAGCTCCTGGTGTTTCCTAGGCCCCTTGCGTGTCGCTTGTGTTTTGTGAGTATCCATGTGGCTGGTGGTCTTTTTTTGAGGTGGGAGTTATTTGTCTCCTGCTTTAGCCATATAGGCCTGCATGGTTTTCCTATTGGCTTACTGCTTCCATCCATCCACCCTCTTTGCCAGAAGCAGCTCCATGAATGATGTGATGCTGAAATAATTTAATGGCAAATAGGGTCCACTCCACTTCCATGAAATTTTTATTTTGGTGGTTCTTATTCTCTTTCCTATCCTTCCTGAGAGTGTAGTGTGTGTACACAGTAGTATAAAAGTCTCAGAAATGGCTAGACTATATCTTTTGTTTGAACTAGTACAGTAGCAGCTGAATCACAAAAACAAATGCAACATTTCACTGATGTTCTTCTCCTGGCTTATTTGCTTTTAGGTGCACAAAAAGCCAGAGGAGGAGGTGTCATCATCATTACCCGTTGTACTGCCAGCCAGCTAGAGGACCTGCTGCGCATCACGTCCACGTGTGACCACAACTTGTTGTGCATCTGCGTGCCTGTTACAAACTTTGAATCACAACAAATCCATTACCACCATCTTCTATTCTTGCTATTTCAATATACAAGTATCAGGTGTCTGCATTTCACAGTTGAATCCTCTGAATCCAGCTCCTCCGCTCCATCATCCTGAATCTCCCTAAATTCATTGCCCTCATGATGATTGGATGATGGAAAATAGAAGAAAAAATAAAAACGTTCCTAGTTTCGCCAAAAGAAGTGAAACATGATGACTACTATAGCTATCCTCCTTTCAGAGCCGAGAGAGACTGCCCATTAACTAAAATGAGATGGAACAGGTAATGATTGATGCCATGCATTGGACGCAGAGTCGCAAACTGAGTGATTTTGTCGTTGTTTGGTGTGCATGAAGTTATGTAATTGTGCACTAATCATCTTTCTACAGTACACACTAAACGTAACTCAAGGCAATTTTCCCCTTATTGCAAATATTTTTAATAAGAAATTTGTACTTCTACTGCAGCTTGATACATTGCTTTTGATTGAAAACAGGAAGGGCACTCAATCTGCACACTGAGTATGACAACAGCACCTTCCATGATGATGATGGCGAAAAAGACGGCCTGTTAACTTAAGATGAGAAGGAACAGGTAATGAAAATGAATGTCATGCATGACACCTGACTCTGAGCGATTGGTGTTTTTGTTGTTTGTTTGTTGTGCATGATGTCAAGTCAAAGTGTACTAGTAGTCTTACTGTACTCACTAAAGAGTGACTCAAGTCAATAATATTTCTACTCTTGTTGTGTAATAACAACATTTTACTTCTACTGCAGACTGATCTTCACAGTCAGTCATTACAAGTATCGGAGATGATTCATAGAATAATAACAAGTCAGGAGGACGTTTCATGAGTGGCATAAAAGGGAAACACGTCAACAACAACCACAGCAGACCCAAATGTCTGTGTAGAAGTGGAGTCGAGTGTAGCGGTGGAATGACTGCGGTGCATTGATTTACTTAAATTGTAAAATTCTATGTTTGGATATGTGCTTTGTCCAACTCCAAAAAAGTACACTAAACGGAGGATGTGGTAAGCGACGTGCCGTCACTGTGTGCTTGGTCTGTCCTGTTGTTGTTGAAGGTCAATGCTGGAAACAGACTAGAGTAGAGATGATGCATAGGTGCAGCCTCGGAAAGTGTTCTTGTTGCACTACACTATAACTTGTGCATTTCTTTCAACTTTGTTTCTCAATATCCCTTAAGTTTTTCCATCTACAATTACAGGCCGGGCTTGCCCAATACTTGGGAAAACATTACAATGCACACTTACCTTACCAATAAACCTACATTTTCCAGGCAAGCAGTGGCGACTGGCGACACCCAAGATTGATGGACAAGAGGACCAAGAGGAATTCCGAGATGCAAATCCAGTCCTCATTTTTGACCAGGATAACACAGTAACAGTATCAACTTTCATAATCTTTTAAATAATTTAATTCTTTTGTCTACAATCTTTACAACAGTGTGTTCTTCTTGTTGTTGTTATTATCATTAGGTTTGCTCTCTGTTTATGATTCATCCCTACCAATATTTAACATTTTTATTTGCTATCTGTAAAAGTATTAAGCCTGGAACAACTGAACAAGAAGTGTATGTAATCCGGGTTTCCTTATCAATCATCATCATGCATGCATTTCCTTTTTCTCCCATAACATATTGATAGGGATATGGTAGTCTACAGAGTTTGTTGTTTGGTTTTTGTCCATGCGTACTCTCTGTTTTTCATTTTCAAACCTTTCCCCCAACCCCCCTTCCCATCCATTTTCCAAACTCTAACCCTCTTCCCCCGGGCTGTGTGACTTATTGAGGTGTGACTAAATTAAATGTACAGCAATAATTAATCACACGCTTGCTTGGGCAAATGTGGCGAAAGGAACAGTACTTCAATTTCAAGGCAGAGCGATGATCATCCTCTGCTTGCCCACCCATGAGCAGTATATTTTAGAGGTGATTTTCTTTTAACAAAGGAACATATACCTCCGCATTAATTGCCAGCATTGATTGGATTTGTTGTCATCCTCATACACAGCACTAACTATTACACTGTAGGCCTAGTCAAGTGACTCAACACAACTATAGTTTGTTACTCTGTCTAGTAGGCTATCCCATCACCATTTTATTTTGTTGTAAAATATGTTTGCATATTATTGTTGCTCGGTAAGTTCTGTACTGTACTTTATTCTACTACTCCTCGAACAGTCTATGAAAGGCGACTGACTGTCTCATTTTCTTTTTTTGCAAATGCTGCTGCCTTTCCAGTGTCTACTACTACTACTACCACCACCACCACCACAATCATGGCATGTTAGAGAAAGGAAACCATCATTACCATGCAGCCATCGATGTGCCTAAGTTAAACATCAAGCAAAGGTAAGAGAAGTTTGGGGGAGGCATAATTAATAATGGACATGTTTTCAATCAATTCACACACCCCTTTGAGTCCAGATAAAGAATGCATTGAGTAGAATAGAGAGACTGACAGTGTTAGTAGGACAACTCAATCAGTGAGGAGTGTTGCATCTATCTGTTTGTCTCTTACACAGTAAGCAAATTATTTAAATCAAACACGGGCTATGGGTGGACCTGCACGAGCAAGGAAACAGTGTGATGTAAACAGTAACCTCACCTACAAAACATTAACAACAGTGTATGTAAAGTAGAAATATAGATTTAATATAACCCAAACAAAAATTAACTATGTAAAAAAAAAAAAAACCTGACCCACCCCTCTCCCTAACCCCAACCAATGTCCGTAACGAGAAAGTCCAAATATCTAAAACCCCAACGCCCAATTCCCACCCACCAAACAAGAATTAAAAAAGGGTCTATGTGTTGCGGGATTGTCTCTGGAGGACACGCACTGCCTCCTCTAGTAGGGCGACTCAGCACTTTAAAGCATGGCAGCTGCAGCCACAGTGGAGGTGCACCAGAGATAGAAATGCGGTGGCGCCGTACCGCTGGAGAGCGGTGGCTGGGGTCCGGGGCACCGGAGAAAGCTTCAGCTGCTGCAGCCTCCTCCTCCTCCTCTTCCAAGACCACCAGCCGCCGCTATTTTTGTAGCCCTACCTCCAGCTTGCGGTGCCCTGCCTTGGAGGCCAACTCTTTCCGATCTGGTGTGGAAGGAGTAGCTGTATATCAAAAAGAAAAAAACAAGACAATTGTAAAATATACTCATAGAAAAACAGTAAGACAAGTTAATTATACACATAGTGGCATGGTAGCACTATAAAGCACACTACATAAGATTTGTGGTGTGTATCTATCCTCCCACTTGCTTGAGCTTTAACGTTTGCAGGATTTTTCTCAGGGATTCAGCGAATTATGCATCAGATTCTTTACTATCAGCCACCTTTGCAATTTGCATGCTTGCATCACACGTATCCTTCTCTCTGTCAGTCATAAATATTAAATCTTGCCCGTCCTTCTTCCTTCCACCCATCCTTCACTTTTTAGTTCAACACCAGGCGATCTGATTTGACTTTTAGTCTTCTCCATAAAACTTTAAAAACGGAGTTGAAATCACAGATAGATGAGGCCATTGGTTTCTTGATACTCCCGCCCCTAATGCCTTTACTAATGCCAATTAAAGGGTGTCTTCACTCTTCAAACAATCACAACAACTTTTACTTACTTAGGGCATCATTAGGCAGTCCGCCCGCCATCCTGGCGCTAAAAAGCCCTGCCCGCCATAAGGGCGCGGGTCCCGTGGGGGCAATTAGGATGTGCCCGACACAGTGGCAGGCGCATCCCGTATTTTTAACATTGTGGCATCGGTGCTGAAAGGACCGCCTACCCAATGCTAAAAATACATGTTGTGCTTTTCCAAGCACAACGTGACAGGCCCTGTGCATGTGCAGTGCTTCCACGACTGAGAGGTTGGGTGTGTTATGTTCTGGGTTGTCTACTTGTTCAGTATCTTGGGGGGAGGGTTCGGAGAGCTAATAGTTATGACAAGACACTACTATATCTAGTCGGGCAGGGGATTGTGGTGGGTTCTGAACTTCAGATTGAGGTGTGTGAGGAAGGGAAGGTCCAACCTCCCATCACCAACATCCTATTTTCTTGTGCAAAGTTCTGTATGTTCAAAATCCCTACAACAGTAGTAGTATGTCCTATCCTATCAAAATAGTAATAAATCTTGTTGGGCATTTGTTGGTGGGAATTGTCGAAAAGCCTCAAGATTAACAAAGACTAGAAGTAGTACAAGAGGACAACCCAAAGGACTGGACTCAATGGCTAGAGCTACTGGTGAATATTTTTTTTATTATGTTTAATTTAATTTTATATTATATTTGTAGTTATTTGTCATATGTATTTAACATTATATTATGTTTTCAAAAATGTTTACATATTAAATATATTAGTATTTTAATTTTTAACATATGTATATATTCTTGTATTTATTTAGTTTTTAAAAAATATTTTTGATGTTTTTAATATTTTGTTTGTTTTAAATGTTGTACTGACTGTAGTGAGAATATTAATTGTTGCCCCTCTGCTATCCAACAGTTTCCATATGTTACGCTCATTGGAAATGGGAATAGGTAAATCTATCCCTCTGCAATCCAACACTTTCCCTACTGTTGCACTCACTGGAGTGGGAATAGTAATTTTTATCCCCGTTATCCAACATATACCCTACTGTTACGCACACCAGAGTGGGAATAGTAATTTGTACCCCTCCGCTATCCAACATTTTCCCTTGTGTGACACTCATTGAAGTGGAAAGTGTAATTTTTACCCCTCTGCTATCCAACATTTTCCCTACTATTGCACTCATTGGAGTGGGAATAGTAATTTTTACACCTCCATTATCCAACACTATCCCTACTGTTAATAATAATTTGTACCCCTCCACAATCCAACTATTTACCTACTGTTGCACTGACTGGAATGGGAATATTAATTTTTACCCCTCTGCTATCCAACAGTTTCCCTATTGTTACACTGATTGGAGTGAGAATAGTAAATTGTATCCTGTCACTATCCAACACTTGCTCCACTGTTGCACTCACTAGAGTGGGAATAGTTATTTTTACCTCTCCACTATCCAACACTTTCCCAACTGTTGCACTCGCTGGAGTGGGAAATTTAGTTTAAGGATTTTAAAAAAGGTTTAATCTTTTAATTTAATAATAAATACATTTTTTATAAGATTTTATGGTATTGGTATATTTACATATATCTATTTGTACATTTTTACTCAATTTTAAAATGTTAAAATACATTTAAATTGATAGTTTATTACTTGTTTTAATGTAAATATATATATTGTGAAAAATCTTGCTCTTTTGCAATTTCTCCTGGTCATCTGGTCTCGTGACTTGCCGGTTGTTCAGCATCGCCAATACGTTTCATCTGTTGCAGTGTGCGGTGCTTTCAGTGCAGGTTGCCGAGTGCTGAATTGGGGACTGCTGTGGAACCGCCGAGAGCCACTGCAGTGTTTCTGCTGTTCCTGCCTGTGTTGTGTCTCCCACCCAAAATCAACCCCCCCGCTGCCCTCATCCCCGCTTCCCTATCTTCTCGGAAAACGGGAGATGGGAGACTTAAGCCGCGGGGGGCACCCGAAAAACAACTGGGGGGGGAGCAGTAGCAGCGGTGGTGGGGGCGGTGAGGAGCCACAAGAGGATTGCGGATTGAAGAGAGCCACAAGCCTCATAAACGGTGAGTCAGCGGCAGGGTGAAACAGCGAGGAGCCAGGGCTGAGCCTGAAAACCTGAAAAAAAACATTTTTGCAATGAGAGGTCGTAGGGATCTACAAGGGGTCGTCAGCTGTGCCCTGGGTTTTCAAGGGTCCTCGCTTGCTACTACTACTTTGTCACCTGGAGACACCTGGTCACCTGGTCACCTGAGACAGGTAACATGGGAGACGCAAAGGGGGGGCAAGCGGGAGTCACTACCAGCTTTGCCGTAGGAGCATCGGCATCTGCCCTTGCCACTGCCTCCACCTCTGCACCTGCACGCGACCTTCACGCTACTAACATCAGCACCCCGGATGTCCCCCGGGGGCCCCTGGAGGTTTTGGTGCCCATGAAAGCGGTAGCTAGTGGTGGGTTATGGGCGGGCGGGCTGAGTATCTGCTGAGTGTCTGCCGCAGGTTGCACACAGCGGTCCCAAATGACGCGCTTCACTGATCAGTGACCAGCGACCTGCGAACGCGGGGAAGGCTGTGCTGTGGTGCGTTGCGTTGCGTGCTGCAGGAGCTAAACTCAGGGCTGGTGTGTGATTGGTGTGTGATCAGCGTTATCTGCACGATCTGCTGACCTGCTGGCAACCCAGTAACCCAATATCTAGATCAGCAATCAAATTCCCAGTAACTCCGGGATAAAGGAGATAAAGCAGATACAAATGAATAAAGAAAAGTTGTGAAATGAGGTCTGGGAAGCCAAGGAACTATACGGCACCTGTGAACCTCCTCAAAAGATCAAGGAAAGCAAAGAAAAGCCTCAAAAAAGATCTAATGGATGTCAATAATGAAGGAAAGGGGAAGGACAAGGAAAAGAATGGAGATGAGGAAGGAGAACGCGTCCTGATTTCCCCCCTGCAAACTAGCCACAAAGACATTAAAGCGCGCAAGTGCTCAAACAGCCCCACAGTGAGCAAATCTGGCTTTCAACCAAAAATGTATACAACATTTTCATTCATCAAAGATGCCAGCTCGGCCCTCTATCTAAACAGTGCCAAAACAGGCGATCTACCAACTCTGCTCCAGCCAACTAAAGTAAGTAGGACAACTCCCTTGAAGCAAGAATCACAGACGAAGGAGGAAAAGAACCAAGCAGACCCCATAAAAGGGGAATGCAGCGCAGAGGCGGACGCACAGGCAAGCAAAGAAGAATAGAATAAGGGGCTTCAGTAGAATCAATCAGTACTGGTTCAGGGACAAAGACAGTAGTTGGCAGACTCAAGCACAAAAATAACCTCAAACGGCAATGAGCAAGATCGCACAAAGGAACACACAACAGTGGGCCAAAATGCGATTTCAAACCTTAACCTCTCATTAATAGCCAGCAGGGAGAGGAGTCTCACAACCCCCAAAAGCATAACGAGACAAAATAATCACTATAATCATTCTGAGGAAGAATACTTCGAATCCCCAGCAACTAAGAAAAGAAGGCAAAGACCACTGGGAAACTCTGAGGGACATGGCGGACCAGACAGGGCAGCAACATTTGGCTCCAAGGATTACACTCTGCAGGGCGACGTGCAGAAGAGCAAACCAACGCAGTATGCAGATTCAATACCACAAAAAGAAACAACAACCTGCAAACACACAGTGACAAGGCCCGAGGACAGGCAAGCAAGGAATGAGCTCAGGAACACAAGGGAACCCATAACAAGGGCAGACTTAGATGTAGTTGGGCAACCAAACACCATAATTACACAGGAAGCAAGAGTCGAGGGGCAGTGCTCACTTCAATCTAACAATCCACAATGCGAGAAACTGGGAAAACTTGAGAAACATTAGGATCTCGTCAAGCAAGGGGGTGCCCCAAGACCAACCGAAACAGATCCTCCTAGCATATTTACTGTATCTAACAAACAATCTAACACACAACATACATCACCACAGTTAAACAATTTTGAAACCTCATATCTCACCCAGGAAGAGTGTGAAGAACTGGTAGCATCTTATCCCATGGCTTTGAAGAGGGAATTGCCAGGAGAGAGCATCAGTGTAAATCTTGGGAAGGAAATACCAAATGCAAAGGAAGACATCTGGGCAACCCTTCTGCACACAATGCAACTATTGGTAAATGCCATTCCATACCAGTCTGATAAAATGGATCTACAACTCTCTGTCCTCCACTCTCTGTCAATATTTGTTGCCAACATTGATGGCAAGTTAGCAGAGCTGAATAGCATGGTTAAAAGGGCGCAAGACGAGACCCAATTAATACAATCTAACTGCTCTTGCATAACAATTGTGGACAAACTGGTAACTCTACCAACAGCAATGGACAACCTCCTTTCTGACATCAGAGATGCAGTTAAAAACAACCGTCCGAGCAACCCTGTCGATAAGAGACTCGAAACGGCATTGCCCACACAAGCTGGATTACAGTCACCAATCCAGGAGAATTTAAAGACAACCTTAGACCTACTCCCACCCAGGGAAACAGTAGATGCAAAGAAAACAACTGTTATCAATAGACAACAATATGAAGGACCCCAAACGCCTCCAACTGAGAACATGGCGCAACCTGATAAAACTCATCAAAAAGATGCAACGTTGGTACGCTTCAAAACAAGGAAACATGGGAAGAAAACAGAAAAGGAAGGGAAGAATAAAAAGGGCACCATTAGTGTGAAAGTAACACCAAATCCATCACAAGATAGGCTGATCGAGATGAGAGACACTTCAGACACAGAATGTATCATCTTAGAAAACAAAAATCGAAAAGGGGAAAAAAAACCTGAAAGAAATCCGTCACTAGAAAGAAGGCATATCATTAGCCCCTCCCCTAAAAGCGAGAAAGTAACACCGAGCTTACTACAAGCAAGGCAGAATGCTACGAGAGATGACACAGAAAGGGCGTATAACCTACAAGAAGCTACAAATTTGATAGACAGGAATAATCCTGGATGGACTCCATCACAAGACCGATGACCCAGTAATAACCCTTCCCAGACAAAGGAAGATATACAAACCGAGGAAGCCCCCAACGGGCCGCAACTAAGGCAAGTAACCCCAGACAAAAACTAACGAAAAGTAGTGAAATGAGTGATAAACAATATGATGTAGGAATCGAGGAACACCACGGCCAAGGGGAAGACCCAATTAATAATATTGATAACAGTCGGACACAAGATAGGGGGCAAACTGGTATGACCTCATTAATCTTCCACCCGGAATACAAATCAAGGGGCCCAATAGACACCCTAAATAGGGGGAACATATTACAGCTACTGAAACCATCGATAGCCTCAAAAACATATCATCCAGCGATTTGGAATCGGTAGAATTTATAGAACCCTCGGGACACTTAGGAGTAGAACCAACAAAAAGTATATGGGCCACAGCAGAATTACCGGAGAGAATACTAAAAGAAAAAGCAAAGTTCGACTCTTGGGGAATAAAACTCCAGCCTTTCTTTAAACCAAGATATCCAGATCCTTTATCACTTGACAGCCAACAAAGGAAAAAATAAATGAGCCGCCATATCGGAACACGGTTCTAAGAGAAGCACGAAGCAAAACGCCAGAGATTTTGGCCCATTCAGAACAGTCCGACAAGAAAATACCTGTCAATGGCAGATCGCCCTCGCAAAATTGGAGCTGGCTATCAAGAACTCTAAATGTTAAAGTCACAAATCAATGACATCGTAACACAAAAACAGCCAATACACCCAGCGCTCTCAGCTTGTGCTCCTGGAAGATCAATGGCCTATGAGATAAATTCTCTGACACAGATTTAAACATCTACTTGCAAAGATTTGCCATCATCACACTGCAAGAAACATGGTCTGATTCTCCACCAGCGCTGTTGGGATACAACTTGAACTTTCTGCTGCCTACACAGAGCTCACCGTTTGGCCACGAGAAAGGAGGTCTTGCCACATATAGTGCGCTACAATCAATTACTGAAGCAGTACCCTTGGCTTACAAGCTAGCCCCCCCAAACGCGATGCAAGCAATGTGACTGACATTCCGCGAGCAGAACTAAAAAGAGGACATCATCCTAATAAACCTCTATTTACACCCTAGGGAAAAAGCCAAGGGATCACAACAGCTGAAGGAAGAACTTGTAAAACTAATAAAAACCGAGAAAACAAACAGCTTAATCATCACAGGGGACTTCAACTTTAATATGCTCAGCAACTCTGCCCCCGAAAGCACCGATGATGAGGACCCCTTTGCTTGGGAGCAAAACCACCAAGACAGCACCTCGGGAGGCAGAAGAACGAAAACAGTTAGGAGTCTACTGGTCATACTAGAAGAGCTGGGCTTCCGAGCACTCAACAGTAGATTTCCAAGCGATCGACCACAATCTGCAACATTTCACAGCACTACGGCAAGCTACACAATCGATTTCACATTCTTCTCTCGAAGCCTGTATCAAAGGGTAAGAGATATCCATATCAGCCCGATGGACTACAGTGACCACCTCCCATAGGAAACCATGATCGAGGCACCGATAACACTAAGCCCTCCAGACAGAGCCGAAAGGAACAAAAATATAAGGCTAGATGGAAAGGGCAAGCCGTGAAATATAAGATCCACCATAACATTTTGGTGCATGCTGGGACCTGTAGTTGTCGCTATGGACCATGTGACCGCTAGGAGATTACAAATCGCACTAACCTGTGAGCAAGGCAAGGATGCGGAAACAGGTTGGGATGTAAAGAGTGTGGAGGCTGCCGAGCACATGACAAATTAAAGTCAGCATGAAAAGCAAGTCGGAGTTGGGCTTTGTTTTAGGTGGATGTTGTAAAGCACAGGATTCTCTGTTCCTGTTGAAAGCCCACCTGCAGGTTTGGGGCCCCCAGTAAAATGGAGACTTTGGGAAACAGTTACATTGAGGGGGCATGACCCGCTCTTGTAATGCACCAGCCACAGGAATCACCAAGGCAAATGGGTAACGTGAGGGAGAAAGGGAGAAGAGGGAGATGTATCTCTCACCATGACACCGCATTTTCAGGCATTTATGTTTGTGCAAGGCAGCAAAGGGCACTGCGCTTTTGATGATGTTAACAGTTTGTGCACTTTTGATGGAACAATCACTGTGACATTAATACTAACATTTTGGTGCATGCTTGGGCCTGTAGTTGTCGCTATGGACCATGTGACCACAAGGAGATTACAAATCGCACTCACCTGTGAGCAAGGCAAGGATGCCGAAACCGATTGAGTTGTAAAGAGTGTGGAGGCTGCTGAGCAAATGATGAATTAAAGTCAGCATGAAAAGCAAGTCGGAGTTGGGCTTTGTTTTTGGTGGATATATATATATACTGTGATCAAGGGCATCCGCCCGAAACGCGTCAGTCAGCTGTGCTGCTTATTTTGTTGGAATAAATCACTGTTTTGCCTCAATTTAGGATTCGTTTGGTCTTTTGTCTCTGGTCGCCAGCTTTCTGGAAGTTCAGGACCGACTGTTTTCAAAGATATGTGTGTATATATATATATATTCAATGAAAAAACCATTGGTTTTAGGCCATATATAGTTAGGAATTAGCATTTACAAAACCTTATTTTACTCGCATAAAACCATTGAAATTCCATATATAGTTAGAAGCGCTAACTATATATCGCGCACCCGCAATCCACTGCTGATGATGTCACATATTACATCATTCATGACATGGTCAGTGACATCACTGATGACATCACTGATGACATCTCAAATGACATCACTGATGACATCACTGATCACAACATCCAGTGATTGTATGTGTCTGTAAAGTTTAAATATGTTTCACATATTGAAGAATGAGTGGATGTATAAGTGTCTGGATGAAGAATTTAGTAGGTGCATGACTGACTGTATGAGTGAGTGATTAAATGTGTCTCACTGAGTGCATGGGTTAGTGACTAAACTGTCTTAATTTGTGCATCAGTATGTTTGTTGTTGTGTAAGCTGCTGCATGTGTTGATCAGTAGCTATAAGAGTGGCCATATGGGTTATTGATTGGTTGCCCAAGTATTTGAATGGGAGGCTGAGTGTGTGTGTGGGTGGCTGGGAGGTGCGTGACTCTGTGCATAGATGTGTAAGCAGTTGATTCACTAGGAGTATGAGTTCAAGAGTGCATGTGGAAACAGCTATATGGGCGGTTGACTATGCATGGGTGTGTTGGTGAGTGAATGGATTTCTCATTGCTACATGTGCAAGTAAGTACGTATGTAAAACACAATACATGTGAGAGTTGAGATATATAAATAACTGAACATAAGAGCCAGTGAATGTGTGAGTGGCTGTATCGATCACTGTGAGCTTGTATCAGGGATTATATAAGAGAATAAATATGTGTTATTATATGTTTGAATAAGTAAGATGTGTATAACTTTATAGTTGAGGAAATGGAGGTGTGATTGATTCTTTGCATGACTGAGTAGGTGTGTGAGTAACTCCATGGATGAGTGACAGTCTGTGAGTGTCTGTTTATACTGAGTGTATGTAAGGTTATATTAGAGTCTGAAGAGGTTCATTGTATTATCACATAAGTGATGTGATCAGTGATGACAAATGAGATGTCATCAGTGATGTCATTTGAGTTGTCATCAGTGATGTCATCAGTGATGTCATTTGAGATGTCATCAGTGATGTCATTTGAGTTGTCATCAGTGATGTCATTTGAGATGTCATCAGTGATGTCATCAGTGATGTCACTGACCATGTCATGAATGATGTAATATGTGACATCATCAGCAGTGGATTGCGGGTGCGCGATATATAGTTAGCGCTTCTAACTATATATGGAATTTCAATGGTTTTATGCGAGTAAAATAAGGTTTTGTAAATGCTAATTCCTAACTATATATGGCCTAAAACCAATGGTTTTTTCATTGAATTTTCAAGGTTTTCTAAATGCAAATTCCTAACTATATATCCACTATAACCTATGGTTTTTTCTGTGAATTTCATTGGTTTTTTAATAGCAAATATGAAAAGCTTTAAAATGTCAAGTACGTGATAGATAAAAACATTTTCGTATTTATGCACGCTGATGTGCTTTGAACGCTGCACCCCCCCCCCCTCCCCTCTTTTGTCTTAGTAGTACTCTCTCTTTGCAGATACTGAAGGGTAGTTAACGCAGGCCTTTACCACCGTTGTAATCCGTCGTGCCTCCTTGTCTCTCCATTTGATTGATTGTTGTCCAAGCATTTACTGTTTTAGAATTGGTTCTCTTTGGATCATTCTCTATTTACAAACAAGCACAAAGTCGCAATACTCTGTTTAGTCTTTGCAGATAGTGAAAAATCGTGTAAAAAAATAAAAGTAATCGAGCAAAATCAGTAGGCCACTAATTGGATCTCTTTTTGACCTCGCTAAAATAGAAATATTAGGAACAACCCTTCATGAGAAATACGAAAATAGTGAGATGAACTGAGCTCCACACCATGAGGGCTGCAAGACAGCTCGGCTCCGTCACCCATCCCGCACAAAATAACGACAAACCCTATGCAAATATTAAAAATATAGACAACACACCAGCAAAGAAACAGGGTAAAACATTTTATTAAAAAACTATTTACATAACGTTGGTTTATAAGATGATGTCAGTAGTGGACCGATGTGTGAATAGATCGAAAACAGCACAAGGCTCCAAGATCTGGATGGCAAGCTCCTGGATGTTGGGTGCCATAGTTTAGAGTTCTGAATTTCAGCCTTTTTCAATGCCTGTGCTTTGTTGAATCAAAATGGCGGCTTGACACAAAGCTGACTCAAGCGTTGCTACTGATGCTATGCAGACCAAAACTGGTTTTCAGTTTGTACATTTTTCTAGATTTTTCAATCCAAGTTTGGTTGACTTTGTAGAACGATGGCTTCAGATTTTCAACATACGGTGTGGTGGCGCTGACTGGGAGGGGGCGCTTCGCTCCTGCCCCCTCCCCAAGTAAGATTTTCATACGTGAAAGTACGTTAATGGTTTTGGTCCCTGAGATGCTTCGATGTCACTACCATTCTCAAATAGCATAAGTTCTGGATGTTGGGTGCCATTGTTAAGAGTTCTGAGCAGTGCTTGTAACACTGTCTGAAGCTTATTTCCACCTACTGCAGCTTCACTATTCTCAAAGTAAGTGAGTGTCGTTTGTGGACCTGACTGCATTAGAAAACAATGTGATATGTTACCTTCCTAAACAGCTTGACGGAGGCCCCTGAGGGGCGGTGTGATGGCCATGGACTCGGAGAAGACGCTTGGCTCCGACACCCTCCCCAAGTCTTATAGCACTGGTGTAGCCTGAGATCGCCCCCGACATAGGCGGCCGGCTCCCGGGGTCCGGCGGAACTTTTTGCCTTTTGATGACTCTTCAATTCTGGACCTTGTCCCACAATCCGTTTGACCTGAAGACAAGCTGTAGTGGGGCGCCCCTTTATCGTTTTAGTTGCCATTCCGCAGGCTTCTGGTGGGGAGCGGCTGCCATGATTGCTCGTGGAATGGCCACGACGGAGCTACCCGCGAACTGGGCCGCAAACTGGTAGTGAAACGGGAATTCGCCATTTTGTGCTTCGTTAATTAAAGTACTAGGTATAAGGGGGTGCGGGAGACGTATCCTAATCCCCTATGTTTCCTGAGGGTGGCTGAGGAGGCTGATATATGTTGATACATCTCTTCCAGCGGCTGCGCCATCTTGCCTTTTTTCGAATGCCACAATTTTGTCGTGCACGGCAGCCATTTTAGATGCCAGGCTGGTCCCAGGCTATCACCTAACCCTGCGGATGTAGTTTATGGCCCCAGCTGTAGAGAATTCAGACATGCCAATCCTCCTGATTCAGGCGTGTGAGTACTGATTTCAGTGCTAGTCTCCCGCCTCCCGATTTCTGCAAGCAAAAACCCGGGGGCATATTACGAACAACTAGCGATAATTTTTGTCTCTAACTTGTTTAGAGACAAAAATTATCGCCGCACATCGGCGATTTTTATCGCAGATAAACCTTGCTATTATCGCAGAAAAGTCAGCGATATTCATGTATTATCGATCTAATGCTCTTAGCCATGTTATCCACCTCCCATTGGATAACATGGCTAAGAACTGCTCAGGGCAGGTGAAAAGTCAGCGATATTCATGTATTATCGATATAATGCTCTTAGCCATGTTATCCACCTCCCATTGGATAACATGGCTAAGAACTGCTCAGGGCAGGTGTTAGATTTTGGAGATATTCGCGCTTAGCGCGAATATCTCCAAAAGTTGGTAATAGAAGGTAGCGATGTTAGGGACTGTTTCCAGTCGCTAACATCTTGGCACGCCACTTTGCATGTCATTAGTGATAAGTATCACTGACATGCAAAGCGGGGCCCAAGATGGTCGCTATCTCCTTTTAGCTGTCACTAACTGGTGTTAGCGACAGCTTGGTAATAGGGAAATAATTTTATCTCCGCTTTCATGGCTTTTAAAGCCAAAAAAGCGGAGATAAACCCCCTTGATAATATGCCCCACGATTCCTTGGGGGTTTCAGCTGACAGGGCTTGGTATTGTGTTACATGGTAATTTTTCCATGAAACGTCAGAGGGTCGATGCAGGGGTTCTAGAAGAGGTGATAAACCATTTAAGCCTCATGAACAAGCGCATGGTCTTTTAAAGATTTGTGAAGTACTCGGGGCGGCGGTGTGTGTGTGCCCTCTTTCAGGAGCGGGCGGGGGGGCACTGCCAGCAACTTGCCAGGTCAGGTAGTGTTCAACACGTGCATCACCCTTTCTCTGCCTGCTATTGCGCTTCATGCTTCGGAAAGGTAAGAAAAAGAACGTGCATTTGAGTTTGAAATGTCCGATCCTGCAGCAGCACACTTCCAAAGCCCACACATGACAATAACCCGATTCAAGGCCCCATTCACCCGTTTTAAAAAAAATAGATAACACTCCAACAAAGTAAGGTTATAAAACTTTATTAACTACTAACTTTAACGAACGGAACAAAAACTAAAAACATTTAAACATTTCTCAACACAAAAAGCAACAATGGTTAGAAGCTGTCTTTTGTGCGAATAGTCCCAAGGCAGCACAACGTGCAGAGTTCTGGACGGCACCCAGGTGATGTCGCCTGGGTGCCGCACTGGTTTAGGGATCCTACAATGCTGCTCCGAAAATTGGCGTGGGGCGTCCCGGGTGGGGCGGGGGGAGGCCTCGTCAGTAGCGGTCTGTTGTGCGAATAGTCCCAAGGCAGCACAACGTGCAGAGTTCTGGACGGCACCCAGGTGATGTCGCCTGGGTGCCGCACTGGTTTAGGGATCCTACAATGCAGCACAGAAAAACAGCGTGGGGCGTCCCGGGTGGTGCGGGGGGAGGCCTCGTCAGTAGCGGTCTGTGTCCAGTGTCACATGGCTGACACAACATGTACGACAGGCACCCATGTGATGTCCAGTAAACTGCCGCACTGGTTTTGGTATCCTACAATGCTGCTCCGAAAATTGGCGTGCGGCGGCCCGGGGGGGGGGCGTGGGGGAGCTGGCGTGAACGGGCCTCCCCAGGTGGCGGCCATCTAGCTGAGTTGCGCTCGCTCTTGCGGCCACAGCGTCTCGCTCACCATGTTGTTGAGTTGCTCCCACTCTTGCAGTGCAGCGATAGGCGGCTGCCACATGGCTCTTAAAATGGCGGACAGCTCCTCGGTTTTAGGCCTGGTCCACTGAAATGGTCCTGGGACACTTTGAAACTCGGACGCTTGCCTGCTAGGGCTTGGGCTCCATTCTCGAAAAGCGTCCCCTCAGCCGTGAAGATTGTATAAAAGTCTTGGGGGCCCCCGACTCCCGCAGGCTTCCGGTGGGGAGCGGCTGCCATGATTGCTCGCGGAATGACCACGACGGAGCCACGAGATGGTGGTGCTCTCATGCTGACGCCAGCTTCAGTCTGAATGATCCAGAAACAAGGTGGGGCTTTCATCGTTTGGGAAAAAAAAATGTTCTAAACCAATGAAAAGTGTTATTTTTAGGTCATATGACCAAGCCTTCCATCTTTAGGAAACCAAAAGTAAAATGAACCAATGAAAAGTTTTATAAACAAGTCACATGACCTGTTATGCGGCATAGGGCTACAAAAAGCGTAGAAAATCCGTTGGCACGTGAGGTGGCGTCAGTAGCGGACCGATGTGCGAATAGGCCGAAGGCAGCACAACGGGCCGAGATCCGGATGGTACCGAGGTGGTGTCCAGCAAATTGCCGCACTGGTGTGGCCATCCTACAATGCTGCGCCGAAAGACGGCGTGTCCAGCTGAATTGCGGTCACTGTTGCGGTACAGTGACTCGAACGCGCCGAGATCCGGATGGCACCGAGGTGGTGTCCAGCAAATTGACGCACTGGTGTGGCCATCCTACAATGCTGCGCCGAAAGACGGCGTGTCCAGCTGAATTGCGGTCACTGTTGCGGTACAGTGACTCGAACGCGCCGAGATCCGGATGGCACCGAGGTGGTGTCCAGCAAATTGCTGCACTGGTGTGGCCATCCTACAATGCTGCGCCGAAAGACGGCGTGTCCAGCTGAGTTGCGGTCACTGTTGCGGTACAGTGAGTCGAACGCGCCGAGATCTGGATGGCCCCGATGTTGTGTCCAGCAAGTTGCCGCACTGGTGTGGCCATCCTACAATGCTGCGCCGAAAGTCGGCGTGGGGTGCCCCGTTGGCTTATGAGGTGATGTCAGTAGTGGACCGATGTGTGAATAGGTCGGAACCAGCACAAGGCACCAAGATCCGAATGGCAAGTCCTGGATGTTGAGTGCCTCAGTTGAGAGTTCTGAGCAGTGCTTGTAAGACTGTCTGAAGCTTATTTGCACCTGCTGCAGCTTCACTAGGTCCGGCGGAACTTTTTTCCTTTTCCTTTCTGCTTCTTTTCCTACAATGCGTTTCATCTGAAGACACGACCAGGTCCCTGAATGTGTGCAGGGGGACGCTATTGATTGAATGAAAATGGCGGCTTGACACAAAGCTGACTCAAGCGTTACTGTTGGTGCTATACAGACAAAAATTGGTTTTCAGTTTGTACATTCTTCAGGTTTTTTTTTTCCATCCAAGTCTGATTGAGAGTTTGTAGAAAAATGGCTTCAGATTTTCCACATACTACTCTTCAACATTCTTCCTAAATGTAACAATGTGAAACTCACTAGGAGAACGGCTGTTTCTGTTTCCTTTCAAAATGCTGCCACCAATATTTTCTGAATGGAAGACACCATCTTGTAGCATAAAGGGCCGAAAGGGGTTCTGGTCTGGCCGATGGTTGGTGGAGACATTTTGACTATATCTTGGACCTGCCCGGCCTCGCCCAAAATGGCGCCGGTATAAATGGGACTCGTAACTCCTTGCCCGCAAATGTATATCTAGAAAATGTTATTGTAAGTGGCCCTGTCGTATTTTAATTACAAAATGTACGTCCACCGATTCCGCAACTGTTAGACACCTTTGTTCTTGTCACCTAATGGCCCGCTCGTTACGTTCTTCTACAATGTAAATGTCTCCTCATCATATACGATTTCAGTTTGCTCCGTGGCCGGCCCACGTGGTTATAGGCCCGTATTTGTATACTGACATTTTCACAATAAAGGTTTTTAAAACAAAACACGGTAGTAGTATTTACATTTGTAAAGTTTTTACTTTTAGTGACTGTTTTCGAATCAGTAAAAGGCAAGTGAAATAAAGCAGTCCAATTACATGACGGATAAAAGGTATAATATGTAGGAACGCAGTAAAGATAAATGGTCAAGGGCAGTTGTGTTTTTCATGTCTGCAACATAAAGTGATCGATAAGAATCTGATAATCAGGAGTATCGGCGACTAAGACAGCAGGCCGAATCTCTTTTACTCAACGGCTCCGTCATGGAAGGAAGAAACGCCCTTTTTCTCGAAAAAGGAATATATTTTACTTGCAAGACAGTTGTAAATTTTCCGGGAAAGTACATTAGCCTGGAATAGTATAACATATGTTTGAAAAAAAAATATTGTTCGAAAATAATAAAAAGCGTAATTTTTAGGTCATATGACCAAGCTTTTCATCATTAAATTAACAAAAGTAAAATGAACCAATGAAAAGTTTTATTAACAAGTCACATGACCTGTTATGCTTACGTTACGCGCTGCGCGCCGCGCCTCGGATCACTTCCGGGTGCGCTAAGGCGGCGTGTCATAAAACGCATTACGCGACAACGTAGGTCAAGAATATAGTCTAAATGTCTCCACCAACCAGCGTTCAGAACACAACCCCTTTCAGCAGTCCAAAAAGTTCTGTTAAATGACAACAGAGGGGACAGGCAACAAGAACCATCAGTCAAAGAGGGGAGGGCAAGTTCTTCTCTTCCGGGTCATGTTGGGGCGCTACCGGAACTGATCGAATTGGTAGTCTATAGTGTTTCTGGATGTTTCAGACTAAAGCTGGCGTCAGCATGAGACCACTACCATCTCGTAGCTCCGTCGTGGCCATTCCACGAGCAATCATGGCAGCCGCTCCCCACCAGAAGCCTGCGGGAGTCGGAGGCCCCCAAGACTTTTGTAGAATCTTCACGGCTGAGGGGACGCTTTTCGAGAATGGGACCCAAGCCCTAGCAGACAAGCGTCCGAGTTCCAAGGTGTCCCAGGGCCATTTTAGTGGACCAGGCCCAAAACCGAAGAGCCGGCCGCCATTTTGAGAGTCCTGTGGCAGCCGCCTATCGCTGCAGCGCAAGAGCGGGCGCATCTCAACTACATGGTGAGCGAGACGCTGTAGTCGCAAGAGCGGGCGGTAAACAGCTGAATGGCGGAAGAGGCACAGTGTAGCAAAAGCGGGCGGAATGGCAACTAAAACGATAAAGGGGCGCCCCACTACAGCTTGTCTTCAGGTCAAACGGATTGTGGGACAAGGTCCAGAATTGAAGAGTCATCAAAAGGCAAAAAGTTCCGCCGGACCCCGGGAGCCGGCCGCCTATGTCGGGGGCGATCTCAGGCTACACCAGTGCTATAAGACTTGGGGAGGGTGTCGGAGCCAAGCGTCTTCTCCGAGTCCATGGCCATCACACCGCCCCTCAGGGGCCTCCGTCAAGCTGTTTAGGAAGGTAACATATCACATTGTTTTCTAATGCAGTCAGGTCCACAAACGACACTCACTTACTTTGAGAATAGTGAAGCTGCAGTAGGTGGAAATAAGCTTCAGACAGTGTTACAAGCACTGCTCAGAACTCTTAACAATGGCACCCAACATCCAGAACTTATGCTATTTGAGAATGGTAGTGACATCGAAGCATCTCAGGGACCAAAACCATTAACGTACTTTCACGTATGAAAATCTTACTTGGGGAGGGGGCAGGAGCGAAGCGCCCCCTCCCAGTCAGCGCCACCACACCGTATGTTGAAAATCTGAAGCCATCGTTCTACAAAGTCAACCAAACTTGGATTGAAAAATCTAGAAAAATGTACAAACTGAAAACCAGTTTTGGTCTGCATAGCATCAGTAGCAACGCTTGAGTCAGCTTTGTGTCAAGCCGCCATTTTGATTCAACAAAGCACAGGCATTGAAAAAGGCTGAAATTCAGAACTCTAAACTATGGCACCCAACATCCAGGAGCTTGCCATCCGGATCTTGGAGCCTTGTGCTGTTTTCGATCTATTCACACATCGGTCCACTACTGACATCATCTTATAAACCAACGTTATGTAAATAGTTCTTTAATAAAATGTTTTACCCTGTTTCTTTGCTGGTGTGTTGTCTATATTTTTAATATTTGCATAGGGTTTGTCGTTATTTTGTGCGGGATGGGTGATGGAGCCGAGCTGTCTTGCAGCCCTCATGGTGTGGAGCTCAGTTCATCTCACTATTTTCGTATTTCTCATGAAGGGTTGTTCCTAATATTTCTATTTTAGCGAGGTCAAAAAGAGATCCAATTAGTGGCCTACTGATTTTGCTCGATTACTTTTATTTTTTTACACGATTTTTCACTATCTGCAAAGACTAAACAGAGTATTGCGACTTTGTGCTTGTTTGTAAATAGAGAATGATCCAAAGAGAACCAATTCTAAAACAGTAAATGCTTGGACAACAATCAATCAAATGGAGAGACAAGGAGGCACGACGGATTACAACGGTGGTAAAGGCCTGCGTTAACTACCCTTCAGTATCTGCAAAGAGAGAGTACTACTAAGACAAAAGAGGGGAGGGGGGGGGTGCAGCGTTCAAAGCACATCAGCGTGCATAAATACGAAAATGTTTTTATCTATCACGTACTTGACATTTTAAAGCTTTTCATATTTGCTATTAAAAAACCAATGAAATTCACAGAAAAAACCATAGGTTATAGTGGATATATAGTTAGGAATTTGCATTTAGAAAACCTTGAAAATTCAATGAAAAAACCATTGGTTTTAGGCCATATATAGTTAGGAATTAGCATTTACAAAACATTATTTTACTCGCATAAAACCATTGAAATTCCATATATAGTTAGAAGCGCTAACTATATATCGCGCACCCGCAATCCACTGCTGATGATGTCACATATTACATCATTCATGACATGGTCAGTGACATCACTGATGACATCACTGATGACATCTCAAATGACATCACTGATGACAACTCAAATGACATCACTGATGACATCTCAAATGACATCACTGATGACATCACTGATGACAACTCAAATGACATCACTGATGACATCTCATTTGTCATCACTGATCACATCACTTATGTGATAATACAATCAACCTCTTCAGACTCTAATATAACCTTACATACACTCAGTATAAACAGACACTCACAGACTGTCACTCATCCATGGAGTTACTCACACACCTACTCAGTCATGCAAAGAATCAATCACACCTCCATTTCCTCAACTATAAAGTAATACACATCTTACTTATTCAAACATATAATAACACATATTTATTCTCTTATATAATCCCTGATACAAGCTCACAGTGATCGATACAGCCACTCACACATTCACTGGCTCTTATGTTCAGTTATTTATATATCTCAACTCTCACATGTATTGTGTTTTACATACGTACTTACTTGCACATGTAGCAATGAGAAATCCATTCACTCACCAACACACCCATGCATAGTCAACCGCCCATATAGCTGTTTCCACATGCACTCTTGAACTCATACTCCTAGTGAATCAACTGCTTACACATCTATGCACAGAGTCACGCACCTCCCAGCCACCCACACACACACTCAGCCTCCCATTCAAATACTTGGGCAACCAATCAATAACCCATATGGCCACTCTTATAGCTACTGATCAACACATGCAGCAGCTTACACAACAACAAACATACTGATGCACAAATTAAGACAGTTTAGTCACTAACCCATGCACTCAGTGAGACACATTTAATCACTCACTCATACAGTCAGTCATGCACCTACTAAATTCTTCATCCAGACACTTATACATCCACTCATTCTTCAATATGTGAAACATATTTAAACTTTACAGACACATACAATCACTGGATGTTGTGATCAGTGATGTCATCAGTGATGTCATTTGAGATGTCATCAGTGATGTCATCAGTGATGTCACTGACCATGTCATGAATGATGTAATATGTGACATCATCAGCAGTGGATTGCGGGTGCGCGATATATAGTTAGCGCTTCTAACTATATATGGAATTTCAATGGTTTTATGCGAGTAAAATAAGGTTTTGTAAATGCTAATTCCTAACTATATATGGCCTAAAACCAATGGTTTTTTCATTGAATTTTCAAGGTTTTCTAAATGCAAATTCCTAACTATATATCCACTATAACCTATGGTTTTTTCTGTGAATATAGATATATATATATATATATATATCTATATTCACAGAAAAAAACATAGGTTTTAGGCCATATATAGTTAGGGATTTGCATTTACAAAACCTTATTTTACTCGCATAAAACCATTGAAATTCGCATATATAGTTAGATGCGCTAACTATATATCGCGCACCCGCAATCCACTGCTGATGATGTCACATATTACATCATTCATGACATGGTCAGTGACATCACTGATGACATCACTGATGACATCACTGATGACATCACTGATGACATCATCCAGTGGCTGTGTGTTTCTGTAAAGTTAAAATATGTCTTACATATTGAAGAATGAGTGGATGTATAAGTGTCTGGATGAAGGATTTAGTAGGTGCATGACTGACTGTATGAGAGAGTGATTAAATGTGTCTCACTGAGTGCATGGGTTAGTGACTAAACTATCTTAATTTGTGCATCATTATATCTGTTGTTCTATGAACTGCTGCATGTGTTGATCAGTAGCTATATGAGTAACTGTATGGGTTATTGATTGGTTGCCCAAGTATTTGTATGGGAGAGTGAGTGTGTGTGTGGGGGTGGCTGGGAGGTGTGTGACTCTGTGCATACATGTGTGAACAGTTTATTCACTAGATCTATGGGTTCAAAACTGCATGTGGAAACAGCTGTATGGGTGGTTGACTGTGTACGAGTGTATTGGTGAGTGAATGGATATCTCAGTGCTACGTGTCAAAGTAAGCACATATGTAAAACACAGTACATGTGAGAGTTCACATATATAAATTGCTGTGCATAAGAGCCAGTGAATGTGTGAGTGGCTGTATGGATCATTGTGAACTTGTATCAGGGATTGTATAAAAGAGTAAATATGTGTTAGTATATGTTTGAATAAGTAAGGTGTGTATAACTGTATAGTTGAGGATATGGAGGTGTGATTGATTCAGTGCATGACTGACTAGGTGTGTGAGTAACTCCATGGATGAGTGACAGTCTGTGAGTGTCTGTTTACTCTGAGTGTATCTAAGGTTATATTAGAGTCTGAAGAGGTTGATCGTATTATCACATGATTGATGTCATCAGTGATGTTGTCAGTGATGTCATTTGAGTTGTCATCAGTGATGTCATTTGAGTTGTCATCAGTGATGTCATCAGTGATGTCAATGACCATGTCATGAATGATGTAATATGTGACATCATCAGCAGTGGATTGCGGGTGCGCGATATATAGTTAGCGCATCTAACTATATATGCGAATTTCAATGGTTTTATGCGAGTAAAATAAGGTTTTGTAAATGCAAATCCCTAACTATATATGGCCTAAAACCTATGGTTTTTTCTGTGAATTTCAATGGTTTTTTAATACCAAATATCAAATGCTGTCAAATGTCAAGTACATGATAGGTAAAAACATTTTCGTGTTTATGCACGCTGATGTGCTTTGATTGCTGCCCCCCCCCTCTTTTCTCTTAGCAGTACTCTCTCTTTGCAGATAGTGAAGGGTAGTTAACGCAAGCCTTTGCCCCCATTGTAATCCGTTGTGCCTGCTTCTCTCTCTATTTGATTGATTGCTATCCAAGCATTTACTGTTTTAGAATTGGTTCTCTTTGGTTCATTCTGTATTTACAAGCAAGCACAGAGTCGCAATACTCTGTTTAGTCTTTGCAGATAGTGAAAAATAGTTTTAAAAAAAAAAGGAATCGAGCAAAATCAGTAGGCCACTAATAGGATCTGTTTTTGACCTCGCTAAAATAGAAACATTAAGAACAACCCCTCATGAGAAATACGAAACTAGTAAGAAGAACTTAGCTCCACACCATGATGGCTGCAAGACAGCTCGACTCTGCCGCCCACCCCACCCCACCCAAAACAACGACAAACCCTATGCAAATATTATAAATATATACAACACACCAGCAAAGTAACAGGGTAAAACATTTTATTAAATAACTATTTACATAACTATTTTATACTTTTTGTTGCCCGATCCGGCTAGCTCAATCGATCGAGCATGAAACTCATGCACTCTGATAGCAAGCGTTGCTGCTGATGCTATGCAGACCAAAACTGGTTTTCAGTTTGTACATTCTTCTAGATTTTTCCATCCAAGGCTGGTTGACAGTTTGTAGAACGATGGCTTCAGATTTTCAACATACGGTGTGGTGGCGCGGACTGGGAGGGGGCGCTTGGCTTCTGCCCCCTCCCCAAGTAAGATTTTCATACGTGAGTGTACGTTCATGGTTTTGGTCCCTGAGTTGCTTTGATGTCACTGCCATGCTCAAATGGCATAAGTCCTGGATGTTGGGTGCCATAGTTCAGAGTTCTGAGCAGCGCTTGTAACACTGTCTGAAGCTTATTTGCACCTACTGCAGCTTCACTATTCTCAAAGTAAGTGAGGGCCGTTTGTGGACCTGACTGCATTGTTAAAAAATGTGATGCGGTGCCTCCCTGAACCGCTTGACGGAGGCCCCCGAGGGGCGGTGAGATGGCACTTAGCTCCTGCCCCCTCCCCAAGTCGTGTTGCCCTGGTGTGGCCTGAGATCGCCCACGACATAGGCAGCCGGCTCCCGGGGTCCGGCGGAACTTTTTGCCTTTTGATGACTCTTCCATTCTGGACCTTGTCCCACAATCCGTTTGACCTGAAGACACGCTGTAGTGGGGCGCCCCTTTACCGTTTCAGTTGCCATTCCGCCCGCTTTTGCTACACTGTGCCTCTTCCGCCATTCAGCTGTTTACCGCCCGCTCTTGCGACTACAGCGTCTCGCTCACCATGTAGTTGAGTTGCTCCCGCTCTTGCGATGCAACGATAGGCGGCTGCCACAGGACTCTCAAAATGGCGGCCGGCTCTTCAGATTTGGGCGTGGTCCACTAAAATGGCCCTGGGACACCTTGGAACTCGGACGCTTGTCTGATAGGGCTTGGGTCCCATTCTCGAAAGCGTCCCCTCAGCCTTGAAGATTCTACAAAAGTCTTGGGGGCCCCCGACTCCCGCAGGCTTCTGGTGGGGAGCGGCTGCCATGATTGCTTGTGGAATGGCCACGACTGAGCTACGAGATGGTGGTGCTCTCATGCTGACGCCAGCTTCAGTCTGAAACATCCAGAAACACTGTAGACTACCAATTCGATCAGTTCCGGTAGCGCCCCAACATGACCCGGTAGAGAAGAACTTGCCCTCCCCTCTTTGACTGATGGTTCTTGTTGCCTGTCCCTTCTGTTGTCATTTAACAGAACTTTTTAGACTCCTGAAAGGGGTTGTGTTCCGAACGCTGGTTGGTGGAGACATTTTGACTATATTCTGGACCTACGTTGTCGCGTAATGCGTTATATGACACGCAGCGTTAGCGCACCCGGAAGTGCTCCGGTGCGCGCAGCTTAGCTGGCCGGAAGCGATCCGGGGCGCGGCGCGCAGCGCGTAACGTAAGCATAACAGGTCATGTGACTTGTTAATAAAACTTTTCATTGGTTCATTTTACTTTTGTTATTCTAATGATGAAAGGCTTGGTCATATGACCTAAAAATTACGCTTTTTATTGCTTTCGGACATTATTTTTTCTTAAACATATATGTTATAATGTTCCAGGCTAATGTACTTTCCCGGAAAATTTACAACTGTCCTGCAAGTAAAATATATTCCTTTTTCGAGAAAAAGGGCGTTTCTTCGTCCCATGACGGAGCCGTTGAGTAAAAGAGGCTCGGGCTGCTGTCTTAGTCGCCGATACGCCTGATTATCATATTCTTATCGATCACTTTATGTTGCAGGAGTGGAAAACACAACTGCCCTTGACCATTTATCTTTACTGCGTTCCTGCGTATTATACCTTTTATCCGTCATGTAATTGGACTGCTTTATTTCACTTGCCTTTTACTGATTCGAAAACAGTGCCTAAAATTAAAAACTTTACCAATGTAAATACTACTACCATGTTTTGTTTTAAAAACCCTTATTGTGAAAATGTCAGTATACAAATACGGGCCTATAACCACGTGGGCCGGCCACGGAGCAAACTGAAATCGTATATGATGAGGAGACATTTACATTGTAGAGGAACGTAACGAGCGGGCCATTAGGTTGCAAGAACTAAGGTGTCTAACAGTTGCGGAATCGGTGGACGTACATTTTGTAATTAAAATACGACAGGGCCACTTTCAATAAAATTATTCTAGATATACATTTGCGGGCAAGTACCATGGGTGACGTTAATTCGAACTTTCAATAGTACAGTAATCAATAACACATCAGAACTTAATATCAATAGGGATGTCGAAATATTCAATCAATTCTCGTCCCCGCCCGCCATGTGCTTCAAAACTGCATTCATATCTAGTGATATCAAAGTTGTTCAACCAGTACACAACAAGGAGTTACGAGTCCCATTTATACCGGCGCCATTTTGGGCGAGGCCGGGCAGGTCCAGGATATAGTCAAAATGTCTCCACCAACCAGCGGCCGGACCAGAACCCCTTTCGGCCCTTTATGCTACAAGATGGTGTCTTCCATTCAGAAAATATTGTTGGCAGCATTTTGAAAGGAGAGATAAACAGCCGTTCTCCTAGTGAGTCTCACATTGTTACATTTAGGAAGAATGTTGAAGAGTAGTATGTTGAAAATCTGAAGCCATTGTTCTACAAACTCTCAACCAGCCTTGGATGGAAAAAAAAATCCTGAAGAATGTACAAACTGAAAACCAATTTTTGTCTGTATAGCATCAACAGCAACGCTTGACTCAGCTTTGTGTGAAGCCGCCATTTTGATTCAATCAATAACGTCCCCCTGCACACATTCAGGGACCTGGTCGTGTCTTCAGGTCAAACGGATTGTGGGACAAGATACAGAAAGGAAAAGGAAAAAAATTCCGCCAGACCCCGGGAGCCGGCCGCCTATGTCATGGGCGATCTTTGGCCACACCAGGGCGATAGTGAAGCTGCAGCAGGTGTAAATAAGCTTCAGACAGTGTTACAAGCACTGCTCAGAACTCTCAACTATGACACCACCTCGGTGCCATCCGGATCTTGGCGCCTTGTGCTGGTTCCGGCCTATTCACACATCGGTCCGCTACTGACACCACCTCACAGGCCAACGGGGTACCCCACGCCGACTTTCGGCGCAGCATTGTAGGATGGCCACACCAGTGCGGCAACTTGCTTAACACCACCTCGGTGCCATCCAGATCTCGGCGCGTTGTGCTACCTTCGGCCTACTGTAGCCGCAAGTGCGAACGCAACTCAACTGGATAGCGAGTGAAACACCAAGGGGCGCCCCACTGCAGCCGAGGAGCCTCCATCTTGGGGGCGACGCACAGCATCACGTTGCTTTCCAATGCAGTCAGATCCTCAAACAGCCCCCACTGACTGACGCGACCTCACAGGCCAACGGGGCGCCCCACGCCGACTTTCGGCGCAGCATTGTAGGATAGCCATACCAGTGCAGCAACTTGCTGGACACCACCTCGGTGCCATCCTGATCTCGGCGCGTTGTGCTGCCTTCGGCCTATTCGCACATCGGTCCGCTACTGACGCCGCCTCACGTGCCAACGGATTTTCTACGCCTTGTATAGCCCTATGCCGCATAACAGGTCATGTGACTTGTTTATAAAACTTTTCATTGGTTCATTTTACTTTTGGTTTCCTAATGATGGAAGGCTTGGTCATATGACCTAAAAATAACACTTTTCATTGGTTTAGAACATTTTTTTTTCCAAAACGATGAAACCCCCACCTTGTTTCTGGATGTTTCAGACTGAAGCTGGCATCGGCATGAAAGCACCATCAGCTCGTGGCTCTGTCATGGTCATTCCGCGAGCAATCATGGCAGCCGCTCCCCACCGGAAGCCTGCAGGAGTCGAGGGCCCCCAAGACTTTTGTAGAATCTTCACGGCTGAGGGGACGCTTTCGAGAATGGGGTCCAAGACCTAGCAGACAAGTGTCCGAGTTCCAAGGTGTCCCGGGGCCATTTTAGTGGACCAGGCCCAAAAAGGAAAGAGCCTGCCACCATTTTGAGAGTCCTGTGGCAGCCGCCTATCGCTGAACCGCAAGAGTAGGCGCAACTCAGCTGAATGGCGGATTTTGGCACAGTGTACCAAAAGCGGGCGGAATGGCATCTGAAACGGTAAAGGGGCGCCCCACTACAGCACACGAGCCGCCACCTGGGGAGGCCCGTTCACGCCGCCTCCCCCCCCCCTCCCCCGGGGCGCCCCATGCCGTTTTTCAGAGCAGCATTATAGGATACAAAAACCAGTGTGGCAGTTTACTGGACATCACCTGGGTGCCATCCACATCTCAGCGCGTTCTGCTGCCTTGGAACTATTCGCACAACAGACCGCTACTGACAAGGCCTCCCCAGGGACGCCATTTTTCGGAGCTGCATTGTAGGATACCAAAAACCAGTGCGGCACCCAGGTGACATCACCTGGGTGCCGTCCAGAACTCAGCTCGTTGTGCTGCCTTGGGACTATTCGCACAAAACACAGCTACTGACCATTGTTGCTTCTTTTTACAAAAAAATGTTTAAATGTGTTTACTGTTTTTGTTGCGTTGTATATATTTATAAGTTATTAAAGTGTTAAAATCCTACTACTTTGTTGGAGTGCTATTTTTTTTTAATGTGACACATAATTGTAAAAACTTTGATGTACAAAAAGGCATCCCTGGAATCTTCCGCTTCAGGCTCAGTCCCACACACCCTCACAGTGAGAATCCCCTCCCCAAGCACAATACAGGATGGTTATCAGATAGTAGGAACGCGTGTGGTGTGACGGATCTCATCGGGTGGGGGCCTTGATCTACTGTAACTCCTTTGAAGAGGGGTGATTCTCTACAGCTGGGGCCATAAACTACATCTGCAGGGCTAGGTGATAGCCTGGGACCGGCCTGGACAATCGGACACAGAGGAAGAGGAGTGTCAGAGGGTGCGGTAGTGAATAGGGTGAAAGGGAGGTGTCGGGCGGGCACAGGGTGTGATTCTCAGGGAAGAGCAGCGCAGATGGGGGGAGGTTTATGGCCCATGCATGAGAGAGAGAGCGGGGGTGACCAGTGCGTGGGGGAGATGCTTGCGAGGGTGGGGAGCCGTGCTGAGAATCGACGGAGTGCAGAGAGTGGGTCTGGTCAAGGCATCTAAAATGGCTGCCGTGCATGACAAAATTGTGGCATTGGAAAAAAGGCAAGATGGCGCAGACAATGTTTATCAATAAGGATTAATTTATAACAAAATATTTTATTGCAGTGACAAAATGGCGGTCAACACTTCCTGATTTCCATCGAATCGAACGTTAACAGACGTCACGCAGCAAAAAAAAAAAACGCTCACGCACAGCCGCTGGAAGACATGTATCAACATATATGAGCCTCCTCAGCCACCCTCAGAAAACATAAGGGATCAGGATACGTCTCCCGTACCCCCTTATACCTAGTAATTTAATTAAATCGAAACACAAAATGGCGAATTCCCGTTTCGCTACCAGTTTGCGGCCCGGTTCGCGATCCGGGAAGCGCTTCTACCGCAAAAAATCAAATTTTTTTTATTTTCCCCACGGGACCCTTTAATAACCCCAACATCATTCCTAGGGGGTCAAGAGGGGTCTACCTTGCCCCCTTTCATTAAATTCCCCCTTCGTTTTTCACCTCTTCTTGTCTCTCGATCCTACCGAGAGACAAGATGGCGGCCGCACCGGACTGTTTAGAATGTTGACAGACACCGAAGAGCCAATCAGCATCGCTTCGCAAAGCTCCGTGACGCGAAAAGTACGCGATCTGGAGCGCTATCTGGGACGCTGTCACAGATATATAAATTTTTTAAAACATTAATTTCTCAAAATCCACTTGAGCACATATATTGAGACCCAGCAAAGGCACATCGGGCTAACAGTCCCTACAATTTTGCCAAGTTTCGTGCAAATCCATTCAGCCGTTCGGGCTAAAAGTGAGGCCAAACGCCCTATAGAAATTAACATGGGAAAAACGCGTTTTGGGACCCCCCTTTTTTCTCGGCCCCCCCTTGACGAAACCCCCCCAAATTTTCAAGGGCTGCTCAGAAACATAATGTGCCATTTTCCTGAAATTCCGTCCACAAACGCCAAAGTTATTAGACATAGAATTTTCAAAAGTTCCATAGAGAATTAATCCTAACTATATATACCTACTGGCTATCGCCAGTAGGTAATATATATATATATATGTATGTATTACCTACTGGCGGTCGCCAGTAGGTAGTTATAGTTAGGATTTTTTTCAATGTTAAATCTCAAAATTCTATTTGGAATAACTTTGGCACCGGTTGACGAATCTGCCTGAAAATTTCCTGAAAATGGCCTCGTCGAGCTCCGGTTCTCCCTTGAAAGTTTGGGGGGGATACGTCAAGCGGGGCCGAGATAAAAGGGGGGTCCCAAAACGCGTTTTCCCCATGTTAATTTCCATAGGGCGGTCGATTTCACTTTTAGCCCGAACGGCTAAATGGATTTCCACCAAACTTGGCAAAATTGTAGGGACTGGTAGCCCGATGTGCCTTTGCTATGTCTCAAGATATGTGCTCCAGTGGATTTTGAGTAATTTAGGTTCAAAAAAATATATATATCTATAGGCGCTCTCCGGTGCGCGCACCGGAGAGCGCTCCAGGCGCGACACGCGACTTGCGCGCAGAAAGCTGATTGGCTCTCAGTTGTCTGTAAACATTCTAAACAGTCCGGAGCGGCCGCCATCTTGTGTCTCGGTAGGATCGAGACACGAGAGGTGGGCAAAACAAAGAGGGAAATGACCATAAGGGGGCAGGGTAGACCCCCCCTTGACCCCCTAGGTTTGATGTGGGGGCTATAAAAGGGCCCTGCGGGGCATTTAAAATATTTTTTTTTTTCGTTTTGCGCGGGGGAAGCGCCCGGTACGCGCACCGGGGAGCGGCCCGGGGAGCGTAATATGAGGAAAAAAGATGACAGAGTTTTTAAAAAATGAAGTTTTTATTTAGAAATTGGAGGTAGTTCTAAAAAGAACTTTTTTTTTTTCTTCTTTTTGTTGTTTTATATTTTTTTTGTGTTTTTTGAACTTTTTGAACTTTTTTGGGCTTTTCAAAACTGTTTTATATTTTTTTGTATTTTTTTAGGGGGAGAAACAAAAAAAGGGAATTGAAACTGGCTCAACTGGAGCAAAAAAAAAAAAAATTACTTCTTTTTGGGGCACTTGTGATTATCACCTGCAAGGACGATGAGCTTAACGCTTTTTTCACCATAGGCGATAAGCTTGCCACATGCAGAACAAGTGATTTTAAAATCAGCAAATCTTGGCTGAATGCAAGGCATCATCTCGGATGTTTCTGGTCCCGATGAAGTCGGTTGGTTTGTTTGGGAGGTGGTCCTTGACGACTTGGGGAGGTTACTGGCCAGTTCCCTGAACTCAGCACGAGAGTAGTTGTTTGGGTGCTTTCTGGTCATATGACGAATCATGGTATAGTTACCAAATGAATATTTTTTGTTTGGGTTGCCCCGTGAAAGTTCATCATTGCAGATTAGGCAAGTTACCTTGGGTGCATTAACTTTTTTCTTGCCCTCTGGGATTGAAAAAAACTCCCATATAATGTGTGGCTTGGGTTTGTATGGAGTATTTTCTTCAGGCAGCCATCTTCTCCTCCCCTCCTCCTCTTCCTCTTCCTCCTCCTCCTGTTCTTGACCACCAATATAATCTTGAGGTGGTCCTCTTGGTGGTTGTGGTGGTGGTGGTGGGGCAGATGCACCAGCTGCTGCTGCTACTGAAGCCATTATTAATATCAAAAAGGTACAGAGATGTACAAACAGGTCTTCCTCAGTCAAAGGACAAAGTCAGAATAAGGAAAAAAGGTGGGGTCTTTCATCATTTAGAAAAAAAACTGTCCTGAACCAATGAGAAGTGTTATTTTCAGGTCACAAGACCAGGGGCTTCATCATTATGAAACTAAAACTGTTATGAACCAATGAAAAGTGTTATTTTCAGGTCACATGACCCGACGCGCTTACGCTACGCGCCCCGGGGCGCGCCCGGGGGCGCTTCGGGTCGCGTAGCGTAAGCGCGTCGGATGTTTACGTTGCGCGATCGTATTCGCTCGAGTACTTCTGGATGCGCTTACGCCGTGCGTATCACGCGGACGCGGCTACGCGATACGTCATGATCATGTTTTCGTTCGCGATATTGGCGCTTACGGGACGCTCCTCGGAGCGTGCCCGGGGGCGCTTTATAAAAGTACGCTTTTCGGGGCGCTCCCCGGGAAGCGCACCGGGAGCGCTCCAAAGCAAAAAATAAAAAAAATAAAAATGGGAAAAATTGTAGGGACTGGTAGCCCTATTCTTAAGTGGTTTTTACGAAAATTAACTTTGATAAAATATATATTGTGCTACATTGGGCTATATATATATATGCCAAAATGCCAAAATGTAACCCAAATGTAGTCCAATGTAGCCCAAAGATGGCCACCAGAGACCAAAAAATGTAAATGTAGCCCAAATTTCAACTAGATGTAGCCCAACTGTAGCCCAATGACAGAATGTACCAGAGTGTTCTAAAGAACAACTAGAGTGCTAACAGTCTTATTTATAAAGTGAGACTTATAGTTAGGAATTAGCATTAAAAAAACCTATGAAATTCACTGAAAAAACCATAGGTTTCACACCGGTTATAGTTAGGAATTAGCATTTAAAAAACCTATTAAATTCACTGAAAAAACCATAGGTTTCACACCAGTTATAGTTAGCTGGAAATTTTACTGATATAAAACCATTGAAATTCCCACATTATAGTTAGTCGGACTCACTATAACTTGCGCGTGCAATGCACTGCTGATGACATCACATATTACATCACTCATGACATGGTCAGTGACATCACTCATGACATCACTGATGACACCATCCAGTGAATGTGTGTCTTTCTGAAAAATAAATATGTTTTATATATGTATATGTAAAGGTCGATGGGAGAATAAATGTTTAAATAAGTGTCTAAATGGATGGTTTTAAAAAAAAAAAAAATATTGAATAACTGGCTTATTAAGTGTATCTTAGTGAATACATATATTAGTGAGTAATGTTTAAATATTTAAATATATGTATCAGTGTTTCACTTTGTGTATAAGTGGCTGCATGGGTTGGTGAGTAGCTACATATGTGTGTATATGGGTTATTAGATGTTTTTTTTAGTATCAGTATAAGTGTCTGTATGATTTGGTGGGAGTGTTACTTAGCACATAGATGCATAAATGACTGACTCACTGTTTGTATGTGTTTTGAAGACAGCATATGTGCCGGACTGTATGGGTGAATGAGTGTGTATATGTATGTGTTAGTAAGTGAATGACTGTCTTACTAGTGTCTTTATCAGTAACTACATATGTTTTAATCTAGTATATGTGAGTATTGATGTATATAAGTGAGTATATATGAGAGTGAGAGATTGAAAGAATTCTTGTTTTAATAAGTATGTGTTTCTATAAGTGATTTTTTAAGAGAGTAAGTATGTGTAAGTTTCTTTAGAAGTAAGGTGGTAGTGTGTGTATAGTTGTATATGCAAAAAAATGGATGTTCAATAGTTTATTTGCATGTGTGAGTATGTGTGTGAGCAACTTTTGGAAGACTGTCGGTGTGTTAACGGATGTATAGGTGTCTCACTACATATGATGAGTGAGTATATGTATGACTGACTATATAGAACTGTTGATGAATGAGTGGATGTGTATATAAATGGTGGAATTACTGAATTGGTTGTTGTAACTGGTATAGGTATCTCCGCTTTTTTGAAAATGTTAGTTTCTATTTTTGAATATGTGTTTCAAGGGTTACTTTACAGTGAAAGGAGGTCTGTCACTCTGTCACAAGGACGGTGTCATCAGTGATGTCATGAGTGATGTCACTGACCATGTCATGAGTGATGTAATATGTGATGTCATCAGCAGTGCATTGCACGCGCAAGTTATAGTGAGTCCGACTAACTATAACGTGGGAATTTCAATGGTTTTATATCAGTAAAATTTCCAGCTAACTATATATATATATATATATATATATATATATATATATATATATATATATATATATATATATATATATATATATTTAACCTACTGGTGGTCGCCAGTAGGTAGTTATAGTTAGGACCTAGTTTCCATAGGAAATCCGCAACATTCTATTTATAATAACTTTAGCGCCGGTGGACGAATCTTCGTGAATTTCTCCAAGAATATGGCTGGCTCGGTTTTGCTCCTTCCCTGAAAGTTTGGGGGTGATTCGTCAAGTGGGGGCCAAGAAAATAGGGGGTCCTAAAACATGTGTTCCCCATGCAATTTTCCATAGAGACCTTTAGACAGGGCTACTGCCCGAACGGCTGAACGGAATTACACCAAATTTGGAAGAGACGTAGAGTTCGGTTCCCAGATTGTGATTTTTGTTAAATGGTGTAAATCCATTCAGTAGGTTCTTTAAAAATTGCAAGTAAAATCATAGCGATATCTAGAGACGGGGTGCAGCACGCTTACGGAAATTTGTTCAATTACGAGCGCGAGCTGCATGCTGATTGGTTGTGTACTGTCTGTCAACATTCGAAACCAGGCAGTGTTGGTGGCCATCTTGTGCCTCGCTAGAACTGAGTCACAAGAAAACAGTAACAGAAAGTTGAGAAATAAGGGAAAGGGTAGGCTAGAAACATTCTGACCCTCTAGGCTTGCTCAGGGGGTTGTACATGGATGTTTAGGCTTTATTTTATTTATTTTTTATTAAATAAAAAATCGCGGAGTACGCGTACGGAAATACCTAGAATTACGAGCAGGAGCTTCATGCTGATTGGTTGTGAACTGTCTAAACACTAGATACCAGGAAGTGTTGGCAGCCATCTTGTTCGTCGCTAGAAGCGAGTCACAAGAAAACAGTAAACAAAGTTGAGAAATAAGGAAAAGGGGGCATGGTAGAACCATCCTGACCCTGTAGGCTTCGTCTGGGGTTAGGTTTAGAATTTTTAGGCTATTTTTTAAATTTTATTTTGAATAGAAAAATTGTGGACTACGCGTATTTACTCATGCAAGCTGTATGCTGAATGGTTGTCGATACTCCAAAAAAGGAAGTGTTGGCAGCTGTGTTGCTGGTCGCTAGAACTGAGTCAGAAGAAAACAGTAAAAAAAAAGGCAAGAAATAAGGAAAGGGGGCATGGTAGAAACATCCTGATCTTGTATGTTTGGTCAGGGGGTTGTTCATGCATTTTTAAGCTCTTTATTTTATTTTCAATAGCAAAAATTGCTGAGTACGCGTATTTACGTGCATGCTGATTGGCTGTTGACTGTCTGTCAAATGTGAGAGATTTATGAAAGGGGGCATGGTAGAAACATTGTGATCCTGTACGGTTGCTCAGAGGGTAGTTTATGGATTTTTAAGCTCTATATATTTTTTATTGACAATGAAAAAATTGTAGCGTGTGCGGACGTACAATCACGAGTTGCATGTTGATTGGCTGTCAACGCTTCAAGTTGTTGATGGGGCGTACATTCCCCGGGGTCCGCCACCTTCCTGGCGCAGTAATATTTAAAGTAGGGTGGCTGTGTGTACCCCCGGGACACTGCTGTTTAGTATGGTAGGGTGGGAGCGTCGTGGCTCCCACTTCAGCACAGCAAACCGGTTTCCTATTTGAAAGGGAGAGCAAGTTAAGCTGCTCTGTCTTTCAAGTAGGGATTAGATTGCTTTACGTTAGAGATCAGCATATAAACTGTTCTTTTTCTTTACTTGTATTCCGTTTTATTTACTGTATGTTTCTCCTCCCTCGCCCCGGTGATTCGGTCATTTGGCTTTGAACTTACATCTTATGCAGATGATACACAAATTGTGGTATCTCTGCTCCCGGGTCGAGAGGAGGGAACAGCAGCAAGATTTCAGGACTGTATGACCGCAGTAAGCTCATGGATGGCTAGGAATTGCCTTAAATTGAACTCCTCGAAGACAGAGGTTCTTCTCTTTGGCAATGAGACCAACTTATGGACCCCCAACTGGTGGCCTCAAGAAATGGGAGATCCTCCCATACCTGCCACGACAGTAAAAAATCTAGGGATACTCATTGACAATCAACTTACTTTCAAGGCACAAGTCAATGCCCTCTCATCCTCGGTCCACTGGATAATAAAAACAATAAGGAAAATTCTCCCCTTCCTCTCCAGTAGCAGCAGGAAAACTGTCGTGACAGCATTAGTGCTGTCACGCCTCGATTACTGCAATAGTCTGTATCTACAAGCACAGCAAGGGATCTTGAACAAGCTACAGACGCTGCAAAATGCTGCTGTCCGCTTAATTACAGGTCTACCCAAGTTTGCCTCCGTCTCTGGGGAACTGAGCAAATTGCACTGGCTCCCAGTACGGAAACGTATGATGTTCAAAGCACTGTGCATAGTGTTCAAGGCAGTGAATGGACTAGGTCCGTCTTTCCTTCAACAACACTTCCAGCTGTACAAGCCAGGTCGACATTTAAGATCATCCAATAAATGGCTTGTCAAGACTGATCGTATTAGGAAAGCTCGATGGGGAGGTCGCAGTTTTATCTCCGGAGCAGCTGGCATCTGGAATAAAATGCCCCTCCCCCTAAAACAAAGCACTGACCTAAGGACATTTAGGAAGAACATTAAAACATGGCTTTTCAATCTATAGGGACTAACATCGCATGGAGAAAGCACATCATTTCAGCGCCAGGACACCTGCCCGGTAACAGTGCGATTAATAAATGGTAAAAATAAATAAATAAATAAATGTATCTTCCGAATGAGTTTCACAGGGTAGCGTCTGTGGCAGTGTTGTTTTTTGTTTGCCTCCCTTCACCCGAATTGACAACGTAATGGAGGCACTGCTGTCGTGTCTGGTTTAACTTTGCAACACAGTAGGTAGGATAAATAAAGCACTTGACACAATGTAGAATGACACTATTTATTGTATTTAATTTTCCAATGTTTTGAAAATAGAATATACTCATGTACAAAATATTGTTTTTTTTCAAAAATAAATATTTAATATAATTTTTATATATCACCACATGAGCTGATATTATAGTACAGATAAAAAGAAGTGTTTATGTACAAGGAATGGAAAATCAACAACAGAATTTGAACACAATTTTGAAATTAGTAACAGTGTCATAGAAGAGCTGAACATACTTTATAAGTAGCGAGATTGAAGAGCAAGATATAAATGCTGGAGATATTAGCTGTGATTTCCTAGATTAAAGGTTAGATGTTGATTTTTTTGAAGAATTATATGACATCTAGTATGTCCATATGAGTTTTGAAATTGATAATGAGGTATATGAAATAAATGCGAGGCGACACCCCCCTTAAGGGCGTGGCGCCGTTAGTGGCAGTCAAAGGGTCGACCATCTAGGAGTCGCTTCTGGGGCATCTGACCCGGAAGTGAAAGAAAGGGGGGACCAAAGGAAGCTCGTCATAGTAAACGCCCCGGAAGCAGTCATAGGGCGCGAGGCTTAAAAGCCCGCGACCATCTTGGGGACCCCCTCTTTGTCTGCTGACCGCCCAGGAGTCAGACGTAGCTGGAAGAAGTCACCGTAGAACCGTCGCGTGGACCGTGGTTTAGCGAGGGTCAATCCGACTCTGGAATACGGTTAGCGGGCCTTGCAGTGTGATACATTGTTATTAGTAGTTTTAGGCATGCGGTATGGCGTGCGAGCTGTTTTCCTGTAGTGCAGTCATGAGGGCAAGGGTGTTTTGATGATAGAGCAGCAATATCCCTCTTTAGGCGAGGAATACCAGTGCACTATGTTATTTGAGGCCTCGGGCACAGCGGTATTTACAGAGCCGCAGGAGCAGTGAGCTCCCGGGATCGAATTTTTTTTAGCTTAAGGGACGGGAATAATCTGAATGCATGTAGCAATTAAGCGGTACTAATGCCTTTTTTCTTTAAGTGCAGAATGCCGCCGAAAAGAGCACAGAAGGGCAAAGAGCCCCCAGCCAAGAGAGATGATTACCTCGCTCTTACAGAGCTTCTGGAGTTCACAAAAGAGAAAGGCGTGGATTGGGCGCTAAAGACTATGCGAGAAGGGGCTAGAGCCGACGCGAACCCACAAGAAGAAAGAGGAAGAGGCAAAAGAACGCGGCGTATGCCGGAAAAGCTTAAAGAAGCGGCGAAGGACAAGCGGCCCAGGGTGGCCGAAACCCAACCAGCATCACCAGGTGAGGAGGAGATGCTAGAGACAATTGACTTGAGCTCGGTTACAGATAAGGACAAGGTCGCCCTTGAGGGAAGGCATGTTACTGATAAGTCAGCACAAATAGGGGGGGCTCTCGTCGCTAATGCGGAGGCCCCCTGCTCCCAGATTACGTTACCGCCAGTAGTGGCGCAACCAGGTAGCGGAGTGTCGCAAGTTTGGGTACAATCCGGGGGAGTGGCCCAATTACCGGGGATGCAGTTATATGGTTCGCATGGTCAGGCAATCAGTAATGGTCCAGTAAACGCGATGATCCCCACCACGACATACCCGGCAAGCGGAGGGCCGATAATGTTGAGCTTCTACCCGAATTTAGGGTGTCCACCACGGGCCCCAACAGCTAACACTGCCGTTGATTTGTCTGTGTCACCTAATATCCAGATACAAGGGGGGGCTGGGGTGCAGTCAGCAGGTCACCCAATGTTAGCATATAGCCCGTTAATGTTCAGTTCAACCTCAATGACCGTGTCGCCATCTACGGGGATCACCTGGCACGTACCCGCGGATATAAAAGAAAAGATAATTAGGGGTGAATACGTGGATGTGTTCGATCTCATCAACGCAGGGGTGGCCTCAGGGAAAGCCAGAGGTGGGAAAGAGGGTGAATACAATCAGAAAAAGGCATGGGTTGATTGGTCCATGAAGAATTGGATCACGGGATTTGCCATTTATGCCGCAGTCATGCTGGAGAAATACCCCGGGCTGGGCCCTCAAATGATGAGTTACATATCCTTGATACATGGTGCGGCAACTGAGTTCCCAGGCCAGGGATGGTTGAAATACGATAATAAGTTCAGACAAATGAAGGCAGTCCACCCAGGAATAGCATGGGATCAACGAGAAATCAATCTATGGCACACAGTCTTTTATTCTTCCCCTTCAACGTCTAAGACTAGTCCCCCTGCTCAGAGTCAGTCCTTTCGGAGCGACAAAGGGGTCGGTGATAAGAAACAGGCCTGCTGGCAGTTTAACAAAAATGAGTGTACCAGGGGGGTCTCGTGTAGGTTCAAGCACTGCTGTTCATACTGTGGGGGAACTTCTCACCCAGAAGTCAGATGTTTTCAGAAAACGGGAAACAATAATGAACAGACCGCCCATACCACTGCAAAAGGGAAACCACCTAAATCATCTGACAAGGCTCCCAACTCCCATTAAACGTCATGTTTTGACACACCTCCTTAGTAAGTATGATAAACTAGAGGAGGCTCAGTTCCTGCTTAATGGCTTTACATTTGGTTTCCGCATCCTGTCCACAGCGTCTCCTACTAAGGTCCCGCCTCGCAATCAAAGTTCAGTGCTCCAGAATATGGAGGCAGCGCAAAACAAGATCATGAAAGAAGTTGCTTTGGGGCGGGTTGCGGGCCCTTGCAAACATCTCCCTAATCCTGATCTGGTCTGCTCACCCCTGGGTTTAGTTCCTAAAAAAGAGGAGGGTAAATTCCGACTTATACATAATCTGTCAAGCCCCACAGGGTTATCGGTCAATGATAAACTAGATCCTGAACTGTGCACGGTGCGCTATACAATGTTCGACTCAGCAATTGGAAAACTACAGGCTTTGGGTGAAGGAGCCTTGATGGCCAAGGACGATATTGAGTCGGCGTTTAGGCTACTGCTGGTCCACCCAGATGACACCAAGTTCTTGGGTTTCACTTTCAATGGCAATTATTTTCATAGATCTGTGCATGCCAATGGGATGCTTTATTTCTTGTGCAGTTTTCAAGACTTTTGCCAGATTCCTGGAATGGGCGGTAGAGCAGTTCCTGACCTCAGACGGATCCCATGTTGTGGTGCATTACTTAGACGACTTTCTCTTCATGGGCCCTAAGCGTTCTCAGTCATGCAGGAAGGCCCTGCTGGGCTTCCAGCAACTGGCCGCAGTGCTGGGGGTACCATTGGCACTGGAAAAAACAGAAGGTCCCACTACATGTCTGACATTTTTGGGCATTGAAATCGATACCAGAGCAGGCGTGTACAGGTTGCCAAGAACAAAAGTAGATGCCTTCAAGGCCGCAATTGATAGCTGCTTAGAAGCAAAGAAGGTTACTTTACATCAGTTACAGGTCCTGTTAGGGCAACTGAACTTCGCTTTGAGGGTCATACCGATGGGCAGGGCCTTCTCCAGGGGTTTAGCAAGGGCTATGTCTGGACTTCGTGCAAAGCACCACAGAGTCAGACTGGCAGCTGACGTGAGGAAGGACTTGTTGATTTGGAAGTGTTTCTTGCAGGAATTCAATGGCACGGTTTTGTGGCGGTCAGCCAGCACCTCAAATACCGACCTCGAGCTGTTCACTGATGCAGCAGGAAGTATTGGTTTTGGAGCAATTCTGGGGCCTAAGTGGTGCATGCAGCATTGGCCAGAAGAATGGATACAACAAGGTTTGACCCGTAACGTCACTTTCCTAGAACTGTTCCCTATAGTAGTGGCGTTACATTTGTGGGGTGATATGCTTGCAAACAGACACATTGTATTCTGGTCAGATAGCATGTCGGTAGTGATGGTGATCAATAACCAGAGAGCAACCTGCACATGGGTGCTTCGTCTTCTAAAAGAGCTAATATTGCAATGTTTAAGTTACAATGTACATTTCACTGCAAGGCATGTCCCTGGGGTTGAGAACCAGGCGGCTGATGCGTTATCTCGTTTTAAGTTGACAGAGTTCCGTGCGCACTGGCCGCAAGCAGAGAAGACAATGACAACTTTCCTAGCGGAGCTATGGAACTTTGGTGCCCCACAGCCTCCGAGTTGATAGCGGCATCCTTGGCCCCCAAGACTAAGTGTATGTATCAGAAGTCTTGGGAATGTTATAAGATATACTTAAGGGGTGCGGGCCTAGTAGATGCTTTTATACCTCAGAGTGTGTTAGGATTTATAGTACAGCAGAAACAGTCAGGGAAATCAGTGGCCTTTATGAAAAGACAATTATCTGCATTGGCATTCTATGCAGGGTTAAAAGGTATTACAGACCCGACGAAGGACCAGAGGGTGAGAAGAGCCGTTAAGGGGTGGGAACGTTTAACGCCAGGTGCGAGGGACTCCAGGAGGTTCATAGACGTAGGGAAGTTGGTAAAGATCTTAGAGGCGTTACCGCTCGTTTGTTTTTCCCCGTACGAGACTCAATTATTTAGGGTGGCCTTCGTGTTAGCCTTTTGTGGAGCACTACGGATCTCAGAATTACTCCCGGCCTCTAAGACAGATAGGGAGGGAGGTTTAAGGCTTGCAGACATTATAGAGTCTGTAGATGTCCTGAGACTCAGAGTTCGAAAGTCGAAAACTGATCCTTTAGGAAAAGGGGCTTGGCTACAACTTGGAAGAGTGGAGGGAGAGTCTTACTGCCCAGTTAGGCTGATGAGAGAGTTCATGCAAGTCAGGCCTCGAATGGCCGACGAGAGGGTGTTGGTTCACAAGAATGGTTTGCCCCTCACAGGGTTCCAGTTTACAAGGGTAGTAAAAATGACCTTAGCAAAGATCGGTGTTGACCCAACCGACTTCACTTCCCATTCTTTTCGTATCGGTGCAGCGACCACAGCCGCTGGCCTGGGGCTGCCTGAACAGACTATTAAGAGATTAGGACGTTGAAAATCAACATGCTATGAACGTTATGTACGCCCGCAATTAGTTTAACAGCTTTTACTACTTTCCCCCCTGCTTATGTCAAAAGACCGTGCTTACCGTTTCTTTCAATATTTACCCTAGGTACTACCCCTCAGAGAACTCAAATATGCTGGTGCGGCCACTCCTTCATTCGCAGGGCGGGTGTGTTCTTCAAGGAGACACTCAGAAAAAGGGGGCACATGGTACAAGGATGGGACCGTCACTGGGTGGGGATTTGAGGATGGCCTTGGCCAGGGGCATGCCTTACCCCGATGTACTCGTGTTGCACTGCGGAGGCAACGATATGATCCCGGCTGGGAGGAGAGGAGTGAAAGAGTCCTTGTTTACAACCCTAGCAGCGGTTAGGAATATTCTGCCTAAAGCTATTTTAAAATGGTCTGAAGTCATCCAGAGACAGGTATGGTCGCGGGGCGCATCCCTGAAGGCAGTCAATAGATCGGTAAAAAGGCTAAACCAGTCAGTGGCAGAAATCTTGCGGAAATCTAGTATTAGAACGGTTCGCCACAAACTACTGCAAATGTCCAGGCCTGAACTATATGCGAAGGATGGAGTGCACCTATCGGAGGCGGGCACCGAGATATTTATACAAACGGTTCTAGGAGCCATTTCTGAAGCTCTGGAGTGCGGGGGGGAGGACGAGTCCGCCAGTAAGCGCCTCGCCCTGTGGCGGGGTCCCGGACAAGAATATCACGGGAACTTCTTTGGGCAGTGCCAGTTTTACCTCTGAACAGGTTTCTAAATCATCATGGGCTCCGGGCTGGCGGGAGAGTTGGGGCTGACCTGCTGGTGGCCCTGGCTTCTCTAGCCCTACCCCGGAAGCCGCTGGTAGCCACAAGTGGTGGCAGATTATGCACCTGCGGCTCTGTTGACCGGAAGGGGGTTGACTTAAGGAGAGCAGGCTAGCTTGGTTAACTTAAACTGGCCATAGGAGAATGGGCGGTAAAAGAGTATATGTATATAAGTGTGAGTTTCTTAATACTGTGATGTGTTAAATAATTTCGACTTTAAAAATAAAGAACTGAAGGCAATGAAGTAATTGACCTAGGAATTTTTAACCCCTTCGAAGCTAATGACGAGCTGGGCTCGTCATGGCGCTTACCTGCCGTGCGCGGATGACAAGGCCAGCTCGTCATGATTTATGGTGTTTTCGGTTTTTTAGCGCAGGACGGGAAAATGCCTAGCAGCCATGTGGTTAATAAATATGCACACTGCGAAAAATCATACAAGCCTCTCGAGTTTAATTTTTGAAGGGGGGCCTGTTAATGCATTGGGGGGAGAGTGCACTTTGTCTGACATCTATGCGAGGCGACACCCCCCTTAAGGGCATGGCGCCGTTAGTGGCAGCCAAAGGGCCGACCATCTAGGAGTCGCTTCTGGGGCATCTGACCCGGAAGTGAAAGAAAGGAAGCGCGTCATAGTAAACGCCCCGGAAGCAGTCATAGGGTGCGAGGCTTAAAAGCCCGCGACCATCTTGGGGACCCCCTCTTTGTCTGCTGACCGCCCAGGAGTCGGACGTAGCTGGAAGAAGTCACCCACCCACCCACCCCAAACTTTAGGTCTTCGGGCAGGGCAGAAGCGGGGTCCCGGACAAGAATATCACGGGAACTTCTTTGGGCAGTGCCAGTTTTACCTCTGAACAGGTTTCTAAATCATCATGGGCTCCGGGCTGGCGGGAGAGTTGGGGCTGACCTGCTGGTGGCCCTGGCTTCTCTAGCCCTACCCCAGAAGCCGCTGGTAGCCACAAGTGGTGGCAGATTATGCACCTGCGGCTCTGTTGACAGGAATGGGGTTGACTTAAGGAGAGCAGGCTAGCTTGGTTGTGGCCTGCTGGCGCAACCTGAACTTAAAATGCCCATTGGAGAATGGGCGGTAAAAGAGTATATGTATATAAGTGTGAGTTTCTTAATACTGTGATGTGTTAAATAATTTTGACTTTAAAAATAAAGAACTGAAGGAAATGAAGTAATTGACCTAAGAATTTTTAATAAATATGCACACTGCGAAAAATCATACAAGCCTCTCGAGTTTAATTGTTGAAGGGGGGGCCTGTTAATGCATTGGGGGGAGAGTGCACTTTGTCTGACATCTATGATGAAATTATTTTAGGTATATTAAGTAATGAGATGTTATAAGAATACATTTATTAAAATGGCTGCAAGAGTGCAAATTACGCAGTGCCTTTAGCCAGGGAAGTAGTTACAACAAAAAGCCTTGATGAAGGGCCTTGACGTTCATTCAGAATGTGATATTGAAGAATAATAATAATACCAGTCAAGAAAGGCAGAAAGTGTGAAATTTAAGCACTACATTTGGCTACGGTAGTTCATACTAATTGGACAAAATGTCAAAAAAGTAATGTTGAGCAGAGTGATGCTCCTGATCCATGCATTTTCGATAGACTGTTCCCCGTAAGACAAACGTTCATCACAATAAATGCATAGAATGTTAATTTCATCGAAATGAGGATTAATTTGTGGGTGTGGATTGGTTGCAGAATTTAGTAATGTACAAACTGTAAGGAAATGTGATGACATTGTGAAATTGTTTGTTTTAAATAAATCAAGATTGTATTGAATGTTTTCTGTACTACTGGCGGGTATTGGTATCTAGTTGTGAACTCTAGTGAGTGCTGAATTTATTGAAGGCTCTTCTTGGTAGACATAAGAAAAATGTACAGGTAAAAGTAAATTGCAGTTGTCAACCTTGCTGTCTGCAGTGAATATTGAAGGTAGTTGTTGAGACAAAGATTGAAGGATTGTATTTAGTTACAGATAACAGAATCTGAGGACAAAGAATTGTATTTGTTATAAGGAAAACAGTGTTTAATATAATGCAGTCCTTCATGTAGAAGGAAAGCTCAATTGAAGTTGTCAACCCTGCTGTCTGCGGTGTAGATTGAAGGCAGTTGCTGAGACAAAGATTGAAGAACTGTATTTACTTACAGATAACAGAATCTGAGGACATAGAATTGTATTTGTGATAAGGAAAACAGTGTTGAATGTAATGCGGTCCTTCGTGTAGACGGATTGCTCAATTGAAGTTGTCAACCCTGCAGTCCGCAGTGTAGATTGAAGGCAGTTGTTGAGAAAAAGATTAAAGAATGATATTAAGTTATAGATAATAGAATCTGAGGACATAGAATTCTATTTGTGATAAGGAAAAAAGTGTTGAATGTAATGCGGTCCTTTATGTAGAAGGAAAGGTGAATTGAAGTTGTGAACCCTGCTGTGTGCAGTGAAGATTGAAAGCCGTTGTTGAGAGAAAGATCGGTCAATGCAAGTTGTGAAGCCAGTTGTCTGCAGTGTAGATTGAAGGTAGTTATTGTCAGAAAGATAGAAGAATGCTATTTAGTTACAGATAACAGAATCTGAAGACATAGAATACTATTTGTGATAAGGAAAACAGTGTTTAATGTAATGCGGTCCTTCATGTAGAAGGAAAGCTCAATTGAAGTTGTCAACCCTGCTGCCTGCAGTGTAGATTAAAGGCAGTTGTTGCAACAAAGATTGAAGAATTGTATTTAGTTACAGATAACAGAATCTGAGGACATAGAATTGTATTTGTGATAAGGAAAACAGTGTTTAATGTAATGCGGTCCTTCATGTAGAAGGGAAGCTCAATTGAAGTTGTCAACACTTCTGTCTGCAGTGTAGATTGAAGGCAGTTGCTGAGACAAAAATTGAAGATTGCTATTTAGTTACAGATAACAGAATCTGAGGACATAGAATTGCATTTGTGATAAGAAAAACAGTGTTGAATGTAATGTGGGCCTTAATGTAGAAGGAAAGCTCAGTTCAAATTGTGAGCTCTGCTGTCTGCAGTGTAGATTGAATGCAGTTGTTGAGACAAAGATTGAAGAATGGTATTTAGTTACAGATAACAGAATCTGAGGACATAGAATTGTATTTGTGATAAGGAAAACAGTGTTTAATGTAATGCGGTCCTTCATGTACAAGGGAAGCTCAATTGAAGTTGTCAACACTGCTGTCTTCAATGTAGATTGAAGGCAGTTGTTGAGACAAAAATTGAAGAATGCTGTTTAGTTACAGATAACAGATTCTGAGGACATAGAATTCTATTTGTGATAAGGAAAACAGTGTTGAATGTAATGCGGTCCTTCATGTAGAAGGATAGCTCAATTGAAGTTGTCAACCCTGCTGTCCGCAGTGTAGATTGAAGGCAGTTGTTGAGAAAAAGATTAAAGAATTATATTAAGTTATAGATAATAGACTCTGAGGACATAGAATTCTATTTGTGATAAGGAAAAAAGTGTTGAATGTAATGCGGTCCTTTATGTAGAAGGAAAGGTGAATTGAAGTTGTGAACCCTGCTGTGTGCAGTGAAGATTGAAGGTCGTTGTTGAGAGAAAGATCGGTCAATGCAAGTTGTGAAGCCAGTTGTCCGCAGTGTAGATTGAAGGTAGTTATTGTCAGAAAGATAGAAGAATGCTATTTAGTTACAGATAACAGAATCTGAGGACATAGAATTCTATTTGTGATAAGGAAAACAGTGTTTAATGTAATGCGGTCCTTCATGTAGAAGGAAAGCTCAATTGAAGTTGTCAACCCTGCTGTCTGCAGTGTGGATTAAAGGTAGTTGTTGCAACAAAGATTGAAGAATTGTATTTAGTTACAGATAACAGAATCTGAGGACATAGAGTTGTATTTGTGATAAGGAAAACAGTGTTTAATGTAATGCGGTCCTTCATGTAGAAGGGAAGCTCAATTGAAGTTGTCAACACTTCTGTCTGCAGTATAGATTGAAGGCAGTTGCTGAGACAAAAATTGAAGATTGCTATTTAGTTACAGATAACAGAATCTGAGGACATAGAATTGCATTTGTGATAAGGAAAACAGTGTTGAATGTAATGTGGGCCTTAATGTAGAAGGAAAGCTCAGTTCAAATTGTGAGCTCTGCTGTCTGCAGTGTAGATTGAATGCAGTTGTTGAGACAAAGATTGAAGAATGGTATTTAGTTACAGATAACAGAATCTGAGGACATAGAATTATATTTGTGATAAGGAAAAAAGTGTTGGATGTAATACGGTCCTTTATGTAGAAGGAAAGGTGAATTGAAGTTGTGAACCCTGCTGTGTGCAATGAAGATTGAAGGTCATTGTTGAGAGAAAGATCGGTCAATGCAAGTTGTTAAGCCAGTTGTTCGCAGTGTAGAATGAAGGTAGTTGTTGTCAGAAAGATAGAAGAATGCTATTTAGTCACAGATAACAGATTCTGAGGACATAGATTTCTATTTGTGATAAGGAAAACAGTGTTGAATGTAATGCGGTCCTTCATGTAGAAGGATAGCTCAATTGAAGTTGTCAACCCTGCTGTCCGCAGTGTAGATTGAAGGCAGTTGTTGAGAAAAAGATTAAAGAATTATATTAAGTTATAGATAATAGAATCTGAGGACATAGAATTATATTTGTGATAAGGAAAAAAGTGTTGAATGTAATACGGTCCTTTATGTAGAAGGAAAGGTGAATTGAAGTTGTGAACCCTGCTGTGTGCAATGAAGATTGAAGGTCATTGTTGAGAGAAAGATCGGTCAATGCAAGTTGTTAAGCCAGTTGTTCGCAGTGTAGAATGAAGGTAGTTGTTGTCAGAAAGATAGAAGAATGCTATTTAGTTACAGATAACAGAATCTGAGGACATAGAATTCTATTTGGGATAAGGAAAACAGTGTTTAATGTAATGCGGTCCTTCATGTAGAAGGAAAGCTCAATTGAAGTTGTCAACCCTGCTGTCTGCAGTGTAGATTAAAGGCAGTTGTTGCAACAAAGATTGAAGAATTGTATTTAGTTACAGATAACAGAATCTGAGGACATAGAATTGTATTTTGATAAGGAAAACAGTGTTTAATGTAATGCGGTCCTTCATGTAGAAGGGAAGCTCAATTGAAGTTGTCAACACTGCTGTCTGCAGTGTAGACTGAAGGCAGTTGCTGAGACAAAAATTGAAGAATGCTATTTAGTTACAGATAACAGAATCTGAGGACATAGAATTCTATTTGTGATCAGGAAAACAGTGTTGAATGTAATGCGGTCCTTCATGTAGAAGGAAAGCTCAATTGAAGTTGTCAACCCTGCTGTCCACACTGTAGATTGAAGGCAGTTGTTCAGAAAAAGATTAAAGAATGATATTAAGTTATAGATAATTGAATTTGTGGACATAGAATTCTATTTGTGATAAGGAAAACAGTGTTGAATGTAATGCGGTCCTTCATGTAGAAGGATAGCTCAATTGAAGTTGTCAACCCTGCTGTCCGCAGTGTAGATTGAAGGCAGTTGTTGAGAAAAAGATTAAAGAATTATATTAAGTTATAGATAATAGAATCTGAGGACATAGAATTCTATTTGTGATAAGGAAAAAAGTGTTGAATGTAATGCGGTCCTTTATGTAGAAGGAAAGGTGAATTGAAGTTGTGAACCCTGCTGTGTGCAGTGAAGATTGAAGGTCGTTGTTGAGAGAAAGATCGGTCAATGCAAGTTGTGAAGCCAGTTGTCCGCAGTGTAGATTGAAGGTAGTTATTGTCAGAAAGATAGAAGAATGCTATTTAGTTACAGATAACAGAATCTGAGGACATAGAATTCTATTTGTGATAAGGAAAACAGTGTTTAATGTAATGCGGTCCTTCATGTAGAAGGAAAGCTCAATTAAAATTGTCAACCCTGCTGTCTGCAGTGTAAATTAAAGGTAGTTGTTGCAACAAAGATTGAAGAATTGTATTTAGTTACATATAACAGAATCTGAGGACATAGAGTTGTATTTGTGATAAGGAAAACAGTGTTTAATGAAATGCGGTCCTTCATGTAGAAGGGAAGCTCAATTGAAGTTGTCAACACTGCTGTTTGCAGTGTAGATTGAAGGCAGTTGTTGAGACAAAAATTAAAGAATGCTGTTTAGTTACAGATAACAGATTCTGAGGACATAGAATTCTATTTGTGATAAGGAAAACAGTGTTGAATGTAATGCGGTCCTTCATGTAGAAGGATAGCTCAATTGAAGTTGTCAACCCTGCTGTCCGCAGTGTAGATTGAAGGCAGTTGTTGAGAAAAAGATTAAAGAATTATATTAAGTTATAGATAATAGAATCTGAGGACATAGAATTATATTTGTGATAAGGCAAAAAGTGTTGAATGTAATACGGTCCTTTATGTAGAAGGAAAGGTGAATTGAAGTTGTGAACCCTGCTGTGTGCAATGAAGATTGAAGGTCATTGTTGAGAGAAAGATCGGTCAATGCAAGTTGTTAAGCCAGTTGTTCGCAGTGTACAATGAAGGTAGTTGTTGTCAGAAAGATAGAAGAATGCTATTTAGTTACAGATAACAGAATCTGAGGACATAGAATTCTATTTGGGATAAGGAAAACAGTGTTTAATGTAATGCGGTCCTTCATGTAGAAGGAAAGCTCAATTGAAGTTGTCAACCCTGCTGTCTGCAGTGTAGATTAAAGGCAGTTGTTACAACAAAGATTGAAGAATTGTATTTAGTTACAGATAACAGAATATGAGGACATAGAATTGTATTTTGATAAGGAAAACAGTGTTTAATGTAATGCGGTCCTTCATGTAGAAGGGAAGCTCAATTGAAGTTGTCAACACTGCTGTCTGCAGTGTAGACTGAAGGCAGTTGCTGAGACAAAAATTGAAGAATGCTATTTAGTTACAGATAACAGAATCTGAGGACATAGAATTCTATTTGTGATCAGGAAAACAGTGTTGAATGTAATGCGGTCCTTCATGTAGAAGGAAAGCTCAATTGAAGTTGTCAACCCTGCTGTCCACACTGTAGATTGAAGGCAGTTGTTCAGAAAAAGATTAAAGAATGATATTAAGTTATAGATAATTGAATTTGAGGACATAGAATTCTATTTGTGATAAGGAAAACAGTGTTGAATGTAATGCGGTCCTTCATGTAGAAGGATAGCTCAATTGAAGTTGTCAACCCTGCTGTCCGCAGTGTAGATTGAAGGCAGTTGTTGAGAAAAAGATTAAAGAATTATATTAAGTTATAGATAATAGAATCTGAGGACATAGAATTCTATTTGTGATAAGGAAAAAAGTGTTGAATGTAATGCGGTCCTTCATGTAGAAGGAAAGCTCAATTGAAGTTGTCAACCCTGCTGTCCACACTGTAGATTGAAGGCAGTTGTTCAGAAAAAGATTAAAGAATGATATTAAGTTATAGATAATAGAATCTGAGGACATAGAATTCTATTTGTGATAAGGAAAAAAGTGTTGAATGTAATGCGGTCCTTCATGTAGAAGGGAAGCTCAATTGAAGTTGTCAACACTGCTGTCTGCAGTGTAGACTGAAGGCAGTTGCTGAGACAAAAATTGAAGAATGCTATTTAGTTACAGATAACAGAATCTGAGGACATAGAATTCTATTTGTGATCAGGAAAACAGTGTTGAATGTAATGCGGTCCTTCATGTAGAAGGAAAGCTCAATTGAAGTTGTCAACCCTGCTGTCCACACTGTAGATTGAAGGCAGTTGTTCAGAAAAAGATTAAAGAATGATATTAAGTTATAGATAATTGAATTTGAGGACATAGAATTCTATTTGTGATAAGGAAAACAGTGTTGAATGTAATGCGGTCCTTCATGTAGAAGGATAGCTCAATTGAAGTTGTCAACCCTGCTGTCCGCAGTGTAGATTGAAGGCAGTTGTTGAGAAAAAGATTAAAGAATTATATTAAGTTATAGATAATAGAATCTGAGGACATAGAATTCTATTTGTGATAAGGAAAAAAGTGTTGAATGTAATGCGGTCCTTTATGTAGAAGGAAAGGTGAATTGAAGTTGTGAACCCTGCTGTGTGCAGTGAAGATTGAAGGTCGTTGTTGAGAGAAAGATCGGTCAATGCAAGTTGTGAAGCCAGTTGTCCGCAGTGTAGATTGAAGGTAAGTATTGTCAGAAAGATAGAAGAATGCTATTTAGTTACAGATAACAGAATCTGAGGACATAGAATTCTATTTGTGATAAGGAAAACAGTGTTTAATGTAATGCGGTCCTTCATGTAGAAGGAAAGCTCAATTGAAGTTGTCAACCCTGCTGTCTGCAGTGTAGATTAAAGGTAGTTGTTGCAACAAAGATTGAAGAATTGTATTTAGTTACAGATAACAGAATCTGAGGACATAGAGTTGTATTTGTGATAAGGAAAACAGTGTTTAATGAAATGCGGTCCTTCATGTAGAAGGGAAGCTCAATTGAAGTTGTCAACACTGCTGTTTGCAGTGTAGATTGAAGGCAGTTGTTGAGACAAAAATTAAAGAATGCTGTTTAGTTACAGATAACAGATTCTGAGGACATAGAATTCTATTTGTGATAAGGAAAACAGTGTTGAATGTAATGCGGTCCTTCATGTAGAAGGATAGCTCAATTGAAGTTGTCAACCTTGCTGTCCGCAGTGTAGATTGAAGGCAGTTGTTGAGAAAAAGATTAAAGAATTATATTAAGTTATAGATAATAGAATCTGAGGATATAGAATTCTATTTGTGATAAGGAAAAAAGTGTTGAATGTAATACGGTCCTTTATGTAGAAGGAAAGGTGAATTGAAGTTGTGAACCCTGCTCTGTGCAATGAAGATTGAAGGTCATTGTTGAGAGAAAGATCGGTCAATGCAAGTTGTTAAGCCAGTTGTTCGCAGTGTAGAATGAAGGTAGTTGTTGTCAGAAAGAGAATGCTATTTAGTTACAGATAACAGAATCTGAGGACATAGAATTCTATTTGGGATAAGGAAAACAGTGTTTAATGTAATGCGGTCCTTCATGTAGAAGGAAAGCTCAATTGAAGTTGTAAACCCTGCTGTCTGCAGTGTAGATTAAAGGCAGTTGTTGCAACAAAGATTGAAGAATTGTATTTAGTTACAGATAACAGAATCTGAGGACATAGAATTGTATTTTGATAAGGAAAACAGTGTTTAATGTAATGCGGTCCTTCATGTAGAAGGGAAGCTCAATTGAAGTTGTCAACACTGCTGTCTGCAGTGTAGACTGAAGGCAGTTGCTGAGACAAAAATTGAAGAATGCTATTTAGTTACAGATAACAGAATCTGAGGACATAGAATTCTATTTGTGATCAGGAAAACAGTGTTGAATGTAATGCTGTCCTTCATGTAGAAGGAAAGCTCAATTGAAGTTGTCAACCCTGCTGTCCACACTGTAGATTGAAGGCAGTTATTCAGAAAAAATTAAAGAATGATATTAAGTTATAGATAATTGAATTTGAGGACAGAGAATTCTATTTGTGATAAGGAAAACAGTGTTTAATGTAATGCGGTCCTTCATGTAGAAGGGAAGCTCAATTGAAGTTGTCAACACTTCTGTCTGCAGTATAGATTGAAGGCAGTTGCTGAGACAAAAATTGAAGATTGCTATTTAGTTACAGATAACAGAATCTGAGGACATAGAATTGCATTTGTGATAAGGAAAACAGTGTTGAATGTAATGTGGGCCTTAATGTAGAAGGAAAGCTCAGTTCAAATTGTGAGCTTTGCTGTCTGCAGTGTAGATTGAATGCAGTTGTTGAGACAAAGATTGAAGAATGGTATTTAGTTACAGATAACAGAATCTGAGGACATAGAATTGTATTTGTGATAAGGAAAACAGTGTTTAATGAAATGCGGTCCTTCGTGTAGAAGGGAAGCTCAATTGAAGTTGTCAACACTGCTGTCTGCAGTGTAGATTGAAGGCAGTTGTTGAGACAAAAATTGAGGAATGTTGTTTAGTTACAGATAACAGATTCTGAGGACATAGAATTCTATTTGTGATAAGGAAAACAGTGTTGAATGTAATGCGGTCCTTCATGTAGAAGGATAGCTCAATTGAAGTTGTCAACCCTGCTGTCCGCAGTGTAGATTGAAGGCAGTTGTTGAGAAAAAGATTAAAGAATTATATTAAGTTATAGATAATAAAATCTGAGGACATAGAATTCTATTTGTGATAAGGAAAAAAGTGCTGAATGTAATACGGTCCTTTATGTAGAAGGAAAGGTGAATTGAAGTTGTGAACCCTGCTGTGTGCAATGAAGATTGAAGGTCATTGTTGAGAGAAAGATCGGTCAATGCAAGTTGTTAAGCCAGTTGTTCGCAGTGTAGAATGAAGGTAGTTGTTGTCAGAAAGATAGAAGAATGCTATTTAGTTACAGATAACAGAATCTGAGGACATAGAATTCTATTTGTGATAAAGAAAACAGTGTTTAATGTAATGCGGTCCTTCATGTAGAAGGAAAGCTCAATTGAAGTTGTCAACCCTGCTGTCTGCAGTGTAGATTAAAGGCAGTTGTTGCAACAAAGATTGAAGAATTGTATTTAGTTACAGATAACAGAATCTGAGGACATAGAATTGTATTTTGATAAGGAAAACAGTGTTTAATGTAATGCGGTCCTTCATGTAGAAGGGAAGCTCAATTGAAGTTGTCAACACTGCTGTCTGCAGTGTAGACTGAAGGCAGTTGCTGAGACAAAAATTGAAGAATGCTATTTAGTTACAGATAACAGAATCTGAGGACATAGAATTCTATTTGTGATCAGGAAAACAGTGTTGAATGTAATGCGGTCCTTCATGTAGAAGGAAAGCTCAATTGAAGTTGTCAACCCTGCTGTCCACACTGTAGATTGAAGGCAGTTGTTCAGAAAAAGATTAAAGAATGATATTAAGTTATAGATAATTGAATTTGAGGACATAGAATTCTATTTGTGATAGGGAAAACAGTGTTGAATGTAATTCGGTTCTTCATGTAGAAGGATAGCTCAATTGAAGTTGTCAACCCTGCTGTCCGCAGTGTATATTGAAGGCAGTTGTTGAGAAAAAGATTAAAGAATTATATTAATCTATAGATAATAGAATCTGAGGACATAGAATTCTATTTGTGATAAGGAAAAAAGTGTTGAATGTAATGCGGTCCTTTATGTAGAAGGAAAGGTGAATTGAAGTTGTGAACCCTGCTGTGTGCAGTGAAGATTGAAGGTCGTTGTTGAGAGAAAGATCGGTCAATGCAAGTTGTGAAGTCAGTTGTCCGCAGTATAGATTGAAGGTAGTTATTGTCAGAAAGAAAGAAGAATGCTATTTAGTTACAGATAACAGAATCTGAGGACATAGAATTCTATTTGTGATAAGGAAAACAGTGTTTAATGTAATGCGGTCCTTCATGTAGAAGGAAAGCTCAATTGAAGTTGTCAACCCTGCTGTCTGCATTGTAGATTAAAGGCAGTTGTTGCAACAAAGATTGAAGAATTGTATTTAGTTACAGATAACAGAATCTGAGGACATAGAATTGTATTTGTGATAAGGAAAACAGTGTTTATTGTAATGCGGTCCTTCATGTAGAAGGGAAGCTCAATTGAAGTTGTCAACACTTCTGTCTGCAGTATAGATTGAAGGCAGTTGCTGAGACAAAAATTGAAGATTGCTATTTAGTTACAGATAACAGAATCTGAGGACATAGAATTGCATTTGTGATAAGGAAAACAGTGTTGAATGTAATGTGGGCCTTAATGTAAAAGGAAAGCTCAATTGAAGTTGTGAAGTCTGCTGTCTGAAGTGTAGATTGAAGGCAGTTGTTGACACAAAGATTGAAGAATGCTATTTAGTTACAGATAACAGAATTTTAAGTCACAGTAGAGTTGTTTCTGCTTGAAGGAAAGCAAGGCTGAATGCAATGCTTTCCTTAATATCGAAGGAGAGCTGAACTCAAGTTGTGAACCCAGCTGTTCGCAGTGTAGATTGAAGCCAACAGTTTCTGATTTAATTTGTACTAAAATGTCAACATAATTTAAAATTTCCATCAAAGCTTTCGTGTTCAAAATCCCAATTCATGTGTGCAGCAGTAATTTCTCCTTCTTAACTCTCATTGCCTGTGACAGATACGATTAGTTCTTTAAAGTAATATCCATAATATCATGAGTATGAGGTTCATTAAAGGGCCTGTAGTTTGAATTTCAATAAGAAACAGAAGAGTTGATAACTATAGACTATACTGGCTCTTTTTTAATATTGTTAAACTTTTAAGCTTTTGTTTATACTTGAACGTCAGGAAGTGCACAAATTACCCACTGCCATTCACGAGTAATAGTTACCAAGAAGGCTCAATAAATGGCCTGCACTTTAAATTTGTATTACAAGAAGGACAATTGACAACCCCAGCCAAAAAAGGCAGCACATGTGCACATTTCTCACTGCCTTTGGATGGGATAGTTCTTCGAAGAAAAAAGCTTGATAAATGTGTAGTGAGTGATGTTGAGGAGAGTGTTTTTTTTAAATTTTTGATGAGGTTGATAGAGTATTCGGCGTAACAGAAAAGTTCATCACAATAAATGCATAGAAATGTAAGTTTACCAAAATCAAGATCAATATGTGAGTATGGATTGCTTGCCGAAGATGCTGTTGCAGCAGTTGATGTAGTTGGTGCAGCAGCAAGTGGTTTGTCATGCAATCTCTGTATTGCAGCTCAAGTGAAGTTGTTGGGGTGCACAATTTTACATGTTGCATCATAGTTGGTGTGCCAAAGTAGTATTTTTTGGATTGATCATCCCTTGAAAGATTTGTTTGCTAAATTTTACAGATTTGTTTGGGAGTACTATTAACCTTCTTCTGGGGTAGTAGAAATTAGAAAACGGTTCAATGAAGGGTCTTCACATTCAATTAGAAAATGAAACTGGGGAATAATTGATAATCTCAGCCAAGAAAGGAAGCAAGTGTGCATCTAAAGCAAGAAACTTCTGTGGTGTGTGTGATGTTGTGTGGTGAAAGCAGCACAGATTGGTAGCAAAATCTTTAAAATCAAGTTTTCTAATAAATATTGGTTGTCCATTCACAGAAGTAAGTTGAAGTATATTTTCAAAAAGTATTATGTATTTTTTTGTAAATAAGTCATGTCATTCAATACGGTGACATGGTAATGATTTATGGTGCACTGAGTTAGTAATACCTTTGGAGCTGAGCTTGAATGTACCCTGTGATGGTGTGTGGTGGGGTGAGGTACGGTAATTGAATTAATGTATTTTGTTGATTGAATTCTGCATCAATTACATGTAAAAGGGACAGTATGTCTCACTGTGACGTAAAAGTGTTCACTCTTGTTTGTGATTATTTATGGTGCGGTGAGTAAGTAGTATCTTTGGGGGTGAGCTTGTATGTTCCCTGTGCAGTGTGGATTGAAGGCAGTTGGTAAAAGACATAGATTAATGTTTTTTGTCACTTATTTAAACAAAATGTAAAACATATATAGTAGAATTTTGTGTGCATTAAATCAATGAATGCTGAATTTCGTAGTGTTCAAAGTTTAAGAAAATTTGAGAATATTGTGCACTGGTCTGTGTTTAAAGTAAATCAAGATTGTATTGAATGTTTTCTGTAGTGCTGGCGCTCTTGGTATCTAGTTGTGAAGTCTACTGAGTGCAGAATTGATTGAAGGCAGTTCTCAGCACACATAGTGAAGAGAAATTTACATGGAAAACTGAATTGAAGTTGTGAACCCTGCTGTCTGTAATGTAGATAGAAGGTATTAATCAATAGAAACATTGATGAATGGTATTTTGTACAGTTAACAGAATCTTAGGACAGAGTAGAATTGTATCTGAGTTAAGGAATACAATATTGAATGTAATGCTGTCCTTAATGTAGAAGGAAAGCTACATTGAAGGTCTAAATGCAGCTGTCTGCAGTGTAGATTGAAGGCAGTTATTGACACAATGATCGATGAATGGAATTTTGTACAGTTAACAGAATGTAAGGACACAGTACAATTGTCTCTGCCTTAGCGAAAGGAAGGCTGAATGTAACGTTGTGCTTTATGTAGAAGGAAAGCTGAATTCAAGTTGTGAACCCACCTGCCTGCAGTGTAGATTGAAGGCAGTTGTTGACACAAAGATCGATGAAAGGTATTTTGTCCCTGTTTGCCTAACTAGAGGACACAGTATAATTGTCTCTGCCTTAATGAAAGCAAGGCTGAATACAATGCTGTCCTTAATGTAGAAAGAAAGCTGAATTGAAGTTGTAAACCCAGCTGTCCGCAAGTGTAGATTGAAGGTAGTTGTTGACAGAAAGATCTGTCAATGCAAGTTTTACAAGTTAAAATTATCTGTGGACGCAGTATAATTGTGTCTGTCTTAAGGAAAGTAAAGTTCAATATAATGGTGTTCTTAATGTAGAAGGAAAGCTGAATTCAAGTTGTGAACCCAGCTGTCTGCAGTGTAGATAGAAGGCAGTTGTTGACAGAAAGATCAATGAAAGCTATTTTGTCACTGTTTGATAACCTGAGGACACAGTATAATTGTCTCTGCCTTAAGGAAATCAAGGCTGAATACAATGCTGTCCTTAATGCAGAAAGAAAGCTGAAAGGAAGTTGTAAACCCAACTGTCCGCAGTGTAGATTGAAGGTAGTTTTTGACAGAAAGATCTGTCGATGCAAGTTCTACAAGGTAACAGTATCTGTGGACACAGTATAATTGTGTCTGTCTTAAGGAAAATAAAGCTGAATACACTGGTGTCCTTAATGTAGAAGGAAAGCTGAATTCAAGTTGTAAACCCAGCTGTCTACAGTGTAGATTGAAGGCAGTTGTTGACAGAAAGATCGATGACAGCTATTTTGTCACTGTTTGCATAACCTGAGGACACAGTTATTTTATTTATTTATTTATTTAATTTGTATGGCGCGTTATAACCACAGGGGTCTCTAAGCGCTGTCTGACCAGATTTACGTGATAGATGTTAAATTCACTTGGAACCAGCTGTGCACCTAAGACCTGCTCCAGGCTTGTATAAATAGTACGGTTTTAAGTTTCTTTCTGAAGGAAAGTAAGTTGCTCTCCTTCCTGAGCTCTGGATCCAATTTGTTCCATAAAGCTGGGATAGTGTTGGAGAAAGCACGGCCCCCCACCGTGGTCAATTTGAAACGGGGCTGGGACAGAAGAGTAGCGTCCGACGAACGCAAAGTCCTACCCGGTATGTAGGGGGATAGTCGGGATTTCAGATATTTTGGCGCTTTGCCATACAAAGCCTTGTGAGCAATGCACATTCCTTTGAAAATAATTCGCTGGCGAACTGGCAGCCAGTGTAACTCCTGCATAAGGGGAGAGGCATGGGCATTTCTAGGTTTTTTGAATATCAGCCTAGCTGCATCGTTCATGACTCCCTGTAGTTTGTCCAGCAGCCGCTGTGGCAAACCCAAATAAAGGGAGTTCCCGTAGTCCAGCCTAGCCAGAATAGTGGCTGAGACTACGTGCCTCAGGGTGGAAAAGGAGAGTAGGGCAGCGATCTTTCTAAGTTGTCTTAGCAAGCCTATACTGGTGCCTACTACGGTGGTAACTTGTTTTTCCATGGATAATTTATTATCCACATATAGGCCTAGGCTTTTAACTGCAACTGCCGGCTTTGGGGGAACACCCAGCTCCCTAGGCCAGAATTTATCACTCCAGGGGTTACCCGAGATGGAAATGGGTAGTACTTCCGTCTTATCCGGGTTAACTTTTAAGGAGTTCTCAGACATCCAATTGACAGTAGTTTTCAATATGTCTTGTAGCCTGGTGGATGCTCCTGGACCATCATCCAGCCAGATGATTATCTGGGTGTCATCAGCATAGTTGTACACTAGGTAGTCCATCCTATTCAGGAGGGCAATTAGTGGCTGCAAGTAGATATTAAAAAGTAGTGGGGACAAGGCAGATCCCTGGGGGACCCCGCAGGTGATCGGAGCAGGGGTAGAAAGTAGATCCCCCAGCTGTACTCGTTGTGTCCTCCCTTGCAGAAATGATGTGAGCCATGCATGTGCTGTGCCCACGACACCAAAGGATCTCAACCGCGACAGAAGCTGTTTATGGCACACGGTGTCAAATGCCGCGGAGAGATCCAATAGTACCAGGGCGCTCGGTGTTTTTACATCAGCTCGCATCCTAAGCTCATCCAGAATGGATAGCAAAACTAGTTCCGTGCTGTGGTTCGCACGGAACCCTGCCTGATTGGTCTCCAGCAGGTTGTTGCTCTCTAAATGGCCTGACAGTAGAGCTAGTACATGCTGCTCAATTACCTTCGCCAAAAAAGGCAACTGGGAGATGGGCCGAAAATTCTTCAAACATTTTGTGTCCGCTCCAGGTTTTTTCAGTAAGGGGATCAAGCGAGCCTCTTTAAAAGCTGAAGGGATCTGTCCTGTGCGAAGAGAGGTGTTCAATAGATGCAGGACCTCTTCCTCTATTCCTGGCATTGCCATCTTGAATATGTCAGGCGGGCAAGGGTCCACCAAGGAGCCTGATTTGACTCGGCCTATGATTTTGAGCAATTCCTGTTTTGAAATAAGGGATAACTCAGCTAGAGGCAGAATGTTTAGTGGACCAGTGGAGTCCGGTATGTGCGGACATTCGAGGTGTGCAGTTTCTGCAATTTCATCCAGGATGTCGGATATCTTCTTTACGAAGAAATCCTGGAACCTCTGACAGTCCTCCTGGGTGAACTCGGGACTTTGCTCCTTGTTCACTCTGAGCTCCGCCAGGACCCGGAAGATTTCTTTTTGTGGATTTCTAGCAGTGGTTATTCTTTCCTCAAAGAAAGCAGCCTTCCTTGATTGTATGGCTAGTTTGTACTGGGCTAAGGATGAGGTATATTCTTGTTTGGAGATAGCGTCGTACTTTTTACGCCATGCCCGCTCTTTCTTCCTCACCCCGCGTTTCATCTCTCTGAGGGAATCATTATAACAAGGCGCCCCAGCTCCTCTCGCCACCTTCTTCATCCTGCGAAGAGGCGCCACCACATCAATGGCACTCCCCAGTTTATGCTGGAGATGTCTACATAAGGCATCAGCGTTGGCATCTGGCTCTATGTCTGAAGGATGGTGTTCTAGGAGTTGGACCAGTTTTTCCCCATCAAGGTTTCTCCATTTGCGGGCCGTTTTCCAGCCCTCCTCAGGTTTGGACATGGGGCCCCTCAATGTAAGTCTACCCTTTATTAGAAAATGATCAGACCAAGCACAAGGAAGAATTTCCGTGATGCCCTGGGCTGGCATGGTGGTCCAAACTAGGTCGAGCACATGACCTTTCGCATGTGTTGGTCCCTTGACCTGTTGGATAAGGCCTAAGGAGGAGACGGCCTCCTCTATCTGTAGTGCTTGTCCTTCTTTAGGGGACTTTTCCCAGTGATAGTTGAAGTCTCCAACGATTACCATTTTATCGTATCTTGTACACAGGTCCTGGACCAATCTTACAAAGAGGGTAGGGAAGTCAGGCGACGCCCAAGGTGGCTGATAAACCACCAAGAACACCACACAGACAGCCCCCCTCCTGAGCTTAACCCCCATAACCTCAGCTCCTCCAAGGGTTTCAGAGAGAAACTTATTGGCACGGAGGCATGACTGATAAAGAAGGGCTACTCCTCCTCCTCTCTTAGCTCCTTCCCTGTTGAAGTGAATAGCTAAATAGTTATCTGGAAGGGCCGCCACTAAATCGGGCGCTGAGCAATCCTCCAGCCATGTTTCCGTAAGTGCGAGGACATCTAGCTCCCCGTCTTCCAGGAGTGTGAAAACCTCTAACCTATGGCTCTGCAAAGAACGAGTATTCAATAAGCCGTAACTCAGGGTATGTATGTTGGACGTGCGCTGGCGCCCTCTGGTGCTCTTAGATGACAAAAGCAGACCCTCGCAGCCCAGCCGGTGTAGGGTAGCCGGCTCCAGAAGGGACTTACCCAGATTAAGTTGTAATAGGTCGGCCCGTGCATAAACCAGAGTCTGACCAGGGGTTCTGGCCCTAGGCCCCAGATGGTCACGGATGGGCAAAGATGGGCTCACCTCTGGCGAACCTCCGGCGCACCAATGGCGCGCCCGCTGCGCGTCCCCGCTGCGCGTTTGCTCCATGTGAGCTTTAAATAGGAGGCTGCTGACGGTCCTAGTACAACCACTAGACCGTCAGCTCTCCAAAATGGCCCCCGGAAGTGAGGGTAGAGGGCTCTGTACCGCGTTGGACACTCCCTCCACAACAAACAGCACAAGCTGCGGTGGAACGGGGAGGTAAGCGGTAGTAACTAGCAAGGTGACTTCGTTAATGCGCCCACATCAATTAAAAAGTACTGTGCAAATAGTATTCACATTCAGCACAAAACGGAGATTTTTAAAAATAATGCTATTAGCAAGTATACAACAAAAGCGGCGATTTTTAAAATAATGCAAATTCAGGTGCAAACAGATGCGTGCTAGCGTGGTCAGCAGCGCGACTAAGAACAGCGTTTCTGTGTCAATATCGGTAAATTCTGGCTTCAGTATATTTGTCTCTGCCTTAAGGAAAGCAAGGCTGAATACAATGCTGTCCTTAATGTAGAAGGAAAGCCGAATTGAAGGTGTGAACCCAGCTGTCCGCAGTGTAGATTGAAGGTAGTTGTTGACAGAAAGATCTGTCAAGGCAAGTTGGGAAAGTGAACAGTATCTGTGGACCCAGTATAATTGTGTCTGTCTTAAGGAAAGTAAAGCTGAATACAATGGTGTCTTTAATGTAGAAGGAAAGCTGAATTCAAATTGTTAACTCAGCTGTCCGCAGTGTAGATTGAAGGCAGTTGTTGAGATAAAGATCGAAGAATACTATTTAGCCACAGATAACAGAATCTGAGGACACAGTATAATATTCTCTGCCCTAAGCAAAGCAATGAAGAATACAATAATGTCCTTAATGTAGAAGGAAAGCTGAGTTCAAGTTGTGAACGCAGCTGTCTGCAGTGTAGATTGACAGCAGTTGTTGACACAAAGATCGATGAATGCTATTTAGTCACAGATAACTGAATCTGAGGAGGCAATATAATTGTCTCTGTCTTAAGTAAAGCAAGGCTGGATTCAATTATGTCATTAATGTAGAAGGAAAGCTGAAGTGCAGTTGTGAACCCTGATGTTTGCAATGTATATTGAAGGTGCTACTCAACACAACCATTGATGAATGTTATTTTGTACAGTTAACAGAATCTGAGGACGTAGTACAATTGTCTGTGCCTTAAATAAATTGAGTTTAAGAAAAAACAGTGGTCCTTGACTATCAATTAGGAAACAAACTTTACATGAAAAACATTTTTGATTCTGAAAATGCAAATTAAATCAGCATACTTTGACTCAAGCTGGATAAGGGAGATATACGTCTTATCTGAATTTGCTCTATATACATTAAATGAAAATGAAATAGTACCCTAGCATATCAACAAAATCAATAAATTGTCACCACACTTTGAAAAGTGTACTTCTGGAGAATTTACATACTTATTTACAGTTTTTATAAAACAATAGTAATCAAAAAACGGCGCAAGGACTATTAAGTATAGTCAGTGAGAAAGAAAGGGTGCTCAAGTATTTAGAAAAAGAAAGGAAAGAAATTTAGTATACAGTTCTGATATTTACAATAGAACAAAGCGGGCAACCTTCCGCTGTTGGTGTGTGCCTGTCCGCACAATTTGTTTTGGGGGGTAAGAGGAGGATGGGGACGTTATGGGTACAGGCACATTGGTAATAAAAGCGTCGACGTTTCGACCCTGATGCTCATGGGATGTTTGGGGCCTCGGCGGCGGGTCTTCCTCAGGACGTGGAAGGGAAGTGGGGAGGGGTAGAGAGCTGGCTTGGCCGTAGTCCAATGAATGGTCTGGATCGGGCACCTAAAGTGTAAAAGGGGAGGTTGCTATTAGGATGATCATTGATTGATATTTACAGGAGTGTGGTCTAAGTACATACTGAAGGGTACATTACCAATAAAGCTGGTCAACTGGGAATTCAGTTCATGCTTCCAGGGTATGCATCACCTGCAGACCCACCCTCTCAGCCTCGGATGACTTACACTAGCTGTGTACATTGTGGACAGTACCAACAGCTATCAAGCATGTGCACAACCTAGAATTAATCTTCAACTCCTCCCTTTGTATGTGTGAGCAAGTCTACTCCGTCTCCTACTGCTATAACACCCTCCACATGCTCTGCAACATTTACAATTGGATTGCACAGACTACACAGTGGCTAAACACTGTATATAAGAATTCCAGTGAAACATGTACAACAGTTACAAGTCCAAAAGACGTCCACCTGAGTGATTATCAATGTCCCCTGCTGCAGGCATATCATTCACCACCTGATACACCTCCACTACCTTATTACCATGAATAGGATCATCTTCAAGCTGCTCACCCTCACTTATAAAATACTCTACAACACCAGAGTAATCTACTTTAACAGTAGCAATCCTATAAAGGCCACATTGTGATATTAAAATGTTGACTTTAATATTAGGTAAAGTATTGGTAACTCTTTAGGCAAAGGTTGCTTATAAACTAATTGCCTATCATTGCAATGTATCCAAGCTTTCAGTGATTTTAAATAAACAGTGTAATGTCCAGATGTTGTAGAAGGTCCATTATGAAAATTAATTGCAACAGTTACAAAGGTTCTTCCTGATATTGAAACTTGACCAGCTATAACATTTTTAATTAAAATTTCCAATATTGTTATTGGCTGCAAAAGTGGAAATTACCTAGTGTTTACTTGGGGAAGTAGCTACAACAAAAAGGCTCGATATCGGGATTAGTGTTTGAATTAGAATATGAAATTGAAGAATAATTGATAACCCCAGCCAAAAAAGTAAGTGTGTATGTACGGATGGTGTCTAGATCGAGTAGAAGATTAATTAGGTGAAAAATAAGAAAGGCTGCAGATATGCAATCTACTCTCTGCCTTGTCAGGGAAGTGGATCTTTGGATATTCTTTTTTATTATACAGAGAGGGTGTCGTATTCCATAGTGGGAGGCTGAGAAATGACTACCACATCTAAGGAAGCAAATCAAGTGTAGTAAGTTCCCACTGTGTGCCGTAGAGTTTAAAAATAAGAACACCAACCCTTTTCAGGGTCTCTACTTTGAATTAGAATAATAGTTGGCACAGACAGTCATGAAAGGCAGCAGGTAGGTGTGTTTTTCTGCTAGTGGATGCAGAATAAGGGGAAAATTAGGAAAGGCAGCAGACATGCAAAGTACCCACTGCTTTGTAAAGGAAGTGGATGTTTAGTTTTCCAGTCCATTACACAGACTCTGCGTCGGATTCCGAGGGTGGGAACCTGGGAAATGGGTATCACATCTAAGCAAACAGTGCAAGTGCAGAAAGTACAGTCACTGTGCGGTAGAAAGGACGGAAGAAAGGACACAAGTGTGCAATTACTCACTGGTATTCACAGTTTGTAGTTAGCATGAAGGCTGAATGAAGGGTCTGAATTTGAATTTGAATTAATTTTAGAATAATTCATAACTCCAGCCAAGAAAGGCAGCAACCGTGCAAATTGTCCATTGCCTCTGGACGGGGTAGTTTATATAACAAAAAAGTTTGTTACATGTCTAATAACTAATGTTAGGACTGTGACGCTTCTGTTTGTTGTTTGTGATGAGGTTGATAGATTTTTTTGCGTAACACAAAAGTTGTTCGCAATAAATGCATAGAAATTGAAGTTTACCAAATTGAAGATCAATATGTGAGTATGGACTGTTTGCTGAAGATGGTGTTGCAGTAGTTGATGTGCGTGATGCAGCAGGAAGTTAGTTGTTCTGCAATCTCTGTGTTACAGTGAAGCTAACTTGTTGGGGTGCAAGTTGTTTAAGTGTTGCACTATATTTGCTGTGCCAAAGGAGGATTTTTTGGATTGATCACATCTTGAAAGAGTTGTTTGGTAAGTGCAACAGGTTACTAATGTCTGGTGTGTTTCAGTTAGTATATGTGTGGACTTTGCTGGAATGTTTAAGGGACACATTAGAGCTTTCAAAATACAGAAACACTTTCAGGTACATGCATCAATCTCGGCATTTGCGATTCCTTAATTGCGATTATTAAGGAATCGTAATTAAGGAATCGCAAATGCATATGCATCAAGAAATCGCTAAATAAATTGCGATTCCTTAGAATTCCTTATTTGCGATTAGCATTTTGCGAATCGCAATTAAGGAATCCCTTCCCATTCATTCCTATGGGCCTAGAGGCCCATAGGAATGAATGGGAAGACAATCTCAATTTGCGATTCGCAAATAGCTAATCGCAAATTGAGATTGCGATTTCAAGGGTGCAGGGGTGTCCAAAGGACACCCTGTTGCACCCCTGAAATCAAACAATGCACATATGTTGTGTACACACATGCCCTAAGGGCATGTGTGTGCACAACATGAAAGTTAAAAATATGAACAAAATTGCATATTTCTAACTTTTCGCAAAATTACCATGAGGTCCAACCTCATGGTAATTTTTTCTCTCTAATTGCGAAATCGCAATTTTTTTAAGTTTCATGCATTGCTTTTAAGGAATCGCAAAATTGCGATTCCTTAAAAGCAATCGCACTTTCAAAAATCGCTAAAATAGCGATTTCTTCACTTTTAGGTTGATGCATCCCAAATAGTGATTTGGGAATCGCAAACGGCCAAATTTTGCGATTCGCACCGTTTGCGATTCCTAAATCGCTTGATGCATGTGCCTGAAATTGTACTTAGTGACGTCAAATATTATTTTGTGAAGAACTGTTGAATTCTAAATCCACCTTTAGAACTAGTGGGAGGGTAGCATTTTAAAGTGTGTGATAGGTTACACTACATTGTGCATGGAGCTAAAGAAAACTCAGGATTGTAAAAGCTTGAGATACTAATCCTTTTAGAGTTGGAGCAGAGTTCCTGTAACATTGGTACTTAATTTTCTTTTTGATATTCATCAAACATTTTCTGTGCCTGTTGAAATATACAGTTAAATGTTCCTCTTTGAAGGTCAAGAAGCAACACTGCTCCTCTACACAATATTGTTCGATGGTATTCTAAAAAGTAGTGGTAATTTTACTGTCACCAAGGTATATATCTGACAATAGAATGAATGATATTTTTACACCACTATTTCGTAGTCCTAATGGAAAAGGTGTGTATAGAGTCAACAAAATGATTTACATATATAGGCAGTAACAGGTAAGTATAATTTATATTTCCTTTTATGTATTGAAAGTGGTCATCTGCTGCATTCGAAACATTGGGTCTGTTGAAAAGAAAGTAAAAAGTAAGTTGTAATTAATATTGCATGGTTTAAAGATGAATAGGTTGTTGAAATAAAAACATTATAAGTATGTATATGGTAAACATAGTTCCAGGGTCAGAATTTGCGGTATCACAACCTGGATATCGGCACACAAAGTAGTTTTGTTCAGTGCCAGTAACTACTGTGGAAGTTTGTGCTTTTTAAAACCAACATTTTTTTTTTAGTTTTGCCAAAGTTTGTTATAATGGTGAGGGCACAGCAGCTTCCACTGCAAAAACGTTTTAGAAACACGATGGCAAAAGAAGTCACGCAATGACAAAACTAAAAAGCTGACCATCAATTTTAGACTTACTGCTTTTGCCAATGTTTTTTTAATTTTGTTTTCTATACTGTTTTTGAAACTAGTTACAGAGATTTCCCATAATGACACTTTTGAGAAATTGGATGGATCAACACGTTACTAAAACATTCTGCAAAATGTTTTTATTCCTGCTTTCTCTTTTTTATGAACATTTTAGTTTGAAAGGAAAGAATCATCAATCTTGCTGTTAAGCTTCTGCAATTATTTCCATCAAATCGCAGAGCATTCTGGGAGCAGAAAACAAAGCCTTATAGTAGTAAGGTTTGCAAATATGTGTACACATTTTATGTTTACTAGAAAAGATGTCAGTAGTGTAGTCTCAGCTTACAACATTTATTTTTAACACTCACTCTAATAATAATGACTTTGGATCAATGTTGTGGAAGGTGGAAGGTCATTAACATATAGACACAAATATTACCTCTGCAGCAGACAATTCCCATTCCTGCTCCGGAACGTAATATTGAAAATTGGCAGCTGAAGGATTTGTGCTGCAGGGGATGGGACTACTTGTTCCAAAGATAAAGTAAATGTGAATTTTTGATAGCCCTGGCCCCAATAAATATTTCATGGTGATCATTGAGAGGTGGAAGAGTTCATGATAAGTATACGTGGGTCAGACGTGTTTCAGAGATGTATGCTTTTTTATACTGCAGGCACTGATAGAAGTGCAGTGAGAGCTTACAACATTTACTTAGAGTGTCCGGCTGAATAATAAGGGCATTGAATTATTAAAGCATAAATACAGGTTTGAAAAGTATGAAAATTTGGCAAACATATTACCTTAAGTGCAGACAGTGCCCTTCCCTGACCTATTATGTGGTACTGCTAAGTGGTAGGGGAAGGGTTTGTGCTGCTGGGAGTTGGGCCTACTTGTTCCAAGGATATAATACACATGTTGTCCTTGATCCCAACCAATATGTCCTGTGTGTGGGCTATAGCAGGGGTCTCCAACCTTTTCTGTTGTTAGAGCTAATGCTGATGAAGGAAAGTCCTGCTGAGCTACTAGCATATTTTATCACTGTAAAATGCCGATAATATGTATTAACATTACACTATGACCACCCTAAGCACAGTTATCAGTAGTAATCCCCCAAAAACTTCAGGTGAAGTTATCAGCAGAATGCTAGGAAAACGTTTATCAATATTAAATGCTTGTAAGGAAGTAAAATTCCAATCTTCATATGCTGTGTGCCACAAAGGGTAGTACCACAGAAGTAAGTGTCTCCAACTCAAATTGTATTATCATTCAGATAACAACTTTAAATGTGTTTTAGAATTGCAATATTATGTCTTCATTCACATATTAGTTTTTGAAAATACACATAGTTTTATATCAAAATCCCTTTCAGCTTTGAGCAATCAAACTACATTTTCCAGAGGAAAAACCTTTTCTTAAAAAAGCATAATTTAATCTTTTGAAAATCAAATCAGATTTCATTGTTAGAGAATACACAGTCCCTAAAAATCAGCTTTTACTTTTCATTGAGTACCGTCATGTAAAAATGCCTCTCATGGACAAATTATGCTTCAAATACCCAGGTATTGGAATCATAGGTCATGGTTCTTCACCATAACAGTAAGGACGCCTCTGTTATGCTAATAATGCCCACCATTAAACCAGAGCTACCACTGTGCCACAGCTGGATGGCCATTATTATGGGAGAAGATGCCGGCACTCTGTCAAGAATGGCTAAAAGCAGATCAGTCATGCTCTTAAAATGTCAGTGATGGCAGCAAGTATGTAATTACTCTACTTATGTGTCAAAAATGGTAAAGGACGAAAATATTATATCTATGGCACTATTATACATGAATGGGCAAAATTGCATCAGAGATAATACTCTTATGATGGAGACCAGCATACATATTTGGTAGCCCTTGACGCTAGGAGTAGTTTTAAGGAATGCACACTGTTTATTTAGGAAGGACACAATATCACACATCCACACAAAAATGAATGTGATGTTTTTACTTTTCCCTGCTCTGGATGCATACTCTGTTCTCTTCGGCTCTTTGGTTGATCATGCTCCCAACTAACATCATTTCTCTTTTTTGTTCTTGAAGTCACACCCTTTGGTGGGTCATCCCTGGTTACTGTTGTTACTATTCTTTGATGTCACATACCGTGCGACTGATGGAGCCGAGTGGATAATATGGCCAATCTCTTTTTAGGTAGTTTTAAAGTGGATAAAGATGGTTCATGTGGCAGACCCATTGGCCAATACTGCATCTTCCACATGCTTCACCACCCTCCGCTTACTCAGCAAGACTTTCAAATGGACCCACCCCCCGAATCCAGGAAGACCGTCACCTATGCATCCATTATCAGCAGGCTGGACTATGGGAACACCCTCTATGCCGGAATAAACAAATCTCTACTCTACAAACTTTTGACTGTCCAGAAGACCGCAGCTACACTCATGCACAGTATCCCACAACAAGACCACATTACCCAGCGTATACAAGACCTTCATTGCCTCCCCATCGAAAAACAGAGTGATTTTCAAGCTGCTCACACACACCTATAAAGGTCTCCACAACACTGGACTCCAATACCTCAACAAATTAATGTCCTTCTACACCCCCAAAAGAAACCTGCGCTCCGCTGACCAGGTCTTGGCCGAGATCCCCTGCATCCACAGAACCAGTACAGGAGGCATACCCTTCTCCTACATCATAGCAAAGACCTGGAACAAACTACCCCTCAGCATGAGATGAAGCACCACACTGAAAGCATTCAGGAAGAGCCTCAAGATCTGGCTTTTCGAATGACCTGAGGTGCCCAAATCCTCTGATACACACTCCCCCAGCACTTTGAGACCCTCACAGGTGAGTAGTGCGCTCTATACATCCCTGATTGATTGATAGGCCACAAAAGTGTGTGTTTGACTGTTATCAAATGGCCCTGGTATTGGTTTGGCTGTCTGTAACTCCTATAGGTAGTGGAATGAGTAGTGTTGCCTTTTACAATATAAAGTGATTCTCCCAGATTGGCTTGGTTTGCTTCACCTCTGAGAGCTACTTTGAGGGTGCTGGTAAGTTACCAGTAGCTCCCGAGCTATTAGTTGGAGACCCCTGGGCTATTGGAATTCCACTTCCCTACCGGGGCATAGGCAGCTTTCGAATTTAGTGAAGGCAACTCAGAAAAGATTCTTACCATAAATTTTTCTGTAGAAATTGCTGCAACTTTTTGGTTGTAGACAGCACAAGACTGCAAATGTAAAAAAGATGTATATAAGGGCATCATAATAGCAATGCTAACCATTGGCAAAGTTATTTTGCAAATGATTGTACATGTTGCAAGTCTTTTGAAATCAATGCAATAGGACTGTGGCAACTATTCAAAACAACAATAATTATTCGTATTGGGGTTGAAAACCAATCGTAGGTTTGATAGCAACTGTGTTAGGACTATAGCAGTGGTGAGACAAAATGATGTGCAAATAGCAATATGGTTCCGACTGGCACTATAGATTAGTTTGGTAGACGTTCATAAATGTTATCCTTGAAAATCCTAAAAAAGAAAACTATTGAGATGAGTTACTGCCATTGGTCATAGTCGTGAGGATTCAATTGTTGTAGGGAAAACCTTTAGAGAGATACAAATGGTTATGCTTAATAGTTAGCTTTTTTTAATTTCATAAAGAGAAATGATATTGGCAATTTTATATTCGTGCAATATTAGAGATAAGGTATATTGTTTTGTAGGGAAAAGTTACCTAAAATTTAACGAAAACTCTTGATAGGTCTGAATTTTGTTACTCTGTGAATCATGACCCATTGTCTTCGTTAAAGGTTTGGAAGTGTATAGAAAATATTGTAGGAATATGATTTTTAGTGTGGAGAGTTTACATTTTACGGTACAGATGTCTACATTAGATACATTACACAATTATTGTTTGAAGATTACCCTTTAGATTATTTGATAAAATAAATTTAGAGAGTTTAAACTATTCCACTAGTTATATTTTCCAAGAATAACTTTGAAAATGGACTAATAAATGTTGAACAAATGGTACCTACCAGAAGTATCCAATGATAGGCAGTATTTGTCGGAGTTAGAAGTATGTCCATTTTCTGAAACGGTACATTTAGAGTTAAAATTCAATCATTAAATAGGTTTACATTACAACCGAATTACATTTGTTTAGAGTTATAAGTATTAGAAAAAGTGAATATTAATAAATATATTTTTTAAAGGAACATAGTTTCTTTGAAAAACTTTAAAAAATATCTTACAATTGTCATAGTCTTCTAAACGTTACCCGATTCCACTACATTAATTTAAATAGAGGTCTGAGAGGGCCATATGAGGTAGCAGTAACTATTACAAGCATGTATGCATCATTTTAAAGAATAGAGGTTTAGGAGTGTCACGTGACGCAAAGATACATATTAAAACTAATGGGAGAATTAGGAGGAGGCAAATACGATGAACTAGAAAGTATATATTCCACAAAAATAAAGCAAAACAGAGCCGGGGGGCCACGTGACGGATAAAAAAAAATAATAGTATTATGAACGAGCAATTTGTGTCAATACAGGCTAAAACACGTGACAGTTTAAAAATACAAAACTGAAATTTATGTATGGAGAATTTTTACAATTAGTGGTCTGGAGGACCTTGTGACGCAGAAAGAAACATTTATATTATGTATATACAATTTAAAATTGTTGAGGGTTAGGAGGGCCACGTGATGGAGAAAAGAATATCATCATGAATGTACAATAAAAAGAACACATACCAAAGCACATGACAGTATTCAAAAATACGACACAGAAATTCATGCACAGTCAGTTTATTAAAAAAAGAGGGCTGGGAGTGCTCCGGGACCCCGAAGGAAATTTTAGGATCAACAAAGGAAGATCAATAAGAATACAGGCCCGGGAGAGCCTCGTGATGCAGAAAAAAAAATACCATCATGCACTCACAATTATTAATGGAGGTCTGGGCACGTGGCGTAGTACAGAAATGCGACACAGAAATGTATGCACGCACACTTTATAAAAATTAGAGGTGTATAGGACCTCGTGACTTATAAAGAAACATTTCAATTATGTACGCACACTTTGAAACCATTGAGGGGTAGGAGGGTCACGTGATGTAGAAAAGAATCCCATCATGCACATACATAAAAAGAAGAGATTCCAAAGCACGTGAGACTCTTCAAAAATATGACATAGAAATTCATGCACGCTCAGTTCATTAAAAAAAAGAGTGGGAGTACTCCGTGACACAGAAGGAAATATTAGGATCAACAAAGGAAGATCAATATGAATGCAGGCCCGGAAGGGCCTCGTGATGCAGAAAAAAAAATACCATCATGCACGCACAATTATTAATGGAGGCATGAGCACGTGGCGTAGTACAGAAATACAACACAGAAATGTATGCGCGCACAATTTATAAAAAATTGAGGTGTATAGGACCTCGTGACTTATAAAGAAACATTTCAATAATGTAATAACACTTTGAAACCGTTTAGGAGTAGGAGGGTCACGTGATGTAGAAAAGAATACTATCATGTACATACAATAAAAAGAACAGATTCCAAAGCACGTGAGACTCTTCAAAAATACGACTGGGAGTGCTCCGTGACACTGAAAGAAATATTAGGATCAACAAAAGAAGGTCAATCATCATACAGGCCTGGGAGGGCATTGTGACAGAAAAAAAAATACCATCATTTACGTACAATGAATAATCGAGGCCTGAGCACGTTGCGTAGTAGAGAAATATGAAAAAGAAATAAATGTATGCTGAATTTATAAAAAAAGAGGCTTGGGACAGCCTCGTGACGCAGAAAAAAAAATACCATCATGCTCGCACAATTAATAATAGAGGTCTGAGCGCGTGGTGTACTATAGAAGTAGTACACAGAAATTCATGGACGAACAATTTATAAAAAAAAATAGAGGTGTTGAGCAAGTTGTGATGCAGAAAGAAACTTTTAAACTATGTGCATACAGTTTAAAACCATTGAGGGGTAGGAAAGCCATATGAAGGAGAAAAAAACTAGTATTATGGATATAAAATTTACAGTGGAGGCTGACGCTGTGACGTCTTCTCTTATCTTTGCTTCTGTTGTCTTTTATTGTGTCTTCAAAGGCTGTGGTTTCACTGAGTCTGGGGTATTTTGCATGCGGGCGGCGCCGCCTCTGCGCCTATGGTATTGTGGCTGGGCGGCGGCAGCAGCAGTGACAACACGTCGAGTGTCAGGAGTCCTCCTCCGCTCGAGCAATCAGTTCGTAGTAAAGTTGCTGACGACACTTTGTTTGTCACAGCAGCACAGGCAGGCAAAAGAGAGTGTGCTCACGTCAGTGCCCGCATTATATGGAAACCGTGGTTTCTGACCAAATCAAGCTGAGGGCTGTGATTGGTAGCGTTTTTGCGGTCTGCAAGAATGACTGTCCTGGGGGACATCCCATTGGCTAATGTATTAGTTTGCAGGGTTAGTGATAGGAAGCATGCTAGGTGGTGGCATGTGGGTAGTGTGGGCGGGCGTGCATCGCGCATGTGCAAGTATGAGTGTGTGCACTAACAACAACAGAGAGAGATGGGGCGGTGTTATAATGTACGCAGAGGCAGGCCCAGAAACGGATCTGCAATGAGTCAGCACTTCTAATCATTGTACTCAGCGCGCCCTGAGGTCTGATTTGTCACTGAGAGGGTGATCGCACCATAGTTTGTACTGTGTATCATACTCAGCGTGAACCCGCCCATATGGTACGAATATGCTTTGATGTTACGCGTTGCATTAAAGCTTTGGTGTGACGTCATGTACGGTGTTCTGTACGTGAAAGGCAGCAATGTTTCTACTTGCTTTAAAACATTTATTTATGTATTTAATGAACATACTAAGGGCAGACATTTAGGATAACTATGAATTTTTTTAATACTTGTAACAATCATATATTACTTTTAAAAACAATTACACAAATTACAGTAGAACATGATGTGTACTCGTATTGAAAGAGCTGTGCAAGCGCATCATAAGCGTACGCAAAGCCATGTGACTGATTGGTTCGTAACTTTTCCTATTGTGACTGTTGAAAGTTCCGTACCATTATAATTATTCTACTTTGAGTTTCTAAGAAGAAGTATTTCATCTGAGAATCTTCTCAAATAGAAGGAAGATCACAATAATAAGAGCAATGGACTCATGTTCCAGTCGTTCTTCAGGGGGAGCTTTCATTCCTGAAGATCCTCCAAAGAAGAGGGAAGAAGCTCTAATTTGGAAGTTTTGTACTTTTCCAGAAGGACAATAAAAGGTTAATGCTCCAAAAGTAACCTGTAAAATTTATGAAACAACTCTTTCAAGGGGTGTTTCATGTGAAAAATACTTCTTTGGGACATCAAATAGGGTGCGACAAGTGAAGAACTTGCACCCCAACAACTTTGCTCCAGCTGCAAGGCGCACTTTGCACGGGAACCTACTTGCTGCTACACCAAGCACATCAACTGCTGCGGCAGCATTTTGAGCAAGCAGTCCACACCCACAAATTGATTCTGACTTAGCTAAAGTTAAAATTCTATGCATTTATTGCGATCAACTTTTGTTTTATTGGGAACAGTCTATGAACCTAATGAAATGCAGGATGCAGGAGCATTCCTGTCACCGACATTAGTTGTTATTTTGTTTTATTCTTTTGTTCCGCTTGGAATTTGTTCAGAAAACACAAAAAAACCTAAAAAAACGATAAAAAACAATTTTTTTAGAAGTAGCTTCAATGGTCAAAGAAAGAACTATATTTCTATGTTAGTGTGTAAAAGTTTGTCAGAATGAATGTGTGTTTGATAAATGAATGAATGAATATATTACTAGTTTATGGAGAATATGATAGTGCAGGAGTATAAGGAAGTGCTAGTGGAGAAGTGTGGCTCAATGGTTAGTGCGGCAGACCCTGATGCAGAGGTCTAGCCTGGGACCAGGGTTCAATTCAAAGCCTCGGCGGGTCTTGGGCTCAAAAATTCCTCGGACCTGATCATTCTCGCCTCAGTGCCTATTCTAATCATAGAATCCCACTCTGCAAATCTGGGCAATAGTTTGCTTAATCTCCGCAACGGCCCCCACAATGCTAAGGATGCCCGGCCTTCACCCTGGGGGTTCCCAGGAGTGGACGCCTCACTGGGAAAGCCAGGACGGGTTCCACAGCGGTATTCGTACAAGCGCCTTGAGACCCTTGCGGGTGAGTAGTGCGCTATACAAGTATCAATTTACAATTTAATTTTTTTTCTACAGCAGAAATCTATAAGGTGTTTACCTATAGTATACTGTAGTATGTCCAAAGCACTTGAATGTAATATATGTACATAAATATGTTAGAAGTCTATGCTTCAATTTGCGCTGCTGCCTGCGTGAATTTGTATGTATTAGGGGCAGATTTATAATCCCCTTTTGCCTCATTTACACAGCCGTTGCGTCACTTTTGTGAGACAGTGGTTGTGCCATGGTGTGTGCTATTAAAATGTGACGCATCTAGGGGATGCATTACATTGTAAAGTCCTGCGCCAGAAGAGTCTTTCCTATGCAGAAGGGGGTGCAGCAACACCTCCTAACATTTCATTCAGTCACTTTTGAGCTTATGCTGCGTCAAAACATTGCATATGCTTGAAGCAGGTGTAAGGATTGATACAGCTTTGTGAGCATAGGGCTCCAGAGCATTGCTGGAGCTGTGTTATACTTGCAACCGAAGTCAAGCAGTAATTAATCCCAAAATTACTTTGCAATTTAGTTTTGTTATTATTTTATAATCTGAATATGAAATATAATCTAAAAAACGTAATTACATATACATATTTATATTAAAAATATAAGAAATGAGTATAAAAAGAATGACATAAAAATAATACATTTATAAAATATCATTCACAAAACCTTTGAAATTCACTGAAAAAACCCTAGGTTTCACACACGTTATAGTTAGGAAATAGCATTTAAAAAACCTGGCAAATTCATTTAAAAAACCATAGGTTTCACACACGTTATATTTAGGACTTAGCATTTAAAAAACCATGCACACATTTCACACATGTTATAGTTAGCTGAACATTTCTCTCATACAAAACCTTTAAAATTCCTCCGTCATAGTTAGCTCAGCTAACTATAACTTGCGCGCCTGCAATGCACTGCTGATGTTGTTACATAATACATCACCCATGACATGGTCAGTGACATCACTCATGACATCACTGATGACATCTCAAATGACTTCCCTGATGACATTATTTCATAGTTTTAATGTAAAATAATAACAAAAGTAAATTCAAAAAGAATGCCTTGCTAGTGAAACTGCCTGGGTGATTTTGTAAGTGTTTGTTAGGGGCAGATTTACAACCCCCTTTTGCCTTTATTACACCGCCGTTGCATCACTTTTCTGATGCAGCGGTGGTGCAAAAGATGCCCCATGGTGTGTGGTATTTAGAATGTGACGTATCTGGGAGTTGCATCACATTGTAACTCCCTGTACCAGAAGAAGACATTCCTACATGGGGGGGGGGGACGTTCCGGCGCAGAAACACCTCCTAAAAGTGGCTGAGTGAAATCTATAAGATTTCACTTTGTCACTTTTGGGCTCATGCTTTGTCAAAACCCTGCACTAGCTTGAAGTAGGTGTAATGATTGACACAACATTCTGAGCATAGGGCCCCCAGAGCATTGCTGGAGATGCGTTGCAACATAACTCAAACAATGCACCACCTTTACCGCACCGATACATCACATATCTGTGCCGTTTTTGTCCCATGGTGCACCACATTGTAAGTACGGCGCATCCATGGTGGTGCTGTCACGGTGCACGGTGCACAGCAGCTGGCATATTCCTGTGGATATGCCAGTTATTGTTTATGAGCCCATTAGTGTTTTAATGTAGTGAATGGATTACTACATACCGATGAATGAGTCATTACACAACTAAAACACTAGAACACTGCATGCATACTCTATAGGTGTTTGAAGCAGTCCATGCCCTAAGGCACACTTTCCACCATGAGTACTTGGGTACTGGCTGAATGATTACAATTCTGCAAGGAGAGTGTGTGGCTGAATGTATAGCAGGTTTACTTTTACAACAATGGTTCACTAAAATACTGAAACAGTAGCGTAAGAGTGTTTGGTGAAAGTGTAACAATACACACTGGGTAATTAAACATATAAAAGGCAAGTTTGCTGCTGTTTACAACAGTGAATGCATAGTCTATAATGATTTGAAGCGGGAGTTAAATATACAAGATTTCACTTTGTCACTTTTGAACTCATGCTGCGTCAAAACACTTCACTTGCTCGAAGCAGGTGAAAGTATTGACTCATCATTGTGAGCATAGAGCCCCGAGCATTGCTAGAAATGTGTTGCACTTGCAACGCAACATAAGCAATGCGCCGCCTTCACGGCACAGATACATCACATATCTGTACCATTTTTGCCCCATAGTGCACCGCATTCTAAATACGGCACATCCAAAGTGATGATGTAATAGTGCACAATAACTGGCATACCCCTGGGGATATGGCAGTTATTGTACATCTACCCATTAGTGTTTTAATCTAGTGAATGGATTAGTACACACTGAGCAAAGAGTCACTACAAAAGTATAACAGGAGTGACAGAGTTTTTGCTGGAAGTGTAAGGATAGAGACTGAGAGTTTGCAGGTGCATAGAACACTGCAAACATAGTCTATAAGAGTTTAAAACAGTCCATAGCCTAAGGCCTTCTTTGCTCTATGACTACTTAGATACTGACTGGATGATTACAGTTGTCTAAGGAGAATGTCGAGCTGAATGTATAACTGCTTCACTTTTAAAACAGTGTATAGATAAACACATACTGCTGTATGGCTCACTACAATACTAAAATAGCAGTAGCAGAATGTTTGGAGTAAGTTGCAGGTGCATAGAAAAAGTCATTTATTATTTATTAATCTTCCCAACGCCTGAAGCGCCAGCACACCTTTCAGAGGGTAGGTTTTCGATTTACCAATGCTAGCATAATAATAACAAATATTAATCTTTTTTTTTCTTCTAATGAAAACGATTTTTTTGATGTCTGCTACTTACTTGTTTTTAATCATGAAAATTCAAAGAACACATTTTACTGAGTAACACTTTTTAAACTCTCCAACGTATGTAGATAATAATACCTTATACGTGTTACGATCGAAATCAAAACTTTTACAGCTTCACAGTTTCTAACTTTTCCGAAGACGTGCAGAAAAAAAAACAATTAAAATGTGAGCACGTGTAAACTTCAAAACGTGCCATCTAAATAGGTGGACCCACAGCTTCCTTCCGTAGACTACTACACAACCAAAAATTATATATACCACACCTACTGTGCAGTTAGTTTCGTTTTCTCGAGTTATTTCTGAGTCGCCAATCTATGTTGCAGGTTCCGTTTTCTAACATCAGATTCTCTTTTTGCGTCAACAAACATATTCCGGAGTTGTAAGTTGTTTCAATATGGCATAGGCATAGTACTTAGTTATAATTTGGGGCTATTTATCAATATTTAAACATTTATATGTAGAAAAAAAAATGTATTGCAAGTGTTTTGCTTTTTCTCTGTAATGTCAGCATCTTGTTTTTAGAAACAGATAGATTATAACAAACATTGCTCCTTTTCTGGCTCCTTTCACCTTATATATAGTGAGTTTTTATATTATAATATTGACAATGTACTTAGCTTGGGAGGTGTTGGTGACCCGTCGACGCAAACCCTAAACAATTACAATTAACGTCAACATCTTCCACTTGCTATTGTGTTTTCCCCTAGAGATCACATACTGTTAATATTTAGTATTGTAAAAAAAGAAATCTGGCTTCATCACCCTGGCCACTTTGCTTTGTTTGTTCTTCGTTTGCTGGCGTTTGATAGTCAAGGATTTTAGAAGCATATACACATCCATATACGACCATAGCCCTTACCACCAGTTCCATAAGGGTTTGGTTTGAAATACACTGGCATGCCACCTCCCTACTGTTGGATTTGATTGGCTGACCCCCCCCAGAGTTCAATGCCCCAGTGAAAAAGCACAGCTTCCACTTCCGGCCTCCTAATCCAGCCCCCATAGCTCGGTTTGTCCTTTTCCTTTCTGTAGCTCCCAGAGCTTTGCCTTCTAGGAGGACTCCCCCCTCTGAAGATGTGTCAGGAAGGACTCCTGGCTGCACCTTCTCCTTGCTCACAGCACCCGGTGGAGGCCTTTAACTAACTCCAGGTAATATGCGTCTTGGTCAGGGTCAATGAATCCATGTCGTATCAGGAAGTCGAGTACCACCAAGGCACAGTTGGGTTTGAAGTCGGTGGTTGCTATGGTCTCTTTCACATTTTCCAGGGGCCACAGGTAGAATTCCTGCACTTCTCCATCTCCCACTCTGGGCACAAAGTCCTGGGGCAACTCTAGGTCAAACACGAACTGGCACTCAGAGTAAACGCCCTTCACACTCTCATAGGTGTAGCTGACAGATCCGACTGGCTTAGCTCTGGCTGCAATGGTTTCTGGGATACACACTTCCTCCTGGCATTCTTTGATCATAGTCTCTTTGATTCCCATCCCAGTGGAGATGCCCCCGGCTGCCATGTTGTCCAACAGGCCTGGGTACGTAGGTTTGTTCTGCGACCTTCTGGCAATCCACATAAAAAGCTCAGTTCCACACTGAAAATAGCCATTAACGTGAACTCCATACTGTTTCACCCCAAACAGGGCGGTTGCAGCGCGCTCCATGTTCATTAGAGAGAGGTCAGAGAACTGGGGCATCACTTCGTAGCGCTCATCTCGCCACTCTCTCAGTGTTTGACAAAGGTTCTTGCTTCTCAGGTCCTCCAGAACCTGGTGGACCGCTGCTGAGCACAGATCTTAGGACGATAGCTTTGTGTTGAGCTCCACCGAAGGTGGACCTGTGGTGGAATCCTGATGTACGGTGAAAACCTCAGGGTAACCATGCAGCTCCTTCACCACAGGGGCTGGGATGGACCCCACATTCTGGCCGTCCACGAGGAAGGTGGAGCATGTCCCTTTAGAGGACCCTGGCTGATGAAAGGAATTCATGCTGCACACTAGCGCGCGCACCCGCTCCGACCATGCCATGCCCATCTCATCCCCTGCTGGCGAGGAGGCCATCTTGTGTAGCCCCCATACTGTTAATATGTATATTATAACATTAACAGTCTTGGTGATCTTAGTGGACTTCACGATCCGTCGTCACAAAGAGTAACGATAATTATGCAACGATACCGGCTTGCGATTTTCAGTCTATTTTCCCCTTGTGATCATGTGCTGTGAAAATATATACATATTATTATTCTCACTGGCATGATCTCAGAGGAGTTTATGACCCGTCACCACGAAGATCAAACTTTTTCACCTCCCGGAGAAAAGAAGTTCAGTAAATAATTACCACTCAAAAGTATTTCATTGTGGATGTTCTGTTAAATACATAACTTTATTTTTCTATTCTTTTTACTGTAATAATGGTATCAACTGTTATATTATAATAGATTGTCCTATTGCTACAGAAGAGGAATGGGAGATTTTTCCGCACCATCTATAATATAACTTTCAAATATTAAAAAGTATTTGATCAGATATTTTTTTCAAGAAATATATTTTATGAAACAGCAGAACAAAATAATATAGCTATCATGCATACTTTGTTACTTTATATATTTAATAAACCCTACATTTCTGAATGTTATTTTCTAATTTCTATTCTTATTTAAGGTTCCTAATCCCCTTCTTCCTAAAGAATATATAGGACCTGTACTTTATATTATAAGAGTACCATCATATATATTATTTAGTGAGTATGTGATTTATTAGAGGAACAGTCTGCAACCTCTAAGCACTACAACAGCACGTTACTGAATTGTATTTAACTGTTTTTTACTTGTTCTCTTGATCTGAGATAATGTAGTGCGGGAGTGTTTGTTGTAGCACTTCTGTTCTACTTTATCTAAAAGTAATTGATGCCCTCTTACATCATCAAGAATTTGGGGCAACACTGTTACAAACTGTAGCACAAAAAAAGAAGTTTATAGCCATGCTTAACTGATATTTTATTGAATTCCATTTTTAATTGTCACCCCTTTCATATATACAGTGACAGTTTCTGAACAAAGTTTATTTGTATTTGCTTAATAAAAACTGTTTCAAACTTGGACTGATTTTTTTGCTGCGCAACCACACCTCCCCATCAGGAAAGTAAACACCACATTATAAGTAAATAGTAATCCTAAGAAGTATGTCACCTACAAACTTGATTAAAAAAACAGCGCAAGACACTGTCATTTTTCCACCGTGATTTATACACCACATGGCAATTATATAAATGACCCTGAAGCATATAAAAAAGTTGTTTCCCTCATAATCCCTCTCCACCACCTTATGGGCACTGCACAGAGTTAATAGTGTTCCTAACCTGCCCTCTACTACTTTCTTTCCCCATACTCCTTTGGAAAATGCATCACAATATCACTGACAACAGTGAACCGTTCCCACCCAATAAGGAGCAAACTTGTGCTCGGAACACTTTAGCCAATAAAATGTCCATGTTGTTCCACAGAAGAGCAAGGAATGACTGCCAAAACTTCTACTTTTAATACTTCACAGCCAATGAACATTAAGCTTCGTAAAGTCCAGCTTGGAACACGTTACCCTAATACTCCCTGAACAGGAATGAATCGCTTACAAAACTTTTCCACTGACTCCTTCTACGACTAACAGTCCTATGAAAAAAATAAATATAAATCTCCAGCACAGTAACTATTTCAATTAGCAACATATTGTGGTGAACTTCGAACCTCTGTACTCACGTAAGTGATCCATGAACTGGTACCATGGTAACAGGCAGGAAGGTACTGGCTGTACAAAAAACACATTATATTTCCCCTGCATCCTCTACAAGACAGAAAGGACAGCAAAATACCACATTTACAACCCCCTTACACAGTTTTTTTTAATAAAAAGAGGCCCCGGGAGGTGGGGCAGCGGTCCCCGGAACTCCGGGGTGCCATGAGCCCCCTGCATACATATAGTTAAAGATCCCAGGGGGTAGCGATCCCAGCGTAGGGGGGACCCTCTGGGCCCCCCATTATCAAAAAAAATATTGCCCCCGGGATTTGGCCCACCCGGAGGCTAATTAACAATAAAGCGGTCTATGCCTTTTTTTCTTTTTCGCCCAAAACGCGTACCCCGCGTTAAAAAGAAATAAATAATAAATAACATTTCTGCGTGACGTCATGTACTGCGCCCCGTACGCGTACGGCGTGAAAGTTTCTAATTGTTCAAAAACATATATTTATGTATTTAATGTACATATTAAGGGAAGACATTATCTGGGATAATCATCAAAATAGTTTTTTAAAACTTTAAATAAGCATATATTACTTTTAAAAGCAATTACGGAAATCGCGGCTGTACGTCGTAAGAGCAAAGATGGTTTGAAGAGTTATACATTTTATAAAACAATATAGTACTGCACGCTTAAGGAGAAAAGTCAGCACAAATATTGACCCCTCTCCAAACATTCAAAAGCCCCTGGGGGAGTTGGAAAATTAATTGAGACTGAAAAAGTTAATACAGCCTACTGTGCTTACGCTATCAGGAAAACACAACAACAACAGTACAAGGCCCAGATTTCCATTTTAGTGATTTCTTAGTTGCAGGTCTAGTTGTCATATCGACACACACTCCCTCATGGCTGGTATACAACCACACAACACCCATCCAGCGCATTCGTCACTACACATGTGACCCTATGTATCAAAAAGACGGAGCGCACGTTTTGTACGCCATTTTAGAGTTGTTCCCAATAAGGGGTGCACTACTACATGTGTAGCTTCTTTGGTCACTGAGTTAGTGGTGCCCGAAGCACTGATTGGGTGAAGAACCTGCGATGAGGATGATGGGAGCAGGAGCATGTCATTAGCCATAGAGATATCAAGAATCGGCACCATATATGAGGCTTCTTTGTTGGAGATCGGAACTACATCATGAAGAAGGTGTCTTTTCCACAAAAATGTGAGCAGTCAGACTTGAGTACGCATCGGAAGGAGTCAAAGGGTTGTAGCATACTACTACAAAAATGCGACTTAGTATTTCAGACGAACGCACGTGTATATAGTGTATTAATTTACATGTATACATATTTTTTCCCAACAGCAGGAACGTTTTTATATTTGCTGAAATGTCCGGAATATTACCAATACAAACAGTTTGTAGAAATGTGAGAAGGAACGTGTATAAAAGCGCAATGTTATCTAACTCTAAATTAATATAGTAGCAATTACCAATCATAACATCTTTCTTTTAATATCTTTTAGATGTAGACCTTCAGAATGGATTATGTAACAAGGACTACAGCAATGGCACAAGGTGAGCAAAGAAGCTTGTTTCTGAAAGAACGACAAGTTATCTGTGAAAGGAAAGAATATGTAGTATGCAGCAGGCGCGCAAAACACACATTGGGCTAACAGGAATTCAGCTAGGATGGGATAGCTTCCTGGGCCCACACACACAGTCGCACCTGAGTACTTCACAGGTCTTTTAAGGACATTTTTGCTTGTTAATGAGGCTTTGATGTCCCTCCGCTTACAGCCCCTGCAGCTCCACTCTTCTTTTTGCTTGAAGTTAAGCCCCCCCCCTGAAATATTTTTCTAGCCCCCCACCATATTTGTGACTGTGGTTGCGCCTCTGGCTTCAGTCCCCCCCCCCCTGTTGTGTATGTCTCTCCCACGTTTTAATGTCCTTTTTTCTCTCTTTCTTTTTCTTACTCTATCATATCGTATCTCTTTCTTTTTTTAAGTTTTGGACCCTGCTATCTCCAGTCTGCTGTATAAAACCTTATCTGAGTTGAAGTGGTGAACTCTCTTGGTTACACTGAAGGCTTCTTCGACACGTAGAACACCCTCTTTCAATCACACCAATGGCACAAAGTGAGCAAAGAATTTTGTTTCCGAAACAACAACAAAACATTTGTGAAAAGAGAGAGTGGGTAGTGTGCAGCAGCTCGACTGTGTAGAAATGTATAATTACCTCCAAGCACTGACAACAGATAGGTTACAACAGTCTGAAAAACAGATCTACAAGCTTATTGCGCCACTTTTGTGTCACTATTAACATGGGAAAAGTGGCACAAGGAGCATGTAAATCTCCATCTGACTTTTCAAGAAACAATCTCAACCCCAGACTCTGCAAGACAGTTTTAATGTTGTTTTCTCTCTCTTTCTCTCTCTCACTCTCCGTGACATCATTTCTCTTTCTCTTTTAAAGTTATAGACACTGCTGTCTACTTTGACATGTAGAAGCTGAGTTGAATTGAAGTTGTGAACTCTGGTGGCCGCAGTGTTTATACAAGGTAAGTACAGCACCTAGATATACAATGCCTCCATTGCAATGAATTAGAAATAAATCGGCGTATTTACAATCCCGTTGTGCGACTTTTGTGTCAGTAACGCAGTAGGCACTTCCATATAGACACAACTTGAATGCGGGACTATAACAGAAGTTAAATGTACTAGGCACACTGCACACGTAAAATTGTAGTGTTACCTTCACTTGTAATGCTTCACCTTATTTAGTCACATCTACATAATCTAAAACTCTTTTTTTCTTTTTTGTTTTGCAAATTACCTACCCAACATCTTTTGGAGTCCACAACACAATTTATTTATAATACTGTTTTATTAAAGTTATTTTTCTAGCTGTTTATTATGTTATCTTTAAGTTACGTTTACAGTTGTTGTTATTTTAATAAAAGTTAATAAAAAAACTTTATACTTTTTTTGGGGGGGAGGGGGGACGAACCACAACAAAAATAATATTTAAAATTTGAAGTACTATAGTAAGATGTTTGACAGTAGGGTTGAAAAGTTCTGGCTGTATAATAAGTTATACATTTTCCTGGATGGACTACAACATAGAAAGGAAATCAAAGTAAAACAAAACAATGTGTACCACATTTACAAACCTCTTGTGACATTTTCGCTTGCAAACTTACCCCCCTACAAAATTAACTGTGTGGGCCTCAATGACGCCCCTCCAACCACGAAAACGACCACCCCATGGCATTTCTATATTGTGTGAGGGAGGCTGCGTGGCCCACTGCCTGATGCCTTGGAGTCCGCCACGCCCAGACCCGGTTCCTGCAGTGTCCTGGGGGAAACAGCCATTACAACGCCGTCAAAACCATGTGTGACCGTCACCACAAGTTCATTAGCACGCATATGGCTTTAACACGCTGCTTTTACAACTACTATACATTTAACACGCAAGATAAAGGCATAAGCACAGTAATGGCTTTGTGGTGACGGTCAGGGGCTGTAATGGCTGTGCCTTCAGGCTTCAGATTAGTTTGTAATTCCGTTCAGCTGATCAGGCTGTAGCCCTGGCTAAAGGTCCCTATGGAAAACTGCACATTTTGGGACCCCCAGTTTTTCCCTGAAAGTTTGGGGGTGATTCGTGAAGCGGGAGCCGAGAAAATAGGGGGTTCTAAAATGTGTTTTCCCCATGCAATTTTCTATAGGACCTTTAGCCAGGGCTACAGCCCGAACGGCTGAACGGAATTACACCAAATTTGGCAAAAAGGTAGGGTTCGGTTCGCAGATTATCCTTTTTGTTAAATGGTGTAAATCCGTTCAGTAGTTCCTGGGAAAATCAAAAGTAAAATCATAGATGTATCTATAGACGAAAAACATACACGTACGGTAAGCGTACCGAAAACCGTACAATTACGGGCACGAGCTGCATGCTGATTGGCTGTCAACTGTCTGTCAACACTCCAAACCAGGAAGTGTTGGCAGCCATCTTGTGCCTCGGCAGAACCGAGTCACAAGAAAACAGTAAAACAAAAATGAAAAATAAGAAAAGGGGGCAGGGTAGAAACATCCTGACCCCCTAGGCTTGCTCAGGGTGTCCTACATGGATCCTTAGGTGAAAAAGAAAAAAACCTCAAAGTCCGCTATATTCTTAATTAGCCCCCCCCCCGGGGGCCAAATCCCGGGGGCAATTTCTTTCCATAATGGGAGGCCTGTTAGGCCCCTGAGCCCCAGGGATCACCACCCCTCAGGGCTTTATTTTGAAGTATGGGTGGGCTCACGCCCCCCTTCAGCCCCGGGGACCACCACCCCCCGGGGCTTTTTAATTTTATTTATTTTTTTTAAAGTCAAAGTTGAGCCCCCCCACACACTCTCCCGGGACTGCTACCTCCACTGGGGAGTAATATTTAAAATAGGGGGGTCCGTGACGGACCCCCCAACCCCGGGGACCTCCCACCCGGGGCTTTTGAATGTTGGGCGAGGGGCTGCGCGGTCCCCGTCCCGGAGCCTTTAATGGCCCTGGGGTCCGCCACCTCCCAGGCTCCTGAAGGACACTGCTTGCTGACTAGGGTGATGGTGTTTGTGTACCCTCTTTGTAGCGCCTTGAACATATAATTTCTGCAAAATCCTTTCTGTGTTCGGCAACAGAGTTTTACCCCAGTGTCTTTGTCATCCATGTATCTTTTTTACTTTTTCTTTATTTGATTTATTTACAGTATCTTTCTACCTCTCATCACAGTGAGTTCCACAGCGTAGCAAACTTTGCAGTGTTCTTAGCCTTCTTGTTCTTTTGCTGACTTACCAGTTTGTGTACAAGATCTGCCGTTCTATTTGTGCAGCTTTCCTTTGTGTATCTTTTGTAAAGCCTTCTTTTGTGTATCTTCTTTTGTATCTGACTTTGGTTATTCAGTTCTTGATCCAGTGTCCTGAACATAGCAGTACATCTGTAGGCATGTAGTTTACTCCTTTCCATTCCCTCCCTCTACCCTAATTGACAACGTAATGGGGGAGTCAAAGTAAAGCGCTGCTGTCGTCAATGTTTTAAGCTTGCAACACAGTAGGTAGGACACAAGTTAAGAAACCCAGTCTCCACCACTCTTGGACCCTCCTGGCCCTTGTTGCCACCTCCTTTGCTATGTCTTAAGTATTAAATCTCTGCACTTGACCGTGGAACTCCTACAGTGTATTGTCATCATAGTCCAACGACATACAATCCATCATTTCATCTGCCCTTGCCCACTCTGCGTGGTGGTACCGCCACCGCATATTGCGCATTATAGAACACCTTGAGTGTACCCGCCCTCAAAACGTCTCCACTGGCCATTGCACATGTAGATCTTGGACCACCCTTTTCATCCATTATTGCTTCCTGAGATGTAACTTCCTACCTCTGTTCTTCACCTCTTACTTTCCCCTTTTAAATATGCAAATCTTCTTAGAAAGACCTTACCAACCCTTACCATCGAAAAAGTAACACGTTTCTGAAATCACTTAATATGTGAGCTCTGTATGCCATCCTAATGCCCAACATTCCAATGACATGCTTTGTACCATTATGTAATGCGCTTGAGTTGCAGTGTTCTATCTTGTCTTGGTTTGTATGTCATGACATTCAAAGGTAACATATTCCTGTATATCCTAAATAAAGCACTTGACACAATACATAGTGACACATGCATGTATTGTATTTATTTTTCGAATATTTTCAAAATAATATATACTCAAGTACAAGATATTGTTGCTTCATTTCCAAGATAAATATTTAATACATTTCATATGAATCACCACATATGCCGATATTACAGTAACAACATGTGTTCATTGTATCACATTTATTTTCTGTTACCACCTCAAACACTGATATTACGGTAAACAAGTTTCAAAAATAGTTTCAAGGTATCACAAAATATTTTACGTGAGCACCACATACCTCGATATTACAGTAAAGAAGTTGTGAAAATAGTTGCAGTGTAGCTCAAAATATTGAGCGTGAGGACCACAAACAGTGTAAAAACAAACAATAGTAAAGAAGTTGTGAAATAGTTTCAATGTATCACAATAACTCATTTCACTTCACTGAGAACATGTTTCTTTACTATTGACAGATCTTACATTTTACAGATGGAAAATGACACAGTAAGCATTTCTTTTTGGGAAGCAGTGCTGTACATTTAGATGCTTTCCATAGTCCTGCCATTGGGATGTTTGGGATGTTTGGGATGTTTGAAATTTCTTTACCAGTGTAGAACAAGCTCACATCTATTTTGGATGTACATGTTTACATGTTATAGAAATCAACATAATCAACTATCCATTGTTGTGTTTTTAGTGAACAAAAAAAGGAATCATACAAATTTATGCTCAACACTATTGCTTCCAGGCGTCCTTTCACTGGTTCCTTCCAAACAGCCATAACTTTTTGCATGACTTTGAATGCATAATATTTCAGGTTTGAAAAATTATATTTAAAAGAAGATTTGAGCAAGTTGACAACTCGGTAGTAGAAACTATGGGGGTCATTACAATCGCGGACGGACTTGAGTCCGTCCGCGACCCCTGAGTAGGAGGGAACGTTCGCATGGGATGCGGCGTTCCCTCTGTGCAGATTAGGATGTGACCACCAGGGTGGCGGTCACATCCTCTATTTTTAACATTGCGGCGGGTGGAGCTTCAAGCTGCACCCGCAGCACTGTTAAAAATGCACGCATTGCATTTGTATGTAGAAAGTGGCAGGCACCACCCAGTGCCTGTCGCTTACTGCATACAAATGCAGGGGGGTACCATAGGTACCCCCCATGACTACCCCCCAACCCCCTTCACCTAGGGAGCCCGCAACGGGCCCCCGCAGTGAAGTTACACATGCTTTTCCAAGGCGGAAAAGCTGCAGCAGAAAAGCATGTTTCCAAGCACATCCTAATCTGGCTGACGGTGTCTGAGAGACACCGTCATCATATTAGTGCTTTTCTGCCGCGGTTGTAAGCCAACCGCGGAGGAAAAGCTGCGGACGGAAACCAGGACCCACCAGCCATCCTAATGTGGCGGTGGGTCTTGGTGGGTCTGCAGAGGATTCTCTGCATCCTCCAGGCCGGCGGTGGCTTCCGCCGGCCTGGAGGATGTGGAGAATCCTCCATCCTAATCAGCCCCTTAAGTCTGTTTCCTGTTGAGAAACGGCTACCACATCCAACAAAGGCAGCAGCAGCGCAAATTACCCACTCACCGACTCTGCAAGTAGTTACGAAAAATACCAATACAGGGCTGTGCCGCCTTTTTAAATAAAGTATGATCTTTTTAAATGTTAGTGTGTGTGTTTTTAAATGGAAATATAAAAGAAGATGTGAGCAAGTTGACAACTTGGAGCAAGAAATTAAGTCTCCTCTTCTGCACAAATTTCCCACTGCCTTCGGCCTGGGTAGTAGCTACAACAAAAAGGCTCGATAAGTGTGGCTCACCGGTTAGAGGAGGCAGACCCAGAAGCAGAGGTCGGCCCGGGACCAGGGTTCAATTCCCGACGCGGCAGGGTTTGGAGCCCAAATGTCCACGGGCCTGATAATTCTCGCTTCGGTGCGTACTTGAATCAGTGGTTCACGCTCTGCAACTCTGGGCAATAGCTTGCTCAATCTCCACTATGGCCCCCGCGGCGGGATGCCTGGCTTTCTCCTTGGGGGTGCCCAGCTGGGCTATCCCACAGGGAAAAACCAGGACGGGTTCCCGAAGCAAGCGCCGAGATACCCTTTGTGGTGACATGTGCGCTATATAAGAAACTACATTACCATTAAAGGGCCTTGACTTTGAATCAGAATATGAAATTTAAGAACAATTTATAACACAACCCCAGCCAAGAAAGGTAGCAAGTGCGCAAAATTACCACTGCCTTCGGCTGGGGTAGTTTTTACAACAAAAAGGCTCGATAAAGGGACTGCACTTTTAGTGGGAATATAAAATAGAAGAATAGTTGATAACCACAGCCAAGAAAGGCAGCAGGTAGGTGTGTTTCTGCTAGTGGATGCAGAATAAGGTGAAAATTAAGAAAGACAGCAGACGCGCAAACTACCCACTGCCTTGTCAAGGAAGTAACAATAGCAAAAAGTATCCCTAAAGGAGTCATTCATACAATAACTTTAGTATTTGATCGTGTCATATCCATGAACACTTAATTAGTGATGGTCACAGGAGCTTGAATGATAACAACAGTTTATCAAAAAAGATCAAGTTCTTTAATAAACTTGAATCTTATGTCAATTGATTGTTGGCCACAGAAACTACCAATCATTTCAAACAATATTGAGTGGTAGGAGGAACACCTTTCGGATTATACATGGGTTTTACAAATAGCCATGTTCAAAATGGGCATTGCACATCTTCAAAGGATCTACAAAAATCAAATTAACTGATTTGAGCAAAAACGGTGTTCACACGTCGACGTTTCGGTCCCTGGTGGTCACATGGATCCTTGAGACCATCTTCAGGACAAATAGTTGCACAATAACATGAGTGCTGGATTTTTTTTGAGTTGTGACGTGTGTTGGTCTCAAAAGTGATCTCACATACGGGAATTGAAAAACTCGTCCCGGAACGCCTGACTACAAAGTTCAAGCGGCAGTCAATGTCATTGACTGTCCCATGTATAATGCGAAAGGTGTTCCTCCTACCACTCAATATTGTTTGAAATGATTGGTAGTTTCTGTTGCCAACAATCAATTGACATAAGATTCATATATTATTGAAGAACTTTATCTTTTTTGATAAACTGTTGTTATCATTCAAGCTCCTGTGACCATCACTAATTAAGTGTTCATGGATATGACACGATCAAATACTAAAGTTATTGTATGAACAACTCCTTTAGGGATACTTTTTGCTATTGTTATTGACGATACCCAGTTCCTAGGGGATTATTGGGTGGCTCTTTTGTTTTTGATGTTGTCAAGGAAGTGGCTGTTTGGTTTTCCCGTCCATTACAGACTGCGAGTCCGATTGGGAGCCTGAGAAAAGGGTACCACATCTAAGTAGGCAAGCAAGTGCACAAAGTACACACACTGGGTGGTAAAAAGGATGCAAGAAAGGACGCAAGTGTGCAAATTACCCACTGCCATTCACAGGTTATAGTTACCAAGAAGGCTCAATAAAGAGCCTGCACTTTGAATTTGAATTATCAGAAGAATACTTGGCAACCACAGCCAAGAAAGGCTGCAAGTGCGCAAATTACCCACTGCCATTCCCAGGTAGTAGTTACCTAAAAGGCTCAATAAAGGGCCTACACTTTGAACTAGAATTTGAATTACATGAAGAATACTTGGCAACTACCGCTAAGACAGGCAGCAAGTGCAAAAATTACCCACTGCAATTCACAGGTACTAGTTACTAAAAAGGCTCAATATAGGGCCTACACTTTGAATTAGAATTTGAATTACAAGAAGGATACTTGGCAACTACCGCCAAGACAGGCAGCAAGTGCGCAAATTACCCACTGCTATTCACAGGTAGTAGTTATTAAGAAGTCTCAATATAGGGCCTGCACTTTGAATTAGAATTTGAATTACGAGAAGGAAACTTGGCAACCACAGCCAAGAAAGGCTTTAAGTGCGCAAATTACCCACTGCCATTCATGGGTAGCAGTTACCAAGAAAGCTCAATATAGGGCCTGCACTTTGAATTTGATTACAAGAAGAATACTTGGCAACCAGAGCCAAGAAAGGCTGTAAGTGCGCAAATTACCCACTGCCATTCATGGGTAGCAGTTACCAAGAAGGCTCTATATAGGGCCTGCACTTTCAATTTGAATAACAAGAAGAATACTTGGCAACCACAGCCAAGAAAGGCTGCAAGTGTGCAAATTACCCACTGCCATTCACGGGTAGTAGTTACCAAGAAGGCTCTATAAAGGGCCTGCACTTTGAATTTGAATTATAAGAAGAAGAATTGATAACCCCAGCCAAGCAAGGCAGCAAGTGCGCAAATTTCCCGCTGCCTTCGGCCGGGGTAGTAGCTACAACAAAAAAGATTTGATAAAGGGCCTTGACTTCAAATCAGAATATGAAATCGAAGGATAATGGACTACCCTAGCCAAAAAAGGCAGCAAGTAGGTGTGTGTATGTTTGTATGTATGATGTGTTGATTGAATGGAAGATGAATAAGTTGAAAAATAAGAAAGGCTGCAGACGCGCAAACTACCCACTGCCTTGTCAGGGAAGTGGATCTTTGGATTTCCAGCTTATGACACAGACAAGGCATCGTATTCCGCAGTGGGAGACTGAGAAACAGTCACCACATCTAAGGAAGCAATGCAAGTGCACACACTGTGCGGTAGGAAGGATGCAAGAAAGACACCAGTTTGCAAAGTACCCACTGCCATTCACAGGTAATATTTACCAAGAAAGCTCAATAAAGGGCCTGCACTTTGAATTTGAATTACAAGAAGAATACTTGATAACCCCAGCCAAGAAAGGCAGCAAGGGTGCAAATTTTCCACTGTCTTCGGCTGGGGTAGTAGCTAAAACAAAATCAATTGATAAAGGGCCTGCACTTTTAATCAGAATATGAAATTCAAGAATAATTGATAACTCTAACCAAGAAAGGCAGCAAGTGTGCAAATTTCCAACTGCCTTTCGGTCGGGGTAGTTGGTACAACAAAAAGGCTCGATAAAGGGCCTGCACTTTGAATAGGAATATGAAATAGAAGAATAGTTGATAACCACAGCCCAGAACGGCAGCAAGTAGGTGTGTGTACGTGTGGATGATGTGTTAATTGAGTGGAAGATGAATAAGGTGAAAAATAAGAAAGGCTGCAAGTGTGCAAATTACCCACTGCCTTTGGCCGGGGAAGTAGTTACAACAAAAAGGCTTGATAATGGGCCTTGACTTTAAATCAGAATATGAAATTGAACAATAATTGATAACCCCAGTCAAGAAAGACAGCAAGTGTGCAAATTTCCCACTGCCTTTAGCCGGGGTAGTAGTTAGAAAAATAGGCTCTAAAAAGGACCTGCACTTTGAATTAGAATATGAAATAGAAGAATTATTGATAACCAAAGCCAAGAATGGCAGCAGGTCGGCAAATTACGTAATGCCTTTATATAGCTGGTTAGTAATTTCAGAATTTATGTCTTCCAAAAATTTGACGTCATCCAGTGCATCTACAAAATTAGCATAAAAGCTTTCATCTTCGAAATTACAGTTCATATCTGCAGTACTGATGTCTAGTACTTTAGTCTTGCTGCCTGTTACAGGTAGGTTTAGTTTTTTAATGAAACTGTTTGTCATTTTTAATGTGTCTTCGGTATTATTTTGAATTAGAATATGACAGAGAAGAATCATTGATATCCACAGCCAAGAAAGGCATCAGGTATGTGTGTGTATGTGTGGATAATGTGTGGATTGAGGTGAAAAATGACAAAGGCAGCAGAGATGCAAAATACCCACGGCCTTTTCAGGGAAGTGGATGTTAGGATTTCCAGTCCATTACACAGAGTGGGAGTTGGATTCCGTAGTGAGAGTCTTGAGAAACGGCTACCACATTTAAGGAAGCAAGCAAGTGCACAAAGTAAACGCTCTCCCGTCATAGGGTGGTAGGGTTGAAAAATAACAATATTAGACCCTTTCCGGTGTCTCTCATTAGAATTTCAAAATTACTTGGCAACCGCACTAACTCTTGAGTGACTGACACGAACCCGGCAACTGAGTCTGTACTCAGTGCATTAACTCTAGGAGTGACTGACATGCTCCCGGCAACCGAGGTGGCAGACGGTGCACTAACTCTAGGAGTGACTGACACGCTGCACGCATCTGGCAACTCAGGCGGCACACCGTGTACTAACTTTAGGAGTGACGCAACAGGCAACCCAGGCAGCACTCAGTGTACCAATTTCAGACTTGAGTGACACGCACCTGGCAACCCAGGCTGTACTCAGTGGGGGGCCTGTGTTACGCCCCTGCTCTCCCCTGCTGCTGTGTATGCCGGCAGATGCTGGGAGGAAGAGCCCGGCCGGGGTTGGTGTATATAAAGGACCTGCACTTTCAATTAGAATATGAAATATTAGAATAATTGATAAGCACAGCCAAGAAAGGCAGCAGGTAGGTGTGTGTATGTGTGGATCATGTGTGGTTCTGTGTGGAAGATGAATAAGGTGAAAAATAAGAAAGGGAGCAAGTGTGCAAATTACCCACTTCCTTCAGCTGGGGTAGTAGTTCCAAAAAAAGGCCCTATAAAGGTCCTGCACTTTCAATTAGAATATGACATAGAAGAATAATTGATAACCCCAGCCAATAAAGGCAGGAAGTGCACAAACTACCCACTGCCTTCAGCCGGGGTAGTAGTTACAAAAAAGGCTTTATAAAGGGCCTGCACTTTGAATCAGAATATGAAGTTCAAGAATAAATGATAACCTCAGTCAAGAAAGGCAGCAAATGTGCAAATCTCCCTCTGCCTTCGGCCGGGGTAGTTGTTACAACTAAAAGGCTCAATAAAGGGCCTGTAATTTGAATAGGAATATGAAATAGAAGCATAGTTGATAAACACAGCCAAGAAAGGCAGCAAGTAGGTTTGTGTACCTGGGGATGATGTGTTGATTAAGTGGAAGATGAATAATGTGAAAAAAAAGAAAGGCTGCAAGTGTGCAAATTACCCATTGCCTTGAGACGGGGAAGTAGTTACAACAAAAAGGCTTGATAAAGGGCCTTGACTTTGAATCAGAATATGAAATTGAACAATAATTGATAACCCCAGCCAAGAAAGGCTGCAAGTGTGCAAATTACCCATTGCCTTGAGACGGGGAAGTAGTTACAACAAAAAGGCTTGATAAAGGGCCTTGACTTTGAATCAGAATATGAAATTGAAGAATAATTGATAACCCCAGTCAAAAAAGGCAGCAAGTAGGTGTTTGTATGAGTGGATGATGTGATGATTGAGTGGACGATGAATAAGGTGAAAAATTAGAAAGGCTGTAAGTGTAAAATGTCCCACTGCCTTTGGCCGCTATACTATGTTAAACATTATTATATGCCTTTATTTATAAAAGACCTTCTTTGAAAAAGCAAAATACAGAATAATCCAATGTTCTGGAAAACACTAGAGTGTGACACCTTATTTATCATTGAAAGTTAAAGTCAAACCTGATGACTCCATTAGCTCCATTGCAATTTTTTGTCGATAATTCCCCAGAAATATTACATTAGTATAAATCTGGCCAACTGGCTGCTGAGTTAGGTAGCATTCTGCAAACTGAAAACATAATAACAAATGTATATGTTGAGCCAAAGTCCAACCTGAATGTTAATGTACATAAAAAGAATTAATCACAAAAGGTTTGAGGTTGAAAAGCAATCATAGGTTTCAGAGCAACTGCGTTAGGACCATACGAGTGGTCAGACAAAGTCATAAGTGAATAGCAATATGCTTCTGACGGGTACTATGGACATGGTCGGTAGGCTTTGCCAAATGTCATTACTAAAAGCTGTTTTTCCTATTTAAAAAAAGCTTTTAACATAAAGTAATGTATCTTCAACAAATTAAGGTTAAAAAAAACCATAATGGAAGTATCATTACCAGCATGCAAAATACACCACAATTGTAGCTGTCCAGTTGCTTTTAGTTACATTGTACGACTAACTGCTATTGGCCATAGTCGGGACACTTCAATTGCTGTAGGAAAACACTTTAGAGATATAAAAATGGTTATGTTAAATATTTCATTATGTTTAATTTCATAAAGAGGAATCGTATTGACAATTTTATAAATATGCACTATAAGAAATAAAAAGGGAGATAAATTAGTTTTTTTAGGGAAAGATTACCTCCAATTTTGTAAAAAGTCTCGATAGGTAAAAGAGTTGCTACTCAGTGAATCATTAAATAATATTGTCTTGGTTAAAGGTTTCAAAATCTGGAAAAAAAACAAATATGAAATCAGATTTTTAATATGTAGAGTTTACATTTTATGGCAAAGAGCAGTGCTCTAGATACATTACAAAATCATTTAGAAATATTAGCATTTAAAATATTTGAAAAATATTTCTTGGGCAATTTAAACAAGAACTTTTAAAATAGATTGATAAATGTAAAAAAAGTTGCACTTACCAAAAGTATCGAATGACAGTCAGTATTTGTCGGGCAAAGAACAGTGTCTATTTTGTCAAAAGGTATCTGAAGAGTAACCGTGGGCCAAAAATCAGTTCCGCTCGCGGAATTTGCGGATTTTCGGCAATTTCGTGATCAGCGAATCTCGCTAAATTGCCAAAATATCTGCGAATTAGCTCGCAGGCGGATTTTTTTTTGGGCCCACAGGAATCACTTACAGTTAAGGCAGGTGCTCGAGTTGCTTACTTGCAAGTTGCAACTTTAACTCTGGCAGCTTGCCGGCGCCATTCTGAAATGGTTACAAAGTTAGCTTCAACTTGGGCACCTGCCTTAACTCTGTAAGTGCTTCCTGTGGGCCAAAAATTAAACCTCAACAGGAAGCACTTACTGATATAAATAAAGCAGGTGCCCGAGTTGAAGCTCAAATTCTGCAAGGTATTAATCAGACCAAAACATTAGTGAGCACGGTCGAGGCTGGGCAAGTGTGCTTTAACCCCATATCTGCACTTGAAAATTAGCTGGAATACTCGAGGGAGGTCTTTGAATCCCTGACTTTCTCGAGCGCAACCCCCGTGTACCTTCTGTAACCAGGAGGCTGCTTTCTCCTCACCTGCTGCCCTGCTCGCTCTCTAACCCCTTATACACAAGAGGCATATTGACACGCATTGAAGCCCCACTCGTTTGACCCCGCACCACACACTAGCGGTATCAAACGTCTTCTCTCCCTTTCCCATCCATAATGGACAGCTCACTCAAGGGACCTCAGCGCATTTTGGAGCGGTGGCAAAGTTACAGGCACACATGTTCAGTGGAGACAAATCTTCAGGCCCTTTATGCTGCTGCAGTGTAGGAAAAGCGCTATACATTTACCCAACGAAGTAGCAGTTACTGATTAGCCAGTATAAGCTACTCCAGTTGATTAGAGTGCAAATCGCGAAAAAATTGTGAGTTCGTGGGAAAATTTGCGTATTTTTTCGTGATTTCGCACGAATTCGCGGACTACAGTTCCGCAAAATTTGCCCATACTTACTGAAGAGTTAAAAATGGCAATCATGAAAACGGTATTATATTACATACCAAACACATACGTTTAGACTTACAACAATTCGAAAACGTTAATCTCAACGCAATATATATTCAAAATCGACCATCTTCAGTTGAAAAACAGATTACATTTCTCACTCTTCAAAACGTTACTCAATTCTATCAAACATTAATTCAAAGAATCACTAACTTTTAATATTGCTTTGCACCAGTAACACTGAAAAGTCATATTACAGATATGAATATTTACCCGATAAGTAGAAGAGCGATATTTGCCGAGGAAGATACAGGACTGCACTGTTGCTGATATTGATAAACACTAAGGTTAAAATTAAAGGATTTCATTCAACACATTGATGGGAAATTATTACTTAGAGATAGGTAACTGTATTAGGAATGAAAATATACATACATTTGATCTTGACAAACATATTGTTGAGAGAAAGTTATCGATTACCTGTTAAAAAATATGAAAGCACATGAGCTTCTAAAGAGGAACCAACATGTACATCATACGCCATTAGCCATCCATACATAATTTACATGTAGCAGAAACTAACCTCACCAACTATCCATTGGTCTGTTTTAAGTGACCAAAAAGAACTGTTGTATATTTCAAAGCTCAACACTATTGCTTTATAAGACCTCAACATGTCGACATAAGTTGTATGTAAAGGCATGTTGCTACCATTGTATGCTTTTCTTTCATTTCGGAAATATTGTAGGGTCCAGTAAAGTTGTGTTCCAAAATGCCTCTTTTCCTCGTTGTTCGCCTGCAATTTTTTAAAAGCACTAAATCTCCTTAAGCTGAAGGGGCACAGCTTATATTTCTTCAAAACTCTCTATATTTTTCTTTCTGCTTTTTCTGGGCAACCTCAATATTTTGCTTTGCCTGCTTCTGCAACTCTGCTTTTTTAAAATGAGCGTAGCAAAAAATAGATCTCATATTTTTAACAAGTATTGAACAAGTACATATCACATGCTTTTGTCGATTAAAATACACATTGGAGTACTCTAAATTTCACATTGCAATGATAAATCAATACTGAAAAAGTTATACTACCGTCAACAGTGAATTTTTTAGATAGTCTACAAAATCCATGCTTCTGGAACTTACTGAAACCATCAGGATACACATTAAGGCATATATAATCCAGAAGCTCTTGATACTTAGTGGCATCTATTTCTATGGATAATGAAGATAAACAGGAAAAAAAGTTAAAAGAAAAGCATTATAGATGTAAAGAACACATTTTACATGATCACATTCAAGTATAAAGACATAAATAACTGTAAAGGTGTGTGAATATACAATTAGTAAAATAACTGTCACACCGTCTTCACAGCTCAATATGCCCACAAAGTTTAAGCAAGGGATACAGTGTACAGTCCATACAAAGAGGCGGGTAAGGCCTGCCAAATGGATGCAGTTTGAAAACATGACAGTTTAACAAAGGGTGCTCAGGCACTGCAGTGCCAAACCTGACTTTTAAATTTAGGGTTACTTGTGTGGGTGGCACAATTACTGCTGCATGCCCACTAGTAGCATTTACATGAGCAGCCCTGGTATATACAGTATACATAACTATCAAGACTAACATATCAATCATGGACAATAACCATTACACTTTCAAAAGGGAGCAATTGCACTTAAAGACTGATTATGAAGTGGTGAAGTGTCCAAAACATCTATTTTAGCGAAAGCATGTCATAAAAAGATGTAGGATAGATGGAAAAATGGTTAGGGAACCTAATCCAAATAAAGGTCCTGTACAACACCATAGTGCCAAGGTTACAAATCCAACAATTGTGCAGCCAAGAGACACTGGCATTAAATAGGCCACACAGAGGGACAAATAGAAAAGAGTAAGAAAATTAAGAAGACCAACAGGTCATAACCATGCAGGTGTCACGGTGAGGCACTACAAACAGTTTTCCCAGATTGACATACCACCTTTGAGCACAGGAGTAGGGTCCCACAAGTGCACAAATAGTTATTAATTATCATCAATTAAGAATATGCTAGTCTCAGGAGGCAAAACTTTGGCCAACTAGACCACATTAAAAAAAAACAACTATAGGTCACGTGAGGCAGCAAGAAATATTAAAAGTCACTGGAGGATTAAGAGGGAGCCATTATGATGATTAGGAGGGAGTACATATGTTGAAACACAAAGCACGTGGCGTGACACAAAAATGCAACACAGATATTCATGCAGAATATTACGATCATTATGCATGATCAATAGGAATAGATGTCTGGGAAGGACACGTGAGGCAACAGTAAATATTAAAAGTCACAGGAGGATTTGAAGGGAGTAAATACGAGGAATTACAAAGAACGTGGCGCAGAAAAATAAAGAAAAACAAAGGTGGATACTGCATATCTCAAGAACTCTCAGGACTGCATTGATTCCACATTCCAAATGGAATCTTCACTCATGATGCTTTTTGAAAATTCAGCTGTGTCATCTGTGTAGCCCCTGAGCTTACAATCTACTACCTGAGAAAGGCGGAAGCTGAAACGTTGTAGTGGAATTAGATTTTTGTTCTTTGGTGAATCTATCTGTCTGAGTCAATTCTTTCTTGGATATTTTATTTCTTTGTGACTCATTGAATCCTTTTGGATCCAGATTTTGCCCAGGCTGGCTGTTGTTTTTTTGTGAACCTTCATCTTCAAGTATATATATAAGTGTGAGCTTTTTAAGGTGAAATTACTTTAATCAGCCAAACCTCATGTCTTCTCCCTCGTATTATAAGGATCTCAATCTAATGCCCTAATATAGACCATGGAGGAGAGTAATTCATCAGTCTGAGTTGGCAATTCAGTTCTTTATACACTCTGGTTCAACTGCCCCCTCCAAACTATGAGATCACGACCTGTGGAAATGTTTGTGCCTTAAAAGAAGCCACTGCCATTGTGGCTTATTGAAACACATTAAAAGTGTGGTTTATGTAGAAAACCGTTAGCTGGCTGTATGGCAAGCTTTATTGCACTTTAGAAAAAAGCTCCCGAAATGTAGGCAGATTGGCCATATTGTTCAGCTGATCTACCCCCAAGTATGGCAATTCTTGCTGCTTTTCTTTCAGATTCCCTTTAACTCTTGCTATTTTCCTTTCAGATTACCCCTCAACTCTTGTTATTTTTCTTTCAGATTCCCTTGTTATGCTTGCTATTTTTCTTTCATATTTTCTCTTAATCCTCGCTGTTTTCTTTCAGATTCCCACTTAATTCTCACTGTTTTTCTTTCAGATCGGCCTTTTTTCCCAGCAGTTTTCTTACAGTCCTAGTCTTACTTTATTCCAACTTGTTCTTTTACCTTAACTCCTCCCTTCCAGAACCCTCTTGGCTTTCCAGCCTCCCAGTAACCCACCAAGCATCCCTTCCCCTACCAGGTAACCTACTTAATGGAGAGGTCAGGTGAGACAATCGAGAACTTCAACATCTGGATTACCATATGCAGTGACAAAGTCGCACCCTTCTAACCCTCCAAACATAACAGACCCCCCACCATGCCTACTGGTTCACAGATAAACACCTAAACACCAAATGAAATGGCAAGAAATCAGAAAGGATCGGGTGACCTAGCAAGACCCCCTCCAACAAAGAGAGATTCAAACTGGCATTAAGCAATTACTACTTTCAAATAAAAGCATAAAGTAAGATGCCCACAAAATCCACTTCAAAGTGAGCTCCAACCGCAGCAAGGAACTCTCTGCATCTTCAAGGAGTTCACCAAACCCACAGATATAAAGATCACCATCACCCCCACCCAAGCTTTCTGCGACTCCCTTGCAGTGTTTTCTTGCTACCATCTACAAACATGTGAGTGACTGTATGGGTGAATCAGTGAATGTGAGATTTGCTGTATGGGTGAGTGTGTGCTTATGTCACTGACTGTATAGGTGCGTGAGTATGTGTTAGTGTCTGTATAAGTAAATTAGTGAGTGTGTGTGTAACTGTATGGGTAAGTGGCTGCTTGACTGTATGAATAGGTATGTGAGTAGCTCTATGGGTGACTGACTCAGCGTGTGAGTGGCTATATGGGTGAGTGAATATGTGTAAGGCTATGTTGGTGAGTGAGTGGATGAGTCAGTAGTATAAGGGTAATGTACTAGGAATGTGAAAGGCAGTATAAGTGAGTGACGGTGTGTAGATCTATGAATCAGTGTGTGGGTAGCAAATACTGGTGTGGGTCTGTGAATGCTTGTGTAAGAGTAAATGTATGAAAGGTTCTTTAGGGAGTGAGTGGGTAAATTGTGATTCTGTAGATGATGATCATTTGAGATGGCATCAGTAATATCATAAGGGATTTTATTATATGAGTTGATAAGCAGTGCATTGCTGGGGTGCGAGTTATAGTTGGCTCAGGTAACTATAACTGCTAAATTTCTCTGGTTTTGTAAGAGTGAAATGTCATCCTAACTATAACGTCCTAACTATTAAGTCCCTGTAACCTTTGTTTTTTTCAGTGAATTTCTAAGGTTTTCTTCATTCTATTCCTTAACTATAATGGCTCTTTAACCTTTGGGTTTTTTCAGTGATTTTTTTTAATGTTAATTCCTAACTATAACTACCATGTAACCTTTGTTTTTTCAATACAGGTTTAATGTTTTTTTAAACTTAATTTCCTATATAGTGGTGAAATGGGGGGTGAGGCCTCCCACAAACTATCAGCAAACTCACTGTGTGGGATTTACTGGAGGTTACAGGAGAGTTTACCGGTCCCCAATTTCCCTTAGCATCGTAGTGGACTTCCTCTCCGAACCAATAGTATGCCTGGAGGTGCGTTTGCAGAATGGTGGAGAAAGGAGGTGAGGCTTCGAATGAGCTCCAAGCAAACCCACTGGAGTTTGCAGAATTCTGAGGTTTTTTTCATTGGCATGCACACAATGTCATTTTATGTACCCAGGGGTGAGAAGAATTATTTGACGAGCGCTCAGTAGAGTGCCAATGAGAGTTTGTTGGCACCTGTGAGCTTCTGCAAGCTTTTGCTGCACTAACGTGACTTTTGGATGTGCCTGCATTATTCGGCACTTCTTTTGTTATGTATGAGAGCATGAGTTAGTGCAATTGCCCGTTTCTGCAAACTTGGGAATATTCTCTCCTCGAGAAGCAGCTACATCTCTTCAAAATGAATATTTGGATTTAAAAACCTTCTTAAATTGACTATTCATTTTGTTTTTTTGTGTGAGGAGTCCTTTTCTTTACTCTTTATCCAACAGGAAAGAAATTCCTCATTGTCTCCTGTTCCTGTCCAGCAGGTTCCACCCTGTTCTTTGTCCTTCTCCTGGTCACTTTTCTTGTCTGCTGCTTATGTTCCATTGGGTTTTAGATTGTTGTATTTGAGATTTCTACTTAAGTTAAAAAACAGTTGTATAAAGGTGTTGTTTGTTTGATAGAGGGTAAACGTCAAGATGTAGTTGTATTTTTATTCGATTTTTAAAATGTATTTTGGTGGTTGGCTTGCAGTTTCAGTAGTGGCCTAATTATTTTTCTTCATGCCATTTGTCTTCTTTTACAAAGGAAAACTTTTGCACAGTTCAGTCCATTTTCTCGATTTTGTTTCGTAATTTGTCAAATCAAATCAAATCAAACATAGCTTTTTTCGATTCCATATAAAGAAAATCACAAAATCATAAAGAAAGCATACATTTAAAATTTTAAATAAACGACCATTTAAGGCACATCAAGGAGTTGGTAAAATGTGCAAAGGACAAAGAAGTACATACAGCATACATTTAAGGTTTAAAACGGACAACCATTTAGGCACATTAAGCTACTAAAGTGCAATATGCAGAAAACAAGAAAATACAGACGGCCATAACCTTTTAAAAATCATGTGAACCATAAAACATTAAAAAACCCAGGCAATGCATTTGAAGATAATATGCAAGATGACATCAATTCATTAATAATCTGTGTCTTTTTTTAGAACATATACATCAAGTGCATAGTAATTTCATCTTCCAGCATTTGCAGTCTTAAGAGGACTGTTTTAAAACCCTATTTTCTCAGTAGGGATATTAACTATTTTTCCCTAGGGAGAGTATAAAATTTACAAAACAACAGTAAATGAAGAGTAGATTGTGCAGAAGTATCATCGCATGGACACGCGATTACATTTATCGCCCATGAATTCATCTCTGGAAAGGTTAGCAGTCTAAAAAAGCTTCCCCCCCTGAAGCGTGTTATTAACATGCGTGCGTAACTGCTTTGTGTTAAAACCAGATATTTTTGCAGGCCCTGTCCTTGCAGGATTAATTGATTCTCCAGGACTGATGATTTTTTACCTTCCTGCTGCCAACGTTTATTTTCTAAAATACGGAGACAGGATTCTTTCCGTTTTTTCCTTGATATAGATGCTATGCTCATTGGGCAGTTAAAAAATTCGGGATGGAGTATCTCTACCAAAAAGCCAAAGTATTCCAAGTGCCCCCTGCAGTTTTAGGCAGTCTAGAATTATCTCCCCATTAAGTCCAGTTTCCTCGGACACCCATACTTTGTGCCATGATAGAACCTGACTGACCTTGATGAGGTCAGAGATGTAAACCAGACCCAATTCCTTATGGCACACGTATGTAGAGGTGGACCTAGGGGCCGCTAGGAGGTACCTGAGGAATGCGTTCTCGCATAGTTGGATGACGCAGCAATCCGCGACACCCCAGGTACCGGCGCCGTATGTCGCTGTAGACACACATTTTGAATTATATATTTCCAGCAGGACCTGCACAGGGCGACCCCCCAACCTATTCGCAAAACTTTTTACTGCTCCAATAGCACGAGAAAAAGCTAACTTCCGTGACTGTACTGCAGAACACCATGTCCCCTTTTTGTTAACAACAATTTCCAGGTAAGAAAACATGTTCGTTAACTCTATTTTTGTATTTGATAGGAACATGTTACACTGGGATTTTTTCTTGGTCGTGCAGCACATGCTAAAGGTTTTACTGATGTTAATCTTTAACCCACTAGCAGTCATGTAAATATTAAAAGTGGTAAGTGATCTCTGCAGACCCACCTGCGTCCTGGACATACTCACTGCATCATCTGCGTATAATAGGATGGGCACTGGGTGGTCTCCAATCTGGGGGTGGTCCTGTCTATCAGCAATAAGTTGGGATGCCACAGTAATAATATATAAGTTAAATAAAAATGGGGCTAGTATGCACCCCTGCCGTCCTCCTTTGTTAATGGGGAATTTGTTAGTGCACTTGCCATTATTCCCGTACCGTACCTTAGCACCAGCCTCCCGATATAATTCTTTAATAAAATTTACAAAATTTAAATCCAGACCAAGTTTCAATAATGTAAACCATAAAATTTCATGGTCCAGGCAGTCAAACGCCGAACTTAAATCAATGAATGTCAAGTAAACATTATCCCTCTTTGCGCTCACATATTTACCTGTGAGTATCGCTAAGTTAAGTCCTTGTTCAACCGTGCCAAGTCCCTTTTTAAAACCATATTGAAATTTTGAAAGTAAACCTCTCTCATCTGCCCATGTATGCAATCTATTTAAAACAATGCTGCCTGCCACCTTCCTTAGGGAATCCAGCAGTGAAATCGGCCTATAACATTTTGGGTCATTGCGGTCGCCCTTCTTAAATATTGGGACTTGCCAAGTAATGGGAAACCCAATTTCATTAAAGGCATTTAAAACGTGTGTCAAGAGCGGCGCCCAGATATCAACATTATGCTTATATATATCTACTGGGACCCCATCCGGACCCGCCGCTTTCGCAGCCACACTTTCTGCTATTGCAAGTTCAACTCCAGAGAGTGAAAAAATCAATTGCAATGGGAAACAGACCTTGGGTGCTGTTCTCTTCAGTCCCCTGGGTTTCATTGTTCAGGGTCACTAGTAGGGCATATTTTTTATATAATTCTGTAAAATAGGTAACCCAGGTTCCCTCGTTTATTGCCACTTCTATATTATCAGTTTTCCTATCTATAAAAAAAGGGGCATTAACTGCCTTCCAAAATCCTGTATTATCTTTTAACTGACAAGCTCGGTGTAAAGATTCCCATGACTCCTGCTTTAATTCTCTCTTGCGATTTTTAATCGCTCTATAATACATAGATCTTGCGTCCCTGACTTCTTGAACTCTTTTAGGTTTACACTTAAGTATTTTCTTTAGATGCGAGTGTGGTTTACTACACTCCGCATTAAACCAACCATGTACCATAGGTGTATTATTCTATCTCTTTCCTGTAAGGGTGCTACAAATTTACTCCGTGATACTTCGGAAGGCCATTGTTACCTCTGTGGACTCTTTGTTGTCTGTGAGGCATATATCAAATTTGTTATACTTGGACTTTAACAGAGCTTCGAAGAAGTTGGCTGGCTGTACTTTATTCCATTTAATGGAGTAACCATTTTTCTTAGCCAAACTTATCCTATGATTATGTAAATTATCAAATAGCTCAGAGTCCATCCCTATACCTCCTAGAGTGACAAAAGAAAAACTAATAGGAAAATGATCACTCATCGCCATATCACTTGTTGTGAAATTCAGGATATGGCGAGAGTGACTATTAGAGATTAGTACAAAATCTATCAAGGAGTTACAACCTCTCGCATTAAAGGTTGGTGCAAATGGGATCTGTTGAGAGCAAAGTTTGTTTGCAAAACCCAAATCTAAATGACATAACAGATTATTGAAAGAATTCCCAGTGGGTGTATGCAAAAAATGAGTACAAGGATAACCTCTTGGATTCACCAGGCTGCAAGCGCCGGCATTACCAATAGGGCACAAAAAGCAGTTAAAATCACCCATCCATAGCATACATCTCCCCACAGGCCTGTTATCATCCAAATTCGTTAGGCTTTGCAACATTTCTTCGGAAACTCTTACCAGCTCTGTCTTTGGGATAATATTATAGAAGTTAATCACGTTGATGTATTTGTTTTGATTTTTCCCCACTTTCATTTCCAAATGCTGGTAAAAAACAGAGACGGCTCTGGTTTTAACATTCAACACTTTTAGTTTATTGGAAATGTAAATACAGAGGCCCCGTTTACTTCTACCCCTTGCTGACAATACTGCAGGGGTGTAGAATGTGCGAAAGCCATTAATGTGGGTGCCCTCTCGTTCCCAACATTCCTGTAGGCAAATGATGTCAAAGGTTTCTATAAATGGTAAAAAACCTGGGTCCTAAAACTTATTAGTTAGGCCCGCAACGTTCCATGATAAAAACGTGATAATATCGCCCTTGTTTGTGGTTCTACTTATAACATTATCAATCTTGCCTATTTCAACAGATTGGGAAGGAGCCGGAAGCTTGCAAGGATCGCTGTTGTATCGATGTTGATTACCAGAACTATTTTTATCCTTGTTATCTTCCCTTAGTGGTGGTGGCAGATTGCAAAGGGTGTTTAAGTTATCCCTAACACCTTTCACATTGTTCTTTGAATTCGTAGCTCCTGCAACAGTGTGTCCATTTTTATCACCCCGGGGTACAGAGGTAGATCTATCAGCAGCTTGCTGTCCCGCTTTTACCTTGCTACATTCTGTGTCTAGAGGCATATCTTTCACAATAGTTGGAATACGTCAATCGATCATATCAAGAAAGCTAAGGCGGTTGCTGGTTACAAAACCTTGTTCCAGGCCAGAAATCCCCCTGCCAAACTCTCTTCATACTCCCATTTATTTATGTATTTATTATTTATTTTTTGCATTTGTAATGCGCGCAGCTACCCACAAAGGGTTTCCATTGGCTGAATGTTCTCTGCCCAGTAATTTCTGTGTTGACAAAGTCCTATCTTGGGCTTTTCCGGGGGATAGAAATGCATTAATCTTTCAGGGTATATTTTTGTGTCGGGAGAAACCGGCCAATCAGCACATATATGACGTACCGCTCGTTTGTCCTGAAAATTTACAATAACGGAGTCTCCCTCGATGTTCTTACCTAGTTTACCAATCCAATTAACTCTGCGTGCAAACAGTAGTTTGCTTTGAATATAATGTGTTAATGGTCTGTAAGCATTGAGCCAGTGCATGGTTTTGTTTTTTAATTCTATAAAAGACTTGTGGCTGTGTTTGGCCAGCTCTGGAACTCCTGTCAATACTACTACGTAAGGAGACAATTCTGGGGGTAGGTCGATAATTGGGAGAAGCGGAGCTTTACCCCTCATTTGATTACCTTCAGTGCTGGGCCCGTTCCCATTTTTTGAGCCCCTATCCCCAATAGCTTTCTGTACATCATTCGCCTTAAGTTGGTTATTTTTACCCAAAGAGCTTTTGTCTTTACCTTCAGACAATGCCCTCTCACTGCTTGCAATTATATTCCTTGTGGAGCCTGACTCAACGTGGGGCAAAGCATTCTGAGAATCCGTAACACTATTTATGGCTTGCTGGGGATTGTTATTAATTCCACTACACCCAGGGACCCGGCAATTTGGCCCTGAATGAATAGATCCCTCAACGCTTGTTGCTACCTTGTCCAATTATCCAGAGTTGGCTGTCACGATTTTCTCCAAAATCTCAAGTTTTGCATTTATTAATTTAGTTCTCTCCAGGAGAGGTAACATCAAGTATTTCACCACTTTTTCTATCTGTCCCAAAAGCCCCTCAATGGGGCATGTTACAGCGCATTTATTGGGCAACTGATTCATTTGTGTGATATTGAGTGGTGGTGCAGGTAGGTGTTCAGTAGGAGAGGATATGGGGTTTAATCTAGTGTTTTTAGAGATTTTAGGTACTTTAGCCGATCTTCCTTTTTGGGGATCTCCTGCTCTTTTCCTTTTGGCTGGTGAAGATTTCTCCTGGGTGTCTTTATTGGCTGAAAGTACAGCGATTACATTTGTACTGGATGGTTTCAGAGTAGGGGGAGAATTTTGCTCTGATCTAGTAGTAGTTCTAATAGGAGAACCAGTAAAAGAGCTGCTGTTAATAGTGTCAAAAGAGGAACTTACCACGGTACCATCTAGTCATATCCTCATTGTTTTGGTCCCCGTGCTCAAGTCTACATGATCTTCATTTAGCCATGTTTGTACCGGACTGACAGCAGACCCTATAACGCCCAATGATGAGCGTTTCCCAGATAGAAGGTCTAAAGAGAGTCTTTTTTCTGTTAGGGTGATCGCTTTTTCCAAAAATACTATGGCCCTTTTGATAAAATGATCAAGAGTGCCTGTGGCAGTCCCCCCCCGCAGTTGAAAGTGTCACCTTACTTGCCTTGCCAGAGCAAAGCGCCATAAGTAAGAAATCCTTCAAAACACTAACAAAATACAAACAAAGAGTACAGACTATGTACATTAAACAAGTGGGGCGACTCTGTTCAAATTAATAAAAATACAAATAGATTAACCTCGCTGCAAAGCACATTAGATGGAGGGCCCAGCCCATCCTTGTTCTGCCTTGGACAGCCATAGACGGCCCACCCCTTGCCCGGGCTTAGCCCGCGCGCGAGCCCACGACGCGGGGGCTGTTCTTCTTTTTCTAGCCCTTCCGGGCGCGAAGATGTCAGCAAAGGAGTCTGGGGGATGTAGTTTCCCCACCTCACGGCGGCCGCAAGCCTGTAGTTCTGCGGCGGCGGGAGGGGAACACCGAGTGCACCAGAGTGATCCTGTGGCCAGCAATAAACAGGTACTTAAATTTCACCCCAAACGAGTGTTCCAGGAGCGCCCCATTAATTTTCATGCAATTCACTATTTGGCCAATTCTACCAATGGCCTTCGAGCCAGTAGGCCCTGTACTAGTCATGGTTGCATGAAACTACATTTTCCGTGGTGTCTGTTGAACTGAAACATAATTTAGGCCATGAATTAAATTAAAAAATGTGGCTTTTTTGGGGTATCTAATTGTTTTTCCTGCAAACAGTGTATAGGTGTGGTAAAATATATATTGCCTTTGGAGGATGCATCTTGTTGTAAACTTTCGTAGCCAACTTCATTTTCACCATTTTCTCCTATGTTACAGTGCCTCCTTTGTCTGGCCACTGTGTTAGTATGTTTGACATTTTGTATAGTTAGTATCCATAGACTGGCATGAGTTCCTTGTTTTCCATGCCTCTTGCTTAATGTTTTCCCATGTGGCTGATGGCCATTTTGTGTAGGCAGCCAAAGTGCTTTTGCCTTAGGCCTACCTTTGGTCTTTGTTGTGGACATGCCTCCTTGCTGGTTGTTATTGTTGTGACCATGTGGCTGACGGTCATTTTGTGTATGCAGCATGTGTGCCTTTGCTATAGGCTTGCATGTCTATTTTGTTGAGGCCTAGCCTCCTCAATTTGTTGTTGTGCCCATGTACTGGCTGCCATTTTGTGTAGGCAGTAAGTGAGCTTTTGCCATAGGCCTGCATGTCTTCTTTGTTGTGGTCATGACTTCTTGGTTGCTGTTTGACCGTGTGGTCAGTGGTCAATTTGTGTAGCCAGCCGGTATGCTCTTTCCATAGGCCTGAAAGTCTTCTTTGTTGTTGCCATGCCTCCTTGCAGGTTGTTAGCATTGTGACCATGTGGCTGGTGGATATGTTGTGTAGCCAGCCAGAGGCTTTTGCCATAGGCTTGCATGTCTACTCTAATATGGCCATGACTACTTGCTGGTTGTTGTGACCATGTGGTTGACTGCCATTGTGTGTAGGCAGCGAGTATGCTTTTGCCATTGGCCTGTATGTCTTCTCTGTTGAGGTCATGACTCCTTGCTGGTTGTTGTTGTCACTATGTAGCTGGATGACATTTTATGTAGACAGCCAGTGTTTTTTTGCCATATGCCTGCATGTCTTCTTTATTGTGTCCATGCCTCCTTACTTGTTGATTTTGTTGTGACCATGTGGCTGTTGGCCATTTTGTGTAGGTAGCCATTGTGCTTTTGCCATAGGCCTGCATGTCTTCTTTATTGTGGCCATGCCTTCTTGCTGATTGTTCTTATTTGGACCATATGTCTTTCATCCATTTTTTGTAGGCAGACAGTGTGTGCTTGCAGTAGACCTGTATGTCATCTTTGTTGTGGGCATTCCTCCTTGCTGGTTGTCATGACCATGTGGTTGCCGATCATTTTGTGTAAGCAACCATTGTGCTTTTGGCATAGGCCTGCATGCTGTCTTTGTTGTGGCCACGCCTACTTGCTGGTTGTTGTGACCATATGGCTGGCTGCCAAATTTATTGTAGGCAGTAAGTGAGCTTTTGCCATTGGCCTGCATGTCTTCTTTGTTGTGGTCATGCCTCCTTGATTGTTCTATGACCACGTGGTCAGTGGCATTTTGTGTAGCCAGCCAGTGTGCTTTTGCCATGGGCCTACATGTCCTCTTCTTTGTGGCCAATCAACCTTGCTGGTTGTCATTGTTGTGACCATGTGGCTGGAGGCCATTTTATGTAGACAGCCAATGTCCTTGTGCCATTGGCCTGCATGTCTTCTTTGTTGTGGTCGTGCCTCCTTGCTGGTTGTTGTTTTTGTGAGCATTTGGCTGGTTGCTATTGTGTGTAGGCAGCCAGTGTGCTTTTGCCATTGGCCTGCATATGTTCTCTGTTGTGGTCAATTCTTATTGCTGGTTGTTGTTGTGACCATGTAGCTGGAGGCCAGTTTATGGAGGCAGGCAGTGTGTTTTTGCCATAGGCCTGAATGTCTTCTGTTTTGTAGCCATGCATCTTTACTTGTTTTTGGTGTGACCATGAGGCTGTTGGCCATTTTGTGTAGGCAGCCATTGTGCTTCTGCCATAGGCCTGCATGCCTTCTTTATTGTGGCCATACCTCCTTGCCGGTTGTCGTTGATGTGAACATGTGGTTGGTGGCTTTTTTTGTATGGGCAGCTAGTGTGCTTTTGCAATAGATCTGCATGTCTTCTTTGTTATAGCCATGCCTCCTTGGTTGCTGTTTGCCCATGTGGTTGCTGGCAATTTTATTGTAGCCAGTCAGTGTGTTTTTATGCCATAGGCCTGTATGTGCTCTTTGTTGTGGCCATGCCTCCTTGCTGGTTGTTATTGTTGTGGCCATGTAGCTGGTGGTCATTTTGTATAGGCAGCCTTTGCTATAGGGCTGCATGTCTTCTTTGCTGTGACCATGCCTCCTTGCTGGTTGTTGTTGTGACTATGTGGCTGGTGGCCATTTTGCGTAGGCAGTAAGTGTGTTTTTGCCATAGGCCTGCATGTCTTCTTCATTGTAGTCATGCCTCCTTGCTTGCTGTTTGCCCATCCTAGTTGATGGCCATTTTGTGTAGACAGCCAATGTGCTTTTTTTCATAGGTCTGTTTGTCTTCTTTGTTGTGGACATTCATCCTTGCTTGTTGTCTTTGTTGTGAACATATGGCTGGCAGCCATTTTGTGTAGGTAGCCAGGGTGCTTTTGCCGTTGCCCTTCATGTCTTCTTTGTTATGGCCATGCTACTTGCTGGTTGTTATTGTTGTGACCATGTGGCTGTCGACCATTTTTTGTAGACACCCATGGACCACGCCCGCAACTTCAACAACATACTAGCCTCCTCCCTCAACATGAACTGACAGATCAATGACGTATTCTCCACTTGCTTCAACACCCTCCGTATACTCTGCAAGCCCTTCAAATGGATCCCCCCGAATCCAGGAAGAACGTCAGCTACGTATTCATCACTAGCAGGCTGGACTATGTAAACTCCCTCTACGCCGAAATCAACAAATCTCTATTCCGCAAACTTCTGACCGTCTAGAACGCCATAGGTAGACTCATCCTCAGCATCCCACAGCAAGACTACATCCCCCAGCACCTATGAGACCTCCACTGGCTCCCCATAGAAAAAAGAGTGACCTACGAGCTGGACACACACGCCTGCAAAGCCCTCCACAACACTGGACCCCATACCTCAATGAATGAATCACCTTCTAGACCACCAAGAGAACCCTCTGCTCCGCTGACATATTCTTTGGCAAACTACCCCGCATCTACAGAGCCATAACAGGATGCAGATTCTTCAACTACACCCGGCCAAGACTTGAAACGAATACCCCCTCAGCATCAGATGAAGCCCTACCTTCAATGCGTTCAGGAGGAGCCTCAAGACCTAGCTCTTCAAATGACCAGAGCTGCCCGAAACCCCCCAGTGCCTTAAGACCCTCACGGGTGAATAGTGCACTCTACACATCCCTGATTAATTGAGTGTGCTTTTATCATAGAACTGCATGTCTTCTTTGTTGTGGACATTCATCCTTGTTGATTGTCGTTGTTGAGAACATGTGGCTAGCCAGTGCTCTTTTACCATAGGCCTGCATGTCTTCTTTGTTTTTGCCTTGCCTATTCTATTCTATTCTAACGTTTTGGTAGAGCGCAACAGCTGCCCCAGCAATGAGGCGTCCCGGCGCTGAGAACCCAGGATCCTAGCCTGAGCAGGGAGAAGCTAGGCTAGGGACAGAATTACAGGCATGGGAATAGGAACGTTTTTACTGCTTTTCGGAATGCCGGTAGGCTGTCAATGGAGCGGATGTGGTGTTGCTGGTTGTTGTGGTTGTTGTGACAATGTGGCTGATGGCCATTTTGTGGAGCGAGCCAGTGTGCTTTTGCCATAGGCCGGCTTGCCTTCTTTGTTGTGAATATTCATCCTTGCTCATTGTCATTGTTCTGACCATTTTGCTGGCAGCCATTTTGTGTTGGCAGCCAATGTGCTTTTCCCATTGGCCTGCATGACTTCTCTGCTGTGGTCATGCATCCTTGCTGGTTGTTGTTGTTGTTACTATATAGCTGGAGGATATTTTATGTTGGCTGCCAGTGTACTTTTGCCATAGGCCTGCATTTCTTCTCTATTGTGGCAATGCCTCCTTGCTTGTGGTTGTTGTTGTGACCATGTGTCTGTCGGCCTTTTTTGTAAGCAGCCAGTGTGCCAGAGCCATAAGATAGCATGTCTTCTTTGTTGCGGCCATGCCTCCTTGCTGGTTGTTGTTTCTGTGGCCATGTGGCTGGTGGCCATTTTGTGTAGATAGCCAGCATGCTTTTGCCAGAGGCCTGCATGTTTTCTTTGTTGTGGCCATTTAATCTTGCTGGTTGTCATTGTTGTGTCCATGTGTTTGGCGGCCAGTTTGATTAGGCAGCCAGTGTGCATTTGCCATTGGCCTGCATGTCTTATTTGATGTGGTCATGCCTACTTGCTGGTTGTTGTAATCATGTTGCTGGAGGGCATTTTATGTAGGTGGCCAATGTGCATTTTCCATAGGCCTGCACGTCTTCTTTATTGTGGCCAAGCCTCCTTGCCAGTTGTTATTGTGACCGAGTGGCTGGTGGCCATTTTGTTTAGGCAGCCAGTGTACTTTTACCATAGGCCTCTTGTCTTCTTTGCTGTGGCCATGCCTCCTTGCTTGCTCTTTGCCCATGTGGTTGGTGACCCTTTAATGTAGCCAGCCAGTGTTTTGTTTTACCATGGGCCTGCATGTGTTCTTTATTATGGCCATGTCTCCTTTCTGGTTGTTGTTGTTGTGACCATGTGGTTGGTAGTCAGTTTGCTTAGGCAGCCAGTGTGCTTTTGTCATAGGCCTGCATGTCTTCTTTGTTGTGGCCATGCCTCCTTGCGTGCTACTTTCAACATGTGGTTGGCTGCAATTTTATTAGCCAGCCAGTTGGCATTTTGTCTGTTATGTTCGAAACATAACAGCTCAATGCTCATACCAAATGTACTTTATGAACAGTGTTTTAGATAATATGATATACTTGTTTTTAAATTTTCATCTGCCCTACTCCTTGGGCTGTATTATGCAAGTGCCCCGGGGGCGCAACAGCCATTTGAGTGCACTATGCTCATCTTAGGGGCACTATGTTATTACAGAGGGCCTGCAGATGCTTGTGCTCCCCATTGTATAATATCATCTTCAGAGGGCATTCCCTCATATGTATGCAGGTGTGGCCCCATTAAAATGAGTTAATCCTTTTGACTCTATACCAGTGCAGTATTACAGATGCAGGAACAAAGGCAAAGAAGCTCTCAGAAGGTGCACTGACAGACCTTCCCTTGTAGACAGGTGCAGTCACTCACTGCACCCACCAGCAAGGGGATCTCTAATCCCCTTTTAAATGTATAAGCGGGTTGCTGCCTGCATTGTGAAAACAGGGAGCGTCTTTACAGCAGCTGCTCCAGTTTTCACATGAATGCACTTTCCCTCGAGTAGGCCTAGTTATCAGCTGCCCTGGGGAACAGCACATGCATCATAATGGGGTGCATTTCCATTGTATGAACTGGGCTCACCTTTTAAAAGTTTGACCCGAGCAAGCAATGAAAGTGCGCCATTTGCATTATACAGGTTCTTGCCTCCCAAAGATCGATGGGTGTCAATTCTCATGGTAATTCCCTCCCCCAGCAATTATATTTTTACATTTTTTATTATTGATGATTTTGTCACAAACATGTGTTTATTTATGTGTTTATTTAATTTTTCTTTTTGTATCATTTTGTGTGCATTTTTGAAGTTTTTTTCTTCTTAATTGTTTACATTTTGTTTCAATTTGTTTTCAGTTTTTTTTACTTTTTTCAATTTTTTAATTTTCTCTTTCCTTTTTCTTTTTAATACTGTTTTTACACTTTTTTTTCTCCCACTTTCCTAACATCCGGCATCAAACCCATGTCTGCTATAGGCGCACAGCAGCACAGCAACATTTATGTTCTAAGGACATTTCATTGTCACGCCACATCCCAACTTGATTGACATAAAGCAAATATTTACATCTACATGTTGTTGTTGCTCTTTCTTATACTTACCGAGCGTGCATGAATGTTTATGTTAATGTGGTTTTATGGATGGATACACTGTATTGTTAATCATTTATAACTTAAGTAACCAAATCACACTAAATGCTATTATTTATTTGCACTACTAATTCAACTGCAACAATACCATGTTTCGCTCATGTTCTTCTTGCGTGTTTGCTTTTAGGTGTGTGAGAAAAGTTACATTACCTATAGTACTGCCAGACAGAAGGCATATGTATGACTTGTTGCCTGACCACAAAACACGGCCATCTCTTTAGCTCGTGATTGTGAAGCTAAGTGTCACTTCCAACTGACAGATTCATCATGGCACTAAAGAACGGTGCTGCCAAGAATGTGGCCTGTGAAGATGAAAAAAAGTTGATTTACACACTGGTGTGCCGACCAGAACCTTTTTCAGCAAACATGTGCCTTCCCCACTGGCCTCTGTGGAGCAAGCTTCAAGTTGTACTCCTACATCAACGCCCCCACCTCAACCTAGGCCCAGCCCATGCTTGGCATAGAGGCAGCCACTTAATTACGGCAATGCCAAAGAGCAGTGGACAGTCACAGCCAACAATAGTTATTCCTCCCGAAATGGAAACACTTCAGGAGATTGATCTTCATGCTGAGCAAGTAGAAGAAGCTCCTCTTTTAGAAGATCCATTGTCTTCCAGATCTCCAGCAAGATAAAAGAGTGGTAGGGGTACTCCACCATCTTCTTCTCTAAGCCCACTGCAGGTGATCAAGACTCCAATTGGATGCCACCTCAGTCTCGGCACTCAGGAGAGCCTAGTAAAAGGGAATGTTCCAGAAAGTGTTAGAGTTATGTGTGAAGAAGAGTAGGATGATGATCAGCTAGTCATTATTGATGGTAGCCCAGCCCCAGGGGAGACCGGTGTTACATCAGCTCAACCTGCTCTGAAGGATGTGGACAGATACCACAGTGCCAGATTCCATATTTGCAAGGCACCGGCAGTGACCTACATCTATATTCACCTCAGTAAAAGTAGGCTCTGCAGAGAGGCAAATGTCAAAATGCCCACCTACCACCACTTCTTCCCACATTGGCAGTAGCACCAGTGTCAGATATTGGACCTCACCAGTTTTGGACTTCTTCAAGGTTAGTAATGAGGAGCCAAACATTGCCATATGGTCGATTTGCATTACAAATACAAAAACCACAGTTGATGGACAGAATGCAGAACAATGTCATACATTCACCCCAGTACAGAGATCTGGGCCTAAATCCATCGTTTTTTTGGACTCCACACCACCCCAGTTCAGACATGGCCATATGCAAATCCGCCTTGACCCTGTGCCTCATGGGAAAAGTCCAGCCTGAACTGCCAAGCCATGCCTGTCCTGGACTGGAATCAAGCATCCTAGGACCGGTTTCTGGCTATCAGCCGTCTTCAGCCAGGATAGCTTGACTCCAGTGGTGTGGAGAGCATGGGACTCACGTCTGAGCATACCCATTCCATTCGGGGTGACAAATGCAAAAACCACAGTTGATGGAAAGAATGCAGAACAATGTCATACATTCACCCCGGTACAGAGATCTGGGCCTAAATCCATCGTTTCTTTGCACTCCACACCACCCCAGTTTAGACATAGCCATATGCAAATCACCCTTGACCCTGTGCCTCATGGGAACAGTCCAGCCCAAACTGCCAAGCCATGTCTTTCCTGGACCGGAATCAAGTATCCTAGGACCGGTTTCTGGCTATCAGCCGCCTTCAGCCAGGATAGCTTGACTCCAGTGGTGTGAAGAGCATGTGACTCACGTCTGAGCATACCCATCCCACTCGGGGTGACAAATGCAAAAACAACAGTTGATGGACAGAATGCAGAACAATGTCATACATTCACCCCAGTACAGAGATCTGGGCCTAAATCCATCGTTTTTTTGCACTCCACACCACCCTAGTTCAGACATGGCCATATGCAAATCAGCCTTGACCTTGTGCCTCATGGGAACAGTCCAGCCCGAACTGCCAAGCCATGCCTGTCCTGGACCGGAATCAAGCATCCTAGAACCGGTTTCTGGCTATCAGCCGTCTTCAACCAGGATAGCTTGACTCCAGTGGTGTGGAGAGCATGGGACTCACGTCTGAGCATACCCATCCCACTTGGGGTTACAAATGCAAAAACCACAGTTGATGGACAGAATGCAGAACAATGTCATACATTCACCCCAGTACAGAGATCTGGGTCTAAACCCATCATTTTTTTGCACTCCATGTGCTGAACTAAAAGGGAAAGAAGGCCGTAAGGAAGGACGAGCTAGTCGTAACATTTATGACTGTAAACAATGATACGTGTTTTGGAATGCATGTGGCTGATAGGAAGGAATCAGATGGATGGCTGCTTGAAGCAAGGATGGTTGGAGGAGAAAGATAAGATGACTGCCTGTGTGGGTGAATCAGAAAATGCATGTGTGGTGTGAATTGCAATATATCATTTAGGTGAAACTGAAATGTAAGTCAAGACGGTGGTTTACCAAATAAAATTAAAAGGGTGTTAGTTGGTTGTTGTGAAAAAGTAAAGTTGGTACAGTTGAGACATTAAGAAGAATGATAGACGTTTATTTTGAAAGCATGGATGGTATCTTCTTCCTCATAGATAGCAGAGGTGTATATAGAGCAGACACTCAGTAGATGAAGAGTGTTACTTTGTTTGAACAGCATGTCCGTGCCAGAGTAGCAAAGCAGAGGAAATCCAAATACTAGAAGTTGTGATTGTTCAGAAATTCTCCCTTGACTAACAGTACAGTAATTTACTTTGCAAGCACAGCATATATTGTGTATGTATTGTATAGTTGACATTATATCAAGTCAAGTCCCTTCATCCGGCAATTATGGGTAACACACTCACTCCCTATGTTAATAATTTTCTTTCAGCTGTGTCAATCATGGGTGGACTATTGCCGTTGTTCACTCAATCTATCACAACAAAGCACCTAAACTCATCCATCATATAAGCAGAGATCATGTGATCGGCTGGATACAGAAATGAATAATCTTTATTTTCCTTTTGTAGTACTAAAAGCCCGGGGTGGCAGTGCGAAATATAAATTACATTGAGCAGTAGCCCTTGATGTAACCGAGTATGCCCAGTGCCACCCCTATAGAAAGGTTAGAGCTTCCCTATCCCCACCTGCATGTACTGCTTAAAGTAATGCGAGTCTGCGTCATCATGACTTGTGTCTGTTTTTCTTGGGTGCAAGCTGACTGAGCTGGCATTATGCTGACTACCACAAGTTCACGTACAAGTAATTTCTTTCGCAAAACTAGAAAAAAATGAAGAAGACTGGTGTACTCTCAGTAGTGACTCCATAGTGCTGCTAGTAGAATTCCTCAAACTCCCACTAATGTTACAGGCCTACAAAGACGGCGGAAAGATACATTCCAACATGTTTTACTGTGCTTGCAAATTGCTAGTGTTACTGTGAGACAACTTTCTGTTGACTTGTTTTGTGTTATTGTTAAAGAGTATTGGTTACAGTATTTTTCTTTCTTTCTTTCTTCATATAGATGCTCCACAAAAGCTCACCATAAAGGAGATGGCTGTCCGGGCCAGAGCCAGGGCCCGGAAGCTGGAGGCCATTTGTGCAGAATATCGCTGGTTGTGGGATCGGGAACAGGAGGAAGAGGCGGCAACAGCTGCATCCTCCTTCAGTGCCCCTGGGTCCTCCAGCCAGCAGCTTCCAGTACGGCGCTGTGGTCCGACAGCCTCCCACCGCTGCCGCTCAGCTGCAACAAAACCAGCAGTTGACCCCCCCCAGAGCCTGGATGGCACGCCTGCGCCGGCTACGCCGCCGAGTGGACTACATCCAGGTGGAGAAGCAGAAGCACCAGCTCCAGGACCTCCACAGAGAGCTGCGGGTCCACCTGTCCACAGGACACCGCCGGAAGTGACTGTGTCCTTCGCCCCTTTTTTAAAGACTGTTGGGGGTGTGGGAATTGGGAGTTGGGGATTCTGAGGGAAATTTTGCGGGACATTGAAATGGACATTTGTTGGGGAAAGGGAGGGGGTGGTTTGGGTCTTTGGACTAGTTTATTTTTGTTAGGGTAAATATATAATTATTTATTTTACATACTTCAACATAGTGTATGTGTTCATATTACTTTGTGGGATGGTGGGCAGGGGTTACTGCACGTTTGGTTTCCTCAAACTTACCGCCATGAATGATCTAAAACGTCCAAAAATGTACAAAAGTGCCACTAACAGACTTAGTGAATTCAGATGGCCTACTAGTACTTTACTAGTACTTCTATCAGTCTCTCCTCTCCTCCGAGTCCTCGCCCATTATTCTACCTCCCCAAAATGCTTATCTTACCTGTGATTCGTCTTTGGGAATAGAGCTAGGCACAGCGCTGGCTGCATGGCAAATGGCGATTACGGTTGCCCATGAAATCCGTCCAGGACAGAAATTCCATTGTTGTGGTGGTAGTAGGAGTGGTACCACACTAGCAGTAGGAGCAAATGAAAAACAAAGGAAACAAATGAGACATTGAGTGGCCCTTGAGGAGTATTAGAAGGAACAGTATATTTGTAGCCTAAGCAATGCTGTGAATAAGTATGGGAAAAAAAATTTGCATGGATGATTATGGCTACAAGAACAGTGACACTGCAGCGTACAAGTCTTGACATGTAGGAGGATGATGTTAACAATGGATCCAATTGATGGTGGGCATGAAATTCAGAATTGATTTGGAAATACTCATTAGTGTTTTTTGAAGCAGAATTACAATATTCTAGGATTTATCTAGCTGCCTTAAAGTTGATTTGAGGATGTTGCTTGCACCTTATCCTCCCCAGCAAGTGTGTGGAATTATTGCTGTCTTTTATTCACACCTCAATGATAACCACACAGCCCGGGGGAAGAGGGTTCGGGTTTAAAAGTAGGATGGGAATGGGGTCTTTTGGGAAGGTTTTGTGGAGAGAGGAAGAAAAACACAGCATGGATAAACAACAAATGAAGAAAAACAAATCTTTGGATACGAAGATATCCATAAATCTTTTAAGGGGTATAAAGGAAGTGCATGCATGCAGTTGTTTGCTAAATGGATGGTTCGGTTACTGAAAAGAAGTACTAACTACAACTTACTAAGTAGTACTAAACTATTATACAGTACAGGGCTGCTGTAATTAATTAAGCAATTTAACACAGAGTGAGAATTACTTAGTAGTACATTACATTAGTTATAAAAATAGCAAAGAAAGGTATGAAATAGCTGTAGGGATGAATTTGAAGCAGAGAGTCGCACTCATAGAAGTTCACAACAATAAGTTATTTAAAAGATAAGTAGAAGTGAAGAGGATACTGTAACTGTATGTTGTTTTTGTCCTGTTCAAATTGAGAAGTTGCATGCACCCAGCCATTCTCTTATTCGCAGTACTCCTCCATTGATTCCATCTGACGCTCCGTTGATCAATCTTGGTGACCAGACACACTGTCCACTGCCTGCCTGCCGGATACGGAATTGCGGATTGATGTTGTTCCCATGGCACAAGGTAAAAGTCGGCCTGCAATTGTTGATGAAAAAACAGGAAGGGATATCAAAACAGCACTGAGAAAAAATATAAGGTATGGTGTGTAGTGCAAAGATAACAGTTTCAGAGGCGACAGTATTGCATACAGGCATCATTTCTAAAGTGCGTACTCTGAGTCTCCTTTTCAAGGACAGTAATTGCACACAGCAGTCCAGGGCCATGCAGATGGTCAAGGCAGGCACCACTGAGTGAACCAACCTGATGACGTAGCATACCTCTTTGACAGAGACAGACAAAGCATATTTAATTTTATGCAGCAAGCCACATAGCCACAATTTTACATGAACTGATGTCTGGTCTCTGGCATACACTACACTGGCTCAACCACTCCCATACTACGACTAGACAGACATGTAGGTCTGCTGTGGTTGTTGTTGACTTGTTTACCTGTTGTTTGCCACTCACGGAATGGCCATATTTCTTCCGTAAACCAACAATGATGATGATCCATCCATCCCAGTGAGTGAATGTGTAAAGAATAAAGATAATATGTAACTTTAATCATCAAGACTCATCATCATCATGGTGTGTTATTGGCAAATTCAAGGTTGTCTACACACTGAGTCCAAGGACATTTTCCATGTTGAAAAATGCAACGTAGTGGCTGGCACCTGCAGTAGAAGTACAATTTGTATTAAACAAGGTAACAGAGTACACTTGAGTTACATTTAGTGTGTAAAAGATTAAATAATAATAGCAGAACACATAGATAGGATTCACTTCATGCACAACAAACAAACAACAATTGCTTTCATCAGAGCCAGACAGAGTTGTCCACCACTGCATGCCATCTCATTATTCATTACCTGTTCCACTTGTCATCATCTTGTCGTCATCTTATTCTTAAGTGAAGGGCCACAGGGCAGCCTCTTGTGTCAATTTCAGAAGGTGCAGTCAGCATAGTGAGTCATTCCAGTCCCACTTCTTTTGAGGGGACTCGTGCACGGACTGAAGCGTCAGTTTCTAGATTCTGTGTAATCCGGCCATCTAAGGGAAATGGATAGGGGGAGTCTGGAGGAGGAGGATAGAGGAGCATGACTGAGCTGTGAACTTCAGGAATGCAAACAGCGGCACCTTCAATATGAAAAATAGGATGAAGTCACTGCTGCTGATGGATTTATTGTGATTAAATTTTTGTTGTGCTAAAAGTTGCAAATCAAAGAAAGACGCACAGAAATAAAAGTCAAAAAGTAGGTAAGAAAACAAAAAGTACGTTTTTCAAGCCTAGTTGTCAGGGAAGTAGAGCTCGTCACCTAAGTCGGTGTCCTCTTCTCCCTGCGTGGATTCACGTATTTTGTAATCTGGTGGTATGAAGTGCTGATTCATCTTGATCATTGCTAACCCCTCCACATTTTTGGACGAGAGGCAGGACCTTTTTGAAGTGACAATGGCACCAGCAGCACTGAAAACTCGTTCAGAAGACACACTTGCGAGTGGGCAAGACAAATTATTTATAGCCAGCCTGCTGAGCAGTGGCCCATGAGGCCTTTTCCCATACCAATACACCAATAGGTCACGATCAATGTAGACCTCTGTTGGGTCCTCCAGATAGGCCTGCATCATCCACTCAAGGGCCTCCCTGTGTGGCGCTCCACTTTGCGTACCATGTGTTGCCTTTGCATCAACACTGGAGTATGCAAACCCTTGCTGAGTTATCCGTTCTGCTTCCGACAATATTATGGCTTGGCCTGGTGCAGGTGATGATGACGAGGATACTGTTGCTGATGTCGGTAACAGCTGTGAGGGAAAGTGACTGCCTTCGGCCACAGAAGTGGTCCTTGATGCCGGATGGCCTGCTGCTTCAGTAGTACTTGTGGTGTTTCCTTCAATTTCCTGCCGCTCTTTTTCGACCACAGCTAGCCAATGTTTTTACTTTGAAACATCTTCTTCATCAAAAGGAATGCATACTTTGCTGGTCAGTGCCTTTCTGTACCGTGGATCCAGAATAGTGGCACAAATGCAATGTTGTTCTGAATGTATTTTTTTAAGCCTTTCATTGACAAGTAGGCGGCTTAATAAGCTCTCCGCCAACCGATATGCGTCTTGTTTGTGAGCATCAGCTCGGAACGTTGAAGACACCACCTTCAGTTGTTTCTCTAGCATGAACAACAATGGGATAATTTTGCCCAAGCTACAGTCCTCCCTCCTGACTTCACGGGTGAAGTCCTCAAAAGGACGAAGCATGTCTGTCAGGCTTTTAACTAGGTCCCATTCCTCCGGCTCTAGCCTCATGTCTTTCATAGCAGCAGAACGTATTTCAATGCTATTGACATACTTATTGATTATCAAGTACTGCTCAAACAGACGTTGAAGCATGTAGAAGGTTGAGGTCCAACGTGTTGCCACGTCCTGGATGAGTCCTTTGACTGGCACTCCACGGCTACGTTGGATGATCTCATCTCTTTCCGGGCCTTAAAAGAATGGCTGAAATATGTGCAGATTCTTCGACAGATGGTCAGTAACTTGCTGACTGTGTTTTCTCTTTTCAAGAAATCTTGAACAATAATGTTAATGCAGTGCGCCAAACACGGCAGTCTGAAGTAGCCACCATCATGCATGGCTTTAACTATATTACTGCCATTATCCTTGGAAACATAAGCAATCATGCGACTTCTTCACACCAGCCATTTAGAGACCTTACTCTTAAACTCATCCAAAATTTTTAATGCAGTATGAGATTGCTCCATGGCAAACATGGCTACTGTTGCATGTTTCCGACTCGCTTGAAAAATTGTGGCAAGGTCAACACCTGTAGAAATCTTTTCTCTAACCCCTGCAAAAGAGACCCAGTGTGCAGTTATGCACATGTAATCCACGGCTTGGCAACTGGTCCACATGTCTGTTGTCGGGTGGATAGTGTGAACAGCACTCTTCTGCAAAGCTGACCCAATCACTTTCAGCACATCTTCATGTAGTGCTGGAATCGCAACTCTGGCAAAATAGGACCTGCTAGGAACCTTCCATTTAGGGCAGACTGTTGTCACAAATTCTAGAAAACCCACCCCTTCCACGAAAGAAAAGGAGAAAATCCAGGTCTAGCATTTTAGCCAGCTTTGTGTTATACAGACGTGCCGTTGGGTGGTTGCGTTCAAATGGCGCCTCCGACCAAAACATGCTTTTAATGGTGGTCTGGACCGTTTTACATGATGATGATGATGATGCAGATTCTTCAAACCAGTTAGGCTCATTGATGTACTTTTTCGCATTGGTGTCTCTCCCAGACTCTTAATGTGGCTCATACATGTTGCTGGGGTAGAGGGGGTGGGCGCTACCACTGCAGTGCTGCTGCCACGGGTACTGGGTGTACCAGAAAAAATGTCTGTCGCTTCTTCACTTCCCTCTGCACAATCAACCCTTGTCATCATCAGATGCAATATGAATGGATACATTTGGATTTGTTGTACTTTTGGCTCCTCGGATCTTCCTTAGGTGCACCTCCCAAATGATAGTGTGGTGTTTTTGGAGATGACATCTCTGGCTTCCGGTACCATAGTTGGTACCAAGTTTACCCCGACTAACCACACTTTTACAAATCGAACAAACGACCATGTTTTTGCTAACACTAAAGAAGTCCCAAACTGAGGACTGGAGATATCTGCTATTGGTGGAGGTGCTACTTTCAGTTTCAAAGCCAGATGAAGTAGAGGATGGGCGTGGCTGAATTTGACTCTGTTGTGCACTTACAGCACCATTACTTGAGGTAATGGAGGTCGAGCTGAATGGAGGTCCCTGCCGGACCTTCTGACGAGAAAATATGGAAGCTGTAGGTCGTGTTGTTGGTGTAGTAGTTAACTGCATTGGTGGTGGTACCAGTGCCACGCCGCTCACATCCCGCTTAGCAGCAATTCAGGATAGGGTAAAAATGTCTGTCTGCTGCATGCCCGCTGGGGCTGGAGTGACGACTGTGATGACTGGGTTGTCGTCAGACTGTTCATCAGCAGCAGAATACACCACTTCTTGTTTGTCATCATCACCCATAAGTGGAAGCCTTGCGGGAACCTTCCTTTTAGGCTTAGCTACCTTTGTCGGCTCATGGCGTGCCTCACTCTCAGACTGCATTGGTGGGTTCCAATCAACATCATGATCATCAGAAGGAAGGGGGCTTGAAGAAGAACTTGTAGTAGCCCTCCTTGACCTTTTTTTTGCTGGGGATCTGGAAGACAATGGATCATCATCAGGAGGAGTGGCTTCCTCGGATGATACCTCTGCTTCAATCTCGATTTCCTGATGTGCCCCTACTTCTGGACGAACAAGCTTTGTGGGCAGTTGTGCCGCTCCATGCATCTGAAGTTGTGCCTCTAGTTGCGCCTCTCCATGCACCTCTCTTTGCGCCTCTCCTTGCGCCTCTCTTTGTGCCTCTACTTGTGCTTCTACTTGTGCCGCTCCTTGCGTATGTACTTGCGCTTGTACTTGTGCTTGTACTAGTTGCACCTGTGGTTGTCGTTGCGGCTGTGGTTGTTGAACACTCATCAGATGAGTTACACCCTGCGTTGATTGGATGCTACTTTCTTGCGATGAGCCAACATCACCACTGGTCGATGGTTATTGAGCAATTAAAGTGGCTGCCTCCGCAGCACTCATGGCCTTGGACCTAACTTGGCGTGGTGGCACTGAGCCAAATGAAGCGGAGGTGCTGCTCCCAGTTTGGACCCCGGTGGACCCCGCTGCTGCAGGCGTAGTTTGGTTTCCTCAAAAAAAGTGTCTGTAGGCACACCAGTCTCCTTGGTAAATGGCACCAATTGCTTCTTCTGCTCGTTCTTACTGGCAGTGGCGCTGGCAACTTTCTTGGTAGAGGAGCTACGGCCACCTTTCTTTGGGCCCATCTTCTTCAGATGTCAGAACAGCAGGCCGCAGTTGCACGAGTTGTAGATTTGTCCGTGGCCACACGTGACATCACGTGACGTTGTGCTGCACAAACCGTTGCAGGACTTCTTCCTGGCACTGATGATGAACGATGACTGATGTGGTTCTCTTGTGCACCTAAAAGCAAAGGAAGCCAGAGGAACATCAGTTAAATAAATGTTACATATGTTGTGCTTCAATTAATATCTGCAACTAGGCATTTATTTTTAATACAACACACCCAAACACCCAAAATTAAAATTGCAATTCTAATCAAAAATGGATGTTTACATTATTAGAAGAGAGACCACACAGAGAGAGTTGTTTCATGCACCACTGAATACCCCTGGGCATAATGGATGAAAGCAAGTCAAACTGGGTGCAGGCCAGAGCACACTGCCTGGCTTCAAAATGGCCCCTTGACCCCTAGCCACATGGCCAGGCCCTGCCTAGACCAGGCCTCAAAATGGCTCCCACACACATGGCCAGGCCCCAACAACGCTTTGATGTTCGCGGACGACAGGTTATTGTTGTCCAAGACATCAATGGGCATCCAACGAACCTTGGATGGCTTTGCTGACTTTTGTGCATCTAGGGGCCTGGAGATAAACTTGGATAAAACCAAGTTTATGATTGTTAACACCCCAGGCAGACTCACCCGAATCCACTTTTGGGTAGAATACCACTGGAGCGAGTTAAGACCTTCGAGTACCTGGGCATTACTTTGGGAGAACACCTCGAATGGGATGCCCAGATATCGAAGGCTGCACTCAAGTTAACTAAAGTGGTGGGGGGGATCCAGAAACTGCATAGAGAGTCTGAGTTTAGGCCTGCTGCACCTGTCATCGAAATCTGTAATGTTCAAGCCAGATCGGCTGCTTTGTACGGGGCCGAACTCTGGGGTTACCAAAAATCCACTAACCTCGCAAAGGTAGAACATGCATTTATGAGGATTTTATTGGGCCTCCAAGTGAGCACTCCACTTGTACCCCTTCATATGGACCTTGGGCTACTGCCTATTGAGGAGGTTATGGCATTGCACCCCTTAACGTATTGGAGAAGATTATTGTCCGTGCCTGAACTCGCTTGTTACAAAAACAAATTCTGGGAAATTTGGGATGTATTGAAAAGTAAGAAAATTCTGTGGCTAACCCACATCAAGGCAATTAGCATCAGGATTGGTCTACTGGAGCTGTGGGAATCCCCTGATCTGGCATGCCTGGCGTTAAATAAGGCAGATCTGGTCCACAATTTGAGGCACCATAATATAGCATCCCTAGATGCGAGCTCGAAGGGGGAAGATTGACCATCGAGTTTTTGCAAGTTAAAGTGGATTATAAAAAGGAAGAATTCCTAGATCTGATTTACCCCACACTTGCAAGGAAACTGTACATGCAATTTAGGTTGGGTACTCTGCCACTCAGGGTGTTTACTTGCAAATGGGACAGTAATAAGAGTATGTACTGCCCATCTTGCAATTACCATCTGGAAAATGAGACCAACGTTCTTTTCTTTTGCCCAGCGTATCAAGGTCCACGCAAGCGTTGGGTGATACCAATTTGCAGAAACCTAGGCTTCCGCCAGTGTGCCCAAGCATCCAGAGTCCTAAAATACGATACACATCCCCCATCATCTTTGCTGTTTCACGTTTTTTGTACGGAATGTGGTATAGACGTAGGAATTATATTAACAATGTAATGGGCCATTAGGAACTATTACTGTTTTAAAATGTAATGAATTATTTTGACAGTGCAACGAGGTTGAGTGTGTTTCATGCTCAAGTTAGGACTTCTAATCCAGTTTTATGCCATGGGATAGAGTTATAGTTGCAACTCTCCAAATTTGTGTTTTAAAGAGGAATTTGAACTTGTATTTTCTAATGGTATTTATTATTTTAAAATCCTGCTATGTATGTATTTTATTACGCACTTTTATGGTCCGTTGCGACTGAAATAAAGTTATCGAATGAATGATAACTTAGCACTTAATAACTATAATAAGGTAACCCATTGTTATCTAATGTGAGAGATAAGCCTTAAAGTAGGGAAAAACACATTTAGGAACTTTTCACTACCAGGACATGTAAACCATCAAATCACATGTCATATTTTTTTAAATACACTGCACCCTGCCCTAGTGACATTTTAGGGCCTACTTGGGGTTAACTTATTTGAATTACGACAGAATATTTAGGTCTGGCAAAAGGTTTATTTTTCCTGGTCGATTTGGCAGTTTTAAAAATGCACTGCAAGGTCCATTGTCAGGAGATATGATTTAAAGGGCTACTGAGGAGGGTGGCACAATAAGTTCTGCAGGTCCACTATTATCATTTCATTAACAGGTCCTATGTACATGGGGTACCATACACTAGGGACTCATATGTAAATTAAATATTTAAATTTGGTGTAGGATAAATTTACAATGCTTTAGGGAGAAAGAACTGTTGTAATTAAAGGAGTCCTTGAGCCAGGTATACATAACACGCTGGATTTAATAAAGCTAAGCTCTAAGTTAAGTTTCAAGTAGATAAGTAAAAGATGACAAAGCCCCACCAGGAGCAGCCTCCATGCTGCTCAGCCTGCATCCACCAACTGCCACTCATCACATCTCCAAACCCCAAGACTTCTGTGACATCACACACATCCAACATTCCAAACATCATCAAGCACACCAGCACTCATTCAGGCTGAGCAGTATGGTAGAGAAATCTAGGGAAGAGGAATGGCAACACATAAGTTATAACACATCCCCCTTCCTTAGGGAAACTACAAGCAGAAATGATGCCCAAAAGTATGAACAGCAATAAATACATTACATAAGAAGAGATGGAAACAATCCACAATATGCATGCATAAAAAAGAAATGATGCAGATAAATGGAAAACATCATTAAATATAAAACATCAGAAAAATGGAAATATCCCACTAAATACATGCATGAAATTATGGAATTGACCAAATACGAAAAATAAATACACTGATAGAGATTAACCCCATCCCCAATAAATATACTAATAAAGATTAAACCCCACCCCCCTCTCTTAGGGATAAAAAAAAACACAGCACACCAAACCACACTGAGGGGTGAAACAAAACTGGGGCACACACCATCACATAACTGTGACATAATAGTGCAGTCCACACACTGAAATAAATCGCACTGGGGCATTAGCCAACCCACAACTAACCAAACTCACCCTCGTAGGGTACTCACCACCCTAAATAAACAGCACTGGGGAACTCACCGCCCCACCAACTCACCACTGTAGGGCACTCACCACCCTAAAATAAACTGTATTGGGACACTCACCACCCCACAAACTCACCACCGTAGGGCACTCACCCTAAATAAACAGCACTGCGACACTCACCACCCCACCAACTCACCACTGTAGGGCACTCACTACCGTAAATAAACTGCATTGGGGCACTCACCACCCCACAAACTCACCACCGTAGGCAGGCACTCACCACCCCACAAACTCACCACCGTAGTGCACTCACCACCCTAAAATAAACAGCACTGGGGCACTCACCACCCCACAAACTCACCACCGTAGGGCACTAACCACACTAAACGTAAACTGCATTGGGGCAATAACCACCCCACAAACTCACAGTGTAGGGCACTCACCACCCAAAAATAATCTAGACTGATGAACTCACCATCCATAACTTCACAAATAAATCGGCCACTCACCACCCCAAAATATACAGCACTGGGACACTCACCAGCCCACAAACCCACCACTGTAGGGCACTCACCACCCTAAAATAAACTGCGTTGGGGCACTAACGACCCCACAAACTAGCACATCCCCTCAGTAAGGATACACCACCAGCATGACCTCCCCAAAGACGGGTAATCAGTGCAGTATACACCTTAGGCACACGCTAGAACCTTAAACCCCCACACAAAACGAAACATGCATTATAGTGACCAGCAATATAATTAAATAAAATGTCCTATGCTCCGGTGAGTGGTCTCTCACCCGAGGTCTCCAATGAAGTAGAAATCTTTGTCCGTAAGCTGCCAGTAGCTGTATTATTCTGAACAAGTTGCAGAACACCAGTGAACAGCAAGATGAAAGATGGTTTCGCCAAGTTGCAGACTGGACAATCACCAGAATTGAAAGCAGAGTCCAAAAATCCATTGTCTTCCATGCGTGAACTCCTTGTAGTGTGAATTCCAGAAAGAAACGCATGCCTGCCGAGAAAAACACCCTCCATTGGTTGCATCATCCCCTCCAAATCGACTTGCAGGGTGTTAAAAGATTCACTGCCAGACAGCTGCTGAAAGTACATTTCTCTCTCCCAAGACGTTCCGATTATCTCCACTAGTCTGGTAGTCACTCCGCAGGATTATTTCCATGGTGACTGGCAAAACAAAGTCTCCAACATACATTCCATACATTCCATGTCAATCTCAAAATGGAGGCATGCATCAGCCGCCACACCGGGTGGCTCCCGGCACGCCGGTGCTGGAAAACAACGTGAGTGTGCGGCAACAAAACAGCCAAGCTTCCATGTCGTCATAAAGCCCCCAGAACACTTCCACGCATCAGAAACATCAGGTAAGTTTTGCACTTGCTTTTTTTTTAAAAAAAATGACAGTTTAACTGACCACTACTGCGCGGCTGAATAAACTAGTGAAAATATGGCTAAAGTGAAAGAAACAATCCATATCACCTACCCCACAAGTGACACACTTCAGGGCATCCTCTGCCTGCTGACGTCGGTACCATTGCTGCCATGAGTGTCGGTTTCCACTACACATAAGTTATAACAAGAACACACATTTTACCACTGCATAACAGTGATAGAGTGCACAGGGTCCTAATGCCAACAAAAAATAAATTCAGAAAACAGGAGCTGTGATATCAAAATGTTTGGGGAAAGACCACACCATGATTGTCAGGTCTAACACCTCCCCATTGAGAGTAGTACATGCACTCTCCATGCCGACCATCTGGACAAGTTACCCACTGGCCACATTGAGTCCTTGCAAGGTTGAGGCCCACCTTGTTTCCCCATCAAATACATTAATTTACGACTCCAAAGGCAACGGTTCACATTCCTTTACAAGAACTTGAAAACCATCTCCCTGCTTAACTCCCAGCCAAGGTCATTGTATAAGCCAACAATGCCCAACTCTCCGAGTTCATTGAAGCCAACCACATCCTGGACTCATCTCAGTCTGGTCTGGTTTGCGAAGCAACAACAGCACAGAGACTGCCCTCTTCTCTGCCACTGAAGACATCTGCTCTCTCCTTGACTGGGTAAAACAGCAGCCCTTATTGTCCTCAACCTCTCGGCTGCCTTCAACACCATCTCTCACAACATCCTAAATCACGAGACTCCACCACACCAGCATCCAAGACAGTCCTGGACTAGATCTGTTAATTCCTTAACTGTAGAGCACAGATAGACAGACTGCCCCGTTACTCTCAGAACCCATAGATATCAGATGTGGAGTGCCATAGGGCTCCTCCTTTAGCCCCACACTTTTCAAAATGTTCTGCTTACAGCTATCGTCAAGAGCCACAGACTCCTTTCCTATGCCGATGACACCCATGTGGTTCTCTCCATCACCAATGTTCCTGCTTTTGCCAGAAACGACTTTCACAACAGGATGCAGGCTGTCGCCAACTGGATGAGAGACAGCTGCATCAATGACCAATCCCAAACCCACAGACCATGCACAAACTTCTGCATCATAATGGAATCCTTATTCTCCATAAACCACCAGATCAACACTGTCATCTTATCACGCTTCCACACTGTTTGCCTGCTTCACAATAACTTCAGATGGATCCTCACTGAGGCCAGGAAGACGGTCACGCACGCATTCATGTGCAGCAGTCTCAACTACGACAATGTGTTCTATGTAGGCAACAACCAGAAGCTCCTCAGAAAATTCAGAACATGCAGAACGCATCAGCCAGGAAGGTCCTCAACATCCCGGACCACACCCACATCTACAAGAACACTGGCTCCCAGTCAACAAAAGAATCACCTCCAAGCTCCTCACACATGCCTCCAAATCCCTCCACAATGCCTATCATTCCATGCCCCCACCAGCCACCTCCACTCTACCCAACTGGCCCTCACCACCTTTCTTTGGATCAACAAGACCAAGACCGGAGGAAGTTCCTTCTCCTACACTGCAGGCAAGTCCTGGAATGCCATCATTCTCTGCCTCAGGCTATCCCCGTGCCTGACATAAGTCAGAAAGGATCTCAAGATCTGGCTCTTCACGTTAACCACATCGCCTATTCAGACCTTCAACCCCCTCACCACCTTGAGACCCTCACAGGTGAGTAGCCATGCTTAACAAATACTGATTGATTGATTGATATAATCCATTCTTTGTAAAAGAAAATCCTCAGCACACGAAAATAATGTCACAATAATTATCAAAGTCCGAAGTGTGAGCACAAATTCAATACAGAAAAATAAGTTCTAGTTCTTTTCTTTTATTCCTTGGATCTTCCAACAGCGGACAGGTGTTTTGTTGCTTACAAGGGAAATCGTCCTGTAACTTTTTCAAGGCTGTACAGAAACAAATGACATAAGTGATGTTGTGTCACCTGATACATTATTAGGTGTACACAATGTTTATACAATCTCACCTAATGATATATGAGAGAAAAAATCTTAGTAGGTCTGCTCAAATATGGTGTGTGGAAAAGGATCTTTTCACAAAATGTCCCATTTGAAGCAAAGGATATAAATTTATATTCAAAAGACCAAAAGCAAGGATGGAGTTAGAAATGTGAGAGGCAAAAAGTGGAAATGAAAAATCTATTTCCACTTTTTGTCTCTCATGTTTCTCACTCCATCCTTGCTTTTGGTCTTTTGGATATACATTTATATCCTTTGCTTCAAATGGGATCAACTTGCTTTTAAAGAAGACCATCCCAGATATGCTAAGGGCCATGCTTGGATCACAAATGGAAGCAGGAGGGAAAGTTTCTTGTGATTTGAGAAGGGTGTTTTGCTACTGCCAAAAATTTCTGGCCTAAATAGTATCCTCCCCTATGGTGCCCTTTCTGCGCATCCTGTCTAGCTCAGTTTGGATATTGCTAGGCTCTGGTATAGAGCAGTTCAGTTGGTTTTGTATTGAGGAAGAAACACTACTGCTCTGTGGGGTCTTCTTTGTTTGATTTTGTCCCTAATTCTTCATAGGTATAATTGAAGAAGGCATTTAGCTTTTTCGGGGGCTACCTTTCGGGATAAATAAAGTCTGTCTGCTCCTACTGCAGGTAGGCTCAGTGAACAGGCGTAACACGACCTGGCTAATCGCTGGGAGCCTACGGTAGTCTTTTACTGATACCACATGTTACACAAGAGGGTGCTGTGTAGTACATGTAAATGCTAGTGTTTGGTCTGGCATAAGTGTAAATGACATGGGAGAGATAACTGCACAAGCACTGTGACAGTTTTTGAACAGACTCCATTTGCCCAGACAGTTCTTTAGCAGTGAATAGGTGTGGCAGCACCCATAATAGACCGAAAGTACATACAAGTGCAAAAATACATAACTTGTTACTGAACATTGCAGGTATTGGTATGGATCCAGGGAGGGTGTCTGGGGTCCTCTGATGATTGGGATTTCCCTTCTAACAGCTCAAACTAAACGTTTGCAGTGTTAGTTCATAATCTTGATTTGTACACTTTATTTCCATGCTGGGCTGTTGATGTTCTGAGAGGTGGTTCACTTGGAAGCTTTGCTGTACATCTGTTGGATAAGAACTTGATTCATTTTAATAATTCATAGTCAACGATGTTTCCGGGTTTTCCTGTATTTCCCTTAAGGATGTGTTCTCCACACTCCACTAGTTGCAATTTTAGTGAGGCACCGGAAGGTGGCCAGGGTAGGGATATCTTTTTGATAGTTCAAAAGTAAAGATGATTCCTTTGGGCTGGTGGCCAGCATAGCAACATAATGTTTTATTTATATGCATTTTTATTTATTGTGTCATCCCAGGCTCAACAAAATGGTCCAGGAAACATGTTGATTACATATATGGGAATACTTGGCAAGGGGTGGAACGAACTGGGTGAGCAAATGACATGATGAACTACAGACTGCTACCGTCAACAACAAACTCTCTGTTGCCCACTACAGACCTAAACGCTATCAAGATCAAAATCCTTAACACTTATTTTAAAGGAACTGGGATTACATAGGAGCCCCAAAGAATTAGCATTCCGATAAATGCTGCATTTTACACCATCTTATCCTCTTTATTGGCTGTATCGCACACCAGTTTTTATTCCCTTGAGATTTTATGGAATTACTGTAATTTGTAACAACACTTAACTAATCCTAGCATTAACAATGATGTCATTTTGTTTTTTTAAACATATGCTTTATCTTTTTGCAAAGGTTTCAATTAATCATACAATAAAGTGATTTCCTACTTACTTACTTAAAGGTGGCTTTTTGATAATAAGATGGATGAATCTATTTTATGAGTCGTTGAGCTCACCCTCTTTCATACCTAATGGGCTGCTTAGACTAATGTAAAATATTTGTGGCATAGTCTTGTGATCATGGGGATCGATCACATCAGTTTTTATTTAGGGCTGTATGAGCACCACCAGCTTTCAAAGAACATGTCTCTCCTGGTGTGTGCATAGAGGCACCATCTGTGTGGGCCGCATCTTTCAACCTACATGTGGGCTGCACTGTGTGAGGAGGGGGCATGTCGCTGTTAAGTGCTGTTGACAGTCGGGACGTGCCCCAAGTCCACATGCGTGTAACTCTCAATTCTCGGCATGCGGTATGCAACATGACCCTCCCTTGTGGCGGTGGATATCTCAACTCTGCCCTTTGTCTAGTTTTAGCATGATTCCCCCTCTCCCAGGACCCCCACTCTCCCTAGGACCATGTCCTGCTTCCTTTCAGCGCCTTTGTACTTGCTGTTCCTGGTTTATGACTAGGGACTTCTGACAAGTAGGAATTTTTCCATTGCTATTCTGTAGGAGTGTGGTAGCCCCTCGGTCCACTGGCAGCCCCTCGGTCCACGGCATTACGGCAATCTGTGCCGTGGTTTACTGAGGCGCTGCGGGTGGCTCGCAGCCAATGCAAGGTTGCTGAGCGGGCTTGGCGCCTTCAGTATAATGAGGAGGCCAAACTCGCCTACAGGGCGGTTATAAAGGCCTATCACCGGGACATCTTAGGTGCCAAAAAAGAATACCTTGCTAAGAGGATTGAGGTGGCGGCGAACTCCTGCAAGGAGATCTTCACGGTGGTGAAGGAGTTTACGACCCCCTGTTCCTACTCACCCCCACCAGTGCCATCGGAGGCGTGGGCGTGTAATCTCGCCAGCTTTTTCACTAATAGGATCAAGGCGATTCAGGCCTCCTTCTCGGAGAGCGTTGAGGATGGTGGCTGTGGCCCCGGAGCGGAACGTGAGCTACCGCCCACGCCTGCCGCAGTGTTGGCAGTTTTTCCAGCTGTCACTAGCGAGGCGTCGCGGGCACTGCTTACCAGCCTCAAATCAGGCTCGCCACTTGACCCATGCCCTGCCAAATTCTTGGCTGGGATGGCGGCGGTGGTGAATCCCCTGGTTAATCCCATCCTTAATGCCTCCTTGAGGGAGGGAAGGGTGCCTAGCACCTGGAAGAGGGCGATGGTGATCCCCCTCTTGAAAAAGCCGGGCCTTGATGCCGAGGTCTTGGCCAATTATAGGCCAATTTCACTTCTCCCGGCTCTGGCCAAGATCACAGAGAAACATGTTCATGGCGTCTTGTCGAGCTTTCTTGAAACCAACCATCTGCTCCATCCCTCCCAATCCGGTTTCCGTCCCAACTTCAGCACGGAAACGGCATTGTTGGAGGTCTCCGAGATCATCAGGGAGACCTTGGATGTTGGTGGCAAGGCCATGTTAGTCATGTTGGACCTGTCGGTGGCCTTTGATACCGTCCCCCACGCGGCGCTCCTCGCCAGGCTCCATAACATCGGCATTAGGGGGACGGTGCTCAAATGGTTCACATCCTTTCTTGAAGGCCGCTGCCAGACGATCTGGGTCTCCCAGAGCTCCGCCGAGATGCCGCCTTTGGGGGTTGGGGTTCCACAGGGCTCTGTGTTGAGTCCATCGTTGTTGAACATCTTTATGTCCCCCCTGGCGGCGGCGGTGGAGGCTTACGGGGCCCAGATCGTGTCCTACGCCGACGACAGGCAACTCCTCTTCACTTGCGGTAAAGATCAACCATTTGACGGAGAGAGTATTCGGGGTTGTTTGGGCAGGGTATTCGACTGGTTCCAGCACAACAATCTGAAGGCCAACTCCAGTAAGTCGGAGGTCCTATTCTTCAGCTGTGTCACCGACCCTGAGTGGCGGCAATGGTGGCCATCTGAAATGAGCCCTCACGTACAGTCATCTACGGTTGCCAAAAATCTCGGCGTCAAACTTGATAATAAGCTGTCACTGAGAGCGCACATCCTTGGTCTGGCCGGAACCTGCTTCGGCATTCTGAAGATGCTCCGCAAGTTTCTCCCACTGCTTTCTGCGGAGCACAGGCGGATTACCGTGCAGGCGCTTATCGGGTCCCGGCTCGACTATGCCAATGCCCTCTTTCTTGGCCTCCCGGATTACCTGGTCCAACGCCTACAGGTGGCACAAAACTCTGCTGCCCGCGCCATCTTTGGCTTGCACAGGCGGTCACGAGCCTCTGGGTTGTTGCAGAAGCTTCATTGGCTGCCTATCCGTAAGCGGATTATGTTTAAATCCCTTACGTTGATGCATAAAGCCCTGTTTGGCTCAGGGGCCGGGTATCTACGTCGTAGATTGGCCTTCTATCGCCAAGCCCGCTCACTGCGGTCTGAATCTCTTTTTACTGCCGTGGTTCCACGTGTGCGGAAGGCTCGGACTGGGGGCCGTTCCTTCAGCTTTAAGGCGCCCCAGTTGTGGAATTCTCTGCCACTGGCGCTACGCAATACCCCTAATCTGCTTCAATTCAGGAAGAGCCTGAAGACTTGGCTTTTTAATGCTTAATTGTCTTCTTTGCTGGGCCTTTTCTTTCTTTTCTGTATTAGTTTTTTCTTGTTATGTTATTACACACGGAGCTGCCTGTGGAAAGCGCCGGGACACTCTTTTAGAGTAGCCGTGCGCTATATAAGTTTATTTTAACATAACATAACGTATGAACATCAGTCTGTGGATATATGGAAAAAACTTGCTGGTTACATAAGAACACGAAGAGCCCGGTGCTAAGGACAAAAACATTTGCAAAGTCTGTCAAATGATGATGTTGAACCGGAACTTCCCCAACAATTCTCTGGTGAATTACCACCCCACCTAAGGGCTTTGACTCAACATTATGTTGATGCCTTGCTGCCTATTGGTTCTTGTGCTTGTGATGTGTAGGTTGTTGGGTCTTCACTACCTCAGGAGTAAGGGAATCATGGGTCCCGCCACTGGAAGACAGCTTTGTTTTAGATCTGAAGGGAACACCTCAAATGGGTGGAGAAATCTAGTTTTTGAGGAGCTGTCGGCGCTAAACATCATGAAGAAAACTTTGGGCGGAGATTGAGCGAACCAAGGTCTTATTTGCAAATGTTAAGATGGCTGCAGCCCTGTGCTTTAATATAAGGGTGCTTTTTGTAACCTGGATACCCCAAGATTTAGCGCTGGAGAGGCAAATACAAAGATAATAAAAACTTTGCACTTTGTTCAACTCCTCCTCTACCAGCATTACTGATCCTCTAAAGCATCAATGGGGATGGACGGCCATATATTTTTATCTTGCTAGTGTTTATTCCCAATCTCCGATCTAGGGAAAATATATTGTTACTTAACAGGGTCTCTAGGCCCTTGGGGTTTCTGATACTAATAAAGCATCATCCCCAAATAGTAAGAGGGAATTTTTGACTCCCCATAGGACCAACGAGGCATTGTCACAACCCAAATGGTAATTGATGCAGCCATTTAAAAACAGTAGGAACAACGTGGGGGCAAAGATGCATCCTTGCCTGACTCCTTTTGCAACCTTGAAGAGGGTCAATATATTCACAATTGATACCTCATCTTACTTGTTCAAAACTGTCATGGTGGAGCCTAGCATGCACTTCGAGTAGTGGGCGGAGAAGAAGTAGGTCACCTAGTGACCCCCTGGACCACCACCTCCCCGGACCTAGTGTGTGCCATAACTCATCCCTAGTGACCATGTTAAATGCCACCTGGAGGTTCACAAAAGCATCATAGAGTCTTCCCCTTGTTATGTCTATTTCTTTAAATCTTATTAATTGGGACCTAAAAAGTTGGTAGACTGTGCTAATTTTGGGATGAACTCGTGCCTGAAACTGTGCTAAAATGTTATTTTCATTGACCCAGATGGCGAGCTAATTTAATAGAGGCTTAGTAAAGATGTCTGGGCTTGAATCAATAAGTTTAAATGGCGGGAGTTGGCTGGATCGGACTTTGGTCATTTTTTATGTATAAGAATAAGGTCCGCCCATTTCCATGAAGCTGGTTCAGACTTAAAGAGGTCCATCGGTATTCCATCTAGGCCTAGCGCCTTTCCTGCCTTCTGAGATCTAAAAGCAGCAGTCACTTTTGCCACTGTAAATGACCATCCAGTATCTAGTTTAAAAGAAGTCTTGTGGGTTATGAAGGTCAGCATGAAACCAGAGAGATCGGGGTTTGTAGGGTGCAGAGGGCAGCTACTGTATACAAATTTTAAATGGTTCACCCAATCTTGCATGAAAATGTGTGATTCTGGCTTCATCCTATTTGACAGGCGGTGTGTGCTGTTATATACCAGAAAGCTACCTGGTTGCCTGAACGTGCTGCAGACCAAACATCACTTCAAATTGCAGGATCCCAAAGTAGATTTTACTAATTTTAGGGCTACCTTATAGTCTGCTAAAGCAGACTTTATGGCCTGCAGGACCCCTTTTCTAAGCGCACTAAGTAAGTTGCGCTTGGCTGACCTACATGCCATACTATACCATGTAAGGTCTGCGATCTGGGGGAGGTTCTTACATGGGTGAAGTTTAGTAAATAATTTCTCAAACCATTTAAAATGGGCATCCATAATCAAGTTGGGTGCTGCCTCTAAGTTAGCCATTTAGGAAGATATAGGAACTACATCTTGATATAGTAAGGCATACTCGGACTCATTTTCTTTGAATCTCTTCCACTTAATTCTCCTCCGATTATTATTGACCAAAAGGGAGCCACGGTCTGTGCAGGTAACTGCGGTTGGGCCGCGTGGGAGGGATATAAAGGGACGATGGTGACGGAAAATGATTTATTTATAAATTTTTTCTCGGAATCCCCCCACGCAGCCCACCGCCCCATCTCTGTTACCTTCACGGACCGTGGCTGCTAAAAGGACACCTCGAGGCAGTTGAGGAGTCATACGCCCCCTCCGCCACCTCCACAAAGGGAAAGTCAAAGAGGGAAGTGGTCACTTTCATATCTAGTCAGGATTTCCATGTCAATAAGATTTCCCCAGAATTGGACATTAAGTCAAGAGAGAATAATACAACTCTGGTAGATATTAATTTTAAAGGTGGGACACAACTCAAGATTAGATTTAGTTCTACCATTACAAGCCCTAAAACAGAAACTCATACAACATTTGCAAGGAAACTTATATATGAGAAAATATATGAGCATGTATCTCCTGCCACGGTTTGGCGTCGAACCCAACCACACTGTCCAGTCTGCTTTGAATCTCGGTGTGTAGCCGCTTTTTGAGTATATTGTAAAAGAATGCAACTTGTGGACTCGTATCAGTCTACTGTTAGATGCAATCTTATGCTACAACCATGTCCTCTGACTTGAAGGGGCCTTCCTTTTGATCGCTTTCCTCGGATCAGTAGGCCAGTAAGCAGTATAATCAGTATGGAAAGATCTCGTCATACTCTCTTGCTACTATTTTCTTTCCATTACATTCGGGTGGAGCAGCGTACATCCTCATCGTTGTTCCCCTTATGTGCAAAAAGGTACAACCTTTTTTTCTATGTCTTGGTTGGATCAGTACTGGGCTGTCTTGGTCTCTTACTTTCGGATCAGCCCCTCCTCTCCTAGGTTGAAGTATTGGTGAGGCTCAGAACCCTGCCAGAAGCCTCTCATCGAAATTCTACCTCTGTTTCTTCCCCAGTTGGTGCCCTGCCCCGATCCCTGATTTACTTATGGGTGGCATGCTGCTCTGTTTTCATGCTGTGCTGCCTGGGTGTGAGCTCTTTCTCTCTCTCTCTCTCCCTAGCCCCGCGGATTCAGAAGAGCTTCCAATAAATTGCAATGTCTGCTCAATTTTTTTGATGCGCAAATGTGAATGCCTTCGGGCGGGTTCGCTTTTCTTTGGTTGCAGTCGGGTTACATGTACCAGTCAGCTCTGTTGGTGCCACACCAAAATGTTGCTTAAACATGAAAAATCTTGTAAAAATAAAACACGAGAGGCGTTTGGCAAAACAGAAACAGTTAATTTAATTAAACATCTCTGTAGGAAAAACAGTTACAGGTACATTGTCTGGGGACTGTCTCAACTTACAATCGATCTGAGATGCGTTAATATACAATACATGGAATGCCATAAATAGTTCCGGTGAAGGAATGTAAATGCTGTCTTTGGAGTGGCAAATTAATTTATTTTTAATGGGGGATCCAGGTGGGCCTCGACCTTGCGTGGACACAATGAGGCCAGTGGGTAAATGTCAAGTTGTCCGGCATGGAGTGTACTCTGTGTGCCGTTTCCTGAATGGCTATATGTTCCTAACTTATATGGCATCTGACTCAATGGTATTTTGGGAGTGCCTGCACTCCTCCAGCCTTGTGTGCTTTATTGGGGCCAATCTCCCTGCACCATTGTGGTGTTGATGTGCCTATCTGTGGGGTTGATCTGGGATTCCCTGTTCGTGCATTTGTCTGTTGGCTATGCACCTCTCCACCTGTGACCTGTCAATCAGTGGACTCAGCCCTAGGTCTCATAGCCTGTCTGACTGCATATTTCTGAGTCGGGTTGACATAGAGTTCACAACGGGCAAATTAATTTTTATACATGAATGTATTGTTCATTATAGTGACATTGACTTTCTCAATATCAGCACAATGCTAAAGAAAACAACACTCATTTGTTTTCAATAAGTTGGGCCTTTCCAAGCATGAGTGCTAAGGGAATCCAAACCAAAAACAGTTTGATGGCCAAGGGTCTACTATGAATGCTATGCCATCTACGCATATTCAAAGACCTCTTAATATTAAAATGCGCCAACCCCCATTGATATAGCATATTCTTAATACTGTCGGGTTTGATACAAATGCAAGGGCCCGAGTTCAACAGAGCTCCTTTCTGAGTGTTGACATTTTCCAACAGTTCCTGTTCTTCAACCGTTTCAGGAACCCAGGGTCTGACCAATCATAAAGACGATGCCTGGAGGGCATGCTTGGCTTAAAGGAAGTCCAGATTGGCCATATGTAGAAGGAAAGGTAAATGGTCACCCATGTCATTTTCGATCGACATGGGTGCTAACCACTTTAGTGTAAGGACAGTGAAAGTCACAAATCTACCCTTCTCTGGAAAAAAGTCAAAGTTGCAGGTGTTGCAAATAAGCAAATAGAGAATCATGTTCTGTCAAAGTCCCTGTGGAAAAGGGTCCCTTTGAAGATGATTATCAGTTTGTGATATCTGACACTATCCCAGTCAACCTGTTAGGAAGAGACAGTTTGTGTAAATGTAACAGTGTGATTTACTGTACACTGGTTGTTGTCATGCTTCAAACACAATATGAAGATAACAATTTTCAATTCAATACTCAGAAGCCCATTGTTGTGTTTTGATGAAAGAGGACTTGCCGTCCGATTTACAAGGATCTGTGAAGTAGGAAGTTTGGGATTACTTTGCGAAGGACATTGGCCAGAATTCACTAAAGTTTGCCCACCGCCATAGGGGCAGGATAAATAACATGTTCCTCAAATTGTTATAAGGTGGGGAAGGGGGAAGAGTAAGGGTGTTCAGGCTTGACCAATGTGAGCGAAACGAGTTGTCCACCAATTAATGCACATGACCTATTATTCTTGGTAATAACTGGCTAAGTAAAACTTGATGCATTTGAACTATTGTAACAGCTTTGGTTTTTGCCTCATACAGCACTGTATGTTGCTGTCTAAAGGTAATACAAATCTGTTTAAATAAAAGAACAAGGCATTTTGGAATATACCTTAGGGAGTACCTGTAATTCATTCCACAACTGTGACGATACAGCAACTAAACAAAAAGTCGTGGGCCGTATATAAACTGTGAAAGATGACTAATATTGTTGTCCTGTGGGACGAAATCCATCTGTAATACTGCCCTAGGTCCCCTGTGATGCAAAGTGGTTCACTGTCATCAACCTGTGCAAAGCATTCTTTTCCATTCCTTTGCATGTAGACAGCAAGTGTATCTTCACCTTCCAGTTCTAAATTAAGGTTGTAGCATCCTGCCTGCCAAATTCTTCAACTTTTCCTAACTTTTCCTTAGTAGACAAAACTCTATAGAGGCTCACAGACACAGATGTAGAAGATCTTCTACTATGGTATAACAATTGTGAAAAGCCTTCCTCAAACTGCGAGAGAGTCTCGGTCATGCCCAAGCTCTAGGAATGCCAGACTATGAGAAACCATTTATTTTGTATTATTCTGAGAGGGAAGAGTTAACTGAAACCCAGTGAAATTCCAAATGCCACATTATTTACTTTCCATGCACTCAAGGCTAGGTCACTTAAAGTTGGTGGCGGCAGTTGGTGTCAGCAGTCAACAATATAAGGGGATCATTATCTCTCTCACAGTTATGGTTCCCCATTCTTTTGAGATCTAACTGGCCTGTACTTGAAGGCAACTTATGACCAACAAGTATGAGCAGGTTATTCTTGCTGTGGAGAAAATTACTTTGTAGGGCTGCTCCTTTCTCAATATTGTAAGAGAGTGTAAGGAAAACCCTACGCTACCCGTCGCACAGCTATGGGCAGAAGGCCTCGATGCTAATCGCAATTCAAGAGTCAAACATGTGATTTACTCTTTTCATATTCTAGTTTACTCTACATCATTAAACTGTAATTAATGTACAATTACGATGTCAATGTGTATCATTTGTATATAGTTCAACTCAACAAAATTATACATTCAGTTCCTGAGTTTCTTATTCACTCATTACATTACAATCAGTTTGAAAACAATATGGTTTACAAAAATTTAAAGAGATACCCAATGCATTTCGGGTTCTAAAACGAACCCTTCGTCAGGGGATAAATATCACAGCAAAAATTATGATAGTACACAATTTCTTGGAGAAATTAATGCAGTTCCAGTTCGGATATATAACACAAACAAAAACAGCAAAACATTTATTATTACTTCAAATTTCCTAACATGCAGTCTTAACCTGCATTTCGTAAGTTTAATATTGCCACATTGTTGCCTTTGCCTGCTGTTGATGAAAATAATGATGGAGTAGAGCATGACTTCCTCATTGTGGACGACAGCTCTTGTCTAAGAGTCAAATTAAGGATTTTAAAATCAGCATATGCTGTTTGCACCTTAGAGGGTGTCGTAGAAGTTTTCTGTTTTTGTAATGTGACCTCTGCAAAGGCAGCTGAACTGGTCTAACTGAAGCCTATTATGTCTCTGAGAATTTAAGAGTCTCCAGTTATACAAGTAGCCAGTATAGGTTTGGCCTGCTCCATAATTTCAGGCAGTTGTGGTCCCAGAGGGATTTCATGACCTCGTCTGGCTCCCCAATCAGAAAGGGGATTTATCTTATGGAACTTCTTGATGCATTCGAAATGGCGGCCGACATGGCAGTTGTAAAGTGTGCTGCACACAAGAGCAGAAATGATTTTGTGTTTACGTGCAGCAGCTAAGCAGCTAAAGAAGCCAGTGCTCTTGGGGAACATTCAATGGAGATTTTTCAAATTATTCTCAGCATTACACATCTATAAATCATTTGATGACTGTTACTGATATGCGGCAAGTGGCTGAAAGATTGCAGGAAAAAGCTCAAGAGTGTGAACAGGAGAGTTGGATCAAAGCAGGATGGACTAGGTCTCTGTAGGTGGTTGTCTTGAGTTACATGGCTCTATGCTGCCCCCATGGCACTTTACTTCCATGGTGCTACCCACATAGGCGGAGCTGTGATGGTTTGTCTCTTTAGCACATATTGATTTAGCCATGGTTCTGTGGCAGTATCTTCAAGAATGATGTGATGAACATTTATGTGCAGCTTCACAGGTGGACCAGTGGATCTACTGTTGTTACTGACCTGAGAATGTTGGCATAGTGGAGCAGATTAATGTGACATTGTAGTCCTGCTTTGCTAAATTGTATGCAGCCACATCTCTGAAGTAGCCTGATGCTCTTCCATTGGGACACAAGAGTGAAGAGCATTCCGAGGCTTCACCCCTCCCCCATAACATTCTCACAGGCAGAGTCATTGGACTTTCTACTGTCCATGCAACTGTGCTTTTAAATACTACTGATTATATGATTCTTGACAACTGTAAAGGTCTGGCTAATGTGGTGACTTCCAAGGCATGAACTGTGCCGTGAAATCAGTCCTGGTCAAGAAGCATATGTGAAAATCATGCCTGGATTCTCTATGGCATGGCTCCTATCAAGTCATTTGGGTCACAAACACTGCTGTTAATTGTGGAGGGGTTCCAAACTGCATCCATGCATCATATACTCAGAGAGTGAGACAAGTTGGAGAAACAGTGGTGTTGGCCACTACTGAGGCACAGAGGCCAAACCAGATAGCTCAGTGAGAGAAGAAGAGTGCACATAAGTGTCTCAAAGTCAATGTGAGACAAGTGTAGGGCCTGTGATGAATGAGCCACCAGTAGCCACAGTGACTCAAACTGCAAAAGCTGAAAGTACAGACTCTAAGCCTTGAGAAGGCACAAGCAGTGTGACGGGGTAAGGCAAGAAATTAAAAGGGACCAAGCAGTCGAGAAAGTCAGAGGGGCATATTATCAACAGAATGCGATAAGTATTGCAAAACGCGCTTAGCGCGTTTTTCTGTATTGCTGGTTTACAGCGCTGGGTTAGCAGTGTATTATCAACGCTTTTTACTGATGCAATGTAAACCCAGCGATAGCAATGATTAGCATGAGGAATCCAACGATATTGGGAGTGCGCTAATGCGAGTCTTGATAATAGGCAAGAATGGACCTAACCTGGCAATCCACCTGCCATTAAAAGTATGGCTAAGTAAATTTGAAACCAGGCGTTACATACCTGCGATAACCGCGGTTAGTGATGTTTATTTTATCACTTCACAGGTTTGCTCGAAGCTTGTAAATATTGTGATGCTATGTCAGCAAAGATTTCCATGGAGTAATGGAAAGTAACGCCTACTTTGCATGTCATTGGCAATAGTTATTGCTGACATGCAAAGTGGAGAAAAAACAACTGCTAAGTCAAGGAAACACACGCTAAAGCATTTTTGCATGTCCTTGCTAATAATGCGATAAATAAATCGCTGCTTTTTTGGCTCTATGTGCCAAAATAGCGGTGATAACTCTCTTGTTAATATGCCCCATAAACTTTCTGTGCTTGGGGAATGGAGTTCGGTTGTCATCAAAGAGGAGACAAAGACTAGTGAGCAAAGTGACAGTGGCATGTAACAGCCAGTAGTGACAAGGTCAAAGAAATACTGGTGCCTAGTCAAGGGTACTCAACTCCAGAATGGATATAGTTTGATGAAAGTGAAGAATACATAAGATTGATGACAGACAAGATGTTGTTTGAGAAACCTCCATAATCTAAGCTGCCATATTTTGATTTTGACTAAATATTGATCTTGACATAACTAGAGTCAACTGACACCTCTGGGTGAAAGAACATATACATGAATAATTGTGATGAATTTTGGGCTTAGGCTACAGCAGATGATTAGGGGAATCATATTAGATTATTTCTGAAGTAATTCACATTGATCCATCAGTCATGAGTTAATCAACAGTTTGCAGGTTTTACATTAGTAGAAACAACTAGTAGAAGTTTTCAATGTGTGATATTGTTGAGATTCCCTTTTCTTTCTTAGTTAAGAGAAATCATGTTGATTCCTTCATCAGATCAATGTAGATCACTATTATTAATTTGATTTGAGTTCTCCTGCAGAAGATGTTTATATACAAGTTAAATCTAAGTCTAATCTTGCTCACACACAATAATTTACATTTATATGTAATGAAACAAGTGATTTTTATGTTTTCAATTCATTTGTAAAAGAACATTTATTTATTCATCTTTTCAAACTGTCATTGTCCCAGAAATACTGTCCCAGCTCTTTTGAGTCCTCAAACTCCCGGTTCTTCCTGTTGGTATTGAGATACATTTTGGCCAGTTCCAATAAGCCGTATTGGATGTTCAAGTTGCTAAGCAGTGGCAGGAACACCAATAATTTCTTCTGGTACACAACCATGTTATGCTAAAAATCTACAGCTACAAAGATTCTGCTGTCTTTATGAAGGAAGGAGTCATTCTGTTGCTTGGCCACAGCATTGATCTGCCATGCTTGTTGTGGTGGATAAATCATGCAATAATCAATTTTAGGGCATTGCTGCATGAGTCATCCCTGAATTGGATTGGGTGCGCTCATTAGAATCCCTTCGATGTGGAGAAGGCAAGTCCAGTGAGTTCTGAGAGGAAAGTGGGCAGGAATCACAAAATGTCTGTCGCCTCCAGCCACTCTCACCCACCATGGAAGTGGACATTATTGCTGCAGTTGCGATGGATGTTCCATGTCCATCAGCTTCTGATGGAGATGCCATATTTCACTACTGATGTCAGGGTTGGTCTCCAAAACTGTGAAATAATAGTCCAAGGCCTCCACTCAGCAGTCCGAACTGTCAAGTCATGTCACGTTTTGAAGGAACACAGATTAGCATGGAGGATCTTAGGATCGGTGCTCGTCAAAGTGGTAGCGGCATGCTTTGAGTCATTGGTTGCCATAATTCATGTTCATGATGGTCTCCTGGTTGATGTTCACAATGGCCACTGCTGGGTGGTCCTCCCTCTGGGCATCAGGGCACAGCAACCTGAAAGAGACACGCATGATAGAGGCACAACGGCAGAAAGCTGTCAGACACTAGGATGCAGTGAGTACACATCAGCGATGTGTCACTTTTCAGTGCGCATTCCTTGCGACATACCTGACGTATTATAGTTATGTATGACGAACCATGACGCAAGGAGTCACAGATACGTCAGTATTTCGGACATATCTGTAAGCGCAAAAGTGACACATTGCTGGAGTGTGTCACAAAAGTGACGCAACTCCAGCAATGCGTCTTTTCACATGGGGCAAGCCCCATGTGAAAGGGCCTACGTCAGTCTTATGCCTGCTGTGAGGCAGGCGCAAGATGTTGACGCAACGGCGTCCTAGAAGTGAAGCAGTGAAATCTCATGGAGTTCACTGCATCACTTCTACAAGGATTTTTGCAATTGGAATGCCCCCCCCCTTGCATACATTACACCTGATGCTGGTATAATGTAGCGCAGGGATTTACAAAGTGCGTGGAAAATAGCCCACAACAGGAGGCATGTTTTACTCTGCCGATGCATCACAAAAAGTGACTTATCGGAAGCGCAAAACTGACGCAAGGTCTCATAAATGAGGCCCTATATCTCTACAGCATGGGGAGCTATGGCCCAAGGGAGCCCAGCCATCTGCTAGGCAGTGTTGTATTGTATGGCATGCACTGCCCCAGAATGGCAAGCCTCCACCTCCGAATCGAACTGGTAACACTAGGTGTGGGCTGCAGTTCTCACACGTAACCCCAAAGCATGGTCTGGTCCCCCAGCAGATGAGCTAGGTAGAATAGTTATTCCATGTGTCAATGTATGCACCATAGGGCACCTCGATCACAGTGCTGACAAGGGGCCTGCAGGAGACATTCATTGGTCTCCAAGTCAGGCCCCCAAGGCTAATGGACCATACTGGAAATTCTGTGCAAGTGAATATTGGTAAAGACCAGGGATATGGGCCCAAGGACAACAAGGCAGCGATTCTGTGGGTTTTATGAGCACGCTTTGACAAGTGCACAACCTGATGCACTGCTTTTGGTGTCTCTAAGGTGGCTCCTGCATCCGCTCTACTGTGCTGGCCCCCACTAAAGGAGTAGGGAATATGGAGCTGGTCGATTTCCACTGTGGAGCTTTGGGTGGTCAGGGAGCTCTAATGGGTGCCTGCCATCTTGAGTCGCAGTCACCCTCCTCCACCTATGTGTTTAATTTAGCTATAATTTGGATCTGCATATAAGCATTAACATGAGTGAGTATAGGTGCTTGATATCATTTTAAAGTGAACATTGTATTATTGTTTGGTGTGCCTAACTTCCCTTTTGATTTAGGCATCAGAGCCACCATGTTCTCCTAAAAAAAATTATCTTTTTTTGGCTTACTCTATGGCTGTCATGTTTGCTCCAATTAATTTGTTGGAAAATGATTCTTAGGACCTGCAATTTATGGAAGGCAGACAAGGTTGATACTCCTTTGCGAGATATCATGAAGGCTGCATTGATGAAAGAATCTAATATTGTACTATCTTCGAGAAGGTGCTGACACCAAGTATATCGTGAACGCTGATATTTGATTAATTCCTATTATTGTGGGAACTGATGGAAATGTATCTTCTCTTGAAATTGATGATTTCATTGTTTGCTTTGGCTTTAGTTCGTTACACTTCCCCTTGACCACCTTTTCAGGTGGAAGTTCCTTTCCCTCTCTTGAGACTCAATGCTTCTTATAGTTTTGATCATAGACTTACTTTCTAGAACAAGTAAATTTCTCCTTTTCTTTGATTCTATTTTCAATTATATATGTGTTGACCCCGGCAGCTTCTAAATCCCCCTACTTACCCACAACCTTATGTTATCATTAGGAAGTTCCCCTTCATGGTAATGGCATTTTATCTCATTTTGCATATGCTGTCTTTAATAACATATACTTGCATTTGCCGAATGAACTGGGCTGGAATACATTCACTCATACTGTGTTCAGGTGACTATTGATTTTTTCTTAACTGATTCAGTTTGAGATGGTACTTTACTATTTTGCTAATAAACCATCTTGGTTTGCACAATTTCTCTTCTTTGCCATTACTGTGAGACAAATATGTGCTTCATTGTCATTGATATATGGCTGAATTTACGATTTTGGTCTTAGTTTGAGATAAAGGTCCATCCCATTGGAATAGTGGAGATCCCAGTTTGCACTGAGTGTGCGGTACATATTCCATACTTATTTTTCACGTAATCACTGTGGTCTGAAAATGTTATTTAAAAGGACATAAGGGGACAAATTAGGATCACCCAGCCCTTCAAATGCGTGTGCGGGGCGTCTCTTGGTGATGACTAAGAGGTTAATATAAGGAAATCAGAGCTGCTGTACAATTTTACCTCCATTGGACGTTTTCTTGAGGACACTTGAATGGAAGCACAGAACCAAGGAGTGAAAGCTTGCATGGTGGACATCGTGCTAGGACTGAGGCACCCACCAAATAGAAAATAAAGTAGAAAAAAATGCAGGTTGAGCTGCAGCGGACTTGAGTTAAATGCCTCACCAGAGGCATCGCCCTGCAGCCAATACCCTGATGTGCTCGAGTGAAAGCTGTGTGCAGCAGGAGATTGGCCACCTTTGAGGATGTTAGACATAGGACTTGATAAGAGACCAGACCCGGTAGCCAATCCTTTGATGCTCATGACTTAAGGCGGTGCACAACGGGGGCTTTGGCTGAAGGTTGCCTGAGAGGGTTGCTGTATGTTCAAGGTTGAATATAATCAGAAACCCCTAGAAATTCACTGAAAAGACACATTTTAAAGTTGTGTTATATATAGTTATCATAACAAAATTCACTGAAATAAAAAGGATAAAATTACTTTATAGTTAGGTTTTGAAATGAAATAGACACTAACATTTAAAAACGTTAACACTGAAATTCATTAGTTATAGTTTACTGGGCTAACTGGGCTAACTGTAACTTACGACCTCCTCAAGCACTGCTAATGCCCTAAAATATTAAATCACTTGCAACATTTCAGATAACATCATTGATGACATCACTGATAACATCCTCCAGTGTTTGTGACAGCGCCCTATTGAGTTTGTGGCCTTGAAGATATTAAACATGCTGCACCAGTGGGCCACTGAAAATAACTTCTGACTAATCATATGGAGAACCCTCCTCCTTTTGGCAAATTACATTGTACACATGCTTCAGATAGGCACAATGTCATCCAACCTTAGAGCCCTACTTACAACATTAATGTGAGATAAACCAACTCTAAGTGTGACTCCTCTACATTCAAAATCATTCGACAATCTTCAATGACTCAAAGTCTCCAGTGAAGTTTTAGAAATAAACATTCACGCTTGGTAAATGTCCTTGCCACATAGAATGTGCGTATAGTTCTGCATTATAACTATTTAAAATGCGCACAGGCAGAGTTATCTGCATGTGGATAATCTATTGTTAACAGAAGCTCTGGCCTGTCTCATAGATATTTTGCAATAGGTGTTGGGACAATAATTGAGCTACAACTGACTTTAAAACATATCTCTGCAACCCATATCAGGTGCACTCAAACTTTACCTTGTTTAAATTGAAGGATTACCTTTAGATCAAACTTAAGCAATTCATAAATGTTGCACCATATACTTTTTAACATGTGCAACACACTTGCCTCCCACAATTGTGCTATTTTCAAGCTATGCACCCATACATGTACACTGAGTAATTCTATGGAGTTTTTAATGTATTTTCAACTTTTGTGGTCCCCCAATAAATAATTACTGGAATCTGGGACCCTAATGGGTCAATCAATCAATGGGCTGATTCAGTCATTACTAAAAGCAGGGGACCGTGGCCTAAACAATTTCTACAATGTAAACCTCAAATCAATACACAAAAATACAAAGATAAGTATACATCAAACAAATATGCACATGATCAAATCCATTTAACTCACAAACAATTACAGTAACAAAAATATGAAAATAGACATTTTAATGTTAATGGGAAATTGTTTTTATACTTGGGGGCATATTTACAAGTCCCTTGCAACACTTTTGTACTGCGGTTGCGTCCCTTTTTGTGACAGAGTGGCGGCGTAAACAATGAGCCAGATTGCGGCCCATTTATAACGTGAAGCATCTAAGGAGATGCATCACTTTGTAAAGCCCTGCATCAGGTATAATGTGTGCATGGTGGGCATTTCAACACAGGAAAGCCTCGTAGAAGTGATGCAGTGACATCTACAAGATTTCACAGTGCCACTTCTAGAACGCCACTGCATCAAAACCTTCTACCTGCTTGAAGCAGGCATTAGTAGTGACACAGTACAATAAGTGTAGGGCTTCCCATGAATTGAAGGATTTGCATCATGCTTGCAACACAACCCTGGCAAAGTGTGACTTTTGTGGCAACAGATGCGTCAGAATTCCTGACTTATTCTTTGTTTGAAGGGAATGCAATGTGCTCTCTGAATCTCAGATGCCTAGTTCAACTCGGATAGTTCTGGGAACGCTGCTGAGAAGAGGGTAACCATGTAGGCCCTAGTATCAGACCCCTCCAATCCCTCCTGGACTCCCAGAACTCTTAAGTTGTTTCTTCTTTGTCTGTTTTCAGACTCTTCTAATTTCCATTGCATGTCCTTAATCTGTGCTTCACAAGACTCCACCAAGGTTACAAGAGGAACAAGATGGCGGCCGCCTAGGTGGACGTGAGCGACACTAGCAGGTTGCGGTCCGACAGCATCTATGTGACCCTGTCGGAGAAGCATTCTCGATGCTAAAGAATATATCTATTCCCCCCCTGGCTAAATGCTGCTCCCCCGTAGGGAATTCTGCCCCAATACCTCGGTACCATCTCCTCCCTTGTGAGGCGGTGTGTGAAGTGGTATTTGAGGCGTTTGGTTTTCCAGGTCATGGCGCCAAAAGTGGCTATGAGCGGCGCTGCCTCCAAGGCAGCTGCGGCTGCAGCCGCCTGCAAGGCTCAAAGTGAAGCACTGGCATTGACCGCAGCCACCGAGATTCCGCTCCCATGGGAGAGCGACCTGGTATCTGGGGAAGGCTTCCCCGGCCACCCGCAACAATTATGGCAACCCGATCCGCTGAGGAGAGGAAAGGGTGGGGTGGTGGGTGTAGGAGCCACGAAGAGCAGGACGGCACCTACGGTGATCGAATTGATGCAGCGAGGAAGGGAGCAAGCTGCAGGTGAGACTGTAATGGCTGGAAGCGAACCGGATGAAAACAGCGATATTGACCCCGGTAGGGGAGCAGAAGCCAGGGCAATGGTGGTGAGTCCATGGAATATGGGACTGACATCACAGTTGGCTAATAAGGGTCACAAGGCAGTAAGCCCAACAGATATGGGTCTGACTGTGGTAGTTGGGGGGAACTGCGGGGATGTTACATCTCAGGAACAATATGCTGTGAATGACCCAGAGTTGAATAATGCACCAACGATTAATTTTGAGGACTCTGGTAATAAAGCCAGCAGTGACAATAGGGGCAATGGAGATAGGTCTTGTAATGTGCAAATACCTGACCCCACTAGGCCACCTATGATTAATGATGCCATGAACCAGTCCCGGAGGCAAAATGTAAATACTATACTGGCAGCTAAGTTCCCTATGGAAGATAAAAACAAGGTTGAGACCGAGAAGACTTCCAGCAAATGATTTTTCTCTGTGACAGAAGAGGCAGAATGGTCAGATTACGCATTGAGTACCTCGCAGGGGGCAAGCAGTTTGGAATCAGACCCTGAGGAAAGTGAGGAGGACCATCCTTTATCAATTAAGAAAATGCTGGCCCAAAAGGGAAAGGAAAATAGAGAAAAAAAGGATCTTTCATGGGACTACTCCGCAACTACTCCACTCTCAGGGTCGTCTGAAAAAACAACTCCAGGGCTAATGGTTGAATCCCCCCCACATTAGAGATTATTCACCAGGCTATCCTTGCTCACAGGGAAGAGGCTCGACAGTATAGTCGCAAAGCACAGGCACGGATGAGAAAAATGTAGGGGGTGGTAAGGAAGCTTTCAAAGGCATTCTCCAATATGGGAGAAAGAATGGTAACTCTGGAAGAAAGAATGATGGTCGTAGAAGCCGATGCAGCTAATGCAGTAAGCATGTGTTGCTCCTATTCCATACTCTATACTATATTCAGTTTGCTGTACTTACACTGCTCCCAGGTGATAACAACTTAACTTTAGCCTCACATTGTAAATGCCTTTACAGAACATTCAAAATTTTAGAATTTTACATTTTGCACCTTTATATATGGACACTTGATTAATTTACTAATATTATTTATATGTCACCCCAAATGTCCACCGACCACAGTTTAAGAATGCTGCTATGTATGACTATGATTTTATCAGTGAAGTGATCAGTTATACCATCAGTGTAAATGTTATTTGAGATGTTATCAGTGATGTTATTGATGATGTAAATTGACATATCATAACTGATGTCATATGTGAGGTCATAATCAGTGCATGGTTGGGATGCACGTTATAGTTAGCTCTGTAAATTGCAGCTGGTTAATTTCAGACATTTTTTGATTTTTAAACATTCGTTTTTACCTCCTTTCACTCATTTCAACATTCAATTCTATTATCGCTTTAACCCTGTTTTTTTTCAGTGAACAAAAATATGTGGATAGATAGAAGATAGATAGATAGATAGATAGATAGATAGATAGATAGATAGATAGATAGATAGATAGATAGATAGATAGATAGATAGATAGATAGATACTTCTCTAGCAGAGATAGAGTCATACTAGTTGTAGTTACACTTTCTACAGGAAAGGCATTTTTTCCTAAAAACTTTGACATTGTTCTTGAAATCTCACGAAACATCATGAAACATTCCCAAAAAGTTGTTCATCAACTCAACAATATATTCATAGTGGAACATGTTGCACTGATCCATCAAGAGAGGGACAACCAAAAGGAGAGGTTCTAAAACTTTCACTTCTCAGTTTTGAGAAATTAGTATTAAAAATAGGGGTTGTGTAGGGCATGAAGGGAGGAACCCCCTAAAAACGTTAATTTTGCCTGGGCTGTTGATGTGCATATATGTTCTCAGTCAATTTAAAGTGGGTTGATAAATCCTTATTCACTTGCCCCAACATGCACAGTACGTTTTTGCAGTAAGAACAGGACTTAAGGACATGGTCCCAGTGTCCTGAAAATAAATGAAAAAAACAGAGATGAAGAGTGTTCACACCCTGATCCCCAGGAGCATGTGGGAGGGAAGGGGGGTTGCCAAAGGGAACTTCCCTTGATTTCCAGGTCACAACATGGACAGCAAGTAGTGACAGTGACTACAAGACTTGGTGACATGGTCCTCGATGAAATGCACTGCAGTTAATGCCAAGTTTTTGAAGGTCTCAAAACTGAGGACATATAGAGTGTAATAACAGATTACCCTGTGAAATATGCTTTCCTTCTCCTGGGATTTGATGAACCATGTTTGTGAAAAAACTGTTTTCGCGCACGATTTTCGCATAGAAATTATGGAAGGTGCACCAGGAGCTGAAATGAGAGCATATTTTCCAAAGGTTCACGCTATCTTCCATAACCATGTGAGATTAAAGTCTGATATACTAATCAAAAACTACTTTCAAGAGCAGCAGCAGCATTTAAATTGGTTTCCTTGTAGCCAGTATTCTACTGGAGCTTCATCAATGTTCTGGAGTGCCACCATTGGCATACCAGTATTCCATCTAGAAGGAATCAAAACTGCACGGAAAGCAGTCCTTGCAGAAGAGACTGTACTAAACGAACACAATGAGTGGCTTCTTTAGGTCATGGAAATGCTTGTTAGTGCTCTAGAAAGCTAAAACAAGCACATATTTGGTGTAAATTCTCGAATATCTTCTTGATCAATGTCAGAAAAAGTCTGGCATGGTGAGTGAAGCATGTACTTCTAATATCAGCAGCAGCCCCTCTGTTGATTCACCATTGTTTTACTGCAGCTTCACCACAATGCTCTAATGAACAATTAGATTCCTAACATTGTATATGTATTTCAAAAGTGTGGCACATCCGAACACCATCTTGAAAGAATCAAAGCCGTTGTTATAAAAGCATTTCCTTTAGAAATGAACGAACTGAGTCAATTCACTTGTCTTACAAATATGGTTAGCTAAAAACAGGCCACACTTTCTGTGAGTTCGAAAATAAGTTCCTTATCCATGTAAAGCATTCTGAAATGCAGAGTGAAATATGTACTTTCTACACCAGCAGCAGCCTGTCAGTTTAACTCTATAGTTTTCAACTGCAGGCTCAATTCAGAGTTGAAGACACAAGTAATGCACTGAATACAAGTTTAAAGGAATACGAGCTGTTGAATTTAAAGCATTTCCTGAGGAGCCGGCTCAAATAAAATCACATTTAGATGTTATTACAGGCATGTAACTAGCAGCTTAAAAATGTGATGGAAGATATAGCTTTTTAGCAATTTGATGAAAAATGTTTTTTTTAGGGGGATAAAAAAGAGTCTAAATAAGTATAACATGCTCTTTCTGCATGTGTTTCTTCACACCACCAGTATTCTCATTCACTTATCAGCTCCTTAATTTTAAAGTAATAAAACTTTTGATAGAAAAAAATTGTGTACAGCCGTGTTTGGATGCTCGCAGAGGAACGGCCATGGATGATTGGAGGCATGCACAGCGGACAATAACTACTGCACAATTGTTAGAGGATGTGCACAGCAGTTGTTTACCATCTGATGAGGGTTGGATACAACGCCTGGCATTGAGGGTATGCCCACTATCAAATACCCATGTGCTTTGTCCAAGGTAGTGCACAGCATGTTTTTGGTGCCAGTGGAGTGTCGGCATAGTGCCTAATAGTGAGGCCCGGCCCTCGGGCCAGCCCCAACAGTGTATAGTCTACGACCTCGAGGAGTAAGTGTTTGTAGCTCAAAGGGTTGGGTGCTAGGCCTATTTAGAACATGATCTAGTTCAGATCAGAGGCTTAAGCTCCCAAAGCTGTAATGACGGAGTGAGCAGAGCAGTGTTGGAACTTATGCAGTATTCCAGGTGGGATAGTTCATGCTCACTGCTGAATGCCGGCCTGAACTCGGATAGTGACAATGCTGACCACTGATGTTACCTGCTGCCTGCTGTCTGACCCAATGGCAGAGTAGTTGTTGTCAAAGTCCTTGCATTTGCTCTTTATGTCATGTATGGTTTGCAGATAGAGGTTGAGACTCTTGAGGCGGAAAGCCGGGAGTCAGGGACGTTACCTTTTTTAATTGTAAGAACATTTGGACTTGTGTTACTCTTTTATTTGCAGACCACTGTGATCTTTGTGCATCTTTTTAAATCACTGTACACTCCCTTACCTTCACATTCACTCTCCCCGACGGTCTACGCATTCTCAGGCGGCCGATTTGGGTCACTTGGGACGCTGACCAGGCACTCGAGCGCATCGGCACAGGCGCCATCTTGGGTGGAATTGAGGTCGGCGGACTAGTACTGAGGGCAATTTGGCCCACACACTATATATAAAGCCGAACCACACTGACGCTCATTGATAGAGGTTGAGACTCTTGAGGCGGAAAGCCAGGAGTCAGGGCTGTTACCTTTTTTAATTGTAAGAACATTTGGACTTGTGTTTACTCTTTTAATTTGCAGACCGCTGTGATCTGTGTGCATCTTTTTAAATCACTGTACGCTCCCTTACCTTCACATTCACTCTCCCCGACGGTCTACGCGTTCTCAGGCGGCCGATTTGGGTCTCTTGGAACGCGGACTAGGCACTCGAGCGCATCCGCACAGGCACCATCTTGGGTAGAATTGAGGTCGGCGGACTAGTGCTGAGGGCGATTTGGCCCACACACTACAAAATGCCCCTCATAACCCGTATGCGCAGCGGACGAGCGCAGCAGGCACGCCGATGGTGCGCCAGAGGTGCGCCAGAGGTAAGCCCGTCTGCGTCCATCTGTGCCAGACCGGGCCAAGGGCCCAGTACTTTACCCTCTAACCCCCAAAACCCCCTAGAGTATTCTAGGGACTCCATGCTCCAATTGAGACAGCTTTCCCGGCCGCTCTGCACCCATTCAATTACACCTGATGGCCCTCACAATCATTGTTTCCATTGCCCATTTACGTTATCCTCTGGTGAGCCTTGTCTTCCTTCTCACACCACACTCAACATGGCCCTGTTAAATTGTATATCCCTGCCTTAACATGCACTGGAAATCTCTATACTCCTAGAAGACCACCAGCTTGATGTGCTGTTTTTAACAGAAACATGGCTTTCCCCAGATTCTGACCCAGACATCGTTCTGGCTCTGTCCTCGGGCTTTCTTATTCATCATCTTGACCGTTCAAAGGGAAAGGGAGGGGGATAGCTATAATATATAAATATCATCTTTCCTGTCGGCTTCACGGAAGCCCCATATCAGACTGTGAAAATGCCCATTTTGCTATCCAAGTTTCCCCGTGTAAATCTCTTTCCGGAATCCTTATCTACCGCCCTCCAGGTGTCATTGGACAATCTCTTTTGGAAGCCTCAATGACCCTGGCCAGCACTCTTCCCAATTTTATGATCTTAGGGGATCTAAACATCCATTTTGACAATAGCGGAGATAAGTTAGCGGTTGAACTGTCACAGGACTTAGCAACATATCAGCTTCACCTGGGAAACCTTCAACCCACTCAATTTCTGGGGAATCTTTTGGACCCCATCTTTTCCAACATCTCTGATCTTAAAGTGTCTGCACCTATCCCGGTACCAAGGTCAGACCTTCTCCTCATCCTGTTTAGCTGGTGGATTCCGGCTATTCACCGTCCTAGAGCAGCCCACAGTAGGCTGGCACGCCCCTGGTCAAAACTGGATCCGGAAAAATGGAAACACAATCTGGAGCTCTCTCCTCCATCTTGTGAGATGGATCCTGTATCGGCGGACACCATGGGGCATATTATCAAGGGGGTTTATCTCTGCTTTTTTGGCTTTAAAAGCCAAGAAAGCGGAGATAAAATGATCTCCCTATTACCTAGCTGTCGCTAACACCAGTTAGCAACAGCTAGTAGGAGATAGCAACCATCTTGGGCCCCGCTTTGCATGTCAGTGATATTTATCACTAATGACATGCAAAGTGGGCGTGCCAAGATGTTAGCGACTGGAAACAGTCGCTAACATCGCTATCTCCTATTACCAACTTTTGGAGATATTCGCGCTAAGCGAGAATATCTCCAAAAGCTAACACCTGCCCTGAGCAGGTCTTAGCCATGTTATCCAATTGGAGGTGGATAACATGGCTAATGGCATTAGCTCGGTAATGCATGAATATCGCTGAGTTTTCAGCGATATTCATGCATTCCGGCCATTTTTTATCGCATTTTCGATAAACCTTGGTAATACCAAGGTTTATTTGCGATAAAAATCGCCGCAGGTCAGCGATAATTTTTTGTCTCTAACCAAGCAATAGCGATAATTATCGCTATTTCTTGGTAATATGCCACCATGTTCTCTACGTGGATTGAAACTCTTTGGACATAGTCCCCCCGAAAAAACCTGCACTTAAACCTCAGGGCAGAACCACCTCGCCCTGGTTTACTAAAGAGGTCCGACTCTTAACAAAACTTTGTAAAAGATCCGAAAGGGTTTGGAGGAAGAATTTTGACCCTAGTAGAAGGCAGGATTATAAACGTATGATTCTAAACTATAAGAAAGCACTTAAATTCGCACAAGCCGCTTTCTTTGAAGAAAAAATCAAATCAGCTTCTAATTCATCAAGAGAAACTTTTCAAATTGTGAAAAAGCTTTTAAAAACACCGGACCCCCCATGTCCCGTGGATCCCTCCGATAGCCGCTGCAACGAGCTAGCTGAGTTTTTTGACCAGAAGATTCAAAAAATTCAGAAGAACCTCCCACTGCAGTCCATTGACAATCCACTAGAACCGCCTCCTCCAGTACCTAAGCAAGTAGAGCCCTGATTGGACATGTTTGCTGCCATTACAATGGACACTCTTTCCCCCATCTTTCAATCAATCAAGAGTGGATCCCCATTAGATTCAGCCCCTCTGAACATCTTAAAACTAGTCAAATCCACCATCCTTATCCCTATGGCGAATCTGATCAACACATCCCTATCACAGGGCGTCGTTCCCCCGAACTGGAAGAAGGCCATAGTCAAAGCTCTACTTAAAAAACCCAATTTTGACCCTTTGTAACTGAACAACTATCGGCCCATCTCCCTTCTTCCAGGTATTAGCAAGGTGGCAGAAAAATGTATCAACCGCCAGCTATCTGACTACCTTGAATCAAGGGACCTTCTCAAACCCTCACAGACGGGTTTTCGCCCGGGCCAGGGTACGGAGACCACCATGATTGCGCTAGTCGAAGAGGCGAGAAAGATCATAGATTCAGGGGGATCAGTGGCAGTGATCCTCCTGGATCTGAGTGCAGCCATTGACACCGTGAACCATGACACACTGGTCCACCTGCTCAGAGCCCTGGGCATTTCTGGACTGGCCCTCTCTTGGCTGACATCCTTTCTACACTGCCGCTCATTTCAGGTGGCCGAGGGCAATTTCATCTCCAATGTCACCCAGGTACACTGCGGCGTCCTGCAGGGCTCATCCTTGAGCCCTACGCTTTTTAATGTGTACATGTCTCCTCTCGAAAAAATTGTCACTACATATGGCATTAAACTCTTGACCTATGCCGATGAGACCCAGCTCATTGTATCCCTAAGTCAGCAGGACCACCCTTCCATTGATCTCTACTCCTGTCTTGGGGATATAGCCGGCTGGATGGACAGGTCCCACCTTAGGCTTAACGGTGACAAGACGGAGATTCTGGTCATAGGTAACCAGTCACATTTTCGCCCTGAGCTATTGTGGCCCCCATGCATGGGTCAGCCCCGACCCCGAAGTCTGATATTAAAAGCCTGGGGATCTGGTTGGACCAAGGCCTTACGCTTAACACCCAAGCAAGGAAAACCACTGGAACTTGTTACGGCCTTCTTCGTACTTCCTGCAAAATTCTACCTCTGCTCCCCACTCAGTCCAGAAAGCTTCTGATGCAGGGCCTCATATTGTCCAGAATGGACTATGGGAATGCCCTATACCTAGGTGTTCCAAAGAAAGTGACGGCTAAACTTCAGGTTGTGCAAAACACCGCTGCCCGGCTCCTTACTGGTGCCAACAACCGAAGCTCAGCAAAACTGGCAGGTCACTTCATTGGCTACCAATTTTGGAAAGAGTTCATTTTAAGGCCCTTTGCACGACTCACAAATTCCTTCATGACAAGGCCCCCCTATTCTAAAAGATCTTATCATCCCCTATAAAACCAACAGAACCCTGTGGTCTACCCATCTTCATCTGACTTTGACACCCAGGATCAAGAGGGCTCGATCAGGAGGCCGCCTTTTTTTGTATAATGCCTCTAAACTGTAGAATTCTCTTCCACTGGACATCCGTGCTCAGCCTAATCTTCTTTCTTTTCGTAAACTTTTGAAGACCTGGCTTTTCCCCTAATCCTTCTCTCTTGGGTTCACAGGCTCTATCACTAGCGCTGGCACGCTCACGGGCAGCCATGAGCTCTAGAAATCAACAAACATAAACATAAACATAAACAGTGTTATAATATTTACCCAAATTGACCCCTTCTGAGCCCTCTGAGCTGTAGTCTGCCTGTTACTTGGTTGCATCTCCCCCCTTCACCCCGAGAGGGCCCGGCTTAGCGTGTCATCACAGTCCTCCCTTTCTCCTGTTTCAGAGGGCTGGGGCACAGGGCCTGCGCCACCCACTCAAAGAAGATTCTTTGGCTGCCCCACCCAAACTAAGGGGTGGTACACTCTGGTGCGTTTACTGCCCTGCACCACACACCCCAGTTGTGCAGCTTGCAGACTGCATCTTGGTTTTGATTCCCATCTACAACACCCACCATCTGCCCTTTGATGGCATTCATACTGGTCTCACCCCTACCTCCCTCTCTCCCTCTGGGGCATCACGGACTCCAAGGATTCAGGTGTCTCTGAGGTTTTGCCTCATCAACAACAGTTACCCTTACGCACCTTAGAGGAATCTGGGGTTCCCTTCACACAACCCCCTTCCTTCCACCCCCTTCCTTCCTCTCCCTTCCATAGCTTCATTGCATGCACTGTCCCCTTCACTCCTTCCCCATACCGCCAGCGCTCACAAAGGTACAGGCTCTCTCCCCTCCACTACTCAAGTATCCCACAATGCCTCTAGTGGGCAAGACCAATAGCCACACTGCCACCAAGAAAATGCACTTGCTTCCTGCTTTCCTCCTGATCTTGCCATTACAACCCCCACAATCTCTGCTGCCTACCCAGTAGACATCTCATGCTATTCTCCAACTCCACACATCGCCCCATGGCATGGTGATAAAGACTATGACTGCACTGTCATGGAACATACACAACATCACACATTATAAACTTGAATTCCATACATATGATGTCACCCTATAGCAGGATTTTCACTGTACTAGTTAAGAAGCAGCTAAACTCAAGAGGGACTAGGTGGGCAAGGTTATTCATAGCTGCCGCACTCCTCCACTGGATGAAGGAAATTCTACCATGCATGGGAAGTGCTTGGAGCTCATGCTGCTGTGCAAATTGCTCCCTTGCACAGTGCTCAAAACATGGACTGACCCAAAGGCCGATATGCTTTTGCAAGATTCCGAATTAATGACAAACCCATGTGCGTGTATGCCCCAGAGGGGTGTACAATCTCAGACCACTCCGCAATGTGCTTGATGGCTGACCTGCGGCTCTCAAAACTGAGTCATAAATTGTGGTGACTCAACACCTCCCATTAGAAGATGCTCAAGAAGAAGGAGTTCCTTAAATCACATCTTAAAACATACATAAACAATAAAACTGGGTCGGTCAATTCCTTATAGACACTATGGCCAGTGGTAAAGGCCACCATTAGATGGAGAAACATGTGTAATGCTGCTCTACAAAACAAGCAGTGAGAGGCTGAAAAGGTCTCTCTTGAAATCACAAACCATGATTTAACTCAGCTTTCCTTGCTCCACCCTTCCAATGCCCTTAGGTGATAGCTTCAGAAGATGAAAATGGAGCTTAGTGTTCTTTTTACATCTAAGGCTCCAATCCTGCCATTGTGACCAAGGCAAAAAGGCTAATAGATTGCCGGCAGAGTAGCTGGAACAACAGGAAGTGATGATGGCCAAAGCAGCTATCATAAACTGAGCCAGTCAGGTTGTCAAACAACCTCAGGGATTAGCAGATGCATTTGCAGACTATTATAGGGAACCCTATACCCCAGAGGCTCAATCTGATGCCTCTCAAAAAAGAAAGGTTTTTGGAGGGTGGCCACCTTCCGCAGCTCAATAAGAGGGTCTAGTCACTGCCCCAGGATAAGTGAGTTTCCCTGTGCAAATTTAAAAATGGAAGAAACAGCATTGTGGAGTCTCTATATGCTGCCTTGAGTGACATGTACCAGACAAACAATATGAGACCAGTGTTAAATACGGCCCTGATAATGGTGCTCACCCAACCTAGTAAGGACCTGATATCCTTCAGCGGCTACCGACCCCTCTCCTTCCCTAATAGAGATTACAATTCTGGCCAGCATACTAGCTGCCCGCCTCAAACTGGTCATCCCAACACTTATGCAAAGGCTATCCTATTTTAGGTTTAAACCTATTATAACTGATAAAACCCCACTGAAATGAAAATATCCGTCACCAATGTTATCATATAAAGATTGAGAAAACACGCAAGCAAACCACATGACATTCAAAGACAGGAAAGGGTGAAGTGAAAGAGTAATTTTTATTTCTTCCTGAAGGGGCAAATGCAATGTAACTTTGCCATAAAAAGCAGCAGCAAGAAAGACTGGCAAACATTATTTTACTTGAGCTTTATTGTTTAGGGACGTCACAAAAATATTGTTTATTCTTAGTTTTGCTTTTTGTCAGTTTTGTGGTATTTGGTCTAAAATTCAGGGTTTAGAAGTATGTTTTATGTCCTATTTAATTATTTTATAACTTGTTTTGACTATGCTTGATTATTTCACTGTTAGGTAAAGTTTCCTAAGAAAGCTTCCCAATATGTACTGTCACATTTACCCACAGACAGAGAATGGGTAAAATCCTCTGATACTTCAGCCCCCTTTTCTAGCGAGTCAGTATTTATAGGAGGTGAATTGCCAAACACACAAGGCATTAAACATTCAATGCCAAATGTAGTGACAGGTCTATGTGGAAAGAGGGCTGTCAGCAAGCATCTGGGATAGTGGTGAAAACATGACACTAGATGTTTGGAAAACATGGAGCGCAGTTCACTTGGAATGCTGCTGCAAAAGTTCTTGCCATGGTCAACAAAGATTAGAGTGATTTTCTTTGTATTCGTAGTGATTCAGCTACGTATATGAAAAAGTTGTGTGATGACCTGTCAACATCGATATCTGAGCCAAAGTGCTTCCCTGTAAGAGACCCTTGTCACTTGCTAGATGGTATGCTCAAATCATCTTTACAATCTTCAGTGTTAATGAAGAATGCATTTGACTTTGTAGTTAATTCTGATGCACTGTTTCATTATGCAGAGGAACTAAAAAGCAAATATTTCTCATGTTGTGCTTTGTGTGGCATCAAAGAAAAAGTTATCCCAACTGTGTCATTTAGACAGTGGTTCTCATTCTTACAGGCTGTGTATGCTATTTTATCCATGTGGCAACTGTCCACAGAATATTTGCTTAGTGTTGATGCCAAAGGCAAGAAATGTGAGGTCAAATATTGATAGTGATGTAAAAAAAAAGTATACTGTACTGTATTCTTATATTTTTTAAAGGAAATCATAATTGCTGTAGTGGAAATAATAAAACAACTAGAGTCTGAAAATTCCCTTGTCTACCAAGGCTTTGGCACTACAGCGTGTTTCATGTTAGAATTGTTGCCGGTTGGTAAGCAAAGAAATGTTGAGGAGCAATTCAGGAAATTTTATTTTAGAGTGCATGAGAAATGGCTTGCAATGATGCATCGAAATGTCCTTTCACCAACCATGGCATTTGCAGTCAATGACGCCTCACTGATGTACTCTGCACAAGATCTAGATCCCTTCCATAAAGGGGATTCTTCTATGAACTTTGAAAATTACTACTTCATTTTTGAACACTTCAGTAACTGAGGACATATGCGCCCATTTAAATGCATTTGTTGCAGAATGTGTCCTAAAGAATCACAATCTTCAGGTGCACCAGAATATATATAAATATATATATATATATATATATATATATATATATATATATATATATATATATATATATATATATATATATATATATATTCAATGAAAAAACCATTGGTTTTAGGCCATATATAGTTAGGGATTTGCATTTACAAAACCTTATTTTACTCGCATAAAACCATTGAAATTCCATATATAGTTAGATGCGCTAACTATATATCGCGCACCCGCAATCCACTGCTGATGATGTCACATATTACATCATTCATGACATGGTCAGTGACATCACTGATGACATCACTGATGACATTTCAAATGACATCACTGATGACATCACTGATGACAACACCCAGTGACTGTATGTTTCTGTAAAGTTAAAATATGTCTTACATATTGAAGAATGAGTGGATGTATAAGTGTCTGGATGAAGGATTTAGTAGGTGCATGACTGACTGTATGAGAGAGTGATTAAATGTGTCTCACTGAGTGCATGGGTTAGTGACTAAACTGTCTTAATTTGTGCATCATTATGTCTGTTGTTCTGTAAACTGTTGCATGTGTTGATAAGTAGCTATATGAGTAACTATATGGGTTATTGATTGGTTGCACAAGTATTTGTATGGGATACTGAGTGTGTGTGTGGGTGGCTGGGAGGTGTATGACTCTCTGCATAGATGTGTGAGCAGTTGATTCACTAGATGTATGGTTTCAAAAGTGCATGTGGAAACAGCTGTATGGGCGGTTGACTGTGTGCATGAGTGTATTGGTGAGTGAATGGATATCTCAGTGCTACATGTCAAAGTAAGTACATATGTAAAACACAGTACATGTGAGAGTTGACATATATAAATAACTGTGCATAAGAGCCAGTGAATGTGTGAGTGGCTGTATGGATCATTGTGAACTTGTAGCAGGGATTGTATAAGAGAGTAAATATGTGTTAGTATATGTTTGAATAAGTAAAGTTTGTATAACTGTATAGTTGAGGAAATGGAGGTGTGATTGATTCTTTGCATGACTGACTAGGTGTGTGAGTAACTCCATGGATGAGTGACAGTCTGTGAGTGTCTGTTTACACTGATTGTATCTAAGGTTATATTAGAGTCTGAAGAGGTTCATCGTATTATCACATGAATGATATCATCAGTGATGTGATCAGTAATGTCAAAAGAGATGTCATCAGTGATGTCATCAGTGATGTCATTTGAGATGTCATCAGTGATGTCATTTGAGATGTCATCAGTGATGTCATCAGTGATGTCACTGACCATGTCATGAATGATGTAATATGTGACATCATCAGCAGTGGATTGCGGGTGCGCGATATATAGTTAGCGCATCTAACTATATATGGAATTTCAATGGTTTTATGCGAGTAAAATAAGGTTTTGTAAATGCAAATCCCTAACTATATATGGCCTAAAACCAATGGTTTTTTCATTGAATTTTCAAGGTTTTGTAAATGCAAATTCCTAACTATATATCCACTATAACCTATGGTTTTTTCTGTGAATTTCATTGGTTTTTTAATAGCAAATATGAAAAGCTTTAAAATGTCAAGTACGTGATAGATAAAAACATTTTCGTATTTATGCACGCTGATGTGCTTTGAACGCTGCACCCCCCCTCCCCTCTTTTGTCTTAGTAGTACTCTCTCTTTGCAGATAGTGAACGGTAGTTAACGCAGGCCTTTGCCCCCGTTGTAATCCGTGCCTGCTTGTCTCTCCATTTGATTGATTGTTGTCCAAGCATTTACTGTTTTAGAATTGGTTCTCTTTGGATCATTCTCTATTTACAAACAAGCACAAAGTCGCAATACTCTGTTTAGTCTTTGCAGATAGTGAAAAATCATGTAAAAAAATAAAAGTAATCGAGCAAAATCAGTAGGCCACTGATTGGATCTCTTTTTGACCTCGCTAAAATTGAAATATTAGGAACAACCCTTCATGAGAAATACGAAAATAGTGAGATGAACTGAGCTCCACACCATGAGGGCTGCAAGACAGCTCGGCTCCGTCACCCATCCCGCACAAAATAACGACAAACCCTATGCAAATATTAAAAATATAGACAACACACCAGCAAAGAAACAGGGTAAAACATTTTATTAAAAAACTATTTACATAACGTTGGTTTATAAGATGATGTCAGTAGTGGACCGATGTGTGAATAGGTCGAAAGCAGCACAAGGCTCCAAGATCCGGATGGCAAGCTCCTGGATGTTGGGTGCCATAGTTCAGAGTTCTGAGTTTGAGCCTTTTTCAATGCCTGTGCTTTGTTGAATCAAAATGGCGGCTTGACACAAAGCTGACTCAAGCGTTGCTACTGATGCTATGCAGACCAAAACTGGTTTTCAGTTTGTACATTTTTCTAGATTTTTCAATCCAAGTTTGGTTGACTTTGTAGAACGATGGCTTCAAATTTTCAACATACGGTGTGGTGGCGCTGACTGGGAGGGGGCGCTTCGCTCCTGCCCCCTCTCCAAGTAAGATTTTCATACGTGAAAGTACGTTAATGGTTTTGGTCCCTGAGTTGCTTCGATGTCATTGCCATTCTCAAATGGCATAAGTTCTGGATGTTGGGTGCCATAGTTAAGAGTTCTGAGCAGTGCTTGTAACACTGTCTGAAGCTTATTTCCACCTACTGCAGCTTCACTATTCTCAAAGTAAGTGAGTGTCGTTTGTGGACCTGACTGCATTAGAAAACAATGTGATATGTTACCTTCCTAAACAGCTTGACGGAGGCCCCTGAGGGGCGGTGTGATGGCCATGGACTCGGAGAAGACGCTTGGCTCCGACACCCTCCCCAAGTCTTATAGCACTGGTGTAGCCTGAGATCGCCCCCGACATAGGCGGCCGGCTCCCGGGGTCCGGCGGAACTTTTTGCCTTTTGATGACTCTTCAATTCTGAACCTTGTCCCACAATCCGTTTGACCTGAAGACACGCTGTAGTGGGGCGCCCCTTTACCGTTTCAGTTGCCATTCCGCCCGCTTTTGCTACACTGTGCCTCTTCCGCCATTCAGCTGTTTACCGCCCGCTCTTGCGACTACAGCGTCTCGCTCATCATGTAGTTGAGTTGCTCCCGCTCTTGCGGTGCAGCGATAGGCGGCTGCCACAGGACTCTCAAAACGGCGGCCGGCTCTTCGGTTTTGGGCCTGGTCCACTAAAATGGCCCTGGGACACCTTTGAACTCGGACGCTTCCCTGATAGGGCTTGGGTCCCATTCTCGAAAAGCGTCCCCTCAGCCGTGAAGATTCTACAAAAGTCTTGGGGGCCTCCGACTCCCGCAGGCTTCTGGTGGGGAGCGGCTGCCATGATTGCTCGTGGAATGGCCACGACGGAGCTACGAGATGGTAGTGGTCTCATGCTGACGCCAGCTTTAGTCTGAAACATCCAGAAACACTGTAGACTACCAATTCGATCAGTTCCGGTAGCGCCCCAACATGACCCGGAAGAAAAGAACTTGCCCTCCCCTCTTTGACTGATGGTTCTTGTTGCCTGTCCCCTCTGTTGTCATTTAACAGAACTTTTTGGACTGCTGAAAGGGGTTGTGTTCCGAACGCTGGTTGGTGGAGACATTTTGACTATATTCTTGACCTACGTTGTCGCGTAATGCGTTATATGACACGCCGCGTTAGCGCACCCGGAAGTGATCCGAGGCGCGGCGCGCAGCGCGTAACGTAAGCATAACAGGTCATGTGACTTGTTAATAAAACTTTTCATTGGTTCATTTTACTTTTGTTAATTTAATGATGAAAAGCTTGGTCATATGACCTAAAAATTACGCTTTTTATTGTTTTCGAACAATATTTTTTTTTCAAACATATGTTATAATATTCCAGGCTAATGTACTTTCCCGGAAAATTTACAACTGTCTTGCAAGTAAAATATATTCCTTTTTCGAGAAAAAGGGCGTTTCTTCCTTCCATGACGGAGCCGTTGAGTAAAAGAGATTCGGCCTGCTGTCTTAGTCGCCGATACGCCTGATTATCAGATTCTTATCGATCACTTTATGTTGCAGACATGAAAAACACAACTGCCCTTGACCATTTATCTTTACTGCGTTCCTACATATTATACCTTTTATCCGTCATGTAATTGGACTGCTTTATTTCACTTGCCTTTTACTGATTCGAAAACAGTGACTTAAAGTAAAAACTTTACCAATGTAAATACTACTACCGTGTTTTGTTTTAAAAACCTTTATTGTGAAAATGTCAGTATACAAATACGGGCCTATAACCACGTGGGCCGGCCACGGAGCAAACTGAAATCGTATATGATGAGGAGACATTTACACTGTAGAAGAACGTAACGAGCAGGCCATTAGGTTGCAAGAACAAAGGTGTCTAACAGTTGCGGAATCGGTGGACGTACATTTTGTAATTAAAATAAGACAGGGCCACTTACAATAACATTTTCTAGACATACATTTGCGGGCAAGGAGTTACGAGTCCCATTTATACCGGCGCCATTTTGGGCGAGGCCGGGCAGGTCCAAGATATAGTCAAAATGTCTCCACCAACAATCGGCCAGACCAGAACCCCTTTCGGCCCTTTATGCTACAAGAGGGTGTCTTCCATTCAGAAAATATTGTTGGCAGCATTTTGAAAGGAAACAGAAACAGCCGTTCTCCTAGTGAGTTTCACATTGTTACATTTAGGAAGAATGTTGAAGAGTAGTATGTGGAAAATCTGAAGCCATTTTTCTACAAACTCTCAATCAGACTTGGATGGAAAAAAAAATCCTGAAGAATGTACAAACTGAAAACCAATTTTTGTCTGTATAGCATCAACAGTAACGCTTGAGTCAGCTTTGTGTCAAGCCGCCATTTTCATTCAATCAATAGCGTCCCCCTGCACACATTCAGGGACCTGGTCGTGTCTTCAGATGAAACGGATTGTAGGAAAAGAAGCAGAAAGGAAAAGGAAAAAAGTTCGGCCGGACCTCGGGAGCCGGCCGCCTATGTCATGTGCGACCTTTGGCCACACCAGGGCAATAGTGAAGCTGCAGCAGGTGCAAATAAGCTTCAGACAGTCTTACAAGCACTGCTCAGAACTCTCAACTGAGGCACTCAACATCCAGGACTTGCCATTCGGATCTTGGCGCCTTGTGCTGGTTCCGACCTATTCACACATCGGTCCACTACTAACATCACCTCATAAGCCAACGGGGCACCCCACGCCGACTTTCGGCGCAGCATTGTAGGATGGCCACACCAGTGCGGCAACTTGCTGGACACAACCTCGGGGCCATCCGGATCTCGGCGCGTTCGACTCACTGTACCGCAAGAGTGACCGCAACTCAGCTGGACACGCCGTCTTTCGGCGCAGCATTGTAGGATGGCCACACCAGTGCGGCAATTTGCTGGACACCACCTCGGTGCCATCCGGATCTCGGCGCGTTCGAGTCACTGTACCGCAACAGTGACCGCAACTCAGCTGGACACGCCGTCTTCCGGCGCAGCATTGTAGGATGGCCACACCAGTGCGGCAATTTGCTGGACACCACCTCGGTGCCATCCGGATCTCGGCGTGTTCAAGTCACTGTACCGCAACAGTGACCGCAACTCAGCTGGACACGCCGTCTTTCGGCGCAGCATTGTAGGATGGCCACACCAGTGCGGCAATTTGCTGGACACCACCTCGGTGCCATCCGGATCTCGGCGCGTTGTGCTGCCTTCGGCCTATTCGCACATCGGTCTGCTACTGACGCCGCCTCACGTGCCAACGGATTTTCTACGCTTTTTGTAGCCCTATGCCGCATAACAGGTCATGTGACTTGTTTATAAAACTTTTCATTGGTTCATTTTACTTTTGGTTTCCTAAAGATGGAAGGCTTGGTCATATGACCTAAAAATAACACTTTTCATTGGTTTAGAACATTTTTTTTCCCAAACGATGAAAGCCCCACCTTGTTTCTGGATCATTCAGACTGAAGCTGGCGTCAGCATGAGAGCACCACCATCTCGTGGCTCCGTCGTGGTCATTCCGCGAGCAATCATGGCAGCCGCTCCCCACCGGAAGCCTGCGGGAGTCGGGGGCCCCCAAGACTTTTGTAGAATCTTCACGGCTGAGGGGACGCTTTTCGAGAATGGAGCCCAAGCCCTAGCAGGCAAGCGTCCGAGTTCCAAGGTGTCCCAGGGCCATTTCAGTGGACCAGGCCCAAAACCGAGGAGCCGTCCGCCATTTTAAGAGTCATGTGGCAGCCGCCTATCGCTGCACTGCAAGAGTGGAGCAACTCAACAACATGGTGAGCGAGACGCTGTAGCCGCAAGAGCGGGCGCAACTCAGCTGGATGGCCGCCACCTGGGCCGGTGAAAAATGTTTAAATGTTTTTACAGTTTTTGTTCCGTTCACGTTCATTATAGTTAAAAGTTAATAAAGTTTTATAATCTTACTTTGTTGGAGTGTTATCTATTTTTTTAAAAACGGGTGAATGGGGCCTTGAATCGGGTTATTGTTATGTGTGGGCTTTGGAAGTGTGGTGCTGCAGGATCGGACATTTCAAACTCAAATGCACGTTCTTTTTCTTACCTTTCCGAAGCATGGAGCGCAATAGCAGGCAGAGAAAGGGTGATGCACGTGTTGAACACTACCTGACCTGGCAAGTTGCTGGCAGTGCCCCCCCACCCGCTCCTGAAAGAGGGCACACACACACCGCCGCCCCGAGTACTTCACAAATCTTTAAAAGACCATGCGCTTGTTCATGAGGCTTAAATGGTTTATCACCTCTTCTAGAACCCCTGCATCGACCCTCTGACGTTTCCTGGAAAAATTACCATGTAACACAATACCAAGCCCTGTCAGCTGAAACCCCCAAGGAATCGTGGGGCATATTATCAAGGGGGTTTATCTCCGCTTTTTTGGCTTTAAAAGCCATGAAAGCGGAGATAAAATTATCTCCCTATTACCAAGCTGTCGCTAACACCAGTTAGTGACAGCTAAAAGGAGATAGCGACCATCTTGGGCCCCGCTTTGCATGTCAGTGATACTTATCACTAATGACATGCAAAGTGGGCGTGCCAAGATGTTAGCGACTGGAAACAGTCCCTAACATCGCTATCTCTTATTACCAACTTTTGGAGATATTCGCGCTAAGCGCGAATATCTCCAAAATCTAACACCTGCCCTGAGCAGTTCTTAGCCATGTTATCCAATGGAAGGTGGATAACATGGCTAAGAGCATTTGCTCGATAATACATGAATATCGCTGACTTTTCTGCGATAATAGCAAGGTTTATCTGCGATAAAAATCGCCGATGTGCGGCGATAATTTTTGTCTCTAAACAAGTTAGAGACAAAAATTATCGCTAGTTGTTCGTAATATGCCCCCGGGTTTTTGCTTGCAGAAATCGGGAGGCGGGAGACTAGCACTGAAATCAGTAGTCTCACGCCTGAATCGGGAGGGTTGGCATGTCTGAATTCTCTACAGCTGGGGCCATAAACTACATCCGCAGGGGTAGGTGATAGCCTGGGACCAGCCTGGCATCTAAAATGGCTGCCGTGCACGACAAAATTGTGGCATTGGAAAAGAGGCAAGATGGCGCATTAAATTCCCCCTTCGTTTTTCACCTTTTCTTCTCTCTCGATCCTACCGAGAGATAAGATGGCGGCCGCTCCGGACTGTCACGCAGCAAAAAAAAAAAAGCTCACGCACAGCCGCTGGAAGAGATGTATCAACATATATCAGCCTCCTCAGCCACCCTCAGGAAACATAGGGGATTAGGATACGTCTCCCGCACCCCCTTATACCTAGTAATATAATTAACGAAGCACAAAATGGCGAATTCCCGTTTCGCTACCAGTTTGCGGCCCAGTTCGCGGCCCGTGAAGCGCTTCTACCGTGAAAAATCATTTTTTTTTTATTTTCCCCACGGGACCCTTTAATAACCCCAACAACATTCCTAGGGGGTCAAGAGGGGGATACCTTGCCCCCTTTCATTAAATTCCCCCTTCGTTTTTCACCTCTTCTTCTCTCTCGATCCTACCGAGAGATAAGATGGCGGCCGCTCCGGACTGTTTAGAATGTTGACAGACACCGGAGAGCCAATCAGCTTTCTGCGCGCAAAGTTCCGAAACGCGAAAAGTAAGCGGACCGGATCGCTGCCCGGAGCGCTGTTACAGATATATATCTTGATTTAAACGTTAATTTCTCAAAATCCACTGAAGCACATATATTGAGACCTAGCAAAGGCACATCGGGCTAACAGTCCCTACAATTTTGCCAAGTTTCGTGCAAATCCATTCAGCTGTTCGAGCTAAAAGTGAGTCCAACCGCCCTATGGAAAAATGAATGGGAAAAACGCATTTTGGGACCCCCCTTTTTTCTCGGCCCCCCCTTGACGAAACCCCACCAATTTTTCAGGGGCTGCTCAGAAACAAAATGTGCCATTTTCCTGAAAATTTCAGCCGATTCCGTCCACAAACGCCAAAGTTATTAGACATAGAATTTTCAAAAATGCCATAGGGAAAAAATCCTAACTATATATACCTACTGGCGAACGCCAGTAGGTAATATATATATATATTCTCTGGGACAGGCAGAAATATATATCTGAAGCCTATAAACAACTAAATAATAGAGCTTGTTATGTCAGGATTAAACAAGAATTGATGTTTAATAGCCATGCTGAGTATAATTCAGATTTGGAGAAATGGTATAGCCAAGCCCTAATCACCCATGATGAATTGAAATTTTTGAAGATATCTAATCCAGTCACCCCAGTGTTTTATCTGCTCCCGAAGGTGCATAAGGACATATACAACCCCCCTGGTAGACCAATTATTTCCGCCATTGGTAGTGGGTTGGAGAACACCTCTAAATTTATTGATTCCTTTCTTAATCCCCTGGCATCACAATTACCTTCATATATTCTTGATACAGGGGATTTTCTAAAGTCCATCTATGACATACCTTGGGAGGATGATTTGATTTTGGTAACTATCGACGTTACCACACTGTATACAAGCATTAAACACAGCGATGGCTTGAATGCCATTAGACATTTTTTAGGAACCAGACCAATCAAATTATGGGCTCACACGCAAATGTTGTTGTCTATGGTCTCTACCTGTTTGAAAAATAATTTCTTCATTTTTAATAATGAACTGTTCCATCAAACCTGTGGTACTGCGATGGGCACCTGCTTCGCCCCCAGCTATGCGAATTTGCATATGGGCTGGTGGGAGGAGCAGGCGATCCGGAAGCAGTACCAAAATGAATGTGAGAATAACATCCTCCATTGGAGTCGTTTTATTGATGACTTATTTGTTGTCTGGAAAGGCTCCATGGTAGACCTCAATCTCTTTCTGGCAAGAATACAGCAGAACAGTTTGAATCTTAAATTTACTAGTACCGCTAGTACTGATTCTGTCAACTTTTTAGATCTGACTGTTTATGTAAAGGATGGTAGAATACAAACTAAAATATACAGGAAGGAGACCTCCGGAAACACTGTGCTACACGCCAGTAGCTTCCATCCCACCTGCTTGGTGAACAGTATCCCTTATGGGGAGGGTCTTAGAGTGTTGAGGAACTGTAGTGACTCACAAGACAGAGAGAATGCTTTGAATGATTTACAACAGCGTTTCAAGCAAAGAGGGTACAGTAACAACTGTCTGGAGACATCTTTCAATAAAGTCAGACAAAAGACAAGAGAGGAAGTCCTTTTTAGGGATAGGAGAATGAAGAAACAGGAAGGGAATGAGTGCAGAATAATCACGAACTACAACAAATTGCATGGTTCTGTGAGGAAAATACTAAGCAGACATTGGCATGTCATTAAGAATGACCCAATTATTGGTCCAGCTTTAAGCACCAGACCCCTGATCACTTTTAGAAAGGCGAAATCCTTTAAACAGCTGCTAGTCAAAACCATACTGACTAAGACAAAAAAGAAGACAAATAGAAGCAATTGGTTGGCTAGAAAAGATGGGTTTCTTAAATGCAAAAAATGTAAGGCTTGCGAGCATGGGAGGAACACCAGTACATACAAACCGGGTCTCTCAAACAGGATGAAAAAAATCAAAGGAAAGTTTGACTGTAAAACGGAATTTTCGATTTATGTTTTGAGCTGTGGATGTAATTTACAGAATGTTGGTAGTACAATTAAACCCGTTCACCAACGGATACTACAACATTTGAGGGCGATAAAAAATGCTGATAGAACATATCCAGTCGCCCGACACTTCGAAAAATTCCATGATAAGAATGTAAACAGTCTGTCCTACTATGTGATTGATTCCGTGCCCTTGAATGAAAGAGGGGGGGATAGGGTAAAAAAACTGCGCAAACTAGAGTCATGGTACATAGTTGAACTGAATACAAAAAGCCCGTATGGATTAAACATTGAAGAAGATCTATACACTCACCTATGATTTATTTTATGACTTTAAAATCAATTAATTTTTTGTGGTGTATCTGACTTCCTGCATAAACAAAAGTTCATTTCCTCTAGGAGTTAAAGTAACTGATTGTTTTTAATCAAGTGCTCTTACAGTCAATAAATAGAATAGATTGGGTTTGCCCACTGGGGCTCTATTTTTTCTGGAAAAAGTACCAGTAAATCATCTATGCACAGTGATAATATTAGTCAAATAATATCGAAATTAGAAGCCGATTACTGCTCATAAATTGCCGTTTAAGGTGGTTTGGTGAATTAAAATAAGCCCACTTGGGCTGTATTGACTTTACCAAAAACTGTGTGAAAATGTCCCGAATTAGGGGTAGAGGAATGACGAATTATAAAAGAAATATGTATTGTTTCTTATTCATTCTTTCACGGTTTTTTCCACTTTGATTAGATGCTTTATTTATGTAAATTGCATTTTTTGAGGCTTCTTTGAAAATGGCATTGAAAAATAATAATCTTTTGACTTGAATGTTGTGCACGATGATAATATGTGTAAATAACTTTTCCATTTCTATGAATTTTCTTGTCACGTGATGCATCACGTCAGCATAGAGCACTTTAAATGTATGTATGTGTTAACACAAAACCTATCGTGACCAAGCCTGCTGGGTCAGGCGAAACGCATCGTAAGCGACTTTTGGAATAAAGAAAGTTCTTTCACCACGCTGTGTCGTCTCCTTCGGAAATTGGTTCGGAGTTTTGAGCGCTTGATATATATATATATATATATATATATATATATATATATATATATATATATATATATATATATATATATATATATATATATATATATATATATATATATATATTACCTACAGTCCTACTTATTACAAAGGTATGGCACACCTGAAGCCATCTTGATTGGAATAAAGTGGTAACTCTTAAAACATTTAATTTAAAAAGAAACAACATGAGGGGGTATATTTTGCCATAGAAAGTATGATTAGTGCTGCAGAATGAAAAATTAGGGCAAATTTTGAGTGACTTCTCAAATCCTTTTCTATTTCATTAAAACATTCTGACATGCAGTCTCCCAAAATGGCCACCAGACACAAAAGAGCCCAAATGTAGTCCAAATATCACCCAGATGTAGCCCAAGTATAGCCCAATGACAGAATGTCCCAGAGTGTTCTAAAGAACAACTAGAGCGCTAACAGTCCTACTTATTACAAAGGTATAGCACACCTGGAGCCATCGTGATGGGAATAAAGTGGTAACTCTTAAAACATTTAATTTAAAAAGGAACAAAATGAGGGGGTATATTATGCAATAGAAGGTATTATTAGTGCTGCAGAAAGAAAAATTAGGGCACATTTTGAGTGACTTTTCAAATCCTCTTCTATTTCATTAAAAAATTCTGACATGCAGTCTCCCAAAATGGCCACCAGAGACAAAAGAGCCCAAATGTAGCCCAAATATCACCCAGATGTAGCCCAAGTATAGCCCAATGACAGAATGTCCCAGAGTGTTCTAAAGAACAACTAGAGCGCTAACAGTCCTACTTATTACAAAGGTATGGCACACCTGAAGCCATCTTGATTGGAATAAAGTGGTAACTCTTAAAACATTTAATTTAAAATGGAACAAAATGAGGGGGTATATTTTGCCATATGAATTATGATTAGTGCTGCAGAAAGAAAAATTAGGGCACATTTTGAGTGACTTCTCAAACCCTCTTCAATTTCATTAAAAAATTCTGACATACAGTCTCCCAAGATGGCCACCAGAGACAAAAGAGCCTAAATGTAGCCCAAATATCACCCAGATGTACCCCAAGTATAGCCCAATGACAGAATGTCCCAGAGTGTTCTAAAGAACAACTAGAGCGCTAACAGTCTTACTTATGACAAAAGTATGGCACACCAGAAGCCATCTTGATTGGAATGAAGTGGTAAGTCTGAAAACACTCAATTTAAAAAGGAACAACATGAGGGGGTTAATTTTGCCATAGAAAGTATGATTAGTGCTTCAGAAAGAAAAATTAGGGATCATTTTGAGTGACTTCTCAAATCCTCTTCTATTTCATTAAAAAAATTGTGACATGCAGACTGAAACATGCACTTTGAATACCAGCAGCAGACGTCCCAGGTGAGCAGTAGCTTTACTACAGTGATCTAATGTGCAACTAGAGTGCTAACATTCAGAATTTATGGCAAATGTGTGACACATCTGAATGCCTTCTTGATGGAACCAAAGTAAACAAGCATTGAAAATGCAATAGATCTCGCCCTCGTTTAAGTTAAAGCCATTCTGTTTGTAATGAGGTGGCTTTTTAGCTTTGCTTTTATTAGTGTTTTTTCAACTTTCATGTAAATAACATGCATCTGTATGCATATAAGTATATGTATGCATGCATTTATGTTTGTATTTATATAGATATACAGATGATATATGTTTATATATGTATGTATATATATATATATTCACTGAAAAAACCATAGGCTATAGACCATATATAGTTAGGAATTAGCATTTACAAAACCTTGAAAATTCACTGAAAAAACCATAGGTTATAGACCATATATAGTTAGGAATTAGCATTTACAAAACCTTGAAAATTCACTGAAAAAACCATAGGTTATAGACCATATATAGTTAGGAATTCGCATTTACAAAACCTTATTTTACTCACACAAAACCATTGAAATTCCATATATAGTTAGTTGCACTAACTATATATCGCGCACCCGCATTCCACTGCTGATGATGTCACATATTACATCATTCATGACATGGTCAGTGACATCACTGATGACATCACTGATGACATCTCAAATGACATCACTGATGACATCACTGATGACAACATCCAGTGACTGTATGTTTCTGTAAAGTTAAAATATGTCTTACATATTGAAGAATGAGTGGATGTATAAGTGTCTGGATGAAGGATTTAGTAGGTGCATGACTGACTGTATGAGTGAGTGATTAAATGTGTCTCACTGAGTGCCTGGGTTAGTGACTAAACTGTCTTAATTTGTGCATCATTATGTCTGTTGTTCTGTAAACTGTTGCATGTGTTGATAAGTAGCTATATGAGTAACTATATGGGTTATTGATTGGTTGCCCAAGTATTTGTATGGGAGACTGAGTGTGTGTGTGGGTGGCTGGGAGGTGTATGACTCTGTGCATAGATGTGTGAGCAGTTGATTCACTAGATGTATGGTTTCAAAAGTGCATGTGGAAACAGCTGTATGGGCGGTTGACTGTGTGCATGAGTGTATTGGTGAGTGAATGGATATCTCAGTGCTACATGTCAAAGTAAGTACATATGTAAAACACAGTCCATGTGAGAGTTGACATATATAAATAACTGTGCATAAGAGCCAGTGAATGTGTGAGTGGCTGTATGGATCATTGTGAACTTGTATCAGGGATTGTATAAGAGAGTAAATATGTGTTAGTATATGTTTGAATAAGTAAAGTTTGTATAACTGTATAGTTGAGGAAATGGAGGTGTGATTGATTCTTTGCATGACTGACTAGGTGTGTGAGTAACTCCATGGATGAGTGACAGTCTGTGAGTGTCTGTTTACACTGATTGTATCTAAGGTTATATTAGAGTCTGAAGAGGTTCATCGTATTATCACATGAATGATATCATCAGTGATGTGATCAGTAATGTCAAATGAGATGTCATCAGTGATGTCATCAGTGATGTCATTTGAGATGTCATCAGTGATGTCATTTGAGATGTCACTGACCATGTCATGAATGATGTAATATGTGACATCATCAGCAGTGGATTGCGGGTGCGCGATATATAGTTAGTGCAACTAACTATATATGGAATTTCAATGATTTTGTGTGAGTAAAATAAGGTTTTGTAAATGCGAATTCCTAACTATATATGGTCTATAACCTATGGTTTTTTCAGTTCGTTACATGGATTAGGGGTCTGCGGTGCTCCCGGGGACTGGACTCAGGTATCCGGCCCCCAGTCAATCCGAAAGGTGGACTGACACCGGGGGAACCGGCATCATAACATCGTCGCAGAGGTTTAAAAGTGGCTGGACCACAACGGGACAATTATCCACCACCCACTGAAGGGTTTTTTAAAAACAGTTGCAAATCACGCTGACTACACTACAGGTACCAGAATCCTACTAAACAACGGAAGTGATTCCTAATGGGTGGAGCTTGTTGGAGCTATGTTAAAATTGAAAATCTCTACCTGTGGTAAATCAGTGAACTGAATTGGTGGCAGGCGCAACGTCTTGAAAAAGTTTCCAGCAGAAACGAAACATGTCGACAAAAACGCATTGTCCTGTTACCCTGCACGAATAAATGGTTAAAGGCAAGGTTTGTGGCGACTCATCCTTCTCCCGTGGGAGATATCCGGTTGTAACAAATATCAGCGTGGTTCACCTGAAGAGGTACGCACACCGGAAAAAAGCGTAAGGCAAGGGTGCAGCGATTCATCTTTCCCTAGTTGGAGATACCTTGTTGAAATATATATATATATATATATATATATATATATATATATATATATATATATATATATATATATATATATATATATATATATATATATATATATATATATATATACCATAGTCACTGATGACATCTCAAATTATAACATGGCTGAAACCTATGATTTTTTCTGGGAATTTCATAGGTTTTGTAAATGCCATTTTTTAAATGTGCTAATTGTTATATTTATTTTTTTGATACTGATTTACAACATTTTTTATAATAATTATTGTTAGCATTTTTATTTTTTAAATTACATTACATATTTTTAATGCAAAATCATAAAAAAACTAATTTTTTTTTCAATATATTAAAAGTAATTTTTATATATTTGTTTTTGCATTTTTTGTGGTAAACATCCCGTACGCGTACCTTCCTCTCCTTTGTATATTTATTTTGCTTATTTGTTTCCGTTGCAGACTGTTTTGTTTGCGCAGTTCCTTTTTTTCCTTTAAAAAAAACAACAAAAAAAACTGTTCAAAAATCCAAAAAAGAATACAAAATTACAAAAAAGACAAAAAAAAGTTATTTTATGAAATAACTTCAGTGCTCAAAAAAAGAGCTACATTAATAGGATAGTGTGTAAAAGATTTTTGTGTGCTTTATAAATGAATGAAAGAATACATTAGTAGTATATGGTGAATGTGAAAGTGCAGAACTATAAGAAAGTGCTACAGCATAACTCTATAAGGTTTTTACTTACATTAAACTGTAGTACTCTAAAAGGACATGAATGTAACATATGTACATAAATATGTTACAAGTCTATGCTTCCCTCAGCACTGCTGGTGAAAGTGCCTGGGTGAATTTGTAAGTGTTAGCGTTTTAATGCAGTGAATGGATTAGTACATACCGCTGAATGGGTTTCTACAACAGTGCAATAGCAGTGACAGAGTGCTTGGTGAAAGTGTAAGGATACAGACTGCGCTATTGAAGATGTGAAAGACAAGTGAGCAAGGAGATACAAGACTGCAAGCGTACTGCATAGGGGTTTGAAGCAGTTCAAGTACTAAGGCCTACTTTTCTGCATGTATACTTGGGTACTGACTAAATGATGATAGTTCTGCAATGAGAGTGTCTGACTGAATTGATAAGTGCTTCAGTTTTAGTGTAGGGAATGGATTAGAACAACCGGCTAAATGCCTCACTACAATAGTGGTACAGCAGTGACAGAGTGCTTGGTAGAAGTGTAAGGATACAGAATGCAGAATTGAAGGTATAAAAGACAATTGTGCAGGTAGATACAAGACTGCATACATACTCTATAAGGGCTTGAATCACTCTATGTCCTAAGGCCTACTTCGCTGCATAAGTACTGGCTACTGACTGAGTAAATACAATACTGTAAAGAGAGTGTCTAAGTGAATCTATAAGTGTTTGACTTTTAGTACAGTTAATGGATTAGTACATAGTGGTGAATGCTTTATTATTATTAGACAACACAAATTATTCTTCAGACATCTCATATTTTGACACAGATTCTAAAAGGAGTTCATCTGGTACTTTTTCCAGATCATACTGCTGGTTTGCCATTTCAGAGATTATAGCTGCCAGTAAAAGTCAGCATCATTGCTTTCATTTTCAAAATCACAAGTGGCATCTGCAGTACTGATGTCCTATGATTCAGTCTCGCTGCCTGTTATAGGTAGATTTTGTACTTCAATTAAACTGTTGCTCATTTTCAATGTGTCTTCGGTAATACTCTCCTCTTCATCCATAACAAATCCGTTATGTTCTAGGTCCTTGCCCAAAAACATAAATACTTCACTTTATCAGTTTTATTAGTACATAATACAAAAGTAGGTTTATCAACTATTTTGTACCTTAAAAAATATTATGTAAATACCATTGTCTAATAACATTCCAACAGTAGAGTTTTAGTAGTTCATAAGGTCATATAAATATAATTGCTTATAAAGATATCCTGTTCTTAAGTTTTCGTAAAATTCAAAACAAGTCACAACTTATGACTATGGAAAATCACTCAGGCTCTTATACTAACATGCAGTACTAAAACAAGTATAATATGTATATTCAACTTACCACTTACAAACTACTAAATGTGTTTCAGTAAAATGCAAATGATACTGTTGCTTGTCTAGAATAACATTGTGAATCTGAGTGTATTTAGGTACCATTCTGACACAAGTTTTTGAATATTTCATGTGTTTTCACACACAACAGTCCTTAAAGACCTTTCCAGTACTCACCTTTGAACATAATTAGAAACTAGTCATTGCTTATATAAGTCAAAAATACTCACAGCAACAGCTATAGATCGCCCCTTCAACACAAAGTATTATGTTTGATAAGGACATATTTACATAGAGAAGAAAAGCTACACACAGTATCTTATCGTGTCCTTCTAAATATGAAAGAGTATTTCAAAACACACTCTATGACTTTTTATGTTGATTAATTTGGTCTCTTTTAATAATAAAAGTCTCTGATCTTCACTAGCCAAGCATATCTTTCTATTCAATACCATACAGGTGCGTTGCAGAGAGAGACACCCCCGCGCCGCACGGCCACCAGCTGCTGTGTGCGCCCCCCTGCCCGACTGCCTCGCTGCCGCCGCGTGACCACGCCCCCTGCCTTCGAGCAGCGTGGTCCGTGCCTGCCTGTCCTGCCCCTGCTGTGTTTTGCTGTATTTGCTGTTAAATTGCCTGTCCCTAGTCTTCCTGTATTGCCTGTGTTTTAATTTTGTATTTCGTTTTGTCATTCCTTCCTGTTTGCTGTATTTGCTGTTAAATTGCCTGTCCCTAGTCTTCCTGTATTGCCTGTGTTTTAATTTTGTATTTCGTTTTGTCATTCCTCCCTGTTTGGCCGTTTTCGCTGCCCTTCGTCCTCCCTCCCCGCTTCCCGCCACCGCCGCTAACCCCGCCCCTTTTTTCCTTCTGTTCCCTCCCCGCCTCCCAGCTGCTCCGCCCCCCGCGCACTTCGCCATATATGGCGACCGTGCGACGCAGGTGAGTGTGACCCAGTTCTGGGACACCCCCGCGCCGCACGGCCACCAGCTGCTGTGTGCGCCCCCCTGCCCGACTGCCTCACTGCCGCCGCGTGACCACGCCCCCTGCCTTCGAGCAGCGTGGTCCGTGCCTGCCTGTCCTGCCCCTGCTGTGTTTTGCTGTATTTGCTGTTAAATTGCCTGTCCCTAGTCTTCCTGTATTGCCTGTGTTTTAATTTTGTATTTCGTTTTGTCATTCCTTCCTGTTTGCTGTATTTGCTGTTAAATTGCCTGTCCCTAGTCTTCCTGTATTGCCTGTGTTTTAATTTTGTATTTCGTTTTGTCATTCCTCCCTGTTTGGCCGTTTTCGCTGCCCTTCGTCCTCCCTCCCCGCTTCCCGCCACCGCCGCTAACCCCGCCCCTTTTTCCCTTCTGTTCCCTCCCCGTTCCCGCCTCCCAGCTGCTCCGCCCCCCGCGCACTTCGCCATATATGGCGACCGTGCGAACGCGCAGCGGTCTAGCGCAGCGGGCGCGCCGATTGTGCGCCGAAGGCGCGCCACAGGTAAGCCCGTCTACGCCCGTCCACGCCTGGACCGCGCCCAATGCCAGGACCCCTGGACCCCACCGACGGAAGACGCCCCGACAGTCCTACGACGCCGCAACACTCATCGCACTCAACACCGGCGGGACCCACGGATGCTACCGAGCTACCCCGAAGCACACCCACGGACCCTTCAGCTGCCACGCCTGCAAGTTCACCTGCATCCGGACCTGCCTGGCACCAGCACCTGCCAAGCTGAACACCTGCAGCAACCACCTCAAGTGCATCCTGCTCAACACCCGCTCCGTCCACAGACACGCCATCGAACTCTGGAACCTCCTAGACGCCACAGCCCCTGACGTTGCCTTCATCACGGAGACCTGGATGAACGCCTCTTCAGCGCCCGACATCGCCATCGCCATCCCAGAGGGCTACAAGATCACCCGGAGGGACCGCACCGCCAACCAGATGGGAGGAGGCATCGCCATCATCCACAGGAACACCATCCGAATCACGACTAGCACCGACAACACCCTCACAACCGCCGAACACCTGCACTTCCAGATCCACACCGACCCGAAGACCACCCTCAGAGGCACCCTGATCTACCGACCCCCGGGACCACGCGCTCAATTCAGCGAGGACATCGCCAACTTCGTCAGCCCGCATGCCCTCCCCTCCGCCGACTACATCCTCCTGGGGGACCTCAACTTCCACCTGGAGAACAACAACAACCGCAACACCAGCACCCTGCTCGACAACCTCACCAACCTTGGACTCAAGCAACTGGTGAACACCCCCACCCACCTCGCCGGACACACTCTCGACGCCATCTTCTCATCCAGCAAAGACATCGCCTTCAGCCACGCCACAGAACTCCACTGGACGGACCACAGCTGCGTCCACTTCACCTTCAGAAGAACGACGATCCACCACCACCAGCAACAGGTTGCTAGAAGAAACTGGAACAAGATCACAGCCGACCAGCTCGCCGCTTCCCTGAGCCAGCACCCTCCTGCCAGCTCAGCGAACCCCAGCCAGGCCGCCGACAACCTCACGAAGTGGATCAGCAACTGCGCGGACGAACTCGCCCCTCTGAGGACCCCGCCCAGCAGACCCGGCGGCAAGAAAGCCCCATGGTTCACCGACGAACTCAAGAGCTCCAAGAAGAACTTCCGAGCCATCGAGAAAGTCTGGAGAAAGCAACCTACACCGGACAACATGACCGCCCTCAAACTCGCCACCCGGAAGCACCACCAACTGATCCGCGCCACCAAGAAAACTGCATTCAAGGACCGGCTGGACAACAACGCACACAACTGCAAGGAACTCATCAACATCGTGAAAGAGCTCTTTAACCCCAACGCCGGAAACAACAACATCACCCCTTCGCAAGACCTCTGCAACTCCCTCGCCTCCTACTTCCACAACAAGATCGCAGACATACACAACAGCTTCAGCACCCATCCGATGCACGCCACAACCACAGCAACGCCGCCCACCACCACCCTCCGAGCCTGGACTCTGATCAGCACCGAAGACACCGTCCGCATGATGAACTCCGTCCACTCCGGATCTCCGACTGACCCCTGCCCTCACCACGTCTTCAACAAGGCCGACGCTGTCATCGCACCCCACTAGCGGGACATCATCAACACCTCCTTCGACACTGCCACCTTCCCCGAGAGCTGGAAGCACGCCGAACTCAGCGCTCTACTCAAGAAACCCACAGCAGACCCCACCGAACTCAAGAACTACCACCCCATCTCGCTGCTCCCGTTTCCAGCCAAAGTCATCGAGAAGACCGTCAACAAACAGCTGGCCGCCTTCCTCGAGACGAACGGATCCCTCGACCCCTCGCAATCCGGCTTCCGAGCCAACCACAGCACCGAGACCGCCCTCATCGGCGCAACCGACGACATTCGAGCCCTGATGGACAACGGAGAAACAGCGGCCCTCATCCTCCTGGACCTCTCCGGGGCCTTTGACACTGTCTGCCACCGTACCCTAGTGCAACGCCTCAGCAACGTCGGAGTCCAGGAGAAGGCACTGGAATGGATCGTCTCCTTCCTCGACGGAAGAACACAGAGAGTCCGCCTGCCACCGTACAAGTCAGAGGCCACTGAAGTCATCTGTGGCGTCCCTCAAGGATCCTCGCTGAGCCCCACCCTCTTCAACGTCTACATGAGCCCCCTCGCGGCCATCGCACGCCAACACAACCTCAACATAATCTCCTACGCCGACGACACCCAGCTGATCCTCTCCTTGACCAACGACCCCGCCACCGCCAGAGCCAACCTGCACGAAGGGATGAAAGATGTAGCCGAGTGGATGACGACCAGCCGCCTGAAACTGAACTCAGACAAGACGGAGGTCCTCATCCTGGGCTCCTCGCCCTCCGCCTGGGACGACTCCTGGTGGCCCCCCGCCCTGGACACCGCACCCAAACTGACGGACCACGCACGCAACCTGGGCTTCATCCTAGACTCCTCCCTCTCCATGACCAGGCAAGTCAACGCCGTCTCCTCGTAGTGCTTCAACATCCTACGCATGCTACGGAAGATCTTCTGGTGGATCCCCACCGAGACCAGGAAGACCGTCACCCAGGCCCTCGTCACCAGCCGACTGGACTACGGCAACGCCCTCTACGCCGGTACCACCGCCAAGCTCCAGAAAAGACTCCAGCGGATCCAGAACGCCTCAGCCAGACTTATCCTCGACATCCCACGAAACAGCCATATCTCCGGACATCTGAGAGACCTGCATTGGCTCCCCGTCAACAAAAGAATCACCTTCCGTCTCCTCACCCACGCACACAAAGCCCTACACGATCAAGGCCCAAGCTACCTCAACAACCGAATCAACTTCTACGCTCCCAAACGCCACCTCCGATCAGCCAGCCACGCCCTCGCTGCCGTCCCCCGCATCCGAAGAGCGACAACAGGAGGAAGGTCCTTCTCCTACCTGGCCGCCAAGACCTGGAACTCCCTCCCGACCGACCTGCGCCTGTCCCAAGACCACCTCTCCTTCAGGAAGAAGCTCAAAACCTGGCTGTTCGAGCAGTAACGGCACCCCCCCCCCAAGCGCCTTGAGACCCTACGGGTAAGTAGTGCGCTCTATAAATGTCTTTGATTGATTGATTGATTGTTCTCAAGCCATGTCCCATTTCATACATCTCTGTAATAAAACTCTGTGGGACTTTTTGAATATCTTTTCTAAGATAGTGGGTCCCCATGGACACTCAGTATGCATATTAACTTTATGATATATCTATAAAAGATACAAACCATCTTTGCACAGATATGTACTCCGTCCAACTCTTGTTTCTTCAGCTCTGTACACATTGCCCATTTTATATAGTTACTTATACTTACCTTAAAAATAATAAATAATAAAACAACTATATATTATAAAATTAGCATCTGTGGAAAACAAGACAAAATACAGTTACAATATATATTTTACTACAAAAAATAATTTGTGAAACATTTCATTTGATGTTTTTGCTGTTCTCGGAATATATTGAATTTCACTAGAAACAGTGATTTCAATTGTGCTCATCAAATAACAGCGGGCAAAAAAAAGACAATCAATAAGATTATCTTAAAAAACCCCATTCAACATTCTCAATAACAATCTAAAAAATAGAAATAAAACATATGTTAAATGTTTTTTTTCTAAGAGCAATTTCTTACAAACATATGAAACAACTCAAACAATGATAAAACAACAAAACATTAATATTAATTTCCATACATTGTAAATAATGTTCTTTAGAAATATATGCTGACAAAATATACAACAAAAAGTCCTTAATTGTTTTAGATACTTTGGCTTTAGGAATATTAGGTAACAATTTGGTAATTCTTTAGGCAAACGTTGTGTAAAACCCAATTGACTATGATTGCAATGCATCCAACCTTTCTCACATTTTAAATAAGCAGTGTAATGTCCAGATGTTGTAAAAGGACCATCATGAAAAAGAATTGCTATAGCTACAAAAGTTCTACCTGATATTGAGACTTGAGTAGCTACAAAATGTTTAATTAAAGTTTCCAATTTTCTTCCATCAGCTGTACAACGTTGCATCATTATATACTGTCCATATCTTTCTATAAATAATTTTGATTATATTTCTGATTTACATTGGCTACACTCCGTGTTTTAAGTCGCTCATCTAACTAGGTTGTTAAAAGAAACTGATTCACAGTCTGGTAAAGTCAAATAAATGAATCTGTCAGTATCTATGTTAGTGCTACATGAAAACAAACAATTCTCACAATAATGTTCCCATTTATAAGAAAGGCCAAAAAGATTTTCAATATCTATACCTTCATTTTCCAATATAACAAGCATATACATTAAAAATTCCTGACAATCTTGCTGAATATTCGGTGTAAATTGAGTACAACCAGAACATATGTCCAATAGATTTCAAATTTCAGAAACACTTTGTATTTCACTTTTATCACTAGTACATTTCTCATAAACAGAATACAACGAACAAAATCTTTTTTCCCGATTTTCAACAAATTGCTGTTGCAAACTTTCAAGAAAAAAACATTAACAACTACATTAGCATAGCAGTTGACACCAGAACTATTTTCAAATTCATAACTAACAATCTCTTCAACAGTGTCCTTTTTAGGTTTCGACTTTTGGCGAGGGGCGAAGCCACTCCCAGTCGAAATCTGTTGTTTTTAGTAGTGAGGTTAGGACAGCCTCTGTTTCCAATTGGATAGCTCCATAAATGAAGGCTAGCCATTGGGAGGCAGAGGCTGTCAATCGCGCTTTCTCTCGAAAACGCGATTCGGGGGCGTTTCTGGTGCTTTTTTTAAGCCCCGCCCCTTTGTCCCGGGCCGCGCTGCGATTGGCTGCCGGCCCGGGACACCCCCGTGACGTCATTCCCGGGCCGCGCTGTGATTGGCTGCCGGCCCGGGACACCCCCGTGACGTCAGCCAATCACAGCGCGGCCCGGGACCTGACTTGTTTTAATTCCCCTTAAAGCCCTGCGCGATCCACACGTAATGCTAAGATAAAAAAAAAACCTTAACATTCATACATGGCAAAATTTTGAAATAAGCAAAGGGTAGATTCAGAAAAATAAATTGGAAGAAATTATTTTCCCGTTCACTCAGTACATAGTGCAAAAGTACCCTCGGAAAAAGGGAAGCTGCTAGCGGTTTGGAAAAGGGAACGAACGGGTAGGTATTTGTGCAAAAGAAAACATAAGCCATGCACGCTGACCAGCTGTTTCCGTAGCTTAGCAACGACAAACTGAGCTCCCTACAGCAGAGTAAAGGGGCGTAGCTCTAGGGTGACAAACGCTCAAGGTGGTATGCATACTCTGAGGCCACCTTGGACTAGCTTTGCATAGTCTGATGTGAGCGTTTCAAACTTAGTACGCATAGTGGTGAGGGGGTTCCACTGTAAGCATTATTAGCATTTGCTAGCTGCCTAAGCGTGATTATAACTGCTTATGCAAATTAAATCGTAGCTCAGTGCACCTTTTTCTGCACTATATTTTGAAACCTAATCCTAGATCATTTTTCTTCCGGACATATAATACTTACTACTGTATTTCTCAGATTTTATAACCAACGTTAGCGCTGGCATACTTGGAAATAAACAACGTCATTGGAGTAACACCGGTTTTTAGGCTACTGCAACAAATCACTCAAATTTCAAGATGGCGACCACGCATGCATGTTAATCGTGCGACTCTACTAGCCCCAGAATTATTTCCGCGGAATTTCAATCGAAGAGGCGGTAAACAATTTTCCTGTGTTCGGGGAGAGGATGGGGTTTGCAGGGCCGTGTCTCGTCAAAAGGACCGCAGTGAACTAAATTTAACATCTTCCACTCGGAGTACTGTTTCTGTTCCTCCTGCCCTCGTACCCGAATGTGTACCATGGAGTCAGACGTCTCGGATAGCACGGAGCTCTCCCTCATAGACAGGCATATCACTAGGTATGTAATGGTAGCTCCAGAGCTTTAGCCTTATATTACTGCGTTTTTGTATAGCGCGTACTTTACCCAGAGGTGTCAGAGCGCTTTACAATAATAGAGCGAAGTGAATTACATAAGGTACAAGAGTGACATCATGGTAGTAGGTACCATTGCTAATATGTACAATAGTTACTCGTGGTGAGAGTTACGTATTAATAGGTTACAAATTCACTCAAGGTTACATATTAGGAAAAGGTGGAGCGATTAGGGTTACACAAATATATAATACATATTTACAAAATTGAGACAGAGGGTCATGGTGTGCGGCACGCGAATCGCTTGATGTCGCTATTTAAATGCAAATGTGCGGGGGGGATCATTGAAGCCTCAGCCCATAAATCCACACAAAAGGAACTGTGCGCGCCTCGCGAGGAGGACAGCCGCAGCTTCGGAAGGTCCGGCCGGCAGTATGCAAATGGCATTCAGGCCCGCACCCCTTCTGCATGACTAACTCTGTCGAGGTACAGGGCCGGGTGAAGGGACCAGGGTCCCCTTCATTCACAGGGCCTCTCTGCTGGGGCAAAGCAGACAGTGAGAAGGGCTGTTCCCTTTTCAACCACAGACTTCTGCACTGGGGGCAGGGGTGCAAGTGTGAAGGGGACGCGCACCCCTTCACCCACAGAGCCTCTCTTCTGAGACACAGCAGCCTTGCATCGCTGTGCTTTTCCATTGGGGCAGAGCGGAGAATTCTGGATAAGTGAACATTGGAGCAGAACGAAAAGAGCAGTGGGAGCGTGAAGGGACCAGCTCCCCTTCACCCACAGGGCCTCTCTACTGGAAAAGGGAAACACGGGAGCTGTCAAAACGTGCAGCTGTGCACATCTGTTTCTGCACTGACTGCCCAATTCCTACTGTCCCGATTTCTTCTCTAGAGAAGAAAATACACTTTGGGGCCCACGTTTTGTAGTAATCTTTGAAATCTCGTGCAAAAACACAAGTCAATAAGCATTTATCAATGGGAGAACGTTCTTAAAGGTCCCCTACACTAATCCACCACTTCCGCAGCTGTGGCCCACGGGAGCTGGGCTCCTTGTTGGTAAATAAGGCGAGCCTCGGTGGGCCATCGGTACAGACTGCCCGCTCTTGAAGGGAGGCCCCCGTGCTCACAGGCAGCCTCCCAGCCGCAGCCAGGAGAGCGTCACAAAACACGGAAAGTTGGTGGGTGATAAAGAGCGCATTCTCCATGCTCGGGTGCGGGGCCAGATGATCGCAAACGAGGCAGCCCCGGCGCCTGTCGTGAGCAGCAGCTGACTCCCCCATCCCTGACCAGATGGTTTCTGAGCACAGATTTGCATTCATTTTCGCCTAATATCGCCTAAAGTGCGGGGACAGCTGCATTTGTTGTCAAAGGTTTAGGGCGCCTTCTCTTTTTTTTTCTGGGGCGGGGCCGGTACCTTCTGCGAGGGTCTCAATGAACTTTTGTTTTCCGTCTTTAGCGGAGAGTATCAGATTTAAAGGGATTTGTTTTCTTTTCGAGCCGTCTAATTTGGTAACCAGATTTAAATCGCTTTGGCGCGTGTAATCTGAACCGAAGATACTGGAAGGAGTTAGAAGCCGGGCGCAGACTCCTAGCTGCAGCTAAAACTGCATTTCCACAAAGAATTGTCTGCATTTTAAGTTACATTATTAAGCATCGCATTGTACAAAAAAAGTAATCCCAGCTAAGTCCGTCTAAGAAACAAAAACATGCAAACAAAGTCTCTCGGTTCAGTCTTTGAAATTATTGCTGCTTTTCCACTGTCGACAAAACATATTAAATGCCATAATCTCTCCTATTGTGCTGGGGAAGATCTGGGCTTGTTGTGCATATAGGAATTTTGTTTTAATTTCTAATGAACAGTTTCCATATTCTTTGATTTAGGGTTATTAGCATTCTATAGACACTGGCGTCCCGAGTATGTGGCGATCGCTTTTAAAGGCTAATCTCATTACCCTCAAATAGTCATAAAATATGATTTTATTATACTTGCGTATTTAATTAGACGGCCGGCCATGTAATGGATTTTGAGATCGGGCTTGAAGCAACAGCTTTGATAATTCACTTATCATTTTTATTCAAGAGTACTGAACCAAGGCCTCAATCAATGTTCTGCTATTAATAACACCACTCTAACGTAATCGGCTCCTGCACGAGAACACAAGTCATCAAGAAGCATTCAGGCCCTCATCAGGTATTTAAAAGAACATGCAGAGTTTGGGGCAGTAAGAACCTAAATCTGAAAGTTATTCACCAAAAACTCGTAATTGGTGTGATATTTATTGTGCTTTATAAGACTCGACTCCACTGAGCAACAGATATAACCCAATTACGAGTTTTTGGAGAATCACTTTCAGATTTAGTTCTTGTAAATACTGTTTTTTTGATGTCTCCCTTCCGCGTCTTGAACCAGCGGATGTGGCCGCTCCGGGATGCCAGTTAGAAACTTTCGAGTTCGTATATTACTCCTGTAATGTACCTTTTGCTCCTCTTGTATTTTGTTTGCTCACAATTGTCACTTTTGCCTCATGTAACGCAACGTTTGCTTTTGTAATTTGTTCACTCGTAATCTTCTGATGTATCATTTCTGTTTGTATTGTGAAGCGCTGGATTTAGCAGTGTCACTGTTGTGTTATAGAACTCGTCTGCAAGTAATTGCTGTCTGCTGAGCTCGTCCAGTAGGGTACAATAGGTCTCACATTTGCGAGAGATTAAGCTATAGGCAGTGTAAATGACAATGTCATTTATTTATCTGTTTTCAAAACCAAGACATGAATAAAAATTGTCATTTACAGTGCCAATAGCTCTAACTTTTGCAAAGGCGAAACCGTTGCATTGTAAATGCTTGTTCTTTTTGCTTGCAATCACAACTTTATCTTGTTTTTTCTCTTTTTCTAAACCTTCACTACAGATATTCTCATATCTTCTTTTTCAACCTACCACTCACTTTTCAAATACTGGATATTGACCTAAATTGGGAGCATATTCTCTTCTTAACCTAATATATTCTTTCACACAATTTACATCTGCACTAATCTTTGTCTCATCAAAATCAATCAAGTACAATCCAGATAAAGTTCTGACCCGAGACAAAGCAACATATACCATACCCTCTTTAAACACAGTACTTCCAATATTCACCAAAGCACTATCTACACTTAAACCTTGAGATTTATGAATGGTCACAGCATACGCCAAAGAAAAAGGAAACTGTTTTCTGCAAACATATAAATCTTCTACAAGCAAAAACTGAGCTGAACAACAACTGAATTGTTGTGCTTCTTCAATTTGATCAAATTCGATTTTCAAAAAATCAATACCATCTCTATTTGGATAATTAATGAAATCAACAACTTTACCCATTGCTCCATTTACTAAACCTTTTTCCACATTCAAATTATGTCATAAAATTACTCAACAGTTTATACATGCATATGGATTCTTTTCTAAACCAACAGTTTTGAAAAGGGGGGCCCTCGGCCCCCCCGCCCACATGGCAGTGCGGCGATCCCCTCTCCCCTTGCCTCCCGGTGGTGGGGGGGCGTGATCTCTCGGCGTCCAATGATTACAATGAAGGTGTGCGCCACACCACCGGTTGGCTGGCGCCCGATCCCTGACCCGGAAGGCGTGGTACAGACTTCTGGGTCAGAGAGGCGGGCGGCGAGGGGCAGGGGGAGGGGGCGGCCTGCATCCCCGGGAATAAAGGAGGGGGGAGCGCTCAGGTGGCCCTTCTTGTCGCCTGACTCTCCCCCACACTGGTCGAGCCCCGCGCTCGGGCCTCCTAATTTTCTGTTCTTATCTTTCAGGTCAAGGAATGCCGCTGGAGTGTGTGTGAGCACGACATTAGAAGCAGACAGTCGGAGCGTGGATTGTACGTGCCGGAGCGTTCATCTGGTATACCGGTGTACAGTGGATGTGTGGAGTACGGGACATAGAACACGCAGGACGTCGACGTTAAGAGGAGAGCGGGGGGCTCGCATTTCTTTGCTTTGTGTGGCCGCTGGGTGGGTCTACATTAGAGTTTAGCCACCCCTAACAATCGGAATAGCCGGTGTGTTGCGGTCGCAGTTGCGTGGTGCCCATAGCCCCCAGCGTATCCTCCGTCTGGTGAATGTACAAGGTGCACGGGTTTGTGAATCGGAGCCGGGAGCTAAGGGGGCTAAGAGGACGAAAATGGAGATGATGTTGCAAGCCTTGATGCGTAGAATGAATGTCATTGATAAGAGATTGGGTAAGGTTGATAGCCCAGAGGCTCGCGTGATTTAGAGGATTGATGATATTGCAGGCCCACGAGGTATGCCCAAACGGCAGATTGCTGCGCCTTTGCCGGATGGGGATTCCGACTCCTCACATAAAAGGAGCAAGACCAAGAGATCGTGGCGCAGTGCACCCGCTCCTGCCCCTATAGCTGTTCCCACTACCCCCGAGCCGGTAGTCGCGGCTCCCGTGGCACCGGCTCCTGCCTTGACATCAGGGGCCCCTCCTGTCGGGCCGGCCCCGCCTGCCCCTGTTTTTTGCCGCTTCCATTGCCTCCCGTCCCGGCACCCATAGGGCCCCCCGCCGGTGGTGCCGGCAGCAGTGCCAGATTCTGAAGCTCCGATCCCGCCCTAGCTAACTGCGCAGATAGCGGCTATACTTGGCTACAAAAGGGGCGTATGATGCCCTCAACGCTAGATCATACCGCTAAGGCGACCAAGATGGTTGAAAAGATTAGGGCGGCAACAGTTGCGACTGGGGCTGCGGGCTCCTCTTCTCCTTGTTCTGCAGGTATAAATGCCGCCCAACCGAATGGAAGCGACGGTGAACCGGCTCCAGTGTCCGGTAATGGTAAGGAGGTGGCTTTGCCTCTCTTGGGGGATGGTTCGATCCCGTCTAGGAGCGAAGATTTAGCGCAACATGTTTCTCGGGAGTTGAAAGAAATGATTTGGGTGGGAAAGTATATTTATATTTTCTCTCTGTTATGGAACAATAGGGAAATGGAGAATGCCAAAATACTTAAAGAATGGATGCACCCTAGTGAATGGAGAGTACAGTGTGCTAAGTTTAGGGTGGAGGAAACTCTGGTTAATTGGATCAGGGCCTTCTCCATCCTTACAGCTATCACTGTTGAACGCCCTCCTAATGTACTGGCAGCGATGGCTTGCTACCAGAGCTGGATTGTAGGGTGGAGCTCGCAGTATCCTGGGGAGGCATGGAAGGAATATGATGTAAATTTCAGCAAATCTAAGGAATTTGACTTGTCATTGACATGGGACAAGGTTGACTCGCTGTCATGGCATAAGCAGTTCTCGGGGAACACGGCCCCCGCCCAGCCCACTAGTGTAGCCCAGGGGAATGAGTTCCCTGGGAAGAATAGGGGGGGTGGCGGGGAAAGGAAGGGTGTGTGTTGGGACCTTAATAAGCGCTCCTGTACGAGGCCGGCCAGCACATGTAGATTCAGACATGCCTGCGCAATTTGCGGTCACACCTCCCATCCCGAAACAACATGCAGATTGAGAAATGGTAATCAAAGTCAGAGAGGGGGGAAGAAACCAGAATGGTGTAGAAGGCACAGTTGGCCCCTCTCCCATTGACGTCATGGCAATGATCCCATGGTTGAACAGATACCCAGACCACGCAGCGGCTGCTCTACTACAGGAAGGTTTCTCCCAAGGTTTCCGGATCCCAGCAGGGGGATACACAGGCAGCGCTCATTGTAGAAATCAGTTATCGGTACAGCATAACCCTGCAGTAGTGATTGGTATGATTGAAAAGGAGCTGTCCATGGGCAGGATAGCTGGGCCATTCCTGGGAGTGCCAGTGCCCGACTTTGTGTGTTCACCATTGGGTGTAGTCCCCAAGAAAGAAAATGGCGAGTTTAGACTGATTCACAACTTATCGGCACCAAGAGGGGCATCCTTGAATGATGCTCTAGATGAGGATATTTGTAGTGTGAAGTACGCTTCGCTTGACCAAGCAGTGGAGCTATTGCGGGGGTTGGGGCGGGGCACACTAATGGCTAAATCGGACATTGAATCTGCCTTTCGTCTTTTACCGGTGCATCCTTTGGACCACCACCTCCTTGGTTTCGCCTTTGAAGGCAAATTTTACATGATAAATGCATGCCTATGGGTTGTTCGATTTCATGTGCATACTTTGAGACTTTTAGCTCTTTTTTAGAGTGGGTCATGAGACAGTCCACGGGCCACAAACAGGTCATGCATTATTTGGACGACTTCCTTTTCCTGGGAGCGGCGGAGACTCGGGAGTGTGCCTGGGCATTGCAGGAATTTTGCGTGCTCATGCGGGCTTTCGGCTTTGCGGTCGCAGTTGCGTGGTGCCCATAGCCCCCAGCGTATCCTCCGTCTGGTGAAGGTACAAGGTGCACGGGTTTGTGAATCGGAGCCGGGAGCTAAGGGGGCTAAGAGGACGAAAATGGAGATGATGTTGCAAGCCTTGATGCGTAGAATGAATGTCATTGATAAGAGATTGGGTAAGGTTGATAGCCCAGAGGCTCGCGTGAATTAGAGGATTGATGATATTGCAGGCCCACGAGGTATGCCCAAACGGCAGATTGCTGCGCCTTTGCCGGATGGGGATTCCGACTCCTCACATAAAAGGAGCAAGACCAAGAGATCGTGGCGCAGTGCATCCGCTCCTGCCCCTACAGCTGTTCCCACTACCCCCGAGCCGGTAGTCGCGGCTCCCGTGGCACCGGCTCCTGCCTTGACATCAGGGGCCCCTCCTGTCGGGCCGGCCCCGCCTGCCCCTGTTTTTTGCCGCTTCCATTGCCTCCCGTCCCGGCACCCATAGGGCCCGCGCCGGTGGTGCCGGCAGCAGTGCCAGATTCTGAAGCTCCGATCCCGCCCGAGCTAACTGCGCAGATAGCGGCTATACTTGGCTACAAAAGGGGCGTATGATGCCCTCAACGCTTGATCATACCGCTGAGGCGACCAAGATGGTTGAAAAGATTAGGGCGGCAACAGTTGCGACTGTGGCTGCGGGCTCCTCTTCTCCTTGTTCTGCAGGTATAAATGCCGCCCAACCGAATGGAAGCGACGGTGGACCGGCTCCAGTGTCCGGTAATGGTAAGGAGGTGGCTTTGCCTCTCTTGGGGGATGGTTCGATCCCGTCTAGGAGCGAAGATTTAGCGCAACATGTTTCTCGGGAGTTGAAAGAAATGATTTGGGTGGGAAAGTATATTTATATTTTCTCTCTGTTATGGAACAATAGGGAAATGGAGAATGCCAAAATACTTAAAGAATGGATGCACCCTAGTGAATGGAGAGTACAGTGTGCTAAGTTTAGGGTGGAGGAAACTCTGGTTAATTGGATCAGGGCCTTCTCCATCCTTACGGCTATCACTGTTGAACGCCCTCCTAATGTACTGGCAGCGATGGCTTGCTACCAGAGCTGGATTGTAGGGTGGAGCGAGCAGTACCCTGGGGAGGCATGGAAGGAATATGATGTAAATTTCAGCAAAAATCTAAGGAATTTGACTTGTCATTGACATGGGACAAGGTTGACTCGCTGTCATGGCATAAGCAGTTCTCGGGGAACACGGCCCCCGCCCAGCCCACTAGTGTAGCCCAGGGGAATGAGTTCCCTGGGAAGAATAGGGGGGGTGGCGGGGAAAGGAAGGGTGTGTGTTGGGACCTTAATAAGCGCTCCTGTACGAGGCCGGCCAGCACATGTAGATTCAGACATGCCTGCGCAATTTGCGGTCACACCTCCCATCCCGAAACAACATGCAGATTGAGAAATGGTAATAAAAGTCAGAGAGGGGGGAAGAAACCAGAATGGTGTAGAAGGCACAGTTGGCCCCTCTCCCATTGACGTCATGGCAATGATCCCATGGTTGAACAGATACCCAGACCACGCAGCGGCTGCTCTACTACAGGAAGGTTTCTCCCAAGGTTTCCGGATCCCAGCAGGGGGATACACAGGCAGCGCTCATTGTAGAAATCAGTTATCGGTACAGCATAACCCTGCAGTAGTGATTGCTATGATTGAAAAGGAGCTGTCCATGGGCAGGATAACTGGGCCATTCCTGGGAGTGCCAGTGCCCGACTTTGTGTGTTCACCATTGGGTGTAGTCCCCAAGAAAGAAAATGGCGAGTTTAGACTGATTCACAACTTATCGGCACCAAGAGGGGCATCCTTGAATGATGCTCTAGATGAGGATATTTGTAGTGTGAAGTACGCTTCGCTTGACCAAGCAGTGGAGCTATTGCGGGGGTTGGGGCGGGGCACACTAATGGCTAAATCGGACATTGAATCTGCCTTTCGTCTTTTACCGGTGCATCCTTTGGACCACCACCTCCTTGGTTTCGCCTTTGAAGGCAAATTTTACATGATAAATGCATGCCTATGGGTTGTTCGATTTCATGTGCATACTTTGAGACTTTTAGCTCTTTTTTAGAGTGGGTCATGAGACAGTCCACGGGCCACAAACAGGTCATGCATTATTTGGACGACTTCTTTTTCCTGGGAGCGGCGGGGACTCGGGAGTGTGCCTGGGCATTGCAGGAATTTTGCGTGCTCATGCGGGCTTTCGGGGTTCCGCTAGCGCCTGTTTGGAATTCCTGGGTATCGAAATTGACTCATTGGAAGGGTGCTTCAGGTTGCCCCAAGACAAAGTGTTTAAGTTTAAGGCGGCCCTGCTCCAGTGCCTACTCAAAGACAAGGTTACATACCCAGCAGCTACAGGAGACGGTGGGTCAACTGTACTTTGCATTGCGTGTCATCCCAATGGCACAACCCTTCTCTCTGTTGATTGCCCAAGCCATGAGGGGATTGAGAGAAACATCACGCATTAGGTTGTCATCCGAGGTTCGCCAGGATATGCGGATATGGATGGCATTCCTGGAGGACTTTAATGGCAGGATAGTGGGGCCCGGCCCCCCACGACATCAGCAGAATTGGGTTTATGGACAGACCTTGCTGGTAGCGTGGGCTTTGGCGCCATCCTGGGGACCAAGTGGGTCGCCCAGAGATGGCCTGAGGAGTGGGGGTCATGGGGTTTGACCAACAACATCGGATTCCTGGAACTATTCCCAATATGGGTAGCATTGATGGTTTGGCCGGAGCACCTTAGCAATCAGTCGGTGGTGTTCTGGTCGGATAACATGAGCGTGGTAGAATGCATTAACCAACAAGCAGCACAGTGTCCATTCATACTGCGCTTGGTAAAGGAGATTGTGCTACAATGTTTGAAATGGAATGTGATTTTCAGAGCCAAACATGTGCCAGGCATTCCCAATAATGCAGCTGATGCCCTTTCTCGCTTTAAAATGCAAGTATTCAGGGAGCAGCTTCCAGCAGCAGACCCCTCGCCAGCACCTTTTCTGGTTGCTCTCTGGCGGATTGGTGCCCAGACTACCGCACCTCTTGGCATCTAGCTTAGCCCCCAGGACCAAGGCAGCATACGAAGGGGCGTTCTTGTCTTACTGTACTTTCTTAGGGCACAAGTGGGAGGCTAGCTGTGCGCAGGAGGACAGTTTTGCTGCATACCTAGAGTTGATGCACAGGGAAGGGCGCTTGGTGGCAGCTGCAAATAGGCACAGGGTGGCAGTTTCCTTCTTCGCACAAGCCAAGGGCATCAGGGACCCTACGAACATGTTTGTAGTGCGCAAGGCGTTGAGGGGCTGGCGTCGCATACAGGGACACTCGACAGATGCGAGAAAGCCGATTGGGCTGGTAAGACTCACAGCCTAATGGTTGGCACTCTAGGGCGTCTGTAGCTCAACATGGGAGGTGCTTCTTTTCAAAGCTGCGTTCTCACTAGCGTTCTATGGAGCTCTAAGAATAGGCGAGCTGGTAGCAGCGTCAAAGGGTGACAAACGGGGCAGCCTTCAAGTGGCCTGTGTGGTGATCCAGGAAGATACAATGTGGGTGACAATTCAAAGATCGAAAACTGACCAGGAGGGACGGGGGATACCATAGTGCTCCACCGGGCTCGGACCAACCTTTGTTGCTCGGTCTCGGATATAGAGGCTTTTAGAAGGCAGCAGGAGGGTACGCTGGGGGGGCACTATTGTGTCACACGGATGGTACGCCATTGACCAGGTATCAGTTTAGGAGAGTCCTGGAGCTGGCGGTCACAAAAGCAGGCCTGGATCCCACGGAATTTGGTACCCATTCTTTCAGAATTGGGGCAGCAACTGAGGCAGTTGTAAGGCGACTCCCAGTCGAAAATGTTAAAAGGATTGGGAGATGGTCGTCTGAATGTTACAAACGTTATGTACGTATTGACATGTTATAAAATGGCGAGATGACTCATGCTTGGTATTTTCTGGTTTTGCAGTTTCTCCAACCTGTCATGCGGGCGAGGAACTCGCCGAATGTCGGCAAGAAACAACAGCATCCCAACACAAGCAACGAGACTTGGATTGTGGGCCACTCTTATGTGCGGCGCGCAAAAAACGTGTTTCTTTCAGGTGAAAGGAAGAGAATGGCTGAGGAAAAGGGGTTCTCTGTTTCCTTCTTTGGGAGGGGAGGCTTAGGCATCAGACAGTTCAAAGACTACTTTCTGGAACTATTATCTCAGCAACCCGCCCCCCCCGTCAGTGGTGATACTTCACCTGGGGGAGAACGATTTGGCCAATCTAGGGAGGTGCATCCTGATACAAGAAATCATCTCCACTGCGGGGTGAGTGTCCAGAACATGCGCGGGTTGCACGGTAGTTTGGTCGCAACTTATTCCTCCTTGGCAGTGGCGAGGGGGGGGACTCGGTCAAGGCGTTGAATCACTCGGTAAAGAGGATCAAGACACAGTTGGACAAATTATTTCGAGCCCCCCGGTTGCGGACGATTCCTCACAGGTGTATTTGGGGGGAGCATTTCTACCTGCGGGACGGGGTGCACTTGACTGAGGCCGGGAATGTCCTGTAGTCGAATAACATATTAGTATGGCATGGATTTGCGAGGTGAATATGACCTTTCTTAGGAGTAGGAAGGGAGGAGTCCAGATTGTCGGGTAACAATGCTGGCCTGTGGTGGTAAGGTCATGACCGGTGAGCAGCTATTTTAAGGTCTGAGGGGGCGGCATCATCCTTTGGAGGTGTCCGCCCAGAGGGAGGAGGGTTCACTGGCCCCTCCTACAACTTCAGGGGCAGCTGGTGACGCGAGTTAGGGCACTCCTTCAGTGGTTAAATAGAGTTCACGGGGTGGACCGAGTAATTAACGGGCTCGGCTGCATGGGTGGACCGAGTAATTAACGGGCTCAGCTGCATGGGTGGACCGAGTAATTAATGGGCTCAGCGACACGGGTGGACCGGGTAATTAACAGGCCCGGCTGCGCATGCGCACCTGCGGTAAGGGCGCAGCTTGTAAGACCTGACACCGGTAAGCGACCTTGCCATATGGCCATAAATGTTAGTATGCAAAAATTTTCAGATGAGGATGTTAGATTCGGTTAGGAAACAAGCTGTATTAGAGTATTGTTAAGATTAGCCGATCATACTTGTCGATATGATTGTATCTAATGTGCTTGAATATTTTTGCATAAAATTGTATATTTTGTTTAACAATTGTATTATTTTGCGATCCCCCGCCTTCTAAAGACAAATCATGTTCTGTGTCAATGTGTTCTGGGTTGATGTGGGCACACAGGGAGAGGAGCGGTAGCCGTCACTGACCATGTGAAAAGGGGGGGCCCTCAGCCCCCCCGCCTGCATGGCGGTCCGGCGATCGCCTCTCCCATTGCCTCCCGGTGGTGGAGGGGCGTGATCTCCCGGCGTCCAATGATTACGCAGGAGGTGTGCGCCACACCACCGGTTGGCCGGTGCCCGATCCCTGACCCGGTAGGCGTGGTGCAGATTTCCAGGTCAGAGGGGCGGGCAGCGAGGGGCGGGGGAGGGGGCGGCCCGCCCTCTCCCCTCGTCTCCGGGAATAAAGGAGGGGGGAGCGCTCAGGTGGCCCTTCTTGTCACCTGACGCTCCCCCACACTGGTCGTGCCCCGCGCTCGGGGCCTCCTAATTTTCCCCACCCACCGTCCCTGGAACAAAGCTGTGTTGTACATTATGTATACCTGTTTTGTTATTAATTAATTTGTTTCCCTTTTAGGATGTATAATTGAAGTATAAATGTTGGTTACAATGTTTGGTGTATAATGTTTATTGTGTATATCTCTCGTGTATTAAGTATTGGCTTCCCGTTTGGGGAGTAGTGTTGAAGTGGTAATAATGTTTGCAATTTTGTTTAGGCCTTTTTTCCCCTAGTAGCCTGATGATGGTATGTCATGACATGTTGATTTAGATAGTGTAGTTATCCTTTAGTTCTTTTTTCCACAGGTCGTCGTATTTACATGCAGTAAGGTCATGACCGGTGAGCAGCTATTTTAAGGTCTGAGGGGGCGGCATCGTCCTTTGGAGGTGTCCGCCCAGGGGGAGGAGAGGTCACTGGCCCCTCCTAGAACTTCAGGGGTAGTTGGTGACGCGAGTTAGGGCCCTCCTTCAGTGGTTAAATTAGGTTCACTTGGTGGACCGAGTAATTACCGGGCTTGGCTGCATGGGTGGACCAAGTAATTAACGGGCTCGGCTGCATGGGTGGACCGAGTAATTAACAGGCTCGGCTGCACGGGTGGACCGGGTAATTAACGGGCCCGGCTGCGCATGCGCACCTGTGGTAAGGGCGCTGCTTGTAAGACCTGACACCGGTTAGCGACCTTGCCATATGGCCATAAATGTTAGTATGCAAAAGTTTTCAGATGAGGATGTTAGATTCGGTTAGGAAACAAGCTGTATTAGAATCTTGTTAAGGTTAACTGATCATACTTGTCGATATGATTGTATCTAATGTGCCTGAATATTTTTGCATAAAATTGTATATTTTGTTTAACAATTTTATTATTTTGTATCTTAATAAATACGGCCGGGGGGTCTTGCGATCCCCCGCCTTCCAAAGACAAATCATGTTCCGTGTCAATGTGTTCTAGGTTGATGTGGGTACCCAGGGAGAGGGGCGGTTTTATCAATAGCTTCCAATTTTATAATTTCTTCATTTTCCAACTTTAAGATTTCTTCATTAAATATAGAACATTCACGCGGTGTTGGCATTACAGATTTGTTTTCTGCAATTCTCATATATAGTTTCTCAGGAACAATATTTTCATTTGGAAATAAATTGGAAAGTAAGCGTCACTTTAAAGCTTGTTTGCCATGTTCAGTCACTTTTCCAATTCTTATATCTTGAAGAATAGTTCATAATCAGCATATTTTGCCTGTTGCATATTTGTAATAAGTTCCTTATATTCAAAATATGACCAAATATTAACATTTCCAATGCTACCCAAAGACTTTCTGGTATCTTCAGGTGTAAGAGTTTTAAATACTGGTTGTCCTTTTACAGGAGTAAGTTGTAGTAGATCTCCAAAAAGTATGACGTGTTTTCCTCCAAATAACATGTTGTACTCTGTTTTATGAATTTGCTGCATTCTTAAATGCACAAAGGCAAGCATTAAGTTTGATACCATGCTTACCTCATCAATATTAAGAAGTTTCATTTTCTTTAAGAGTCTTGAAACTTCACAACAAGCTTCTCCAGCTTCTCCAGATAGCTTGTGGTATTCCAATTTGTTTTCATGCTCTACTGGAAGCATTAGTAAACGATGAAAAGTAATTCCTTTAATATTGTGTGCTGCCAACCCAGTTGGAGCAGTGACAACACAAGGCAAATGTGACTACGTTTTTTTCTGTAGAAAAGTTGTAATTACTTTAATTAAAAAACATTTTCCTGTTCCAGCTTGTCTACTCACGTACATTTGGATAGGTTGAAATGACATGTATGAGCACTCTTTCTTTTTATGAAGTAATCCATGGTCAATCTGTTCTCTAACATGCTCATATATTTGTTTTTGCTCAACATTTAGTTGTTCTTCCAAGTTTCCTGAGTTTGTTACATCTTCTTGAGCTTGATACATTGTTGTTTCCATCTCATCCATTGCAATTGCTGCTTCATTTTGAACAATGGTTTCTCCTAGTGAATCCTGACTCAATGGAGCAGACGTTTGACTGTCTTGAGAACTGTTTTTAGCAATCTCAGCTGAAATTGTAGCTTCTTGCTCAATTTAGTCGTTCAACATTTTCACATAATTTGCAAAAACAGGAAATTCTATAGTATCTTTAGTAGCGTTGAATGAATCTTTGTAGCTCCGAAAATCTCCAAGTAATTCCAATTCTGAACGCCACGGCTTGAAGAGTTGCAAAAGAGCTAAATAGTAAAATTGCATTTTGTCAGGAGTATTGCAACTCAGTTTTCGATGATTATTCAAATGCCCTTTTCTTTGTTTCACCAAACATCCTTCAAAACCAATCACAGTATATATTCCATTGCGATGCTTTCTGTAATATTCTGTTTAAAGTATAGTTTTGCAGCTCTTCATAGAGACAAATGTTCTCAAGATGATGACTTCTATTTGGATAATATGTATCCAACATATTTGTTTTCGCAATATCTGTACTTTTTGGCTCTTTTTCAGCTAAATATTCAATTTCTTGTACAGATTTAAGTACTTGATTTCGTGTTGCAGCAAGACCTAGAGTCACCCAAATGATTTTTCTAGATTTGGAGAATAGACTTGCAGATAATAAGCGATCTGAGCATTCATACGCTCTGATTTCTCGATGAGATAACATCTTCTAACTGTAACTGTATAATTTCATACTTAGACTCTTCTCGTGGGAAATCTCTTCCCACATTTCCTTCAATTCCGTCTTTTCTGATTTTGTTATGTAGGATGTTACATATCGAGCAACAGCAATGGAATTGTCTGCAACGTATTGAATATCCATGTTAGCATTCCACATGGACAGAATAACTGGATTATAATCATTTATATATTTTGACTCTGCACTTCTTCTCAAATTATAGGTATTCTTTGGAGACTTTCTAGTGATGGTATGTCTCAAAGCTGACATAAAACTGTTTACTCTTCCTTTGGATATTACAGGACGTGGAAAACCAAAACGACATTTGGTATAAAACTTTCCTTTGACTTGTAGTTTTGACGACAGTATTTGCCACAACGATGGCTTTGGAATCATAAGACTTGTTGTCTTAAGTTCTTTTCTTCTGTACTTTTGTACTTTTGGGTCTATCACATGTAGCATATTCTTCAATAAAAGACAACACAGTATCATCCAAATCTATTCCGAATTTGGGAGCATCTTTTGCTTGATACTCCTTTCTCCTAAAGAAATCCACAACATCTACAAGAGGAGGCTTTTTTATTGGTGATAAAATACATCATAGCTTTGAATCTATGATTGAAATATCTGGATAAATTAACTAGATCCAAAGAGCACAATTCTCCTTGAGTCTTGTATTCAATATTTACTATATTTGGATTTGCCTCTTGTAGAAATTCAAGTAAATCATCCCAAGCATATTCAGCACAGCTTAGAGTAAGGAACCATGTAGGAGTTCCTAAGTTCCTAAGCATACATTTAAGTTCTCCATAACGACGGTACCAGTACTCATTAGTACCACACTGACGTGCCATGAGATTAATCAGCTGAGATTCCAATACATTATCTTTCTGGTGTACTTTATCCATACATTCCTTTGCCAAAACATTTTGCTGATGTACACCTGTTTTCAATATATGGTTGACTGCATAAGAAAGTCCAGACAAGTCACTCTAAAAAAAAAAGATGAAACAAATACGGAATACAGTGCAAACAATCTTGATGTACGGTATTCAGATGCAGGAATCTGCACAGGTCGTTCATCATATCATCCTCCTTTTCCTGTTGGAAACAACTGAGGGAAACAACGAACTTCCAAGCGTTCTTCCCATACACTCATAGGACTTCCCTTTGCTTCCTTCATTTAGAATAACTCAATAGAATTCCCCATCACTTCTTTCGAATGAAGTGGATAAACACTATAATGCACACAGATTTCTTCAGTTCTGGACATATCCACTTTTTCAATTTGTCCAGTTGACGAGGCAGTATCTTCTTCTAAAGATACATCTTCTTCTCCCACATACACATTTGTATAGTACTAATTATTTTTTACTAGATACATCGTTGCCTTTTTCACTTTCCTAACATCCACTAATTCTTGTCAGATTTTCTTACTCTTAGTAGGAACGCCATTAATTATAATACCTAGAGGTTTATCTTCTACATTTTCTACACCAATTGTTTTAATATTTTTCTTTAAATCTAGAGGCAAATATACAACTCTTCCCTTTAATCCTCTCTGTAAATCTGAAGGAGGCAATTTCCCTGTTTTAGGCTCCATACGAACAATAGCCTGAAAGACATGCACCCATTGAATAAGAATAGACTCATAGGTATTTAAATCTATCAGTTCAGAAGGAATATTTACAAACTCAAAAATATTATGCACAGCTCTAGCAGGCATTTTGTTCTCGTCTAATTTGTTAATCACAATATTTACAAATACGTTGATCAGAACACAAATCAAAACAATTGTCTACGAACAAATAAGTTGCAAATTCCTTCGACTCATTATTATTTTCTTTTTCACTTTTTAAATACAGATCAACAGTCCTAGTCTAATTTTTATAATGAGTTTGTCGATAACAGATACAAGAATAATTTGGCCTTACACCTGAAATCACCTTAAACTTTGTCATTTGTTGCTCAAATTTTTTTGTACTAGAATGTTGTACATTCTCGTTCACATTTCCTTCTATTAATGTATCAGTTTCTGCACTGCGTTGCTCAACACCAAAGTAACTAAACTCAATTTCTTCACAAATTTTCATTACATCTGATACTGATCCAAGCAAAAGAGCACTGTTCAACTTTTTTAACATTACTGCTGGACTTTTTGCATAATACAATGTTCTGACTAATTTCCTCATTTGAGTATGATGTACTGCTAACATCCTAAAATGGTTAAAAAAAACACTTTGACATACTTTTGTAGAAAGACAAGCCAGAGAATGACCTTGCAGACCAGTATTTTCTGTCACTCTGCAGGGGTCTAGTCCTTTTGTTTAACACTTTTTTTAGTATAGTCACGTAAGAAATTACGTAAAAAATCAATAGATTCTACAAATACTACTGCAATTCCAAGTGTACACTGGAGCTAGGACGTCTCCCTAAAATGTTATCAGCTAACACCTCTTTTGCATTTCTGAGAACAATTTTCTCTTTCTGAATAGGACAACCATTTCTAACCTCATAAGCTCGACCAATGGTGTCAACTGCATGCAACAAATCATTAGGCTGAAGATAACTCTCTTCATTAAAAAAAGCCTAATTCACCCATAAAAACATCAAAAATATTAGTTCTGTTAATTAGTCTTCTCCACTTACTTTTGGTCTTCATTAAATGGATTGATTTATCTAGTGATCGAATTCTATTCATTACTAAAATAAATATTTTATTCTTTAATTTGAAAGCCTTCTCAACAATACTTTCAATATGTTTCTTCTTCTTGTAAAATGCTGATTTTCCTTTACATTTCTCACATCCTTTAATAAGTTTACGACAACTCGATTATAAAACATTCTTTTTCTAATTTCCTAAAATTGATTCTTCCTCCTTTTACTATACATTGTTTCTTTAGAACATGATTTCCCATCATTTACGTTTTTTCTCCTGTTTTTCTGTTTTTGTTGCAGATACATTATTTTTATATTTCACATTCTCCACACTATTACTAGTGTTTGATAGCTTCTTTAGAAAATCCTTAGTTCTCTTACCAGTAGATTTTTTTCTTTCTTACCACAGACTGTTGTTCAGGAAAATCTTGTAGATGACTTCTCTTGAAATAATATGCTTTATTACATTTCTTCCTCTTTTCACTTTTTCTAGGCATGATGAATTTCTCTTAGTGTTGATAAATAGAATCTGTTATAACAAATATATATAAAGTTATAAAAATAAATTTATAAAATATACTATTCTATTACTAAACAAATACAATCTACAATGTCTATGTATAGAAAACAAATGTGTAACTGATAACAGAAGTGCATAAATACTGCTTATGAGTTTCAAGAACTACATCTGCAAGAAGAGAACCCGAATGAATTTATAAATGGTTGGATTTTGGAACAGTGAATGGATTATTACATGGTGCTCAATGCATCACTAGAACAGTACAAGGTGACACACAGAGTATTTGCTGCAACATCATGGTAACTAACTGGGGAATTGAAAGTATGAAAGACGAATGTGCACGTAGATATAAGAGTGCATGCAAACAGCATACAGGTTTGAAGTAGTCCTTGTCCTGAGGCCTACTTCGCTACAAGAGTACTTGAGTAATGAATGAATAATTGCAGTACTGTAAGGAGAGTGTCTGAGTGAATCTATAAGTGTTTGAATTCTAGTGCACTGAATTATCAGTACATACCGCTAAATGAGTCACTAAAACAGTGCAAGAGCAATGACAGAATGTTTACTGGAAGTGTAAGGATACAGACTTGGGAATTGAAGGTGTGAAAGACAAGTGTGCAGGTAGATACAAAACTGCATGCTTAGTGCATAGGGATTTAAAGCACTTCATGCCCTAAGGCATACTTTGCTGCATAAGTACTTGGATACTGACTGAATGATTACAGTTCTGCAGGGAGAGTCCCTGACTAACATTATACATTTTTACGTTTAAGCATAGTGAATAGATAAGCACATACTGCTGAATAGATCACTACAATAGTGCAACAGCAGTGACAGAGTGTTTTGTGGAAGATGTTTTCAGCGTTTTTGGAGGTTGGAGCAGCGCACATTTTTCTAAAAGGTTTGCTGCCAGGCTTTTGCCTTCACTTGAAAGTTTGTATCCCAAGAATGGGACATTGAGGTGGGCAATTCTTGATTTTAGTTGAAATTGTAACCTTCAGAGGCAATCCAAGTAATATGGTGTTCACCCTGGTCAATTGCCTGTCCAAGTCATCATCTGTAAGATAGATGTCATTGACATAAGATAATGCCTCATCATCATACATTTGTAGTAACTCTGTTACTCTGGCTGAAAATAGCCCAGGACTGTTCTTGAATCCCTGGGGGAGACGACAGAAGTGACGCTGTGTCCCCATAATTGAGAAAGGGGTAAAGTACCTGCTTTCAGATGCTATATTTTGCAAGAAGAAACCGTTTGAAATATCTAATGTGGTTTTATATTTTTTGCGCACAATGTTATTCATCAGTGCTGCACTGTGTGCATTTTGTACTGCAAAGGTTTTGCAACAAGAATTTCAATGTCTGTAGTCCAAAACTAGACAATATGTATTGTATGGTTTGGAGAGAGGAAACAAAGGATTGTTCATGGATGAGGTGCATGTTTCAATCACCCCTTGGTATTCAAGTTGATCTAGGATCTACCTGTCCTGTTTTTTAGATTCTTGTTTAACCGGATACTGCTTCTGAGCAGTTGGTTGATTTTTTAACTGGATCTTATGGTGAGGAGAATCCTCATCCCATCCCACATGAATTATATATAATGCTGGTGCCTGGTCCACAGCCCATTTTCTGGCATATGTGTATTTTCTATGAATAGGAATATGATTTGAGAAGGCTGACAGGATGATCTCTTTGCCATGTGGGCTCTCTCTGACAAATTCAGGTGGCCAGTCTTTTTCAGCCAGAAGGATGTCATAACCCTTATGGCGGGGATGCCCGCCACCCCCTCCCAACACCAATTCCCAATGGGAGAAGACAGACACAGGTTTGAACTTTTGGAAGGCGGGGGGGAGTTACCCCCCCGGCCGTATTTATTAAAATATGAAATAAAATTTTAAATATTAAATAAAAGTTTCATGAATTATGTACAATTTTACATTTATTACATTTCGATGAAGACATGTTCTTTGGCTAACCTTAACAGATCTCTAATACAAAGGTTTCCTAGCCGAGTCTAGCATCCTGAAAATGCATACATTCTAAATTAAAATTGTACATCCTAGCATTAAGGGCCAAAGGCAAGGTCTTAACCGGTGTCATATCCCTACTACCAAAATCCCGCCCTCACGGTGTGAGTGGCGCATGCGCAGAGGACTTTACCATCATTGCCAACTGTAACTTCCCTTGTCGTGGGGGCCCCCTTTTCACTCGACGCCATCTTAAAGGTCGTTCGAGTTCCCGTGTGGGGTATCTGTAGGAAGGACAGCGTGGACTCCCCCCCATCCCCACACTCTCTATCCGCTGTCGCGGATATACGGCCCCCGGGAAATTCGTAGGAGGGGCATCTAGCCACCTCCCCCCTGGGAGGGGCCTATGGCCGTCTCCCCCTAGGCGACCCATCCTTAGTTAGTGCCACCTCCCCGTGGAAGGGGCCAATGGCCGCCTCCCCCAGGGCGCTCCCATCCATTCTGGGTGGCGCCCCCCTCTAGGGACCTTGAAATTACTGCTCACCGATCATGACCTTACCGCCCGACCAAAAAATAAATACGACAGTTGTTTTACCTACTAAGGGAAGAAAAAATTCTGACATAGCCTTGATGAGTCATCAACTTCACTTTCCTACAAAGGGAAACATTATCCTAAAAGCAGAAGCCACATCATTATGTGAAACATTCCCTTACTTCTCTACAAAGGAAAACAAAGGCCTATACATTTCTTCTAATCAAACTTTATTTAAACAAACATTGCCATAAGGGGCTGGTGGGTGGGTCAAAATTGCCGCTTGTTCCGTCGAGGGCTCACGAGCAACGAGTTGGTGCAGCCTTCAGAGCACAGGAACAAGAGGACACTTCTTCGGATTCCCGCTCTATTCAACCATCTGCGGGAGGGCGGGGACCCTCCTCCGGTACGCCTACTGGGCGTGGTCTTCCGTGCGGGTGTCTAGGACAACCCCTCCTGGGCGGGAAAGGGCGCGCCCCGGCTACGCCACTTCGGGCATACCAGCCGAGCCAAGCCTCCTGCCCAAAATGGTTTCCCGGGGGGATCGGGGCACCCAACCATACGTTCGGGGGGACCGAGTGGTCGCCCCTTTCCATATGGCCGGGATGCCCGCCACCCCCTCCCAACACCAATTCCCAATGGGAGAAGACAGACACAGGTTTGAACTTTTGGAAGGCGGGCGGGAGTTACCCCCCCCCCCCGGCCGTGTTTATTAAAATATGAAACAAAATTTAAAACATTAAATAAAAGTTTCATGAATTATGTACAATTTTACATTTATTACATTTCGATGAAGACATGTTCTTTGGCTAACCTTAACAGATCTCTAATACAAAGGTTTCCTAGCCGAGTCTAGCATCCTGAAAATGCATACATTCTAAATTAAAATTGTACATCCTAGCATTAAGGGCCAACGGCAAGGTCTTAACCGGTGTCAGATCCCTACTACCAAAATCCCGCCCTCACGGTGTGAGTGGCGCATGCGCAGAGGACTTTACCCTCATTGCCAACTGTAACTTCCCTTGTCGCGGGGGCCCCCTTTTCACTCGACGCCATCTTAAAGGTCGTCCGAGTTCCCGTGTGGGGTATCTGTAGGAAGGACAGCGTGGACTCCCTCCCATCCCCACACTCTCTATCTGCCATCGCGGATATCCGGCCCCCGGGAAATTCATAGGAGGGGCATCTAGCCGCCTCCCCCCTGGGAGGGGCCTATGGCCGTCTCCCCCTAGGCGACCCATCCTTAGTGGGTGCCGCCTCCCCGTGGAAGTGGCCAATGGCTGCCTCCCCCCGGGCGCTCCCATCCATTCTTGGTGGCGCCCCCCTCTAGGGACCTTGAAATTACTGCTCACCGATCATAACCTTACCGCCACAGGCCGGATAGTTGACCGACTATCCGGCCCCCCCACTCCTCCTGAAGGTCATGCTTCCTCAAACCCCTTAGCCATGCTATGAAGTCTCCTATGAGTAAATCATTCCCCTCCCTGGACAGGTGAACCCCATCATTCAGATACATGTGATCACCCCGAATACACCCGTGAGGAATGCTATGCAACTGCGCGGACGGAAACAATTTACCAATTTTATTGTTAACTCTTTTCACTGGGTGGTTCAACGCTGACACTGAAAGGCCCCCCCGCCAAATCTTCCTGGGGATCATGTGGGACCAGGCAATCGTGCACCTCGGGACTTGTCTAGCCAACCAGCTAACAGCCGACAGGATGTGTTCTAATAACACTCGTCTTCCCAGTTTCACCAAGTCATTGCCCCCAAGATGTACTATGACTACAGATGGCGGTGACCTTTGCCGCCCTAAAAGACCCTCAAAAAACGATTGGAATTGGTCAAAACAGAGCCCGCCCTTCCCATGGAAGGTCACTCTGTACCCGTATTCCCCAGATGCGTGAGTCGCGTCACCTGCCTTGAATACGTCCCCGGCGTGCCTCACATATGAGTGGCCCACGACCCATACCACTCTCTCTCCAGTCGGCGATCCTTGACCGCTGATCTCCTGATGCTGGGTCGACTTCCAATTCCGCCCCGCGTGACAGGCTCGCGAAACTGTAATTCAAACAAAAGACAAGAAGCGTGAGTGCATGTCAATTGATCTTTACAACATGTGCAATCGCACATACCTTTTGAAGCAATTCGAGGACCAACGGCCTAGCTGTTTTACTTCCTCCGCTCTCTGACCCCGGGCTGTAGCCTCAGTAGCAGCCCCTATCCTAAATGAGTGGGTCCCAAAATCGCACGGGTCCATGACCGCGGCAGCGATTGACAGTGCTAGCACTCTCTGAAACTGAAATCTCGTCAGTGGGGTGCCATCCTTGTGCCTAAGCAAACTCCCCCCCCATGTAGCCGTCCTCAGTGCCAATTATTCCTCTAAACACTTTATCGGACAAGTGGGGGACCCTCGTGCGCGCTGCATGATAACACTATCTCCCATAGCTCCCTGGTCAGTCTTGGACCTGGCTATCGAGATTACCATCGAATCACCCCTTATTTGGACGTGATCCCTGCCCCAGCCTCCCTCCATATCCTTCTTGTTCCTTGTGACGAGTTCGCTCACTCGCATAGCCCCATGGAATGCCAAGGCGAAAGCTGCCCAGAACAGAACTGCTTTGAAAAGGGAGGAGCACGTCTCATCCAGCTTTGCTAAAAGTAGAGACAATCTGTCTAAACCAATCGGGCACCTCGTATCCTGCTTGCGACCCTCGAGGCGTTGCCAGCCGCGGAGTGCCTTCCTAACCAAAAAGGAACCCGTCGGGTCTCTTATGCCATGCACCTGTGCCATGAATGAAATGGCCGCCCTATGTCTATTGGCCGTTGCCGCTGATCGGCCTTCTCTGTGCAGCGCTACCAGGAACCCCAGGAAGGATTCCTCCTGACCCCAGCTCTGTCTCCCTGTTGGACCCAAAAATGTGCAGTAGGAACGAAACGCTCCTTCGTATGCCTTCCTTGTCCTGGGAGCTAAGCTGGCTGCCACGAGGTCTTGTAATCTGGGGCACCGATTAGCCATAGTGCTTCGGGGAACGGTGCCGCCACTAGGTCGCTGTGGGTAGATAGCCCCTTAAAGCCTGCATGTGTGAACGAGAGAGTGCATCAGCTGCATAATTCAGTACGCCTGGCACATGTTTTGCCCTGAACTGTACATTCAATCTCATGCAACGTAATACAATTTCTTTCAACAATCTCAAGATCCACTTGCAGCGGGCTGCCTGCTGGTTAATGCACTCAACCACAGTCATATTATCAGACCAAAACACCACCGAGCGGTCCCTGAAGTCGTCTGGCCATGCCATCAGAGCAACTCAAATGGGGAATAGCTCCAAGAACCCAATGTTACATGTCAGACCGCTGGAGTGCCACCACGTAGGCCATACTTGCGCCGACCATCGGTTACCAAAGATGGCGCCAAATCCCACGCTCCCAGCTGAGTCAGTCCACAAACCTAGTTCATCCGAAGATGCTGGTGGCTTGTTCCACACAACTCGACCATTGAAGTCCGCCAGAAATGCCAACCAAATGCGCATATCCTGGCGAACCTCTGCCGACAGTCTCGTACGGTGGTGTCCCTCCTTGAGACCAACCATAGCTTGTGCAATAGAGCGTGAGAAGGGGCGGGCCATTGGTATCACCCTTAAGGCAAAGTTAAGCTGACCCACTGTTTGCTGTAACTGGTGCAGGGTCACTTTCTCCTTGCCCAGGCGTTGTGTCAAGGAAGCCCTAAACTTGGCCACCTTTTCCATCGGTAAACGGAAACATCCTTCCACAGAATCGAGCTCAATTCCCAGAAACTCCAGTGAAGTAGATGGTCCAACCGTCTTACCTGGTGCCAATGGGACTCCGAACTCCCGCATGAGGATGCAGAAGTCCTGCAGCGCCTGCGCACATTTCGTATCGCCGGCTGCTCCCAAGAACAGGAAGTCATCCAGATAGTGCCTAACATGCCTATGCCCTGTGGCCTCGGTGAATGCCCACTCTAAAAAACAGCTGAACATTTCAAAATAGGCACAAGAAATGGAGCAACCCATAGGCATGCATTTATCCATGTAATAACTCCCCTGAAACGCAAAACCTAGCAAGCGCCGATCTCGCGGGTGTACCGGGAGCAACCGGAATGCCGATTCGATGTCCGATTTCGCCATCAGTGCTCCGGGGCCCAGGTGATTTAACATGGCAACGGCATCGTCGAACGATGCGTACCGCACCGAACAAATATCTGGGTCAATGGCTTCGTTCACCGAAGAACCCTTTGGGGCAGACAAGTTGTGAATGAGTTTAAACTCCCCTGGGTCTTTCTTTGGGACCACCCCTAGTGGGGAACACACGAAATCCGCCACCGGCGGGCGATGAAAAGGCCCCGCCACCCGCCCCAAGCTGACTTCTTTGGAAATTTTTCTTGCAGCTACGCTTGGGTTATGTTGGATAGATAACTGATTTTTACAAAAAGAGTCCCCCCGAAAATCCCCCACCGGGATGTTGAAGCCATATAGGAATCCATTCCTCAACACCCCGGCGGATACATGATCAGGGTATTTGTTCAGCCAAGGAGTCAGAGCCATGATATCGACAGGTGTAGGCAATCGGTTACAAAGCATCACCTCACTCTTGCTTAGACCCCCTTTTCCTCCCGTTCCGCTGTTTTTAGATCTACAGCTACTCTCCGGGTGTGAGGAGTTCCCACAGCCCGCACACGCATGCCTGAACCTACATGTTCCCTGGGGCCTGCTACAGTTGCCTCTATTGAAGCCCCAACAAACCCCCCGCTTGCCGCCATTCCCGCCGGTCTTGGGCTGATATTCCCCACCGGCGCCCGCTCGAAAGGGCACCGCAGGCTTTTGGCGAACTGACCCCGACCCGCTCCCGCCCGGCAAGGACGTACCTGCTGCCCCAGGCAAGAGCTGCTTGTGCCATGACACCGAGTCGAGGCAATCCCAGGTCAAAGTTGCATCAAACTCTTTCGCTTTTCGGAATTTCATATCGTATCCTTTCCACTCGTCCCCCTCATACATGGTATAAAAATCCATAATCCTATTCTGATAACAGGTCAACTCGGTCATGACTTCCGGCTTTCGTTCCCCCATGACTGCCGTAAATATCGAAAAGGCCTTTACCCAATTTGCTACAGTCTCATCGACCCTAAATTCCGCCATCTTGGCCCGCCATACACTGGGGTACCATAAATCCTTCTGGGATTTTGCATATTCCATCTCGCGATCGTCAGTCAACAATGAAAACATATTCACATATTTATCCCCCCATATCAGTTCCTTTGTGGCCGCAGGGATGTGCTGGGCCACCCTTTCGCGCCTTGAAGGTAATGAACCCTTCCCTGCCATTGGCAATGTGTGCTTACCAGGTTCGACCGTCGTGTCTGCCGCCTTTTCCCGGCTAACCGCAGGTCCTCCCGGCGCCACCTGTGGGGGAACAAGAGGAACATTCGCCGTCGCGGCCTCTCTCGACTACCGTAACTGCTCGATTATTAGTCTAGCCTCCTCGGCCGGGTCCCCCGCGGCCACTGCCCCCCCGCTTTCTTCTTGAGCCAGGGAAACACTGCCGCTAACTGGATGGCCAGTTCCGGGGGCATCTCCTCGTCATTAATAGGGGTAATTACAACTGGGATTGGTAAACCTATATCTGGGTTTGGTACCGGGCTGTCCGCCGGTGTGATGGGGGTGACTGGGGCTACCTCAGGAACCGGATCTTCCCCAGAAACCGCCCTCCTCTTAACACGCTTCCCCTACCCTCAGGGACGACTCCCGGCAAGGCCGGGCCTATTACCTTCTTAGGACGGCCTGAGCTGTTCTGGGCCGCTAACTGTTTTTTAACTTCGGCCAAACCCCGACCGATCGAGTCAACTTTACCGAGCTTTCGGTCCATGATCGCCATTCGGTTCGACAAGGTGCGCAATACCTTCTCCAACTCGGAGCCCTTTCCTGCTTTCTTGCCGGCCATAGCTTCGTGTACTCTGCGCCAGTTGATCAACAAGGTCCTGGATCCTTCGTACTCCAAATAACTGAAAGAGAAACAACAAGATTACAAGTTCTCAAAATTGCCGCTTGTTCCGTCGAGGGCTCACGAGCAACGAGTTGGTGCAGCCTTCAGAGCACAGGAACAAGAGGACGCTTCTTCGGATTCCCGCTCTATTTATCCATCTGCGGGAGGGCGGCGACCCTCCTCCGGTACGCCTACTGGGCGTGGTCTTCCATGCGGGTGTCTAGGACAACCCCTCCTGGGCAGGTAAGGGCGTGCCCCGGCTACGCCACTTCGGGCATACCAGCCGAGCCACGCCTCCCGCCCAAAATGGTTTCCCGGGGGGATCGGGGTACCCAATCATACGTTCGGGGGGACCAAGTGGTCGCCCCTTTCCATATGTGCTTTTATTTTCCTAGTTATGTTGCCCCCTTTCCGGAGTGTTACTTCATATAACTTATGTGGTACACTAACCTTGGTATCTGCAGTTTCAACCTGAATGCATTCATTCAGGTCCACTGTATCCAGATGATTCTTGCGAGCTATGGTAAACTCTGCTGCGCTGTCCAGCTTTGTCTGGGCCCACTCCCCGTTCTTGAGTTGTGTCCTTAAGATCCTCGGCATGTCTGATTTTAAGACTTGCTACCTTCTTTTTGGCAAATTGAGTTTTCTTATTTTTTGGAACATGTTGATTGTCTTTGGACTTCACGCATTCTTCCTTGTATTCTGATCGTCCTCTTCTTTTGGATTTCTGTGAGAAAGTCTGAAAGGTACCAGAGGAACGTGTATCAGTATCTTGATATCTATCATGTTTTCTAAAATGTTCCCTGTTTCTGAGGTTATACCTCTTTTCAGAGGGCTCCTTTGAGGAGACCTTCCTCTTGATTGAGAGCGCTTCTCATTTGGAAGTGTATGTCTAGTATTTTCCCACTTATTTTTAGGAGTAGTGAGAGTGTTTTTAATAAAAACATTTTCAGGATTTTCTGTTAGTTGATGTTTACTGTTTTCCCTCCTAAACTATCTCTTCCTAGTTCTTCATAGGATTTTTCTATTATTCTGGCCAGTTCATACGGTTGCTCAGTTACATCAAGTTATTTTATTTTTTGGCAGATTGCCACGGATGCTGCTTCACCTTTGATATTTTCTAATATAATAGCTGATACCGAACAGATTGTTAATATCCTGTGTTTCTCATGAGGTGTACTATTGGGAAATACTGCCTCGATCTGAGTAATTTTTTGAGCTAACCAGAATGGAATTTGTTCCCTTTTTGTGAGTCATTTACCAATGACTGATTGTATAGTCTGTGGTGTAATTTTGTTTGTGTTTCCTTGATGAAGGGTTTGCTGTGGAATTCTTATAGCAGGTTGGACTTTTAGAGTCCACGTGACATATTGTGCCAATTGTCTTTGTATAATTGTTTCAGCTGAGCTAACAGTTCTACATCTGTCGTTCTTTCAATGTCTGGATGTGGTGTATAGCTAGCTAGTACCGGCCATGTTGCTCCTGGTCTACCTAGTTGACCGAGCCTGGTAATGTGATGTTGATGTTGTTGGGCGCCTTTAAACCAGTGCTGATGCTCTTGGTAAGTTAGTGGAATTTCAATGTCCTTGAAAGGAATGCATTCTGCTGGAGGTTCCGCTATCTTATAGAAGTGGAACACATTTGTTGTTGGATTTGCTTGTGGAAAGATAATCCATGAATAGAATACCTCTGTCTGTGATAATCATGTGCCTCTATGACAAAAATTACCCTACCACCTCTCGGTGATAGGCCATTTTCTATAAGCTTTATAGCTATGGTTTTCCTTACATTTTACGGGATGATTATAGCATCCGCGTCATTTTGTTGGAAACCTGTAAGGTCTAAACCCTGTCGGGTTGTAGATGCTGGAGTTTCACTGGCCCCGGGATTATCGTCATCGGCCATTTTGTTAAAAGTTTTGCAGAGCAAGTTTCAAGGAAACAAAGATAAGGTGCACAATATTTTGGAACACTGTATCCTTCAACGTTGAACAAAACCAAAAACCAATACATAGGATTTTTCGTCCTACTCAGTAAAGGCGGATTATATCATTTGACCCACTCCAGATGTCTATTGGAGTATTTTACAGGGAAAAAGGGGTCTCTGTGAAAAGCACAACTGAGTTACGCTAGTATCTAACGTTAAATTAGTGCCTTACCAAACGTTGATTGAGAAACAGTGCCCAACCCAAAATACCCTTGAGGGCTTGGGTAATTAAATGAAAGGGTAAAAGTGCCGTCAAGGGAGTTTGTTTGAATGACAATTAGTGGTTTAAACTGACTTGATAGGATGAGTTAATGATCCTTTTGTGAAATTAATTCATCAGAAATTAAATAATTGATAATATATAGTCATTGATCAAAAACACATATACAAAACATGAATAACAAACACAAAGGTGTATTGGAAAAAATAATTCATCAAATAGTTAAAAGGTCGATAATTTCATATACAGATAAAGTTAATTAAAAAATAATGAGGTCTGCAGGTACAAAAAAGATACATTGACAAGTGGCTCAACAGAACCTAAATACACCTATCCAAAATCAATATAAATATAAATGGGACAGAAGGTGGATGAGGTGGAGGTCGACGCTTCGGTCTCCTAAATACAACTTTCCGAGACCATCTTCAGGACAGTTGTCAATTGTGAACTGTATAAAAGACCAATGTAATCTCAATTTGACAGCCGCATATGATTGATCATCTCATATGTAAACCTTTCGTGTGGGGCAGAGTCAATCTGAGCAGCTCCTAATGTTATCGCCGCCTGTTACTTAAATTCAGGTAAAGACAGGGTCATAGAAATCGATGTCAAGCGTCGGTAATCTATCTCTCCGTGTTGGATATCCTTCAGATAGATATCAGTAGCGTTATCATCAAGGGTCACGAGAGTTAAACGAATTTAAGGGAGAATCTGGACACAACAACAGGGTCAGTTGAAGTTGTGACGAGTTTTCTATGAAAGATACGATTACTCTAATGTCTGTACATCAATAGCGGCAATGCGGGCAGCAAGCAGAATGCTTGGGCACCATGTAGTGTAGTTCCTTTATTCCCAATAGGATCTGCGCATTGGAATAATATATCCTATAAATGTGACGTAGGACTTATGTCTACTAGGTTGCAATCGAATGTATTAAACTTAATTGTGAGTGCCAGCTAGCTCAGAGGTCACTAGAAACTTTCTTGAGTTCACAAGAAGGGATTTAGTTTCTGACAACTGCATAAACATGACAACTTTGTTTCCTCAAGATAAAAATGATCTTCAGAGTCGTGGAAACAATAGATAGATATTTTACTCAGTCATTCGTGCACGCTTCGTTTCACCAGAGGTGCTGAGAAATAGATATATGGCCGGTTTCAATAAAAGTATTTATTGAACAGTCTTCTTTCTCAAGCAGAAGAAATTACCTGCTACAATCGTGATACTGGTTGCACAGTATAATGCGTACAGTAAGAAGAGTAGTGTAAGAAAATACTGTTAAAGCATTGTTTGGTTCCTAGACCATAGATAAATCTATATATATGAAAACGAAAGTATGTCTGTCTGTCTGTTTGTCCTTTATGCATTACTACACCATTCATCCGATCACCATGAAACTTTAGGAAGTTGTTGAGTACACTTCCACGAAGGTTTCTGTCACAAAATTAATTTTAATATCGGCCCCCCAGGGCCCTCATAATCTTTCGAATACTGAAATAGACAGCGAATTTGCGAGCATCGTCAACAGTTATGACCCCCAAATGGAAATCGTTTGGTCAATCTACATCATAAGCATGAAAGAAAAAGGCATTACGAGCTTCAGAAACAGACGAGCAACGGGAAGCAAGATTAGAAGCTGTTCGAATACAAACTGCTCAAGCCCGTAATTCTCAAACGAACGATCAACGAGAATCAAGATTGGAAGCCGATCAAGTACGCACTGCTCAAGCCCACTCGAATGAAACAGGAGAGCAACCAGAATCAAGATTGGAAAAAGATCAGTGACGCACTGCTCAAGCCCGCTCGAATGAAACAGGAGAGCAACCAGAATCAAGATTGGACGCACTGTTCAAGCCAGACTTAGAAATGTTTTCAAAGATAAAATGAATCAGTTTCAATAACAATGACACAATGTAAATTTAATGTTTTCATAACGAATTTCCTTGAATTTTCTTTCTTCTGAGATCGCAGCAACACGTGACCGGTAAGCTAGTACATACATAAATAACAAAGGCTAACACGTACTCAACTGGTTCTTCTAAAATACGCCTACCCCGATGTACCCAACCTAAGTCTGGTACGAGGGAGAAGTAAGTGTGGTGTAGCATAAGTGTAGTATTCTTTTTGCCAAAAATCTATCCAAGATTTCTCTTAGGGTCTAATCAGCTCCGTACCTTGGTTTAGAATGAAGGAGGTCAGTCTCAGGACTCGATTTCCCAACAGCACGCAAGGGTAGCTCAGAAACATTGGAGCTGGATTTCTCGGCAAGAGGAAAGACAGCGTCTTTCTCAGTGTGTCTGCTGGAGGGTCAGCTTCCTTTGGCACTTGCTGTAGCAGGATGCGTCAGGCAAGTAGATAGTCGAACTGCTCCAAACCACTGTGTGTTTGCTATGGCAAGTGTGGGCTTATTTATACCTTGAAGGTGCCGAGTTTGACGTAAAGGTGGACATAATAACGTCATCAAAGTGTACCAGTTCTTTCAAAACTCCATGAGTTCTTGGACAAATCAATATTCAAGCAAGGGGAAGTCCCTAGCTGCTGAAGCCGAGTTTTCCAAGAAATCGGTGTGGATTTTTGGAACTAGTGGAAGTAGCCATGCCGTATTTGGACTGCATGAGCTATGTCTAAATATGGTTATGATGTCTATGCCTATATAAGGATATTGGGATTTATACCTGTATAAGGGAATGAATCGGGAAAATTACACGAGGGTCCTAAAATGCTATAAAACAGACTTGCTTCTTATACATTGTTGTAGAGGGCAACCGTTCTCTACATATGTTGCAATACTAAAAACACTCACTTTTTCATCATATGCAACATTTAAAAGTATGTTTGATTGTTTCCGTCTTTTTTCACAAGGACATCACATCAGTCCAACAAGAACCGGCTATTTATTTCTACAATGAGCAGATTGCCCCATATATATATATATATATATATTTTTTTTTTCCCTTACTATTTTTCTCCTACAATTCCTTTACCATTCTTTTAAAATTAACCGGTTGGGCATTAGCCAGCCCTCAATTCTTTTTTTAAAAAAAACAAGACGCAGTGTTCTCACTTCTCAAAAGACCGGTGCCCAGGGAGCGGTCTTTTTTTCACTTCACATCCAGTGCCGGACTAGGAACAGAAACCGACTCTGGCAAACTGCTCAGCTGCCACCCCCCGCCCTCCCCCCTCCTGTGAGGGGGAGTGCAGCCGAGCAGTTTGCGAGGGCCGGTTTCGGCCGATTTTGTTACCAAGGGCTGAAATTGCCGACCCCCGGTAACAAAAACGGTCCCCCAGGGGCCTGAAACCGGCCCCCATCTTAGCGGCCTAACGGGGAAACGCCCGGTGCCCGCTATGGCCAGTCCGGCCCTGTTTACATCAGTCCTCGCTCAACCAGGAAGCAATGTTTCATTCATCAGAGCAATGGTACAGATAGAACAGCCATTTTCTATGAGCTACGCTCTAGCTCTTTTCGAGAATCAGTTTCCCTGGTTTTCCCTACCAAACCAGATACAAACCGTATGGCAATGCATTGAATGCCTTCCACGGAGCAGCACGGAGGTAGTATAGCGAGGGCATATTCTTCTTCACTTGAGTAAGACTGAAGCCAAGTCTTTAAACACAGCTTGTTTGTTTCCTGAGCAACATAGTGAGATCGTTAAATACTGAACAGCTTGTGACTTCTTGTTCCCAAACAGGGTTTATTCTCAAGACATACTCCCCTCCGGTGCAAGCTCATGAAGCCTGGTTACCACTCCAGATAATGTATGTACCAAACCACCAGTATGTTAAAAGCTGAAAGAACACTGCCTATATTTGAAATCCATACCAACAAGAAAGCACCACTTCATTCAGTATGTCTGCACAGCTTGAAGTACTTACTTTTCCCAAACAGCGCCCTCGAGTTTCCAGCTATGAGGAATATGCTTGTGTGTATGTGTATGTGTATGTTTGTTTCTGTCCTTTTTTAAGTGTCTGTTTGGAGTATAACAATACAACATTTCTTTACAAAGGAGGCTTTAGGGTAACATGGCAACCGCAGCGTAAACGGCCACGGATGCACCTCTCCAGGGCTCTGTATGGCGATGGATCAGTGAAGCTCGGAATGACCCTGCACCCCCGACCCCCCGACTCTGATCCTATTTCTGCTATGAGTACCCTATATCCGAAGTGATCGTATCTGTACCTTTTTGAAGTTTTCGCAGTTTTTTGCCATTTCTGTGGTTCTTCCGATTTGTTTAGCCCCCCCCCTCCCTTTTCGGCGCCTCAGCGTTCTCAAGTCTGCTAGCGGTTATGTGGGGGGAGTCTATGGTGAGCTCAGCAGTTGCAGAGGTTGACGCTCTAGTGTTTTTCTGTTCCAGCGACCCATTCAAGAGCAGATGTCTGTCTCGGATTTCGTCCGGATGCCCTAAGATTGGGTTGGCGTTTGAAGGTCACCGGTAGTGAGTGGAGGTGGAGGCGGAGTGGCTCCCTTTTCTGGTCATTGGGCAGCGGCAACAGAAGACCACACAAACCTGGGAGTGTGTGGTACTCGGAGCAGGTAGGAGGGGAGATTAAGGGGTTTTATGGAGCCTTTGGAGAGAACCGCTGGGATCACAAACATGTAGATCTATGTTTCCATTTCAAATTACACTCTAAAGATGCACCAGCTATGGAGGCAGGGGGCATTATATGTAACGTTTTTCTGGACTGTATGGAGAAGGGCACTGATGTACAAGAGGGAAAATCCCCCCCCCCCTACTAACAGGGTACTCACTGCAGGCAAGGGCGGCTCATTTTTCTTTGAATAAGCTGATTATTGAATCAAACCTACCACAACGAATTTCTCCTCCTGTGGCGGAAATAAAACTATCTGCGAAACAGTGTAAGCAGGCGGGGTGGCACCGGTCAAGTAACTACTCCTACTAAACGTAAGGCTCAGAGAGGCAAGGGGAAAGTGCGGGATAAAAAAGCACTTTGTCTAAATCTAAAATAACCCCGTCATTGAAAACCTTTTATCAGGTTATGTCTCTGTCTACTGCTAAAGTATTACCGCCACCCTTCCCACCCCCAGTAGCAGTAGCAGAAGGGGTTTTGGGAGATATGTCTGAGTCGAATTCTCCATCTATGGTGGCTCAGAATGCCTCTTTAAAATATATACCCACACTTGCAACCAAAGGAACTAAGAGCCCAAGGACTAATCAGAATAAGTAGAAGAGTCTTCCGGAAAATATCATTGTCTTGAATTTAGACGAACAAGCGGATTCTACTGACCTCACTATGTCTTTAGATAACAATACTGTAGAGGTCCACCCAGTCATAGCCCTTTCGAATAGATACTCTGTATTGGATCAAGGGTAGGGCTCTGTCTCGGCTCTAGATCCAGTTCATGCTATTGCCTCTGCCCCTGATAATAGGGAAGAAATGGGATTCGTTCAGGTCGGGGAAAGTGAAGGTGGCAGAGACAAAGAGTGCCAAAAGATACTGACGGAAGGGAGTCTTTACAGGTCGGGTAGTAAAATTCTTCCTTCCTTATCTTCAAAGGCTCATGAGACCCTGATATTAAGCTCGAACTCTGGTTCGGATTCACGCTCTCACTCTTAGTGGACATTCTTCTTGCTCTGAAAGAGGAAATGGCAAAGAGATTCACAGTCTCAGAAGCAAATCAAGCTGAGTTGGCAAATAGGTTTTTAGTCTCAGAGACAAATCAGGCTGCCATTAAGTCTTCATGTGAGATCTTAGCCGAGAAGCTTGAAGAAGTCACCACAAGGACAGAGGCAAATGAGGTTGAGATCCCAAAGATGAAGAGTGCAATAGAGACTTCCTCTTTCCGGCTACAGATATTAGCCATGCAAAACAAAGAGCTCAAAGATGACTTGGAAAGACTTGAGAACCATTCGCGTAAAAATAATTTGACATTTTTAAATGTACCACATGCAATAGAGGGAGAGGTTATAAAGGGGTTCGTAATCTCATTATTGAAAGGGACTGTATCTGAGGCCCTCCCCAATGTGGATTTAAAAAATTAAATCCAGAGGATCCAGAGAGATCCCTTTAAAAGGATCCGGTAAGGCAGAAACCATGGAAGATATTGGTGAACTTTCTCTCCTACTCGGTTAAACAGCAGAATTTATCGGCAGCCTTAAAAGCAGGCACCATACCTTCTCCTTTTACTGATTTGCCTCCATTTACTTTTTCCATCAGGTCCGATATTTCACATATAACAGCCGAAAGACAGTGGGAGTTGGGAGAGACTGGCAGAATTAAATAGTCTTGGGGCAAAGGATCAATTAAGGTTCCCAGCTATACTGCGAGTTATGTGGAATAACCATATGCATATGATTCGGACCACTGATGAGGCAGATGCACTCATAACTAAGATTCAGGATGAAAAACAGGGGGTGTTTTAAGGGATATTGCTATTATGAAAGTTCACTCTTTCCATCGCAAAGGTCTATTTTCTTTATGTTTATAATCATAGAGCCTAGAGGGAGGTGGGACCCGAATAGGTTTCGACCTATTGGAAGGGAGGGTTCCTCAGGGTGATTGAGAGTTGGGGGGACACAGGGGTTGGGATGGGAAAGGGGGGCTTTGGGAGGGAGGGGAAGGGAAGCACGGAGGGTGGCACTAGGTAGTGGCAAATAGGTAAACAACTGTCCTCATTTCACAAATCAGATGATATCCGTATAAGTAGACTAGCTAGAGAACAACTTCAACATGTAGACAAGACCCACTTAAGCTGTATAAGATAAATATAAAATGAAGGGGGTCATAATATTCACTTTATATCCTGGAACCTGAACGGCCTGAGATGCCCAAGGAGGCAAAGATTAATATTTAAATACTTAGAGCTATCCTCTGCGCATGTGTGTCTGTTACAAGAGACGCATTTGAACAGAGCAGAGTCTGAATCAGTTTTTTCAAAAAGTCCCTGGCTTCAATGTTTTTGTTATTCCCAGCAAACATTGAATATATGTGGAGTCGCCATCTTGGTAAAAAAAGGAATCACTTGAACAATAAGATCAATCCAGATAGATCAAACAGGTAGATGGATTATTGCACTGTTGGATTTTGAGGTAGAGAAGTTGATTTGCTCCTCTTACTATGGCCCTAATGCGGATGACTTCTCCTTCCTAGTTAAGTTGCAAGACAGGTTAATAATGGTAAATCCCCTAATTATTATAGGGGGGATTTTAGTGTGAGGCTCAACCCAGTGAAGGACAGATCTAATGTAAGTCGCGCTATTTGGACCCCGAGATCCTGCAGGGTTATGAAAAATCTACTATCTAACATCAACCTGGTAGATTTATGGAGAGCAAAGATGGGGGATGTGGATGGGTTCACATTTTGCTGTAAAAAAAATCACATCTCCAGAATTGATTATGTCTTCGTAAATAGCGAGAATACAGAGAATGTTATCAACATTACTGTATCTCCAAGTCATCTATCTGACCATGCACCCTTAGCTTTTCTATATTCCACAAGGATAAAACCTCAAGAAATCAGATGGACCCTAAGTAGGTCAATGCTTTTGGACCCCGGAATTACACAAGCAATTAAAAAATCCTCCTTGGAGTTTTTCTTTTTCAATCTTGGGTCCGCTTCGGAAGAGGCTGTTTGGGATGCCTACAAGCAAAATTAAGGGGGTTCTTATGTAGCTTGATACTTTCTAAGAATAAGCGTAATGCTTTAGACTATAGACGCTAGAGGAAAGAGTTTCTTCCTTTGAAGAAGAAAGAAGTCATATTGGTCAGGATAGGGCTAGAGACTTTGCACGGATAGAGGATAAACTTGAGGAGGCTGTGATCTACAATCCTATCTGGATCAGAAATGTAAGGCACAGTGGAAGGTTCGTATTATGGAAATCTTTGAATATGGAGAGAGAGCTTACACCTTATTGGCGTGTAAGGCATTAATTGATAGGGCAAAGAAAAATATTAGCGAACTTATAATTGGTAATGTCGGAACTAAATCTAGTGAGCCGGCAACTATGCAGAATTGCCTTCTTTCTCGTTTCGCGAATCTTTATAAAGAAGATATTGATCCCTCACAAGAAGCAATGCGATTGTGGCTGAAGGATAAAACTATGCCTGTCCTTACAGATACAACTCCAGGCCTTGATGCTCTTCCTAGCGAAATTTATAAAGATCTGGTGGATGAACTTCTGCCCGTACTCCATAAAATATTTAACATGGTATATAGCTCCGCAGGGAAGGTCCCTAGTTCATGGAAAAGGGCCACAATAGTGTTGATATTGAAGCCTGGGAAGGATCCCTTGCTGCCAGACTCTTATCGCCTTATGTCCCTTCTGAATGCTGATTATAAGATCTTTATGAGCATTTTAGCAGGGAGATTGGGTAAAATTGCACCATGCCTGATCAATACTGATCAAAAAGGCTTTATGCCCGGGAGAGTCATTCAGGAGTAAGCCCAACAATTAATCAGCAACATCGACCTAGCAGAAAATAGGGGGATGCTTTGGCAGTAGTGGCATTAGATGCCGCTAAGGTCTTTGACCGGGTCTGCTGGAAAAACCTATGGGCAGTGTTGAAGGGCATAGATATGGGTCCGATTTTTGTTCGGACCTTAAAAAACTGTTATAATGGTGCCTCGGCAAAAATCTTAATCAATGTTTTTTTGACCTCTAGCTTCAAAATCCACAGAGGAACAAGACAGGGGTGTCCCCGTCTCCCATTTTGTTCAATATTTATATTGAGCCCCTTGCTTAGGCGATCAGGCAGGATAATATAATAAGCCCTTTTTAATCAGGAAACTACCAATGTAAAATTGCTCTATATGCGGATGATGTTATAATCTATACTGCGGATCCTGTTATCTCTATTGCCCATTTAGAAAATCTGTTGTTTGGTGTGATCTCAGGGTATCTGGTCAACTCGAACAAAACAGAGATCATGTGCTGGAATGTGGTCTATAGTCACGGCCCCGTAAGCAATGAGTTTAGGTATTAAGGACTTAAATAAAATACCCCTGATTCATTTAAAAAAAAAATGGAAAAAGACATAGACTTTCTCTTCGCTAGGTGGAAAAACTTCCCTATATCGATCTATGGGAGGGTTAACCTAGTGAATATGTCGGTTTTGCCTAAACTGACCTTCCTTTTTAGTGCGTTCCACAGGACAATATCAAAAAAATCCAGGGGAAGATAGGCAGCTTTATTTGGGGGCAGAAAAGCACCAGACTACCCCGGAAGAAATTACGAAGGAAGCTGTTAAAAGGTGGCCTGGCACTCCCTGACATAAATTTATACCTAATGGCTTTCCAATTTAAGGGCATAAGGATGCTCTTCTTTACTCCGTTGGAAACTTCTTGGGGTAGACTTTTAGGGGAACTTCTGTTAGCCGAGGGCGGTAGTGGGCGAGCGGGGTTTTTATATAAGTTTGGGGCTGCTAGATATTTCAAGCAGGTACGCCTCAAGGTATTAAAAGCGGCTTTGCAGATATGACACAAATAAAGGCGCGACCGCCGAGTGGAGTGTGGGCTGGGGACTACAACTACCGGCAACTTCTGCGGCCGTTGCATCACCCGACAGTGCCAGGAGGTGCATAAAAATGGTGTAAGCCCCTGATGAGTGGAGTAACTCTCTTGACCAGCTGACACGATCTCTGGGCGGTTGCTGCTTGTACTTTTCCCTCTGACATTGGACCCCCCCGCCTACCTCCCACCGTCCCGCTGGTTTCAACATCTAACCGGCGCGACCGCCGAGCGGAGTGCGGGCCGGGGACTACAACAACTACCGTCAACCTCTGCGGCCGTTGCATCACCCGACAGCGCCAGGAGGCGCATAAAAATGGTGTAAGCCCCTGACGAGTGGGGTAACTCTCTTGACCAGCTGACACGATCTCTGGGCGGTCGCTGCTTGTACTTTTCCCTTGGACACCGGATCCCCCTGCCTGCCTCCCGCCGTCCCGCTGGTTTCAACATCTAACTGGCGCGACGGCCGAGCGGAGTGCGGGCCGGGGACTACAACTACCGGCAACCTCTGCGGCCGTTGCATCACCCGACAGTGCCAGGAGGTGCATAAAAATGGTGTAATCCCCGCCTCGCGGGATGCGAGCAGGATGCTGGGTAAAGCCCGGGCAAAGGGCGGGCCCTCTGTAGCCCTCAGGAGCCGAGGGAGGCCGGGCTGGGCCTACTGACTGACATCTTACCCAAAAATAATCGCACTGTAAGGTACTAAGCTTTTATTATTTTCTTGTGTGTGACTACCGGCCTGCTAGCCTGCTAGACTCTTTGGTTGTGCCCCTGTCATCTCGGGATCATCCCTTCACCTAGGCGTGCTTGACTTTGCCCCAGATAATAGCTTCTATACATCATGAACTCGACCTGCACAAAAGAACCAAGTGGCGCTAATAAAGGAACTTTGGACAATTACGTATTCAGGATTTCCTCCGACACCGAAAGGGAGAGCACACTTGCAGAACGACGAGCTGAGCGACGTCGCTCAGTCGAATTGATTAAAAACAAAAACGCTCCTCCCCTGGTCGGTCACAGATAGACAGCTCAAAACACATTAGCTGCCCTACTGATAACGAAGACCCTGATATAACTAACAACAGCATCCCAATCCTCTTACGAGATGTAACTTCTACCCCTGACATAGTCAGCGTATCGCATAGACTAGTTTCACCCTCTCCTTGTAAATCACCACCGGAAATAGAAGTTATACCCAATACGCCCCTTACCTGTAGCAAAGGTCACGCGAAAAAAGCCAAAAAATTCAAATCACCCTAGAGCACAAGGCTCACCGCCAAGGAAAAGAAGAAAAAAAGGGAAAGAACCACAGAGAAAAAAGATTAGCCACACTGACTTTGGTAAATCCGCTAAAGCCCCCACACCAAACACTATGATGACACCCGCAGTTGGCATCCCACCACACCGCCTCAAACTTGAAACTCCCTGTAAGGACTTAATAGAAACAATGGAACACCTAATCAGAGCCTCAACACTGTCACTAATAGAGAGACTGAAAAGAATACAAGATCGGCTCAGAACTTTAGAGGAGACATTAGCAACAAACACAGGGCTAACCAACCATAATGTCAGGCCCGTACCAGTAATCCCGCCCATGGCATTATCCTCAAATTCCATTGCCCAAAAAGAGCCAAAAACTATTGAGGCAAACAAAACAAAACCCCCAAGGCCAGTTACTGATAAACCAATGCATCAGGCCGTACAACACGCAGACAGAGAGGCCCTCAGGAGAGAGAAAATCCCTAACTCAGGAAAGCTACAAAGTAAGCAGGATAGAAAAACCCCACACAGGTTTCAAAAGCCTAGGGGGCATCAAGTGGAATTGCCACTGGAAGCGGTTCCACTGGTGGTGGTCCTTACAGGAGTCCCAATATTAGAAGATGGTAAGAGGAAAAACCACTCCAAGTTAAAAAACAAAACCACGCATTGGCTCAGGCAGAACCGTCCTCTTCCTCCAAACCTAAAGGGCGAGATACTTCACGTTCGCCATCTCCCATGGCTTGGTAGCAGAACAAAGGACAAAAAGGGAGACACAATTGTCATCAACTTCAAGGATCACAGAACAGTTAGTCACATTCTAAACTGGTTTCCAGAAAAGGGCAATAACTCCATCACGCCCTGTGATCTGACTTATTTTTTTCCTAGATCCTCACTGGTTCCCCGACCCAATTTCAGAGCCTATAACTCCAGAGTCAACAATCACTTTCAGGCTAACCACCTAATACCCTCCAAAACCGTTATGCGAGTCATTCGGGTCTGGAGGGAGTTGATTGACTGCACCATAAGTCTACATCACATGACACTCCTAGCAGTAATTCGGCCGCCCCCCCTAAAAACATCGAGTCAAATCGTATTTTTAATTTCCATGAGCCCCAGATAAAACACACTGAGCCCCAGGTCACACCCAATGACCTGGTGACCAGAACTACTGGAACCAATCAACCCCCTTATGCCGCCGATCCTCTACAGGACATAAATACCATCCCAACAAATATAGGGAAAGGGAGGTCTAAAGAGAGAGAAACCAGGCCTTTCATTCTCGCCTCATTCTGGAACATAGCAGGGCAACGTACTAAAACCTCAATCCAAGAGTGGACGACATATACTTCCAACTTCAACGTCATAGCCCTACAAGAGACATGGTTACTCGACGCAATACATATTGCAGGGTTTAAAACCTATTTTTCACCAGCTAAACCTTCGACCTCAGGATGAGCAAAGGAAGGTCTAACCATTTACGTCTCCAATCTCCTGAAAGCGATGGAAGTAGTCACCATAAAACTTGAGCCCACCTTTCAGATTCTTGCCCTAACTTTAAACAACAGGGACAAGTTCCTTATAGTGAACTACTATAACAATCTTCCGGAGAAAGAGGCAATAAACCTGGCATCCTCGATCCGCTCTATCCTGCTAACATACGCAAAGAAGTCTACCAGAGAAGAAGTGATAATCTGGGGGGGGGATTTCAACTTGGGACCTTGTCTAGCTGGCAATGACAACATCTAGCTGGCAATGACAACACCTGTGGCATCCGTGACGAAAGGGACAACCCAATATCTCATTTTAGACACTCTACTCTCGGAAGCCATCTCAACGAAATTTTGTTTGAGTTAAATCTTGTCCAAGCAAACAACCTGCAAAACGAGATGTCAACATTAGCCCCCACATTTCACGGGCAGAGTCACCAAACAACAATAGATTATATCTTGGTTTCAAATGGGGAGAGGATAAGGGAAACACTATTTTCCAGGCACACCATCGCCCTGAGTGACCAATACCCACTCAGCATCTCTTTCCCATTAGTTTGTAATTCCAAAGATAATCTTGGTTCCATTTTAGATCAAAATAATTTGATGCTGAACAGATTAAATGGATATGCACTGAAATGGGGGAAAGTAGACCCAATGGAAATAACAAGTCAAGTGATTTAAGGGGCTCTCCCTTCCATTATGAAATGCCTCGACCCAGACACGTCAGACGAGGAAATTATCTTTAATTTTGGTAGGATCATTAAAGCCATAAATGACGCTTTATGGATAGAAGTTAAACACAAAACTAAGCTGAAAAAGGGATGGTTTAATCACGAATGCACGGCCACCTATCAAAATCTAAAATCTGCATTAAGGAAAGTGGTCAGGATCCCACTTGAAATTAGAACCCTCAGGAAAAAATATAATATCGCCCTAAAGAACAGGAAAAAAGAGCTAAAGACCCTTCTTTGGGCTCAATTACACGAACGCTGCGCTCATAAAAATTCTGCCGCTTCCTGGCAAGTTGTTAAGTCTCCCTTTTTAGCAAATAACACCGACCACCCAAAAATAGGCGTTGCGATAGAGGAAAAGGACCGGGTCGAACACTTCTCCAAGATATTTAAGTCCAATTCAGAGGATTCCACGTCCTATGATTATTCCTCCCAGAACACTTTATTTACCGATAAATCTGAAGGACCATTCCCCATTGACCTCCAGTTCTCAATGAACCAAGTGGACCTGGCCCTGCGTGCAAGTAAAAGTGGCAAGGCACTGGGTCCTCTATCGATCTTTTTAAAGCACAGACGGCCATTTGGATACCCCTTTTAACTAGAGTATTGAACGCAACATGCACCATAGGTTTACTGGGATCATGGTCCAAATCCATACTAGTTCCAATCTTTAAAAAGGGAGACAGGGGGTCGGTAACCTGCTACCGTCCAATCTCACTCCTGGACTTGCTGGGAAAGGTGGCGGGCCACCTTATTCTCGAGTGACTACAGGACTGGGTGGACGAATGCAGGATTATCTCAGACCTCCAGTATGGGTTTCGTCAAGGGTTGGGGACCATTGAACAGGCTTTGAATTTGACACTACTAATAGACAAATACGTGCATATTAAAAGGGGTGACATGTATATGGTTTACGTGAACCTCTCGTCCGCTTTTGTTTGTGTATCCCATTCAAAACTATGGACTTTATTGGGGGACAAGGGAGCACCAACGAACATGATTAAGTTCTTGAGGGAACTCTATTCCAATGCCACAGCTAGGGTTCGCTATGGGGTGAGGGGGGAGCTGACAGGGGAATTTGGAGTGGAAAAAGGATTTAGGCAAGGCTGTGTCCTGGCTCCCTTGCTCTTCACTCTATATACTAATGGTTTGGAGGGTGCGATGATCAGGGGATGCTGGGACCTTCCTATGGTGAACGGCCGGCCAATACCTGCGCTGCTCTACGCAGATGACGCCGACATACTAGCCCGTACCCCCCTAGAACTCCAAAAGAGCCAGGACAGATACTCCACCTTCATGGCAGGCCTTGACCTGAAAATTAACACCAGTAAAACCTTCGTCATGAGGGCAGGTGCCGGCCATAAACGAAGAATTAGGGATATCTGTCTAGATGACCAAAAACTAGTGACTATACAAAACTATTCCTACCTGGGCATAGCAATAGATAATAAACTATCCTGGAAAACTGCTATAGAAACCAGAAAATTACTCTTCTTAAGAACTACAACAGCTCTTGTTAATTTTTCCAGAAAGTTGGGTAAGAGACCTCCCCTCGAACTTGTCAAGATCTACCATGCCAAACGCCTATCTGTGGCCCTGTTTGGGGCAGGGCTCTGTGGTTTTGTGATCACAGCAGAAATACAAAAAGTGGAAAATTCCTTTCTGAGGTACCTTTTGGCGGTCCCTAGGAGCACGGGCACCATGGCTTGCCACATGGAGTTGGGTCTGCTATACGTAACTGACTTAGCGAAGGCTGAACCGATATTATTATGGCGTAGAATTTGGACTTCTAATAAAGCTACTCTCACCCAATCTATTCTTACTGATTGCCTAGCTCTGGACAATGCCCACAATTCCAGGTGGTTGTGTTACATTAAGAAGTTCCTGCAAGACCTGGGATGGGAGAGGTACTACTATGATCCCTCCTCAATGAGTGAGGTATAAAGGAAGGCACTAAAAACGAAATGTCTAGCCCACCTAGAGGAATTGAGACTAACGAAAGATGCTACGAAACCAACAGTAGCCCATACTCTGCTTATACAAACGGCAGCCACAATTCAACCGTACCTTACATTTAACAACACAAGTTACGAGAGGTATCTCCTGGTAAGGTTTAGGCTGAACTTTTTCCATCGTCTTGTCATATTACCCACCCGAAATAACTGGGCTAAAGATCTTCCGCCCTGTCCATGCGACGGCTCCTCTCCGCAATCCACCATTCACACCATACTTTTTGTAAATTTTTCCATCGTTTTAGGAAAAAGTGGCAGGTCCCATTGTTACAGCAAACTGGCTACAGACAAAGTCGTTTAGCTTTCCTTTTCTTGCAGCAATTGGAGGGAGAGACGACAACTTATTTAGTCAAGAATTTCCTTAAATGTATTGTTAGACATAGAGCGTCTTTAAACTAACTAACCGTCCTATAATAGTGAGAGTTATTTTATGAAATTTTAGCTAATTTTTTTAAAAATTTCACTATGTTTCTATAAAACCAAAAGCAAGATGTAACAGGTAAAGTTTTTTACGCTGATTTTAAAAGTGACAAAGAAATGATTTTTATTCTTAATTGATCTATATATCTGTGAGACTTAGATCGCCTTTTTTTATCTGTATATACCGATTTTTATTCTAACCCCAATGTAATGTAATTGATTGTTGTTCGCTTTTTATGATTTATATTCTAAGTCGAAATAAAGCTCAATTGAATTGAATTGAATTGATTCTTGCTGCCAGGAAACACATGATGTGCCTTAATAAATGTCCCCCTGTCTTGTGTGCTTTTTTTTGTTCCAGTCTACCTTGTCTTCTGGAACCTTTTCCTTGAAATATTTCACCACTTTTTTGTATTTCTCGACCACCTTTTCTCCTGGCATTCCCCCTTTTTCACTTTCTGGCTTCCCCTTTGGCCAATCTATTTTTCTTTTGCAATCTTCCCATAGGTCCTTGTTGTGGGCTTGCTCACTTCCCTTTTTCCCTTTTCCCTTTACAGCTATTAGTTTTGCCCTTCTTTCCTTTCTATCCGTGTTGCAGGGCTGCATCCCTGCATTCCATGTGTCATTTATTGACAATAGAATGTTCTGTTTCTCCAGCTGGACTGCTGGCAGTTGGATGTTAGCTGCTGCCTGAGCTGGTGGTCCTTTACAATGGCGACGAGTTGGACCTGCGTGGGCACAGGAATTCCTTGGCCACTAGCTTCCCCATCTAACCCATTTCTACGCTGTAGTGCTAATTTGGATTTAACTTGATATCTCCTTGGACTACGGAGATTCAGGTACTCCTGGTGTTTGAATAAAAAAAAAATTTGGGTCCTGGTCATGTCTTGTGGATGGTTCTACATTTGTTGTGAAGCTACATGGACTAGTAGTTATACTTTTCAAATTCTCGGGTCAACTGTAACTGTAGCTTTCAGCTCCAAGCAGGGATCTTGTGACGTCTTTTACCTGGCATCTCTGTTGCTGTGTTGCCCCTTACTTGGCAACCAAACTAGCATGGAACAATATACTTCTGTTCTTTGTAATCTTTGGGTCCCAATTGTTGCTGGTGACTTACTGAAGCTCAAGCTTCGGAGTCTGCCCTTGGTGTGTGGCGTCTCTCCTGCCGTTCTGCGCGTGCCACGGATTGCAGGCTGCACTTCCTCACACGTTCTCACTCTGCGTGTGGTCCGTTTTCGTTCCTAATGTTTCCTGATGCTAAGAGTTATTTCTGCCTCATCGGCTGGTGTTTGTTTCCTCTGCCTTTGTCCACCTTTTTCTAAATAATTGGAGCAATTTACATACATGGTGATGCGCACTGCTTCTGAGGAGATTGGAGCATGCGCATTCACTACATTTACATGCGGTGATGCACACACCATTTCCCTGTTTCTTCGTGTTCTTCTGGTATGTCAATTTCAATTTGTACTGTACTTTAAGCATGTCAGTGATATGCTCACTTCTTTGAGAGCTCCTTTTAACCTTTTCACACCTCTTTCATATATTAGGACTTCGTATTTAGTTAAACAAAGAGGGCTGTTTTAAATTGTTGTTTGCACATTCTTTCTTGCATACTCACTTATTTTCATATACTTACTGTGCACTGTGCCCTTTCTCGTATATCACTGTGACTAGCTAACAAATCTGCATTTTCCTTTTGCTCCATAATTTTTTTGTTCTCCTTATAATGGCTTCTTCCAGCATGTCCCAACCACCGCAATTTCTCTTGAATAAGGGTGATCTCACCTTATCTTGGAAAAGATGGACGCCTTCATTTAACTCGGGTTTGTTAGCTATCGGGGTAAAGAAATTCTCAGCTTTAAGGGAGCAAGCTGTATTATTGCATAGCTTGGAGGCTGTGGGTAGACATGTTTATGACAGTTTAGATGAGATTTTTCTAGGGCGTGGATAGGGTGAGCCTGACAATGTTTTCGAAATGTCTGTCATGATGTTTGAGAAACATTTTGGGTCAAAAATGTATGTGGTTTGGAGCGTCACAAATTCTTTTCTAGAGTTCAAGGAAAGCAAGAGAAGATTGGTAGCTATGTAGCTACTTTGAAGACATTGGCTTGCAGCTGTGATTTCGAGCATCTAACTGATCCTCTTGTTAGGGACCAAATTGTCAGGTGCACAGATGACGTAAAGATCCAGCAGAAGCTCCTTGCTAAAAACCCAGACCTCAAAGAAACTTTGGCTATTGTGGAGAGCATGGAGAATACTAACATGTGGGTGCGTGAAATGAGGGTTGAGAAAGGCAGTGATGTTTCCTTGGAAGACAAAGTGATTCATGAGGTTAAGAAAGATTTTCTCATGGGGTCGTGAAAGGGCGCTCATAGTGAAAAGAAAAGAGGCCTTCTGATTCGTAACAGACTGGTTTCAAGCACAGACCTTCTGATTCAGAACAGAGTGGTTCCAGGTACAACAGGCCTGGTTTTAAATATGTTAGGTGCGGAAGTGAGAGTCATTTACCGAACAGCCCCAATTGTTTAGCAAGATCCGTCATTTGTATTAAATGTGTCAAAAAGGGTAATTAATGCAGTGTGTGCCGTAGCAGTAAGAATTAAACAGTAGATTGCATTGAGGAGGAGAAGTAATTTATGATGAGTGTCAAAGAAGGTGGTGTTGTGGACGGAGATAAGTTAGACATGCCTAAATGTGAGGTGTTAATTGATGGTGAACAATTCATTGTTTTGGCTGATTCCGGCTCACCTTATACCATGGTTGGGGGTGCCAATTCGGCCACTGTTTTTGGGCATGACAAAGTTGAACTGTTTCCACCTGATAATAACCCAGTAGGTTACGATGGTGTCAGAATTTACGTTTTAGGTTACGTAGTCAAGAGAATTCAGTTCAGGGACATGGAGACCATTGGGAAGGTCTACGTGGCAAAAAGGGGAGATAATCTTCTTGGGTGGAGACACAAAAGAGATATGTGGATCACTTTAAATCCCAATTCACCTGAGAAAGTATTGCCACTGTCCCCTAGTTCATTGTTGAATTGTGTAATTTTACAGTTTCCTAAAGGCTTTAATGATGGTTTAGGTTTGCTCAGGAATTTTGAGCACAAACTTATTTTCAAACAGAGTGCTAAACCATTTGTCAGCAAGGTGAGTAAAGTCCCCCACATGACGATGGATCCCCTAGATCAAGAGCTCAAGAGGCTGTTGGCTATAGGTGTCATTGAAGAAATTGAGGGTTTCGAGTGGTTGGCCCCCAAAGATGGGGGCAAAGGCATCTGAATGTGTGTGGACTTGCGCAGCCTGAACAAACATATTTGGGCCAACAGGGAGCCTTAGCCAAATATCTTTGAGAATCCTGCTCTGATTAAAGATGCTAAATCCTTTAGCATTATTCACCTGTTTCCTGCCTAACCACCAGGTTCTTCTTCATATAGAGTCAAGGCCTTTGAAATTGTTTGTGATGCCGCTGGGGGCATTCAGATTCATTTGCATGCCCTTTGGTCTGGCATCTGCCATTGCCTGCTAGCAGAGGGTCATGAATAAAGTCCTGGAGGGGTTGTCTAAAGTCCTAATTTTTTAAGATGACATTCTTGTCTATGGAAAGGATCAGGAAGACCACAAAAAGCAGCTGTGGAAGGTTCTAAAGCAGCACCAGGATGCCGGTCTTGTTATCAGGAAGGGGAAATGTCTTCCGTGAATTATTTCTGCCACACCATCTCTGGTAAAGGGATCAGTCCTAAATTAGATCTTGCTCAGAGCATTGTAAAAGCGCCTTTACCTGCCAACAAGGATCAGATTCGATCTTTCTTGGGGTTGGCTGAATTTTGCTCCAAGTTCGTTCCGGATTTAGTTGTGTTTCCTCTCCTCTCAGGGTGCTACTCAAGAAGGGAGACCAATTTTTATGGTCTGATGTTTGCTCCTTTGCTTTTACCACCATTACGAATGTAATTAGTCACATACCTACGTTGGGGCGTTTTTATGCTTGCAAGAAAACTGTACTGTCCATTGATGCCAGCATGCTCGGTTTGAGCGTGGTTCTGTCACAGGTTGTAGATAGTGAGCTCAGGATTGTTGCTTTTTGCCACTCGCTCACTCAGGGGTGCTGAGGGTTTGTCTGAGTTTAACTTTGTGGTTGAGTAGGTGTCTGGACCAAGGAATGCTGTTGCAGGCTGCCCATCTAGGTTACCTGTGAATCAATCAGGTGTGGAGGTGGAGAATTCCTTTGTGGCATGGGTGCTTGAATCTGCTGTCGATTCGGATGAGTGGTCTCTTGACTCTCGTGGTGATACTAATTTAGAAATGTTCAAAGAGTTTTCAGTCAAGGGCTGGCCAGGGTACAAGGATGTACCTGAATCCTTGAAATGCTTCCTTAATGTCAAGGATGAATTGTGTGTTTTTGATGAGAAGTTGTTAAGGGGTAATCGAGTGGTACCTCCTAGTGATCTTATGTGCAATCTCATCAACTTATCTCATGAGGAACATCTAGGGTGAAATCTGACTAAGGCCAGGGTTCTTGAGTGGTACTGCTGGCCGACCATGGATCGACAGATTGAGGAGATTGTCAAGGACTGTTGGGGATGTGCCGATAGCGACAAGAGCAAGAAGACTCGCTCCGCACCTCTCTCGCCTGTGGAGGTTCCTTCTGAGCCCTGGTCCAAGTTGGTTTTGGACATTGCTGGGCCCTTTGAGCTGATTGCTCATGATGAGCGCTATATATTGCTGTTGGTGGAATACACTTCCAAGTGGGTGGTCAGCCAATGTGTGCCTGCTGTCAACAATAGAGCTGGTATTGAGTTTCTTTCCAAGGAGTTCTCTAGAGAAGGCATTCCCAAACATCGCATCACTGATAACAGAGTCCAGTTTGTTTCGTATGAGATGAGCTAATTTCTAAAAGAATTATCCATTACTCATTTCAAGACAGCTTTGTATTCGCCGCAAGCTAATGGTCTGGCTAAGAGCATGAATAGGTTGGTCAAATGTTGTGCTCAGTGGACTTTGCAGACTAGGTCCTCCCTTAAGAAGATGCCCAGAGAAACATGGTGGGCTCACCGTAAAAGCCCCAACTGCTTGACTTTGGTATCTCCCTTCTCAATTTTGAAAGGCAGGATGCATCATGGCAAATTGAGTTGTGCCTGGTTGAGATTGAATGTGAATGATGTGAGTCTGGATGAACAGGTTGTATCTAGATGGAAATTTCACCAGGAAAGAGTAGATTTGACCTAAAGAACTCCTATCTCCACAAGTGCTCCACATGCTAAGGAATCTAGCCTTCTGCACCCGTCTCAATCGGGCTTCCGGGATTTTCATTCTACGGAGTCCGCATTAATCCTTGCCACGGAAGCCATTAGACAGGGGGCAGATGCTGCGCACACTATGGCCCTGATTATGCTGGACCTGAGCACTGCCTTCGAATCTGTGGCCCATTACACCTTGCTGCAGTGTCATAATAAGGGCAGTGTCTCTGGCCCGACCCTGAAATGGTTGAAATCCTTCCTGGTAGAGCGAAGTTTTCGGGTTAGACAGGGAGTGCATTACTCCAAGGATATCAAACTGGAACAGGGTGTGCCTCAGGGCTCTGCCCTGAGTCCTACCCTGTTTAACCTGTACGTTAATCCTTTGGCGGAGATAGCGCAAGGTTTTGGAATTCGGGTTGTCTCATATGCCGACGATACCCATTTGCTGATCTCCCTCTCTGAGGCACCGGACGTGGCAGCCTTTAATTTCAGGGCATGCATGCAGGAGCTTGCCTCCTGGATGGCTAAGAACTGCCTGTAACTAAATTGCAACAAGACAGAGGTGCTTGTGGCAGGGGGTGATTCGTCAGGATGGACGTTGGCTTGGTGTCTGGGCTCTACCCCTATACCATGCACCCAGGCAAAAAATCTTGGGGTTTGGTTGGACTCCACTCTTTCTTACGAAGTACACACCAAACGTGTAGTGGGGAAATGTTTTGGAGTCCTCAAAAATTTACGGAAAACAATGGATCTCCTTCCTATAAAGGCTAGGAAGACGCTGGTGCACGCCCTCATTCCATTCCGCCTAGACTATGGCAACATTCTCTATCTGGGCGCCACTGCTAAATGCCTTGGAAGATTGCATGTTGTGCAGAACGCCGCTGCACGGCTGGTACTTGCGCAGCCTAGGAGGGTTGCCTCCAAAAGAGCCTTGGATACCTTGCACTGGCTACCAGTTAGGAAAAGAGTGATGTTTAAAGCATTATGCTCATGCCATCGCATCACCCAGGACACTGGTCCTTCATATTTGAGGGATCCTGTCACCAGCTATGTGCCTGGAAAGTTCCTGAGACCTAGTGGGACTGGCCTGCTGATAGTGCCAAAGGTGAAGAAGGCCAGAATGGGAGGTAGATCCTTTCAGGTCCTGGCAGCTCATAACTGGAACAAACTCCCTTCAAATCTCCGGATTGAGACTTCTGAAGCAAAGTTTAGGAAGGCGCTTAAAACCCATTTGTTCCCGGGCTAGCAAGGCGGGCACCTTGGAACTTGGTCCGGGCCGTTACCACTCTCTCTCACCCCAGCGTGGGGACACGCAGGGATGGCGTAACCTTGCGCTTTATAAATCCCCTATTATTTTATTATTATGAGGTGTTGCGGCCTTTTGTCATTAAGGAAGTCAGGAAGAATGTTGTTGTGTTGAATTCTGGTGAGGTATGGAGCATGTCTACATTGGTCCAATGGCATCCTGGTTCCAATGCCCCTGAGCGTGATCGCTACCATGATTCTTCTGGTGTGTCGGGGCAATCTAGACTGCGTGATGATTCTGGTTCCGGATGTGGTGATTCTGACTTTGGTGTCCTTGATCTGAGGTGTTGCCGGAGGATGAGATTCAGACCGACATGGCATCAAGGCTATGAAATGTCCTAGACACCAGTGTCTGCCACATTTTGCTTTTCTCTGCAGTTCCATTGTCACATTCCGTATCTTTGTAATAATTGTTTTTGTTAATTTGCATGGGCGATAGATGTGACATGAGCTTACTTACTTCCCTTTTTTCCTTTTACCTTTAAATCTATTCGTTTTGCCCTTCTTTCTTTTCTATTCCTGATGCTGGGCAGTATCCCTGCACTCCATGTGTCATTCCCTGACAACAGAATGTTCTGTTTCTTCAGCTGGACGGCTGGCAGTTGGATGTTAGCTGCTGCCTGAGTTGGTGGCCCTTTACTTGTACTCTTGAAAAAACAGCCTACAGAGCATTTCATGAACGTCTTTTCAGTCCTTTGGCACAATTTTATTGAATAAGACATCAAAATCCCTTCACAACAATCCCCCACCACGTCCATCCTTTGTAATTCTGTGTACCACTTCCTTGGCTCTTCTCGTAATTTGGTAAAGAACCGTCATACCAGGGGCACAGGGTATGACGGTTTCAACTGTGTTCGGAAGGGGAGCCTGCCGTCTACCCATCATTCTCCCCATTAGTAGGTCTTCCATGACTGTATCCTGTGCCCCCTCCCTACCATTTTTCTGTTCTTTTTTACCCTCCACTGAAATACATGGAAACATGCTGACAACATCTAATTGTGTTTTCCTCCACTTCCCAATCATTTTTTCTTTCCCATCTCATTCAGCAAACTGTTCTTAACTTCTAGCATTTCCTTGTGCACCTACCTTTTGCTGTCACTAGTTGCACGTATATCACACAGAACCAAATTCCACTCACAAAATGACTCCCACTGGTTTTGGCCTTATTTTCTTGCTTTTCAACTTTAACATGTGCCTCAGCTATGACAATTTATTAAAGTCATAAGTTCTGTGAAGCAGAAGCTGCAAGTTAGTCTTTTTGTTGTGAGGTAATGTCATTTATGCATACAGCCACATGTTATGCTGGGGAGTCTCTTGGTGGAACTGGCAGGCTGCTATTTAAAATATTTGTAGTCAGGGTGTTGCCCATGTTAGAAAATGGTGGTGTGGTGTGATACTGTTGTGGGAAGCAAGCACTAACCTTACCTGCTTCGCAATGACAGTTCAAATATACTGGACACAGGGAAGCTGGGGTGTCGCACTATATTGTAGTCAGACAAAACAATAGGTTGACAAACTTTGTCATGCACTTTCAGCCCACCTCCAGTGTTTGCAGCAGCAGAGGGAGCCGTCCAGCAGTCAATTGACAGTTCAATTGGTACAACTTCACCAAAGCATTTACAAGTTGTGAAGGAGAGAACATGTCCTGGGTGCTGGTAGTGTTACTGGTGCTCCTGTCAATTGGCTGATAGGGTCATTGTCAACATCACTAAGTTAGCATGAGCTCTGCTGCCATGATACCACTTTTGCGCATGTTACTACATGGCTTTATTTTTGCAAGAATCTTTTTATGCCTTTCACATGAGAACCGTCTGCTTTGTGCGTTCTCTGACTGTTCCTGCAGTGTAGTCTGGACAAGGTGAACAAGGTTGATAAACAATGCCCCTTGCTTTTCCTTTCTGGTCAGTCCCTAGCACAGAGACAAAACATGCTAAGAACGCTGTGACTGCTGAAGTCTCATGCTTTGATATTATGGGAATACCTGTATGGTTAGCACACACTTGGAGAGTGACCTTTCTAGGGAGAAGAGCCATGCGGTTCCTATGATGTAGATATACCTTCTAGGCAATAATGTATGGGGTCTGCTGACAAAGCCCAGAGGTCTTCTATTATATAATAATACTTCTTCTTACCAAGGGGAGGGTGGTTAGGATGTATAAACCTTTATCCACTGTCCTTATAAAATTACATCACCCTTTATGATATATGGACTTGCTAACTGTGTTGAGTAAATACATTTTGCTGTTGGTAGTGGCATGTATACTGTGTTATAAAGCATGATAGTTAATTTAAACGATACTTGTGTCTCAGACAATTCTTATTGTGGAAAAGTACGAATGAGTGAGCGACAGGACATGTCTTGTTACTGCAATTCCTGAGAGACTCTAGAGCGGTGTGTTGTGTGGTACCTAAACATTTGAATCTTTTTGATTGTTTAGGAGAGCGAGTGGGACACTATAGCTAGTTGGTCCTTGGATTGTGGGTACTGAAGATGTAGGAAGGCTTAGACCCTATACACCAAGGTCCCGTATTCCTGCTCATAGTTCTGTGTATGTACAGGGTCCCTGCAACATGCCGCTAACAGTGTTTGGTCTGATTCTTACCTGCAAGAGCCCTGATTAGTGCTTGGGCTTCTCTACAATCCTCTCACTTCTGTTTACGGATCGGTTGTGACGGCGTGGCCTTCTATATTAGAGATTTTATAGGTTTTTCAAGCTTCAATTTTAAAAGGTCTTTCTTTCCATATTACCCGTTGTTGCGCTGCCACTCATAGGTTGGTTTTAATTATCTTCACATTATGGAGGTTGCCATGGAGGCTCCAAATCGTCACAGATTATTTGACTCAACGTGGAGTCCCTGATGCTGGTACTGCTCTTCTTTTCGTTGTTGAAGCTGATGCAACACATCTCTTCGAAGTCTATTCTTGGGTCACTTTTCCAGCAGTGGATGGAAATTATAAATTGGTTCATGAATATACTGCCACAGCGTTTCCACAGGATTATCGACCATATATATCTCTTGAAGTTCCTTTGACAGCTTGGCTGCATACCATAAAGTTCAATGGCATCCTTCCAGCGGTCCGTTTAGGCCCCTTATCGATTGATGCGGCCTAGTGGCACATTTTGGCTGGGTATACACCACATCCAAATTACCTTAATATTACTGTTCCAAAGCTACGTGTCTTACATACATTGTTAATTCTTGTACAAAGGGCGGTTATACAGTTCATGTCGTGCAACATACAAGTTGCACAGCCTGGAGTTGTTGCACAACCGCTCAGACACTGGGGGATGGTTATAAGTCCCATCATGATTAACTCAGTGATGGGGCAAACGTCCTCAGAATATGGACAAACTCCCTTATTGGGTAGCTGAAAAGTTTGAACAACTCGAAGCTGTTTTTCTGAATACCTCACCTGTTGAAAAACACAGAATTTTGACTAAGAGCTTACTTAAAGGAATTATTCCTGAGTTAGATGATTGTAACACTTGAGGAAAGTGTTTGCAGCTGTATATTCACAGTGTTTTGGCACTACCTCCATGACCATTCTCCCTTCAGTAATTAAACGTGTTCAAGATGTGCATGGAGCTGAAGTGGCCCTGGAGTTGGGAATGAGACTGGTAGGGGTGTTCAATAGATCCTTGTTAATGTAAGGGGTGAAGCGGTAAGCTTGCAGGTGGCTCAGCACCTGGAGGCTGTTGCTGACGTAGACAAACAGCATGAATGGCCAAAGATTATTGCTAAAGCTTATAAAACATTAGGGTGCAATAGTCTGGGCATTAAGCTTTTTACTCAAACTCAACCAAAAGCCCAACATGAGAAAGATGAGCGCCCGTTCTTTCCTAAAAAGAGCTGGAATAAAAATCAGTGGCAGCAGCAACAAAAGCAAGGTTCACGTGCTGGTTCCCTGACACCTGAAGCTTCAAAGCATAAATATGATTTGCGTGACCTTGCTAAGTCTCAGGAGAGATTTCAAGTCTCTGATCTGAGCTCTCCTCATTCTTTACAGGACCCATCAGATTATCAAGTAGGTGGTTGAGAGCGCCAGGATCACAACAAGGCGCAGCTGCTCAGCAGAGTCGTGATTCACCAGCCCAGTTTGACGTAAAAGCCAAACCGCTGGGGGCATTCAGATTCATTTGCATGCCCTTTGGTCTGGCATCTGCCATTGCCTGCTAGCAGAGGGTCATGAATAAAGTCCTGGAGGGGTTGTCTAAAGTCCTAATTTTTTAAGATGACATTCTTGTCTATGGAAAGGATCAGGAAGACCACAAAAAGCAGCTGTGGAAGGTTCTAAAGCAGCACCAGGATGCCGGTCTTGTTATCAGGAAGGGGAAATGTCTTCCATGAATTATTTCTGCCACACCATCTCTGGTAAAGGGATCAGTCCTAAATTAGATCTTGCTGAGAGTATTGTAAAAGCGCCTTTACCTGCCAACAAGGATCAGATTCGATCTTTCTTGGGGTTGGCTGAATTTTGCTCCAAGTTCGTTCCGGATTTAGTTGTGTTTCCTCTCCTCTCAGGGTGCTACTCAAGAAGGGAGACCAATTTTTATGGTCTGATGTTTGCTCCTTTGCTTTTACCACCATTACGAATGTAATTAGTCACATACCTACGTTGGGGCGTTTTTATGCTTGCAAGAAAACTGTACTGTCCATTGATGCCAGCATGCTCGGTTTGAGCGTGGTTCTGTCACAGGTTGTAGATAGTGAGCTCAGGATTGTTGCTTTTTGCCACTCGCTCACTCAGGGGTGCTGAGGGTTTGTCTGAGTTTAACTTTGTGGTTGAGTAGGTGTCTGGACCAAAGAATGCTGTTGCAGGCTGCCCATCTAGGTTACCTGTGAATCAATCAGGTGTGGAGGTGGAGAATTCCTTTGTGGCATGGGTGCTTGAATCTGCTGTTGATTCGGATGAGTGTTCTCTTGACTCTCGAGGTGATACTAATTTAGAAATGTTCAAAGAGTTTTCAGTCAAAGGTTGGCCAGGGTACAAGGATGTACCTGAATCCTTGAAATGCTTCCTTAAAGTCAAGGATGAATTGTGTGTTTTTGATGAGAAGTTGTTAAGGGGTAATCGAGTGATACCTCCTAGTGATCTTATGTGCAATCTCATCAACTTATCTCATGAGGAACATCTAGGGTGAAATCTGACTAAGGCCAGGGTTCTTGAGTGGTACTGCTGGCCGACCATGGATCGACAGATTGAGGAGATTGTCAAGGACTGTTGGGGATGTGCCGATAGCGACAAGAGCAAGAAGACTCGCTCCGCACCTCTCTCGCCTGTGGAGGTTCCTTCTGAGCCCTGGTCCAAGTTGGTTTTGGACATTGCTGGGCCCTTTGAGCTGATTGCTCATGATGAGCGCTATATATTGCTGTTGGTGGAATACACTTCCAAGTGGGTGGTCAGCCAATGTGTGCCTGCTGTCAACAATAGAGCTGGTATTGAGTTTCTTTCCAAGGAGTTCTCTAGAGAAGGCATTCCCAAACATCGCATCACTGATAACAGAGTCCAGTTTGTTTCGTATGAGATGAGCTAATTTCTAAAAGAATTATCCATTACTCATTTCAAGACAGCTTTGTATTCACCGCAAGCTAATGGTCTGGCTAAGAGCATGAATAGGTTGGTCAAATGTTGTGCTCAGTGGACTTTGCAGACTAGGTCCTCCCTTAAGAAGATGCCCAGAGAAACATGGTGGGCTCACCGTAAAAGCCCCAACTGCTTGACTTTGGTATCTCCCTTCTCAATTTTGAAAGGCAGGATGCCTCATGGCAAATTGAGTTGTGCCTGGTTGAGATTGAATGTGAATGATGTGAGTCTGGATGAACAGGTTGTATCTAGATGGAAATTTCACCAGGAAAGAGTAGATTTGACCTAAAGAACTCCTCTCTCCACAAGTGCTCCACATGCTAAGGAATCTAGCCTTCTGCACCCGTCTCAATCGGGCTTCCGGGCTTTTCATTCTACGTAGTCCGCATTACTCCTTGCCACGGAAGCCATCAGATAGGGGGCAGATGCTGCGCACACTATGGCCCTGATTATGCTGGACCTGAGCACTGCCTTCGAATCTGTGGCCCATTACACCTTGCTGCAGTGTCATAATAAGGGCAGTGTCTCTGGCCCGACCCTGAAATGGTTGAAATCCTTCCTGGCAGAGCGAAGTTTTCTGGTTAGACAGGGAGTGCATTACTCCAAGGATATCAAACTGGAACAGGGTGTGCCTTAGGGCTCTGCCCTGAGTCCTACCCTGTTTAACCTGTACGTTAATCCTTTGGCGGAGATAGCGCAAGGTTTTGGAATTCGGGTTGTCTCATATGCCGACGATACCTATTTGCTGATCTCCCTCTCTGAGGCACCGGACGTGGCAGCCTTTAATTTCAGGGCATGCATGCAGGCACTTGCCTCCTGGATGGCTAAGAACTGCCTGTAACTAAATTGCAACAAGACAGAGGTGCTTGTGGCAGGGGGTGATTCGTCAGGATGGACGTTGGCTTGGTGTCTGGGCTCTACCCCTATACCATGCACCCAGGCAAAAAATCTTGGGGTTTGGTTGGACGCCACTCTTTCTTATGAAGTACACACCAGACGTGTAGTGGGGAAATGTTTTGGAGTCCTCAAAAATTTACGGAAAACAATGGATCTCCTTCCTATAAAGGCTAGGAAGACGCTGGTGCACGCCCTCATTCCATCCCGCCTAGACTATGGCAACATTCTCTATCTGGGGGCCACTGCTAAATGCCTTGGAAGATTGCATGTTGTGCAGAACGCCGCTGCACGGCTGGTACTTGCGCAGCCTAGGAGGGTTGCCTCCAAAAGAGCCTTGGATACCTTGCACTGGCTACCAGTTAGGAAAAGAGTGATGTTTAAAGCATTATGCACATTCCATCGCATCACCCAGGACACTGGTCCTTCGTATTTGAGGGATCCTGTCACCAGCTATGTGCCTGGAAAGTCCCTGAGACCTAGTGGGACTGGCCTGCTGATAGTGCCAAAGGTGAAGAAGGCCAGAATGGGAGGTAGATCCTTTCAGGTCTTGGCAGCTCAGAACTGGAACAAACTCCCTTCAAATCTCCGGATTGAGACTTCTGAAGCAAAGTTTAGGAAGGCGCTTAAAACCCATTTGTTCCCGGGCTAGCAAGGCGGGCACCTTGGAACTTGGTCCGGGCTGTTACCACTCTCTCTCACCCCAGCGTGGGGACACGCAGGGATGGCGTAACCTTGCGCTTTATAAATCCCCTATTATTTTATTATTATGAGGTGTTGCGGCCTTTTGTCATTAAGGAAGTCAGGAAGAATGTTGTTGTGTTGAATTCTGGTGAGGTATGGAGCATGTCTAGATTGGTCCAATGGCATCCTGGTTCCAATGCCCCTGAGCGTGATCGCTACCATGATTCTTCTGGTGTGTCGGGGCAATCTGGACTGCGTGATGATTCTGGTTCCGGATGTGGTGATTCTGACTTTGGTGTCCTTGATCTGAGGTGTTGCCGGAGGATGAGATTCAGACCGACATGGCATCAAGGCTATGAAATGTCCTAGACACCAGTGTCTGCCACATTTTGCTTTTCTCTGCAGATCCATTGTCACATTCCGTATCTTTGTAATAATTGTTTTTGTTAATTTGCATGGGCGATAGATGTGACATGAGCTTACTTACTTCCCTTTTTTCCTTTTACCTTTAAATCTATTCGTTTTGCCCTTCTTTCTTTTCTATTCCTGTTGCTGGGCAGTATCCCTGCACTCCATGTGTCATTCCCTGACAACAGAATGTTCTGTTTCTTCAGCTGGACGGCTGGCAGTTGGATGTTAGCTGCTGCCTGAGTTGGTGGCCCTTTACTTGTACTCTTGAAAAAACAGCCTACAGAGCATTTCATGAACGTCTTTTCAGTCCTTTGGCACAATTTTATTGAATAAGACATCAAAATCCCTTCACAACAATCCCCCACCACGTCCATCCTTTGTAATTCTGTGTACCACTTCCTTGGCTCTTCTCGTAATTTGGTAAAGAAGAGGACATAAGCTCTGCTCTGGACTATGGGACATGGACATGCGAGTTTGTTGGGCACGCTTCCAGGTGGAGGGGGCACCTCTCGCAGGGGCATGATCAATGTGGGTGCTGATCGGGTAGTGTCTGTTACCTGAGCATGGTGCGGGGTAATAGTCTGAACTACTTCCATGACTACCATTGTGTTTATTAATTTCTTCCACTGTTGTAATTTACTGCACATTTGAACGCCTCTCTTATCCCAGCATCATTCCATTCTGGAAGGTTAGAATCTGTAAATCTAAATTTAGGTACATCCCAGCTGTACTGTGGAGGTAGTGAGGGAGGATATTTTGTGGTGTCTGGGTATTGTTTCTTTACTTGCTGAATATAGGCGCAGTGAGCTGTGGACCTTTCTTCATCAGGTTTGCATGTGCCAATGACAACACTTTATCCTGATATGGTCTACACTGTGTTGCTGTAAATGTGCCTACCTGTAATGTCCCTTCCACCATCTTCTGTAAGAGATCCTGGTATTAGTGGTGTCTGCTGTCAGCATTTTCCTCTTATTTACAGGAGATGTTCATGGGGACAAGGTAGCCGGATTTGTGTTACTAAGACAGTTTTCTCTAGCTTGTGATGGGTCTGGTTGTGTTCCTCCCATATCTTGTTCTAATGTGGTAATATTGTGTGCTGTCTGGTGTACGTAGGTACATATGTCCCATATTAAATTCCGCCACTTTTCAACCTAAAATGTGGAATCCATTGAGGTGTCATCAAAGGGTTGTTTCCGCATGTTATTTATTAAACATGTTATTGCTGTTTGGTTTCTTGTGCATTTTGCTAACAGACGTTTTTTCTTGTCACTCTGGTGTGAAGCTGCGTAAGCTGCTTCCTGCCTCATTGCTCCTGAGGAGACGACATCTGAAATGCCATCCAGGTCTATTCTTGTAACTTCCTCCTTCGGAAGCTTGAGCATGAGAGCTCTGCAAGCTGCCTGTTCCTTATTAGACAGCTCAGTGTGCTGTGTTCCAGGGGCACAGGGTATGACGGTTTCAACTGTGTTCGGAAGGGGAGCCTGCCGTCTACCCGTCATTCTCCCCATTAGTAGGTCTTCCATGACTGTATCCTGTGCCCCCTCCCTACCATTTTTCTGTTCTTTTTTACCCTCCACTGAAATACATGGAAACATGCTGACAACATCTAATTGTGTTTTCCTCCACTTCCCAATCATTTTTTCTTTGCCATCTCATTCAGCAAACTGTTCTTAACTTCTAGCATTTCCTTGTGCACCTACCTTTTGCTGTCACTAGTTGCACGTATATCACACAGAACCAAATTCCACTCACAAAATGACTCCCACTGGTTTTGGCCTTATTTTCTTGCTTTTCAACTTTAACATGTGCCTCAGCTATGACAATTTATTAAAGTCATAAGTTCTGTGAAGCAGAAGCTGCAAGTTAGTCTTTTTGTTGTGAGGTAATGTCATTTATGCATACAGCCACATGTTATGCTGGGGTGTCTCTTGGTGGAACTGTCAGGCTGCTATTTAAAATATTTGTACTCAGGGTGTTGCCCATGTTAGAAAATGGTGGTGTGGTGTGATACTGTTGTGGGAAGCAAGCACTAACCTTACCTGCTTCGCTATGACAGTTCAAATATACTGGACACAGGGAAGCTGGGGTGTCGCACTATATTGTAGTCAGCCAAAACAATAGGTTGACAAACTTTGTCATGCACTTTCAGCCCACCTCCAGTGTTTGCAGCAGCAGAGGGAGCCGTCCAGCAGTCAATTGACAGTTCAATTGGTACAACTTCACCAAAGCATTTACAAGTTGGGAAGGAGAGAAAATGTCCTGGGTGCTGGTAGTGTTACTGGTGCTCCTGTCAATTGGCTGATAGGGTCATTGTCAACATCACTAAGTTAGTATGAGCTCTGCTGCCATGATACCACTTTTGCGCATGTTACTACATGGCTTTATTTTTGCAAGAATCTTTTTATGCCTTTCACATGAGAACCGTCTGCTTTGTGCGTTCTCTGACTGTTCCTGGAGTGTAGTCTGGACAAGGTGAACAAGGTTGATAAACAATGCCCCTTGCTTTTCCTTTCTGATAAGTCCCTAGCACAGAGACAAAACATGCTAAGAACGCTGTGACTTCTGAAGTCTCATGCTTTGATATTATGGGAATACCTGTATGGTTAGCACACACTTGGAGAGTGACCTTTCTAGGGAGAAGAGCCATGCGGTTCCTATAATGTAGATATACCTTCTAGGCAATAATGTATGGGGTCTGCTGACAAAGCCCAGAGGTCTTCTATTATATAATAATACTTCTTCTTACCAAGGGGAGGGTGGTTAGGACTTATAAACCTTTATCCACTGTCCTTACAAAATTACATCACCCTTTATGATATGTGGACTTGCTAACTGTGTTGAGTAAATACATTTTGCGGTTGGTAGTGGCATGTATACTGTGTTATAAAGCATGATAGTTAATTTAAACTATACTTGTGTCTCAGACAATTCTTATTGTGGAAAAGTACGAATGAGTGAGCGACAGGACATGTCTTGTTACTGCAATTCCAGAGAGACTCTAGAGCGTTGTGTTGTGTGGTACCTAAACATTTGAATCTTTTTGATTGTTTAGGAGAGCAAGTGGGACACTATAGCTAGTTGGTCCTTGGATTGTGGGTACTGAAGATGTAGGAAGGCTTAGACCCTATACACCAAGATCCCGTATTCCTGCTCATAGTTCTGTGTATGTACAGAGTCCCTGCAACATGCCGCTAACAGTGTTTGGTCTGATTCTTACCTGCAAGAGGCCTGATTAGTGCTTGGGCTTCTCTACAATCCTCTCACTTCTGTTTACGGATAGGTTGTGACGGCGTGGCCTTCTATATTAGAGATTTTATAGATTTTCAAGCTTCAATTTTAAAAGGTCTTTCTTTCCATATTACCCGTTGTTGCGCTGCCACTCATAGGTTGGTTTTAATTATCTTCACATTATGGAGGTTGCCATGGAGGCTCCAAATCGTCACAGATTATTTGACTCAACGTGGAGTCCCTGATGCTGGTACTGCTCTTCTTTTCGTTGTTGAAGCTGATGCAACACATCTCTTCGAAGTCTATTCTTGGGTCACTTTTCCAGCAGTGGATGGAAATTATAAATTGGTTCATGAATATACTGCCACAGCGTTTCCACAGGATTATCGACCATATAGATCTCTTGAAGTTCCTTTGACAGCTTGGCTGCATACCATAAAGTTCAATGGCATCCTTCCACACTCTTTGACAGCGGTCCGTTTAGGCCCCTTATCGATTGATGCGGCCTAGTGGCACATTTTGGCTGGGTATACACCACATCCAAATTACCTTAATATTACTGTTCCAAAGCTACGTGTCTTACATACATTGTTAATTCTTGTACACAGGGCGGTTATACAGTTCATGTCATTGCACAACCGCTCAGACACTGGGGGATGGTTATAAGTCCCATCATGATTAACTCAGTGATGGGGCAAACGTCCTCAGAATATGGACAAACTCCCTTATTGGGTAGCTGAAAAGTTTGAACAACTCGAAGCTGTTTTTCTGAATACCTCACCTGTTGGAAAACACAGAATTTTGACTAAGAGCTTACTTAAAGGAATTATTCCTGAGTTAGATGATTGTAACACTTGAGGAAAGTGTTTGCAGCTGTATATTCACAGTGTTTTGGCACTACCTCCATGACCATTCTCCCTTCAGTAATTAAACGTGTTCAAGATGTGCATGGAGCTGAAGTGGCCCTGGAGTTGGGAATGAGACTGGTAGGGGTGTTCAATAGATCCTTGTTAATGTAAGGGGTGAAGCGGTAAGCTTGCAGGTGGCTCAGCACCTGGAGGCTGTTGCTGACGTAGACAAACAGCATGAATGGCCAAAGATTATTGCTAAAGCTTATAAAACATTAGGGTGCAATAGTCTGGGCATTAAGCTTTTTACTCAAACTCAACCAAAAGCCCAACATGAGAAAGATGAGCGCCCGTTCTTTCCTAAAAAGAGCTGGAATAAAAATCAGTGGCAGCAGCAACAAAAGCAAGGTTCACGTGCTGGTTCCCTGACACCTGAAGCTTCAAAGCATAAATATGATTTGCGTGACCTTGCTAAGTCTCAGGAGAGATTTCAAGTCCCTGATCTGAGCTCTCCTCATTCTTTACAGGACCCATCAGATTATCAAGTAGGTGGTTGAGAGCGCCAGGATCACAACAAGGCGCAGCTGATCAGCAGAGTCGTGATTCACCAGCCCAGTTTGACGTAAAAGCCAAACCGCTGGGGGCATTCAGATTCATTTGCATGCCCTTTGGTCTGGCATCTGCCATTGCCTGCTAGCAGAGGGTCATGAATAAAGTCCTGGAGGGGTTGTTTAAAGTCCTAATTTTTTAAGATGACATTCTTGTCTATGGAAAGGATCAGGAAGACCACAAAAAGCAGCTGTGGAAGGTTCTAAAGCAGCACCAGGATGCCGGTCTTGTTATCAGGAAGGGGAAATGTCTTCCGTGAATTATTTCTGCCACACCATCTCTGGTAAAGGGATCAGTCCTAAATTAGATCTTGCTGAGAGCATTGTAAAAGCGCCTTTACCTGCCAACAAGGATCAGATTCGATCTTTCTTGGGGTTGGCGGAATTTTGCTCCAAGTTCGTTCCGGATTTAGTTGTGTTTCCTCTCCTCTCAGGGTGCTACTCAAGAAGGGAGACCAATTTTTATGGTCTGATGTTTGCTCCTTTGCTTTTACCACCATTACGAATGTAATTAGTCACATACCTACGTTGGGGCGTTTTTATGCTTGCAAGAAAACTGTACTGTCCATTGATGCCAGCATGCTCGGTTTGAGCGTGGTTCTGTCACAGGTTGTAGATAGTGAGCTCAGGATTGTTGCTTTTTGCCACTCGCTCACTCAGGGGTGCTGAGGGTTAGTCTGAGTTTAACTTTGTGGTTGAGTAGGTGTCTGGACCAAAGAATGCTGTTGCAGGCTGCCCATCTAGGTTACCTGTGAATCAATCAGGTGTGGAGGTGGAGAATTCCTTTGTGGCATGGGTGCTTGAATCTGCTGTCGATTCGGATGAGTGGTCTCTTGACTCTCGTGGTGATAATAATTTAGAAATGTTCAAAGAGTTTTCAGTCAAGGGTTGGCCAGGGTACAAGGATGTACCTGAATCCTTGAAATGCTTCCTTAATGTCAAGGATGAATTGTGTGTTTTTGATGAGAAGTTGTTAAGGGGTAATCGAGTGGTACCTCCTAGTGATCTTATGTGCAATCTCATCAACTTATCTCATGAGGAACATCTAGAGTGAAATCTGACTAAGGCCAGGGTTCTTGAGTGGTACTGCTGGCCGACCATAGATCGACAGATTGAGGAGATTGTCAAGGACTGTTGGGGATGTGCCGATAGCGACAAGAGCAAGAAGACTCGCTCCGCACCTCTCTCGCCTTTGGAGGTTCCTTGTGAGCCCTGGTCCAAGTTGGTTTTGGACATTGCTGGGCCCTTTGAGCTGATTGCTCATGATGAGCGCTATATATTGCTGTTGGTGGAATACACTTCCAAGTGGGTGGTCAGCCAATGTGTGCCTGCTGTCAACAATAGAGCTGGTATTGAGTTTCTTTCCAAGGAGTTCTCTAGAGAAGGCATTCCCAAACATCGCATCACTGATAACAGAGTCCAGTTTGTTTCATATGAGATGAGCAAATTTCTCAAAGAATTATCCATTACTCATTTCAAGACAGCTTTGTATTCGCCGCAAGCTAATGGTCTGGCTAAGAGCATGAATAGGTTGGTCAAATGTTGTGCTCAGTGGACTTTGCAGACTAGGTCCTCCCTTAAGAAGATGCCCAGAGAAACATGGTGGGCTCACCGTAAAAGCCCCAACTGCTTGACTTTAGTTTCTCCCTTCTCAATTTTGAAAGGCAGGATGCCTCATGGCAAATTGAGTTGTGCCTGGTTGAGATTGAATGTGAATGATGTGAGTCTGGATGAACAGGTTGTATCTAGATGGAAATTTCACCAGGAAAGAGTAGATGTGACCTAAAGAACTCCTCTCCCCACAAGTGCTCCACATGCTAAGGAATCTAGCCTTCTGCACCCGTCTCAATCGGGCTTCCGGGCTTTTCATTCTACGGAGTCCGCATTACTCCTTGCCACGGAAGCCATCAGACAGGGGGCAGATGCTGCGCACACTATGGCCCTGATTATGCTGGACCTGAGCACTGCCTTCGAATCTGTGGCCCATTACACCTTGCTGCAGTGTCATAATAAGGGCAGTGTCCCTGGCCCGACCCTGAAATGGTTGAAATCCTTCCTGGTAGAGCGAAGTTTTCTGGTTAGACAGGGAGTGCATTACTCCAAGGATATCAAACTGGAACAGAGTGTGCCTCAGGGCTCTGCCCTGAGTCCTACCCTGTTTAACCTGTACGTTAATCCTTTGGCGGAGATAGCGCAAGGTTTTGGAATTCGGGTTGTCTCATATGCCGACGATACCCATTTGCTGATCTCCCTCTCTGAGGCACCGGACGTGGCAGCCTTTAATTTCAGGGAATGCATGCAGGAGCTTGCCTCCTGGATGGCTAAGAACTGCCTGTAACTAAATTGCAACAAGACAGAGGTGCTTGTGGCAGGGGGTGATTCGTCAGGATGGACGTTGGCTTGGTGTCTGGGCTCTACCCCTATACCATGCACCCAGGCAAAAAATCTTGGGGTTTGGTTGGACTCCACTCTTCTTACGAAGTACACACCAGACGTGTAGTGGGGAAATGTTTTGGAGTCCTCAAAAATTTACGGAAAACAATGGATCTCCTTCCTATAAAGGCTAGGAAGACGCTGGTGCACGCCCTCATTCTATCCCGCCTAGACTATGGCAACATTCTCTATCTGGGCGCCACTGCTAAATGCCTTGGAAGATTGCATGTTGTGCAGAACGCCGCTGCATGGCTGGTACTTGCGCAGCCTAGGAGGGTTGCCTCCAAAAGAGCCTTGGATACCTTGCACTGGCTACCAGTTAGGAAAAGAGTGATGTTTAAAGCATTATGCACATGCCATCGCATCACCCAGGACACTGGTCCTTCGTATTTGAGGGATCCTGTCACCAGCTATGTGCCTGGAAAGTCCCTGAGACCTAGTGGGACTGGCCTGCTGATAGTGCCAAAGGTGAAGAAGGCCAGAATGGGAGGTAGATCCTTTCAGGTCTTGGCAGCTCAGAACTGGAACAAACTCCCTTCAAATCTCCGGATTGAGACTTCTGAAGCAAAGTTTAGGAAGGCGCTTAAAACCCATTTGTTCCCGGGCTAGCAAGGCGGGCACCTTGGAACTTGGTCCGGGCCGTTACCACTCTCTCTCACCCCAGCGTGGGGACACGCAGGGATGGCATAACCTTGCGCTTTATAAATCCCCTATTATTTTATTATTATGAGGTGTTGTTGCCTTTTGTCATTAAGGAAGTCAGGAAGAATGTTGTTGTGTTGAATTCTGGTGAGGTATGGAGCATGTCTAGATTGGTCCAATGGCATCCTGGTTCCAATGCCCCTGAGCTTGATCGCTACCATGATTCTTCTGGTGTGTCGGGGCAATCTGGACTGCGTGATGATTCTGGTTCCGGATGCGGTGATTCTGACTTTGGTGTCCTTGATCTGAGGTGTTGCCGGAGGATGAGATTCAGACTGACATGGCATCAAGGCTATGAAATGTCCTAGACACCAGTGTCTGCCACATTTTGCTTTTCTCTGCAGTTCCATTGTCACATTCCGTATCTTTGTAATAATTGTTTTTGTTAATTTGCATGGGCGATAGATGTGAAATGAGCTTACTTACTTCCCTTTTTTCCTTTTACCTTTAAATCTATTCGTTTTGCCCTTCTTTCTTTTCTATTCCTGTTGCTGGGCAGTATCCCTGCACTCCATGTGTCATTCCCTGACAACAGAATGTTCTGTTTCTTCAGCTGGACGGCTGGCAGTTGGATGTTAGCTGCTGCCTGAGTTGGTGGCCCTTTACTTGTACTCCTCAAAAAACAGCCTACAGAGCATTTCATGAACGTCTTTTCAGTCCTTTGGCACAATTTTATTGAATAAGACATCAAAATCCCTTCACAACAATCCCCCACCACGTCCATCCTTTGTAATTCTGTGTACCACTTCCTTGGCTCTTCTCATAATTTGGTAAAGAAGAGGACATAAGCTCTGCTCTGGACTATGGGACATGGACATGCGAGTTTGTTGGGCACGCTTCCAGGTGGAGGGGGCACCTCTTGCAGGGGCATGATCAATGTGGGTGCTGGTCGGGTAGTGTCTGTTACCTGAGCATGGTGCAGGGTAATAGTCTGAACTACTTCCATGACTACCATTGTGTTTATTAATTTCTTCCACTGTTGTAATTTACTGCACATTGTAACGCCTCTCTTACCCCAGCATCATTCCATTCTGGAAGGTTAGAATCTGTAAATCTAAATTTAGCTACATCCCAGCTGTACTGTGGAGGTAGTGAGGGAGGATATTTTGTGGTGTCTGGGTATTGTTTCTTTACTTGCTGAATATAGGCGCAGTGAGCTGTGGACCTTTCTTCATCAGGTTTACATGTGCCAATGACAACACTTTATCCTGATATGGTCTACACTGTGTTGCTGTAAATGTGTCTACCTGTAATGTGCCTTCCACCATCTTCTGTAAAAGATCCTGGTATTAGTGGTGTCTGCTGTCAGCATTTTCCTCTTATTTACAGGAGATGTTCATGGGGACAAGGTAGCCGGATTTGTGTTACTAAGACAGTTTTCTCTAGCTTGTGATGGGTCTGGTTGTGTTCCTCCCATATCTTGTTCTAATGTGGTAATATTGTGTGCTGTCTGGTGTACGTAGGTACATATGTCCCATATTAAATTCCGCCACTTTTCAACCTAAAATGTGTGATCCATTGAGGTGTCATCAAAGGGTTGTTTCCGCATGTTATTTATTAAACATGTTATTGCTGTTTGGTTTCTTGTGCATTTTGCTAACAGACGTTTTTTCTTGTCACTCTGGTGTGAAGCTGCGTAAGCTGCTTCCTGCCTCATTGCTCCTGAGGAGACGACATCTGAAATGCCATCCAGGTCTATTCTTGTAACTTCCTCCTTCGGAAGCTTGAGCATGAGAGCTCTGCAAGCTGCCTGTTCCTTATTAGACAGCTCAGTGTGCTGTGTTCCAGGGGCACAGGGTATGACGGTTTCAACTGTGTTCGGAAGGGGAGCCTGCCGTCTACCCGTCATTCTCCCCATTAGTAGGTCTTCCATGACTGTATCCTGTGCCCCCTCCCTACCATTTTTCTGTTCTTTTTTACCCTCCACTGAAATACATGGAAACATGCTGACAACATCTAATTGTGTTTTCCTCCACTTCCCAATCATTTTTTCTTTCCCATCTCATTCAGCAAACTGTTCTTAACTTCTAGCATTTCCTTGTGCATCTACCTTTTACTGTCACTAGTTGCACGTATATCACACAGAACCAAATTCCACTCACAAAATGACTCCCACTGGTTTTGGCCTTATTTTCTTGCTTTTCAACTTTAACATGTGCCTCCAATTGGTACAACTTCACCAAAGCATTTACAAGTTGGGAAGGAGAGAAAATGTCCTGGGTGCTGGTAGTGTTACTGGTGCTCCTGTCAATTGGCTGATAGAGTCATTGTCAACATCACTAAGTTAGCATGAGATCTGCTGCCATGATACCACTTTTGCGCATGTTACTACATGGCTTTATTTTTGCAAGAATCTTTTTATGCCTTTCACATGAGAACCGTCTGCTTTGTGCGTTCTCTGACTGTTCCTGGAGTGTAGTCTGGACAAGGTGAACAAGGTTGATAAACAATGCCCCTTGCTTTTCCTTTCTGGTCAGTCCCTAGCACAGAGACAAAACATGCTAAGAACGCTGTGACTGCTGATGTCTCATGCTTTGATATTATGGGAATGCATGTATAGTTAGCACACACTTGGAGAGTGACCTTTCTAGGGAGAAGAGCCAATCGGTTCCTATGATGTAGATATACCTTCTAGGCAATAATGTATGGGGTCTGCTGACAAAGCCCAGAGGTCTTCTATTATATTATAATACTTCTTCTTACCAAGGGGAGGGTGGTTAGGACTTATAAACCTTTATCCACTGTCCTTATAAAATTACATCATCCTTTATGATATATGGACTTGCTAACTGTGTTGAGTAAATACATTTTGCTGTTGGTAGTGGCATGTATACTGTGTTATAAAGCATGATAGTTAATTTAAAATATACTTGTGTCTCAGACAATTCTTATTGTGGAAAAGTACGAATGAGTGAGCGACAGGACATGTCTTGTTACTGCAATTCCTGAGAGACTCTAGAGCGTTGTGTTGTGTGGTACCTAAACATTTGAATCTTTTTGATTGTTTAGGAGAGCGAGTGGGACACTATAGCTAGTTGGTCCTTGGATTGTGGGTACTGAAGATGTAGGAAGGCTTAGACCCTATACACCAAGGTCCCGTATTCCTGCTCATAGCTCTGTGTATGTACAGAGTCCCTGCAACATGCCGCTAACAGTGTTTGGTCTGATTCTTACCTGAAAGAGCCCTGATTAGTGCTTGGGCTTCTCTACAATCCTCTCACTTCTGTTTACGGATCGGTTGTGACGGCGTGGCCTTCTATATTAGAGATTTTATAGGTTTTTCAAGCTTCAATTTTAAAAGGTCTTTCTTTCCATATTACCCGTTGTTGCGCTGCCACTCATAGGTTGGTTTTAATTATCTTCACATTATGGAGGTTGCCATGGAGGCTCCAAATCGTCACAGATTATTTGACTCAACGTGGAGTCCCTGATGCTGGTACTGCTCTTCTTTTCGTTGTTGAAGCTGATGCAACACATCTCTTCGAAGTCTATTCTTGGGTCACTTTTCCAGCAGTGGATGGAAATTATAAATTGGTTCATGAATATACTGCCACAGCGTTTCCACAGGATTATCGACCATATAGATCTCTTGAAGTTCCTTTGACAGCTTGGCTGCATACCATAAAGTTCAATGGCATCCTTCCACACTCTTTGACAGCGGTCCGTTTAGGCCACTTATCAATTGATGCGGCCTAGTGGCACATTTTGGCTGGGTATACACCACATCCAAATTACCTTAATATTACTGTTCCAAAGCTACGTGTATTACATACATTGTTAATTCTTGTACACAGGGCGGTTATACAGTTCATGTCGTGCAACATACAAGTTGCACAGCCTGGAGTTGTTGCACAACCGCTCAGACACTGGGGGATGGTTATAAGTCCCATCATGATTAACTCAGTGATGGGGCAAACGTCCTCAGAATATGGACAAACTCCCTTATTGGGTAGCTGAAAATTTTGAACAACTCGAAGCTGTTTTTCTGAATACCTCACCTGTTGAAAAACACAGAAAGAGCTTACTTAAAGGAATTATTCCTGAGTTAGATGATTGTAACACTTGAGGAAAGTGTTTGCAGCTGTATATTCACAGTGTTTTGGCAATACCTCCATGACCATTCTCCCTTCAGTAATTAAACGTGTTCAAGATGTGCATGGAGCTGAAGTGGCCCTGGAGTTGGGAATGAGACTGGTAGGGGTGTTCAATAGATCCTTGTTAATGTAAGGGGTGAAGCGGTAAGCTTGCAGGTGGCTCAGCACCTGGAGGCTGTTGCTGACGTAGACAAACAGCATGAATGGCCAAAGATTATTGCTAAAGCTTATAAAACATTAGGGTGCAATAGTCTGGGCATTAAGCTTTTTACTCAAACTCAACCAAAAGCCCAAAATGAGAAAGATGAGCGCCCGTTCTTTCCTAAAAAGAGCTGGAATAAAAATCAGTGGCAGCAGCAACAAAAGCAAGGTTTACGTGCTGGTTCCCTGACACCTGAAACTTCAAAGCATAAATATGATTTGCGTGACCTTGCTAAGTCTCAGGAGAGATTTCAAGTCCCTGATCTGAGCTCTCCTCATTCTTTACAGGACCCATCAGATTATTAAGTAGGTGGTTGAGAGCGCCAGGATCACAACAAGGCGCAGCTGCTCAGCAGAGTCGTGATTCACCAGCCCAGTTTGACGTAAAAGCCAAATCAGAAAGACTGCCTCTTTTTAGACCCTTGTATCAGAACAAAAAATGTGCCACTTTAACAGCAAAGTATGCCTCAGACGGTGAGTACCCTTTTCCTAGATCGGATATGGGCAGTGACTCTCCTCGACATCGATCCTTCTCTCCTGGAACAAACTCCCGGAAGACATCAGACGCACCCCCTTTGTGAAAACCTGGCTCTGCGGCTGAACAGAACTGAACAGAACTGAGCCCCCCCAGGGCCTATATTTCCTTGATTGATTGATTGATCAGAGGTTACCATAGTGGCACTGCATCACTGTCTGGTGGTGAGAGCATCTGATACATTCATTACAGCAGATACAAGAGTTGCACACCCCAATAGACTAGTGAAGGTGATATACTGTGTACAAATACTGTGGTTTCATGGGAAAATCTCACCTCCTCGTCTTGTTGGTGAAAGCAGATTGGCCTCCGTCTTTTGTTCTGGCTTCTTCTCGGGGGGAGTACGTGGTACTTCCAAGTTTTTTGTGTTACTTTCCTGAGGAAACTAAACAGGCTGACGCATCGGAGTGGGCATTGGCCCTGGCTCCGGTGGTGTGTAGTAATCAAGTGGGCTGAGATAGAGATTTACCGGCACCAGAGATTCCTTTGCAATCTACGCCGCTGCCCCAACCACGATATCCAATCAGACGAGAGGCTAAAGCTTCCGTTTGTGACATTTTGTCCCAAATTGGAATATCAAGGTGTGATTGAAACCTGTGTATCACCCACAAATAATCCTCTTTTTCCGATATCGAAACTGGCTGGTTCATATCGCATTGTATTAGATGATCAAAAATGGCCATGTTCGTACATTTGCAGTGCAGAACACACACAGCTCGTAAATAACATTGTTCTTAAAAAATGCAAGACGGCACTAGATATATCCAATGGATTTTACAGTCACAATTTGGCTCAAGAAAGCCCCGATTTGACTGCATTTACAGTGGTCTGCAACTAAAAAATATTTACGCGTTTTCCAATGGGCTATATAAACAGCCCTGGGGCTTTTGCTGCGTGTGCTGCATCTTTCGGCATCTTTGTTAAACAGCATTGACCCAGATGCGTTCTCCTAAGTAAATTACATTTATCTGACGGATGACAAACTGTTTCCGCGTCTTGTCCACGTGGATCGAATTATTCTGTCATTTAACGACTTTGGGTATAAATTTAACTTTGCAAAATCACACATTGCTCGTTTAGCTTTGCTTTTCGTGGGCTATGAGCTCAATAATGAAGGTAGGGGGTTGGCACCTACTTTCTGGAGAAGTGTGCACAATTGCAGCGTCCATCTACTCTGAAAAAACTTCAATCTTTGCTGGGATTTTTGAATTTCGGGAGGACTTACATCCCTGATTATACCCAGCGTATCAAACTGCTTTATGCATTGATACAACCTTTGTATTCATCTGTCAACTGGCTTCCGGAATATACCTTTTTAATTCAGGTCTACTTGCAACCAACTACTTGTTAACTTGTGATAATTCTACGAACCTGGTAATACACATTGTACTGGGGACGGACGGTTTCACTAACTTAACATTTAATGAAGGTGACACAGCACCAATTTCATACAAATTCCATTTGTACTGATCAGCAGAAATGTAGTACTCCAATGTTGATTTAATTCTGAAAGAACGATATTTGGCGCAGGGGAAACGCATTCTTATGGTATCGCCTATACCTGCTTTAGAAGCAGTGACTAAGGCGAGTGTACTGGATTTGAAAGCTTTACATCCCCATTGCATACAATGGGCTACCTCTTTGACATTTATTTTTGATCCCGCATTGTCCATGGACACAGCAGATTCATACTTGGCATACACAACAAAGAGGAGACCAGCGATGGAGGTGAACACTGCAATTGCAAAGTAAAACAACATGCTTTTTAAATACAGCACGGGAAATGGCAGAAAACTATTATTTGAATAAGGGGAGAGATGCCCACCTGAAAAGTATGGCAACAGACAGGCATCATGTCCTTATCCACAGCCATTGGCCATGAAACCCACAAATCCTTTGAGGAACTGATAGTGAAATTCCACCTACCATCAACCCAGAAGTGGAGATACCTACAACTCCGCCAGGGCCTCCTTAGCAAAGTGGATATACAACCACAGGGACACTGCCCTCCCAAATGATCTCTTGTCTTTGCTGTTGTGTTTTTTCTAAAGGGCCTTTGTCACCTGCTGACACAGAATCAGTACTCCTGTGCCAGACTAAGAAATTACTGGGTTGTGTAAGGACAGAATCCAGATAGATTATACAGAAGAAGATTGGGCAGAGGTTCTGCAGAACCTGGACCAGGGGTTGAGGGAGTACAAAATGAAATTCTGCCTTTTTAAGACAATTCATGATTGGTATTGAGCACCTGCGTAATGTAGCATGCAGGCTTACTGTTATGACACAGTGCATGTCTTATATGATTTCTCTGACATCTGACGTAAATAATTAATTTACTCTCTTAATTTCTATGCAGGTAAGTACTTAATCAATAAAACTCAATCGGAAAGAAAGAACCAGAGTCCGTGGTGTTTAGAGTTCTTAGGGGTTTTATTCCTCAAAAAGGAATGGTCAAGACCATAATATCATGTTCTTCCCACCGCAGGGGTGGAAGAAGGGATAGAGCGCGCTGCATTTCATTGACAGTACATAGCTTATATACTTAATTCATGTCATAGGAAACAGTTATAGTAGGCGTAACAGCTGAGAGAAGACAAGATAACAGTATACACGTGTTACTAGTACGTAATCAGAAGGCGTGTACTAGGCGTGAACTGGAGGTGTGTGCTAGAAACGTCACAGGTAGGTGTCACAAAGGGGTGGCACTAACAGAAATGTTGCAATGTCAGCAGAAATTGGAAACTTGGATGCGCGCGCAGCTGCATGACGTGTGATTGACGTGAAACTGGAGGGTGCAGGGGGCTTGACATTTGCACTGACGGAAAGAGACAGAAGTCTGGCATGTCAGATCAACTTGTACTTCTATCATATCTGATATCTGGTGTTTAGGAACTGAGCTATCTGGGCGGAAAGGTCTCTAGGGCAGAAGCTATTCTATACTGACTGTGAGTGCGTGTATAAGCGCCTAAGTGTCTGCATGAGAAGCGTGGGGGCACGGGGCCTTCCATGGAAGCATGGTAACAGAAGCTATGAATTACTTGCACTGAGACAGGTCGGCCCTTTGGCTCTGCAGCTGGGGAATGTTTACTGAAGCTAGTAGGCAGGAATGTATTTTCGAGGAGCGGAACAGATAACTCGAAGGTTGTAGTCAATCTTGGCAGGCAGCAGGCTGAGCTGAGCGCGAGGGGGCGCGCTGGAAGTAAGTCAGAGTTCACGGGTACGGGGGCAGCCTGGGCTGAGGCTTTCAGAGTCAGAAGCCAGAAAAGAGGCTCGATGGCAGAAATTCAGGGCCTACTTTGCCAGAGCAGAAAAACATGTAGAGTACACTACAAAAAGACGTTGGCATAGCATACTTAGGAACGGACTATTTAATCCATTCAGGGTGGATCTGAAAGAGGACATGTTAACGTTGGACGCAAATGTATTTGCGTCTTCATAGCTGGCACAGGAGGGAAGTTACATGCACTTTAAGCTGGTACATGGAGTCGGTGGGGTACGCGCTAGGGAACACAACTTGACCATAAAATTTATATTCCCTCATTCCCTCCTTGTTCCCTACGGACCCTTCATGAAATCTCGATCCTCATGAATCGATCAGTTTGTTCTTGCAGCATCATTTGCTCATCTTTCTTTCTTTGACGGTTTGAGAGGAAACTGGAATGTTCAATGCAGGATGTGGCACACAGTCCACAAATCGCCGGCCCACACTGTAGGCACAGGCAGCAACTGAATACTATGACTAGGCCAATGCCTAGGAAGGATAGGATTTTCCATCCCCAAGCAGTTAACGTTGTCCAGAACCAACCGGACCAAGTCCAGGTGCCTGGATTCTGATGTATCTGATTTGCAATTTGATGGAGACGCGTAATAGCTTGATATACAGATGGAGCGTTTTGTGGAATGAAAACACAGCAACTTGACCTGATGACCTTACAAGCTCCACCTCTATCTGCCAAGATGACGTCAATAACAAGACGATTCTGAAGGACAACAACCCGCATAGCGGACTGCTCTTCTGTTAAGTTACCTAGGGCGGAGGCAGTTTCATTCACTACTGCTTCAAGAGTTCTAGTTAATCTGCGTATTAGTTTACTATTCTGAACAGGTCCTAAAAAGAAGAAGAATCCTTTATTAAAATCAGTGTACTGTTCCCATGCCGTTTCTGTGTAGTCGACAAGTGGGATATCTCTTCTGGGTCTATTCTTTACTAGATTTGTATTTCTGTGGTAATCAGGGGGAGCTAGAAAAACAGGTGGCAGAAGGAATGCAATGTAACAGGTACCATCCCAATCTGGAGGTAGGCGTATGTATGCGGTATGACCACAAACAAAATAGGAATGACTGATAGCTTTAAAGGATGATTTACCATGATCACTGAATTCGACCACAGTAGTGCATTTACTATGACCTAAGTGTACTGAACCTTTCTTCCTGATACATAATTCGCCAGTGACTGGCAATACTGACATAGTGGGTATAACAGGTGCGGCTTCGCATTCAACAGTAAGAATCATAAGGCTAATTGTATAATTACCTAATCCATACACTTCATTTTCTAGATCAGTTCCTACTCTAGTGGGGAGTCCCTCCTTGTCAGGGTAACAGACATCGAGCAGGACCAAGTTCAGGTTTCCCCAAACCCAGCCTCCGTCGAAAACAGCAATATCAGGATCTAAGGAATTAATTATTTTGAACCATGCACCACAGGAGCCGTTGTGAGTGAACGGGTACGGAAAGAGGGGCAGAGCTCCCTTGTAATTCTGGTAGGGAGGGAGTCGGCCACATATCCAGCAGTCTGTAGCATTGTTAGTTTGATGGGAATGGTGTAGCATACTAATGAATGTGTTGTTGCGCAGCGCAAGTCTGTAGGAGAGTTCGTGTGGAGGTAACTCGCTAAAAGTGTGTTCAGCAGAGACATTGTAGACAGATTGTTCACGCCTGAAAATAGGCCGGTAGATAGGTAGAAGGATGCTAGCAACAATAATTAAAATACTCAGAATAAACATGATTAATAGTGTCACTATACAGTGACTACGAAGTGATTTGCAATATGCACTTTTCTTAATTCGTCTCTCTCTCTCTCTATCTCGATCTAGGGGATACATGTCAGAAACTATTTAACCGATTCACCTAGGGGAGGACTTAAACAATTAAACTGTCTGACTTGCTAGATCGGAGTTTCGACCTGTACTCCTCTTGGGGAGTTTTTTCTCGTTCGGTAACTGTAAAGTCTTTTGGCTCAACACAGTCTTTGGTGGGGGTGGACGAGTCTCGGTCTGGTTTCAGTTCATGGAATTTTTTCACATGACTCGTATGGACCCACCCCTTTCTCCCTTCGATCTTCACGGCGGTCCTTGTGGTGAGAAGGACGGTCTTCGGTAATTTCCAGCGGGGCTCCAGCGGACTCTTCCTATCGAAATTTCGCACCAATACTAGGTCCCCAGGACGGACATCGTGCAGCTTTATATCTGTGTTGTCAGGGAAGGCTGCGGCAACCTGTGAACGACATGATTGGAGTGCAGACATCAAGGAGGCAAGGTAATCTGTCAACATATTACAATCAACATCAGTGATCTTTTTAGGAATGGGCGTCCCCCACATATTCGGTGGTCTGCCAAAAACCACTTTGTACGGGGATAGCCCTGATCTCGAGTGGGCGACCATTCTCATGTAGAACAGTGCCACGGGCAGGGCGACTATCCAGTCGACCCCTTTCTCCTGACATATTTTTGCAAGACGAATCTTTAGTGTCTGGTTATGCCTTTCTACAAGGCCTGCGGCTTCAGGATGTCGGACACAATGACATTTCCACTGATATCCTAGCAGTAAAGAAACTTGTTTCATTAGCTCGGACGAGAAGGGTTGTCCGTTATCTGAGTACACGACACGAGGCAAACCGTATCGTGGGAAGAGTTCACGAACCAGCTGCTTGGCAGTGGTCGGAGCAGTATAGTCTGAGACTGGGTATGCTTCGGTCCAGCGGGACAGAGCACAAACAACTACAAGGACATATTTAAAACCTCGACAACTGTTCATCTGGATATAATCCATCTGGAGGACTTCAAAAGGGTGATCGGGAGGATGAAATCCACCTTGCTCTACAGGGACGCTTTTACCTGGATTGAACTGACAACAGATCATGCAAGTACGCACTTTCTGTTTCGCTGCTGCTCGTAAGTGTTTATTGTTCCAAATATTCTGTAAACTGTCTAACATTGCTTTCTCTCCTAGATGCGCTGGGCTATGTGCTGTATTAATCATGACTTGAACCATAGAGTCAGGGAGAAACCATGTAGATTTTCCCTTCGTCATCCAACCTTGATCTGTCTGGATCCCTCCTAGTTCAATCCATTTCTTTATTTCATCTGGGGTAGCATGTGCCTGAATATCAATTACATCTAGAGCGGGATCCTTGACTACCATACACTTTGTCGGTACTATTGTTTTTGTCACATCAGTTGTCTGGGTGTGAGTCAGTGCTGTATGTTTTGCTGTCTGGTCTGCCAGGTCGTTACCCTGGGAAACAGAATCTGTGACTTTAGTATGTGCTTTACACTTCATGACAGATATGCCTGAAGGCAGATGTATTGCTTCTAACAGTGCTTGAATGAGGGGACCGTGTTGTATCTTGGCACCATGAGAGGTCAAAAAACCTCGTTCTTGCCATAACATTCCGAAGTCGTGTACGACTCCGAACGCATAACGGGAATCAGTATATATGTTAACATTTTTGTTCTTGGCTAGTATACAGGCTCGAGTCAGAGCAATAAGCTCTGCCGCTTGAGCGGACAGTGTGTCAATACGATGTGTTTCTTTAACTTCGGTTTCAGTGGTCACTGCATATGCGGCCACTAATTCTCCTGTATTTGTTCTCAGGCATGAACCGTCCACATAAAGTGTCAGGTCTGGATTTGTCAGTGGAACATCTGTTAAATCTCGTCGGGGCTTTGTTACTGCATTAATGATCTCTATGCAATCATGCGGGGCTGGATCTGTCATAATTGTGGGTAACAATGTTGCGGGGTTCAGAATGCTGCAGCGTCTAATTTCTATGTGTGGCTGGAATAGCGTTAATTCGTAACCTGTCAGTCGTGCTATAGTCAAGTGCTGAGTCTGGGTTCTGTTTAACAGAACCTCTACAGAGTGTGGAACTTGTACTGTTAATTGATGGCCTAGAACAATTGAATCGCTCTGTCTGATGGCTAATGCTGTTGCTGCTACTGACTTCAAGCACGCAGGGAGTGCCTGGGCTACTGAATCCAATGTACTTGAGAAATAAGCGCAAGGCTTATGTGAACCTGCTTGGTCTTGAGTGAGGACAGACAATGCTGTACCATCACGTTCTGTAACAAAAAGTGTAAACGGTTTGCTGTAACATGGTGTCGCTAAAACTGGTGCTTGGCATAAGGCTTTCTTTAATTCTTCAAAAGCTTGTGTGTGTTCCTGAGTCCAAGGGAGGGCAGTCGAAGTCGCTGCCTCCTGTGTCGTTAACTGGATGAGTGGTTTAGCCAGAAATGCATATTGAGGAATCCATTGTCTGCAGTACGAGGTGAGGCCTATGAAGGCCCGCACTTCCTTTTGTGTCTGGGGTCGTGGCATATTTACAATTAACTGAATGCGATCGGGAGTGAGCTGTCTCCCCACTTTGGACAGCAAGTGACCCAAGTACACAACTTGCTGAACACAGAATTGTAGCTTCGAAGGGGACACCTTGTGTCCCTTGTCGGCCAGAAAGTGTAAAACTGTCAGTGATGCTTGTTCGCATTCGGGCTCACTTCGTGCGGTGATCAGTAGATCATCGACGTATTGCAGTAAAGCGGTGTTAACTGGCATTTGAATACAATCTAGTTGTCTCTTCAGTGCTTGACTGTAGATGCTGGGGCTTTCTGTGAATCCTTGAGGTGCGCGGGAAAATTTGAAACTGCGTCCATTTAAACTGAATCCGAAGAGATATTGGCTCACTGGATCAATAGGTACGCTAAAGAAGGCGTTCTTGAGGTCAATTACAGTAAAGAACGTTGCTTCAGAATCGATAGCAGTCAATAGAGAGGAGATATCGGGGACCACAGGATACTGTGGTATAATGCATTTATTCAATTCTCTTAGATCAATCACTAGCCGATATACTGGCGGTGCATTGGGGTCGGTACGTTTAAGAATCGGAATGATTGGTGAATTACAGACATTGGAGTCGGTCTCTACGACCACTCCTTGGGCAATGAGCTCTACAATGATTTTCAGTAAAGCCACTACAGCATCGGGTGGTAACTTGTATTGTCTGATTCTGGGTAAAACAACACCTGCCTTGAGTGTAACGCGGTATGGGGTAATGTGCATGCAACCTACATCAGTTGGGCCTTTTGCCCACAAGTAATCTGGCACATTTTTCAATCTGACATCAAATTCTCGTAAAACATAATGACCCTTGAAATCCCGCAGAAAGAGTCTAACTCCTTCCGGGGAACAGCATATTATAGCTCCTAGAGCCTTCAGAGTTTTTATTCCTAACAGGTTTTCTGGGCATGATTTCGTGAGCAACAAGTCTGTAATACGTGATAATGGACCCACAGCCAGGGGGACTGGTTCAGATACTTCATTTACAATGGGCTGTCCTGAAAAACCAAGGGAAACATTCTGTGAGCATGAGAGGGGTGCCCCTGGGACTTCATCATGGCTGATTGTGGTGCGACTTGCCCCTGTGTCAATTAAAAACTTTCTGTCTTTTCCCAATACGTGACTGTGTACATAAGGACCTTCTTGATCTACAGGAATTTCAATAAGAGGCAAGCCACCTTCCCTCTCTAGGCTGTTTCATGTATATCGGGGGTAATCTGGATATGCAGACTGGGCATACTGGTACATCTGTTGCGAAACCTGCTGAGTCGCGGCAATAGGCTGTGGCTGTGGTACCGCTACGGTCTGTGCTGTGTGTGATGGAGCATGCATAGACTGGGTGTTCTGCATAGGCTGTTCGTTCTGTGAGGTCTGTTGATGCCCATGGTCATGTCTAGGCGGATGCGGTCTTTCTTTAGTTTTACCTGTTGCTATATTATGTTTCAGGACTGGGCATTCATGTACATAATGACCTGGCTGCTTGCAGTAATTGCATGTCCCTTTAATGGGAGCTGTAGTGTGACTTGTCTGGGTCCCACCCTTTCTCTGACCGTCGGCTGGGACCGTCTGAGCTACTAACATTTTCATCTTTGTGTCTTTCATGCGTTTTTGTTCCTGATCTTGTTCTTCTCTAATTCTGTTCTGATGATATTGGAGCATCTGTAACATCTGGGATGGCGTATTTGCCTGCCACGTACTTTCAACTTTGTACACTCGGTTTTTAACTGCTAACAGGGAATTCTCAACTGACTTGGATACAAAAAGATGCGGGTACGACTCGCTACTTGGTTTAAGACCACTATTAATAATGAAACATTTCTCGAATCTTGAATAGAAGTCACTAGTATCTTCATCATGTTTCTGTTTACAGGACGAGATCGCGTCCCAATCTTCCTTTCTAGTTGTCAATAATCTTGGCAGAACCTGTACTATCAGACCGGGTAGTGCTTTAGTTTTCTCCCCAAGGCCTACCCCTGGGACCCGTTTGTTCTCTTCATCTTCTATTTCTGCCCATGCAATCTTTGTGTCTCCCACTTCCCATTCCTTTTCTTTTAATTTCTCGTAGATGCCCGTGGGCAACAGTACCTTCAACATTTTCATGATATCCTCATACGTGTAATCCCCCATTAGTAACATGTCTTTAAGCTCTCTGTGAAAACCTGCAGGATCTTTATCATGGCAGGGTACTAGTTTCTTCATTTCTAATAGTTCTAACTTAGTCAGTGGCGTGTGTACATATACACGTTTCAAGAGGTGATCCGTACCCATAACTGGGTGTACTTCTCGTAAGGGGTTCTGGCTTTCAATGCCACTCCTGCATTGCATGTGGTACATTTTCCTTTCTGGAGGCGGGGCGGGAACATATTCAGAGCTTACGAAAGTGTTATATTTATGTCGTTGTTCTAGAATTAATTGTATTAACTTGGTACTGAAACCTCTCCATCTATCCATGAGTAGTGCTTCTAATGTTTCGTGTAAGGGACCTGGATCGGAATGCTGATTTCTGTATTTCGTGAGGAGGTGCTGAATCATGTATACACCTGCTAATTTCTGCTCGTCTGGGGAAAGGTTCAGAAACGTCTGTGCTAAAGTATCATCATTATATATGTCTGGATTTTCGGCCCATAATATGGCTGACCGGGCTAGTTCTTGTTCATCCATAGAATTGAGTACATGGTACCCCATTCTTTCTCGTAGTCTTTTATCAGTCTCCTGGAACTGATGTTCAGAAGAATTCGGGTTTGTTAAAGCAGAGAGAAAAACTCTCTTGTTTTCCGGACGGATACCCTTCCTAAGGTAAGTTCCCTTACCTACATACGCTATAGTATCTGTAGTCTTTACTGGTTCTTCTAGTTCTTCTTCCTCCTCGGAGGAAGCTTTTTCTTTCTCTTTTTGGTGTACTGCTATCACTGCCTTTCTAATTTTCCTGTACATACTGGCTATGCAAGTCCCCTTATCATGTTTTCCTTCAGCTATATTTTGACCCCACTTGTTCAGTGCATCCAATTCACTCTGATCTGTTCCAGGCCTGTCTCGTTCTCTTATTAGACAATTTATGAAAAATCGTAGTATCTGTGCTTGAACGTCAACTTTCTGACGCTCCATGGCATCCTTAATACTGTCAGGGTCTTTCCCTGTCTGAACAAACTCATATATTCTATCCAGACGGTCATTCATTCCTACATAGCATAGCAAGATATCAGTAGCAGATCTTAACCGTAGTGATGCCAATATCATTAGATCGTCTTTTCCGGGTACTGGATCATATCTGCAAACTGAAAGGTTTTCTTTTAATGCGTCAAGGCGGGGTGACCTGAACGTGAGAGGACTCTGCATATCCCTGAGATTGAATCTGTGTGTTAATGGAGGGGTCCGAAGACCCGCGGTCGCACCTCCTGAAGCGGAGGCTTGTGCATTATCTCCCTGTGGAGTCTGTATCTGAACTTGAATTTGTCGTTTAGTAGGATCAGCTAGACGTTGTTTCGGCAGGTCAATTTTGGGTGCGGGAAGTGGGGGGGCTGGCGGAACAGGAGAGGTCTGTCGCGGTACCGGCGGAACATGATCTGGGGGCGGGGTGCCACCCCCATCCCTGTCAGTAGGCAGGGCACGAACAGGCAGATTGGTGTAAGCTGGTGCTACATCCTCTAGATAAGAATTTAGGAATATGTCTTTAGTAGTCTTATGCATTACTTTAGTTGGAACTAATGGTGGTGGTAAGTTTTTCGGTATTTCTGATAGGGCCTCAGGTGTACCCTCGGCCGCGAGATACATACCGTTTACGAGATTGTTTCGTGCACGGTCTATTTGTTCTGTTTTTACTCGGATCCCTTCAGTAACTAATTCGTTTTCTTGGGCTTTTTCCAAATCTTTAAGTCTGTCTTCTCTACGGAGTGCTTTCTCAGCACGCTTATGTGATTCCTTACGCCAAAATTCTATGGCGTCTTTCTGAGATTGTCTAGCTTTCTTTTTCCATAATGCTTCTTCTACCTTCATGATGCACTCGGCATCCCATGTTCCGGTAACGGGCCATCTGTGTCTTTCATCTAGATGTTTCGTATAGTCAGCCCATAAATCTAGATATAATATGGCATCTATGCCATGCTTATGGTACATAAAGTTACCTGGAGTGTCCCTAGGGGGAATAGGAATTTCTTCCTCCAGTATCCCTTTCCTAGTTCCTATCTGCTTCAACTTGTTGAAAAACGGCATTTTGCTTACTTAGTACTGAATGCTCAATCCTTGGTTTACTTAATACTGGATACAGCTAGTTTTACAAGAAACACAATAATGCACATTAAAACGGTCACATTCATACCACGACATTAATCACATGAAAAGACATTTGAGACATAGATGACTACCCCCTATACTAGATGTACTGCTAAACAGTACAGATACACTGGTGTAACAGTGCAGTAATTCAGAAATTCAGAATACTAGATATACTGCTAAACAGTACAGATACACTGTCTAAAACAGTGCAGACCGGACTTGTGTACCCAAACCCGTCTAGATACGTCCCAGCAATGGTACTCACCGGGAAGCACGGAAACAGAAGGCCTCGGAAAACTCGACTGGACACGATTCGACACTTCGGAAAACTTCGTAAAACTTCGGAAAAACTTCGGAAACCTGGTGGGCCTCTTGACACCTCGGACCTTGCTTCTTTCGGCTAGGCTCTGGTCGGGATCCTCCGCACTCCTCACCGCCTCGTCTGGGTACTGATCGCAGTCTTCGTCACCTCCGTGGACCAGAGGGAGATGCAGGAAATCCTGCCGGTACGCGTAAGTTCCTTCTAGCTGATGGCAGGGAACGGAGCTTGCAATGCACCTACCGGCGCGTGAGGTGGGGGAGGGGTCCCTATTCGGGCGCCAAAATGACGTAAATAATTAATTTACTCTCTTAATTTCTATGCAGGTAAGTACTTAATCAATAAAACTCAATCGGAAAGAAAGAACCAGAGTCCGTGGTGTTTAGAGTTCTTAGGGGTTTTATTCCTCAAAAAGGAATGGTCAAGACCATAATATCATGTTCTTCCCACCGCAGGGGTGGAAGAAGGGATAGAGCGCGCTGCATTTCATTGACAGTACATAGCTTATATACTTAATTCATGTCATAGGAAACAGTTATAGTAGGCGTAACAGCTGAGAGAAGACAAGATAACAGTATACACGTGTTACTAGTACGTAATCAGAAGGCGTGTACTAGGCGTGAACTGGAGGTGTGTGCTAGAAACGTCACAGGTAGGTGTCACAAAGGGGTGGCACTAACAGAAATGTTGCAATGTCAGCAGAAATTGGAAACTTGGATGCGCGCGCAGCTGCATGACGTGTGATTGACGTGAAACTGGAGGGTGCAGGGGGCTTGACATTTGCACTGACGGAAAGAGACAGAAGTCTGGCATGTCAGATCAACTTGTACTTCTATCATATCTGATATCTGGTGTTTAGGAACTGAGCTATCTGGGCGGAAAGGTCTCTAGGGCAGAAGCTATTCTATACTGACTGTGAGTGCGTGTATAAGCGCCTAAGTGTCTGCATGAGAAGCGTGGGGGCACGGGGCCTTCCATGGAAGCATGGTAACAGAAGCTATGAATTACTTGCACTGAGACAGGTCGGCCCTTTGGCTCTGCAGCTGGGGAATGTTTACTGAAGCTAGTAGGCAGGAATGTATTTTCGAGGAGCGGAACAGATAACTCGAAGGTTGTAGTCAATCTTGGCAGGCAGCAGGCTGAGCTGAGCGCGAGGGGCCGCGCTGGAAGTAAGTCAGAGTTCACGGGTACGGGGGCAGCCTGGGCTGAGGCTTTCAGAGTCAGAAGCCAGAAAAGAGGCTCGATGGCAGAAATTCAGGGCCTACTTTGGAAGAGCAGAAAAACATGTAGAGTACACTACAAAAAGACGTTGGCATAGCATACTTAGGAACGGACTATTTAATCCATTCAGGGTGGATCTGAAAGAGGACATGTTAACGTTGGACGCAAATGTATTTGCGTCTTCATAGCTGGCACAGGAGGGAAGTTACATGCACTTTAAGCTGGTACATGGAGTCGGTGGGGTACGCGCTAGGGAACACAACTTGACCATAAAATTTATATTTCCTCACATCATGACTTCTAAGTATATAGGGAGACACGCTCAGCAGAATTGTTCCCATCCTCTCACCACCACCTCGATAAATGATCATTTGTGACACCTCGGAAACACTTACACTGACCAATCAACAACATTTTCTCTCCATGGTGCAGACCACAGCTAAACTATGCATCCTCCTCCACCGGTGCTTCCTGCTTAAACTCTAGAATTTGGAATGTCTTTCTGAGATTTTCAAACTGGCATATGAGAGGCGCATTAATAAGATGACAGATAAACTTTAGATCTACCACCAGATCTGGGCTATATTTCTGAATTATGACATATGAACATGCCCAGTCTCATGTGTCTGAGATCCTTACATATCCACTGTAAGCAGACTTCACCCCCACACTGTGGATATCATGTTGGGACCCTTGCCTGGACCAGAGCACTGGTGAAGATGATGTCATACACTTAACAAGGATGACACTGCACGCACAAGCCCACATCGGAGGAAGTATGACTCTGGTAGGCATTATGGCTTATGGTGGACCTCTTCATCCCTTGTCCTTTGCCCACAGTATGCAAAGGCACCTGTTCTGGTGCCCTCTATTTCCAAACAATACTTCCTACTGCGGCACTCCCTCATCCCCCATCATACCCCCGCTCCCCCTTTCCAAAGGTTTTCCACCACTTCATATTCTTGTTTCTTTCACTGACATAAGTGACTGGGAAATTTACTTGCCATTTGGGTACAAAATGTGACACTTAGCACATATTAGTGGAATGTTTAAAATTGCTAGCCTTGCGGAAACGGATCTTATGCCCTTTATTTTTAAAATATGGAATTAATAACCATGCCCAAGCCATAGAACTTCTTGTAGATATGTGTTATTTGGATATTGCAATCACTATTAAAAGGTACATGACTACAGTAAAAAGCCTTTGCTTGGAGAAATAAAACATATCATGTACTGAGATAACTAATAATGTGAAGCCATAGTGTGAATGAAGTATAATGAATTATAATGTCAATGGAGTTGGATGTTACTTCTACTCTGGTATAAGAATTTAAGACAGTAGAATTGCCTGTTGTACTTAATAGATGCAATTCAATGTTATGCCTCTAATTCTAATTATTTGGGAAATGTGACAATGGTTATATGCTTACTATTGTATTTTTACATTTTATTGTTTTATTTAAAAAATTGTTAGTAAAATAATTCACAATATTAGAGTTGGATATAAATTACTATACTTTTGCACTGTTTAAAGACCAAGAGTCGAAATAAACATTACTTTGACTGACTGGCTAACATTATGCAATACTACACTGCTGCATTGTCTTTGCATTGGTATTTATAGTTCTGAAATCCAAATACAGTCATAAAAAAACAAGAATATGATCTAAAACTCAAGAAAAATATTGAACAAAAATGTAAAGTCAAGTTATAGATAGCCTTTAAAATGAGACAAGAACTAATGTTAAAACAAATGCCAAATCACTGAAAGATGCCAGTTATAGTTTAATCAGGTAACTAATAACATGCACCCCATTACACACTGCTAATGCTATCACATTTTACATCACTTAAGACAATCAAATGACAACATTGTTTATATCACTGATTAGATTTAAGGACTATTTTGTAATCTACTAATGAGTAGAACATTCTCAAAACGAATATGTGAAGTCATAAGCAGTGTAGTATGGGTGTGCAAGTTATAGTTTTATTTCAAATCTACACCTAAGTATTTCAGTGTTTATGTGTTTTTAGTGTTTTTTGTCCCATTTCAAAACTTATCTCTAAAGTAAACCTTTGTTTTCTTCAAGAAGCCACAGTGGGAATTTGCTCCCGGCAAAGGGTAGATTGCAGGCCCTGCAAACAACTGGCCTCCGCACGGCCAAAGGGCATTTGCAGCAGGTGTTGTATGCCCATGGAGAATTGGGCACACAGCCTGGCAAAAACACAGTTTATCTCAGCCAAGCCCATGTACATCTGATGCTGGCTGGCTGCAGAGAGTTGGGTCCTGGGGCTATCCGGATGCAAGGTCCTGTTGTCAACACCACAGATAGACAAAGACTCTCTTCAAGCCATCAGAGGGATGGAAATAAGGCCTTTCTGGTGGCAAGAATCTACAGCAAATACCCTGCTCCGCATGGCCAATGGCTGTTTGCTGCAGGTGTTGGCTGCCCTGAGATAGTTGGGTGCACTGGCTAAATGGAGGCCATGCACAACTGCGTTGGTCACCCACTTGTGATGGGGGCAGGGAAATCTGAATGATGAAAAAATCCAAAATATGCACAAAAAAACTAAGATTATATTAGAATCAGGGACAAAGTTTGTCATAACACCTCAAAGTTTGTTTACTAAAACCTATGAAATTCGTCTAAATCAACACAGAGTGTAAAAAGTTTGCATAATTTAGAAGAAAAAGACATTTTGTGGAAAACAAATTATCTGATTTCCCCAGATTCGCACAGTAAGCAAAAGAAAAGACTGTTGAAGAAGATATGAAGCATGCCTGATTGGAGTTTAACTCTCCTATATTTTTTTTATATATTTGGGAAAACTAAAAAGCAAGAATTTCCATGTGGATTTTACAACTTGATCTTTATGACCAAGAATAGTTATTGGGCCCAATCCATAGAACTAACTTAAGACAAAATCCTAAACGTACTACGTATTCATAGAAGGCACTCACTCCTTTTGGTATTTACAGAAGGCACTTACTCATTTTAGTATTCACAGAAGGCACTTACCCATCAATGTGTAAGTGCCTTCTGTGAATACCAAAATGAGTAAGTTACTCAAAATGAGTAAGTTACTCAGTCAGTCAGTCATTAAGTCTTTATTGCGATACTTTATCATAAAAGACATTCTATACAAATTAGTGCAGAATCCATACAAGGTAAAATTCATCATATACAGAAATATAAGACCATATCTAAAATCCATTAGTAATAAATAGATATATATGTTCAGTATAAAACCATCCCAAAAATAGTAATAAATATATATGAACAAGCGATAGACTTAATACATATCAAATATAAAGAATCAATAGTATAAACTCTCCATCTTAAAATAAATACTAGCAGCAGCCCTTACAACGATTGTAACAGCTTCCACAATCCTGTCAACTATACCCCTGCATTCTTCTTCCGAAGAACCCATGCCCAGCTCAAAAACTTTGCTACCCCAGTTACAACTAGATTTGAAGTATAATTTTTCAAAATTCTACTTGCAACCAAAGCTGATCTTGTTCCCAGATGCAATAATACAGGTTTTAACCAGATACGCCTTGGTTGTAGGCACACAGGGCAAGCAAATAAAAAGCGGTCGATAGTTTCAATGAGATCTGGACAAAATAAACATTTGTCACTACCAGCAGAGTTCCATCTACTAGATAGTCAACGTAGGGGTAAGGTGCCTACTCTAAACTGGTGATACAGTTTACGATCGGGTAACTTTGTGATGATAGCCCAATAGTCTTCCAGGAGGGGTTCATCATTAGTGTAAAGAAAAACTGTTGTAATGGATCTAGTGACATGGGAGGAGAATCTCTTAATTTTAATAATCTCCCAATACACAGCACGAAAACTTTTTGGGGTGGGAACTCAGCTGTGGACGGATGGGCCCAGAGTTCCCCCATCCCCATATCTGACAATAGTGATTTGATTTCAGACAACCAGGGGATCCTGTATGAACAACCCAAACGCCTTACTTCCGCCAGAGCTTTGGCATACAAGGGGAGCTTCAGGGTAGTCCAGAGACGTCTCCAGAATGCCAGCGGTCTGAAGCGTGCTATGTCCTCAAGCGCCTGACAACCAAGATCCAGCAAAAGAGGAATTTGTGGTGAAGATTGAGGTAGGCCTACTATCGATCTCAGAATTTTTTTCTGGGCAACAATAAGTGGGGATAAGTTGCTAAAGCCCCAGATTTCTGAACCATACATAATTGCAGGCAAAATGTTCAACTCATATATTTTAACGATGGGGGCAATAGGCTTAGTTAGGGACAACCTGTGCTCTTTAATCAGTGCACCAGCTAGCTGGGAGTGCATTCATGCTAACATGTCAATTTGGGGCTTCCAACTCAGTTTGTCACTGTTTGTGACCCCCAGGTAAGTAAAAACGTCTGTCTGCTCCAGGTGGTCACCACCCATGAAAACCCGTGCTCTGACAGACTTAGACCCATGGAACACCATGAACTTAGTTTTCCTCACATTGACCTTCAACTCATTTTCGCGGCAAAACACCTCAAAACGAGACAGTGCCAGTTGTAATCCCTGTCTCGTTATGGAAATAAGTAGAGTGTTGTCCGCAAACATGAGAAGGGGGACTTTCATGCCAGCTAGTATTGGCGCGTCAGTTGGGAAGTTAACAAAGTACTGGACCACCCCATTGATGAATAAAGAGAACAGGGTGGGAGCCAGAACGCACCCCTGTCTGACGCCTTTACCTACATCAAACCTATCGGTAACCTCCCCCGGTTTACCCCATCAAACCTGTGCATAAGTATGTTTGTGGAGGTTAATCAAGATAGCAACCAGTTCGTTAGGTATCTCCCGCTCCAATAGTACTTTCCATAACTTTGCTCTTGGCATAGATCAAAAGCAGATCTAAGATCCACAAAGGCCGCAAACAACATGCCCCCACCTAAAAACACCTCCTTCCAGTACAGTAACACAAATCTAAAAGCCTGATCCAGGGTCCCTATATGTGACCGGAAGCCCGCCTGTAAGGGAGTAAGAATGTCAGCTTATTTTACTCATTTTGGTATTCACAGAATGCACTTAGTTAATAATGAATAGGTGCCTTCTGTGAATACCAAAATGTGTATGTGCCTTCTGTGAATAATAAAATGAGTAAGTGCCTTCTGTGAATACCAAAATGGTAGTAAGTTTAGGATTTTGTCTTAAGTTAGTTCTGTGAATCTGAACCAGGCCCCTTTGTTTCCCAGACGAGTATTTGCGATTAATGGAGTTGCAGATCTATTGAGAATAGCTTTTTTAGTGTTCAGTGGCATACAGCTCCAACGTCCTGACCGGAGATACAGTGCAGCCACAGAGATAAGAATGGGGAAGGGATTGTGCTATGCCAACTATGTATATGGCTACGGCAGATTTGCTGTCAGTCACTAGAAAAGCGAACAGTCCCTGAGGTCTGGAAGCAGGAAGTAGTAATCCTGTTGCTCAAAAAGCTGTAACTCGACCCTAAGTGTCCATCGAGCTTTAGACCAATATCTCTTCTACCGTATCCAGTAAAAATTCTGGAGCAGGCAGTTAGTAAGTCCTGTCCCTCAATGTGGAAGAATATCAACTACTAGATGAGGATCAATTTGGTTTCCAACCAGGGCAAGGAACAGAAACGGCCTTAGCAACCATCCTGGATAACCTAAGAATGCAATCCGACAACAGCAATCTATCCGTAATGGTATTACTGGACATGCCGGCCGCATTCGACATAGTAAATCACAGCATCCTGCTGAAAAGACTAGAGAACATTGGAGTGAAAGGACAGGCTTTATAGTGGCTGCAATCATAAAAGGATTGGCAGGCAACAGGTGGTAACTATCCCACCGTTGATCTCTGCCAAGATCCCCGTGCGACACAGGGTGCCACAGGGCTCAGCAATCAGCCCAATTCTATTCAATATTTATCTACACCCTTAAATCACAATTATTAAGTCCTTTGGCATCGACCTAATCAATTATGCCGACGATACGCAACCGATATTCTCTCTAGAAGGAAACCAGACAGCATCAATTGAGAAATTTCAGGAGTGCATGCTCAAGTCCTCCAGCTGGCTCAGGAAAAACGCCTTACAATTTAATGGAGAAAAAACTGAGATAGTATACTGCTCCACGGCCAAAATCGTTTGCCTTATCCCGCCGAGTTTAGACTCACCCCTATGGATAAACCACTGATCCCTAACAGAACAGTGCGTAGCCTGGGGGTTCTAATGGATGACAATCTCCAATTGGAATCAGAAATCAATAAAACAATTGGTACCTGCTTCTCCTTGCTAGGAGCACTCCGCCAGATCCTCCTGCTCCTGCCTGCCACTTCCAGACCCCTGGTGGTGAGGAGTCTAATACTGAGCAGGTTGGACTATTGTAACTACCTGTATTTGGGAGCACCACAATCAGCACTGAGGAAACTACAGAGGATTCAGTGTATAGCAGCCAAACTGGTGTTAAACAGGCAGCATGGGTCCTCTACATCTTTAGCTCTAAAAGACCCTCATTGCTTGCCCATCTGGGCAAGTCACAGTGTCAGAATACCCGTAGGGTGACAGTTTTGCGCTATATACATTTAAGAAATAAAATAAAATAAAATAAAATAAATACCAATTGTGTTTCTGCTATTTCAAGTGTACTCCATTGGTGCTACTTCATGCCATCTGGTTTTTGCTCACTCAGGCTACTGGTTCTCGTTGAGATGATTTATAACTGGTCAATTAGATTAATTCATCCAGTGTGATGGGCAGTGCACCCCACTATGTCACCATGTCACAGTGCACCACACCATGGCACAGTTCTCCGTTTTCAGGAGTTACAATGTCAACCCCAATAGAAGTATGACTGCAGGGTGCCATCCTCCAAGCTAAGCTCTGCTTTTGCCTGATCTGAGGTCTGGAAGGAGGTAGCCGAATACCTGTCCCTGGAGTCCTGGACCCACCTTCTGCAGCCAGCACAACACTATCACTCAGCTCTCCCCCGGAAACTACTGAATCAGCAGCTATTTGATCACTAGCCCAAAATAACCACATTAAAAGTGAAGAAGTGGCATAAATGTATACATGTCTTGTATATGTAAAAGAATTTCACATTTTTGAAATGCTTAAAAAATAAACAAGTATACACATCTGAGAAGAAAGCCTATTCTTGCAAGTAAACATGTTTTTAAAAAAATGCCATGATGAATATATTAACACATTATTATGTCAGTGGTCTATTGACATTCATCAGCGTGTCAAGGATTAGAGTGAGTGAGGTTAATCGGTACACAAGCAGTGAGTCATCGGGAAGCCGGAAGCGAATACATTATTCTCATAATCACATGCTCTATTTGCACACACATTTTTTAGCTTACTTTGTAACTGATGGCTTTAAAAGGTAATAGCAACCCATTCCAAAATCACACACATTTTAGTTACAAAATGGCTGCTGGTTAAATCCCCGAAAGTTCTTTTGAGCAGCATTATGATCCAGATTTTATTTACAATTTATATTTTTGCCTTGACTGTCCATTCGCTGAAGACACGGTGATCGAAGGCCTAATAGAACTAGGAAGAGATTTCACCACATGTAAGTACACCTGTGCACAGCTACAAGCAGACTTATTTTCCATACCTAGGCTTTCATTATGAATAGCCCATCAATCTGACTTTGTCGAGTTGGAATTTATCGGGTGTGATGAATGACAGCCACTTACTTAGTTTTGCCTCACCAAATTCCTCTTGTGCCTGTCATAGCTGGCCATCCCCCACTCCCTCAAATATGTCCGGTTAGACCTACCAATGTTTACCACAAAACCAATAATTATGCTAAATGGTAACAGAAGGTACTGTCCATAGAAAAATGAACTAGGACGCTCTTAATGACGTCGTTAGACTTTGCTGTTGTAGGAAAGTGGATTATTAGTAGGGGCAAATATATATCTGCTGCTGTCAATAAGGCCACTAACACAGTCTGTTTATAAAAATAGGAATTATTTTAATTTTTAAAATGACACCAAAATGACAAGAATCAAATGCAGCGAACCGGAGATATAAATTTTAAAAGATTTAGTATTATATAGCACATAGAAACATATAGCTCCTATTGAGACATCTAGTCACAATAGACCGGGTCAAAGTCAAAGTTTCAGGCCGCCCGCCAAGGAGCCCTGCGCGGCTACCCCTCGCAGTAGGTCTTAGTCAAAGTTTTTACCTTCTGACTTGAAAACTTCTCAGGAGCTTTTCTACCATGTGTGTCTCGCAGATATCAGCCAGTTTGGATTCAGTGAGGGTTCGCCGATTGCCTTCCAACGAGTTCCTGGTCAAACATATGGAAGTCAGGCCTCCGGAGCGTTCCAGTGCGACGAACCAAGGATCCAGGCCGGCTCGCATTTGAAGGCAGGGGGCTTGGCTCTCGCAGTTGCTCCCAGTCACCTTTTCTTTGTTTGGATTTAGAAACTTTTACAGATCTTTTTCTTGCAGGGTTCCTTGATGCTCTTGACCAGGCGCGATTTGGTGAGGGTTCACCAGCCTTGAATTTCACCTTCTCCCGGTCAAACTTTTCAGCGGGACGAACCTGGACGTCAGGCCGACTCGCGGTTGAGGTTTGCCGGGTTGGCTGGCCAGTTTTAGTCAAGTCACTTATGGAGCTTTTTTCCAAAGTTGCCCCAAACTTCTCCAAACTTCTGGAACTTCTTTCTGAAGTTCTCCAAAGGGTCCCAAAGTGTCTCAAACTTACTCCAAGGTCCTAGAAGCTCCACAATGTGCCTCAATAGTTGAGGACTTGAATTCCCACAATCCACTTGGACAAAACCCACCAATCCAGGGGAGCTCTGTTAACCTGTAGCTTGCAGGCAGTCCGCTCTTTAGTCCCTTTACAGCAAGGTAGTCCACAGGACTATAGTTCTAGATGGTACAGAATGCACATTGTTCAGAGTGCAGGCCTTAGTGATTGCACACCAAACTCCTCAGCATGGCCCTTCTTCTGCTCTTGGGTTTCAAGCAGCATATCTGGGAGGCTCTGCCCCTCTCAGATACTTATTCCAATTTCTTCGGGTCAAGCAGAAGGGCACTCCTGTCCAAAAGGTGGCAGGTTAACACCCCAAGATATGACCACATTCTTCAGAGTGAGGCACTTTTTTGTCCCAGAGTGCACCAATTCTTCCAAATTCATCATGGCTGATTCTCCAGCAGAGAGAAAAGAGCTGGCTAAACACACCCCTGAGATGGCTAATCTCCATTGTCGTCTCTCCCCCTTGCATCTGCTCTTTCCTTCTTTAAGCCTAGCATCTGGCTGAGTTCAAAAGAATAGAGTTGTAAATGACACTAGTGTTCCCCCTTCCATTGAAGTCAATTGTTTATGACTCCTCACCCTGCTCTGGGATTCCTGTGTAACAGAACACTGCTCTCCCAGCAGAGCTGGTTAATCCCAGGAGCTCTTTATCACCTCTTCAAAGGAGCCCTTTGTCATTGTATTCAAACTGTTTGATCTTCTTGATTGCCCATCGACACAACCTGCATTTTCCACAAAAATAAAATCCAATAGAACGGTTACCAAACCAGTTTTCTTTAGACATCTGTCTTGGGTAACTTGGGTAACTTGGGCTAACTATATTAGCTAGTGTATACATGAAATGGTATATACTGATCATGGCTATTTTTGGAATCGTTAACCAAGCTGGTATTCTTTTGTTACAGACTCAGATTTACATTGATTACTTTTGCTATCAAAATACATGGAATAAGAATTTTTTGAGGTAATTTGAAAACTATTGTGAATACACTGGTATATCGGGCTCTCTGATACACTGAGGGTATTTTCTTTTGATAAGTTAACTAGCATTATATTAATTCTATTAATTTCTTCTACTAATTTCACTTAAGGGGACTCTAAATCCTTTCCTTCCAACTTACCTTAATATTGGACTTTTAGTGGTGGAGGAGTCATACCTTGATGATTATATTTTGGAATTTTATTGATATTGTGTATTTACTTTTCTGGGTTGCAGCCCTGATGAAGTCATTGATGCATGTAAATTGTGCATGACGACACACGTGTTGGCTGCCAAGAAAGTCTTTTGGAAGACAACCATTAAACTACCTCTGGATATACTTTACAAGCTGGATACCTGAGTTTTGTGTTCTACGATTGGAAATTTACTACATGAACTTTTTGCTTTGGAAGAGGAAGGAAAGAATATTTGGACTGCTTTTGCACTTATACAACAAGTTTTCTGTTATAAGAAAATATGTAATGTTCATTTTATACTTTAGAAGAGCTCAGGGAGAACTTCTTTGCTCCAGGACTTGCTTACAGTCTCTATGCTGCTGGTATGTCAACTTTGGAGAGAGTACAACCCCCTCCACTGACCCATCTTGCACATTAGTGGAGAGGAGGTCGGGCACTGGCACAGTTTCCTCCTACACTCCCTCATCGGTGACCAGTAACATGATCATATCTGCCCTGTCATGTTGGGGTTTCAATCTTTTCTCATACAGGACACTATGAAGGTTCATGGGGTTCCAAGGTCAAACAAATAGGTAACCTCACCCTTCTTTTGTAAGATTGGATTGGACCCACTCTATTTGTCATGGAGGGCCCTGAGAACCATAGGCTTCAACGGTCACACCAATTGTCCTGGAGTATACTCAGGCATAGTAGCCTTCTGATCAAACCAGTGCCTCAGGAGCTCCTGGCTGGCCTCCAGTTTCCTGCTTGCCTTGTACATGTACTCTGCCATTCTAGATCTCTGGCCTTACACATAGTCCTTTTCTTCTTTAAGAGCCTTCTCTAGAGACTCTTCCAGCAGGCACAATGGCCCCCTCACAGGGTATCTAAACAACAACTCAAATGGACTGAAACCAACCTCCTCCCTGTAGGCAAACAGTAGGCATGGGAGGAGAACATCCATCTCCTCCTGAGTTTTTCTTACAACCCATTTATCATGCCCTTTGGGTTTTGTTGAATCTCTCAACTAGACCGTTTGTTTGTGAGTGATAGGAAGTGGTGATCTTGTAGTTGACACTACACTCATCCAACATAGCAGTCGGATAGCTGAACAGAAAGTGTGTGTCCATCTCTGACACCACCTCTTTCGCTAAACCCACTCTGGTGAACACTGCAGGAGCATGAATGGTTCTAAGAGGGATTGATTCAGGGTACCTAGAGGTATGGTCCACTCTCACGAAGCTATACCTATTCCCTGATGCAGTAGGTGGGACCAAGGGACCAACAATGTCCATCCCCACCCTTTCAAAAGGAAACACAAACACTGGTAGTGGTATTCGGGAAGCATTTGTCTTGCCACCTGCCTTGCCACTGGCCTGACAGGTGACACATGAGCTGCAAAACTACTCCTTTACCTTTTCAGACACATGGGGCCAATAGAAATGGTTCACCAATGAATTCCTTGGTCTCTGCCTGTCCCAAATGTCCTGCCAAGAAGATATCATGACCCAAAGTTAGGATGAACTCTCAGTACTCCTGGGGCACCACAAACCTCCTGGTGGCCCCCCTCCTAGAGGTTTATGGCCTCAGTATAAAGCAGTCGATCTTCCCAGTAGATTCTATGAAACACACCGTCATCTCCCTCCTCGTGCGTAGAGGCAATCTGCCTCAAGCGCTCAATGGTGGGACAGTCTCTCTGTCCCTTACTGAATTCCCCCCTGGAGGATCCACCCACTACTATCAGTCCTGCCAAATCTGATAGCTCTGGCAGGGATGGAGTCCCTCTCTCAGTGGCCAGATCCTCACCATCAGGGTTAGATTCTTCCTGCACTGATGGAGTTACCTGGACTGGCTCACCAGACCCAGTACCATTGTCCTTGGATGCTTGGCCCTTTGTTCTAGGGTCCAAGTGTTCAGCCTCTCCCTTCTGGCTAGTATGTGACTTAGTCACAGCATACACCCACTCAGAGAGCTCTAATATTTTGATATGGAGTCTTCTTTCAACCTCTGACCACTCAGAGGCTTCAAGATAATTGCCCAGTAGACATTGGAGTGGGAGCATCTTGGACACAGCTACCTGCAAAGGCCTGTCACATCTTCCCATTCCAAATCCACCACAGCCATAGGATTGAGTTTGGAAGTGTTGTCTGCATAAGTCATCTGGTGAAACTCACCAGGTAGCAACCTCCCTGGAGGCACCAGTTCATCCAGGACCATAGTTACACTAGCCCCTGTTTCTCTGATATACTCAACCTCAGTCCCATTCACTGTAGGCCTCTGCCTGTACTTGTCCTTGTTTGGAGGTAAATCAGCAAGGGTTGCAATATTCACCCCACCCAGGGATACTACAGTTGATTCCACCACCTGACTACCCCTCTATGGGGCACCAATCTCCATCCCCACATGTACATTGGCAATCCCTGTGGATGGCCCCTTAGGGGGGAGCTTCTTGGTGCAGACAGTATATTCCTGTTTATGCACTTACCAGCCTTTGAGGGATCAAAGAAGCTGCCATTCCTTCCCTGATACCCCGTCCCTTTTTTGTGAGTCTTTGGAGGGCTCCTTCTATTCTTGACCTTCTCCCTCTGGGCTTTCCCCTAAGGAGGGACCTGTCCTCCTTTTTTCTGGTCACCCCCCGGTGCTGAATAAAAACCAGGGTTCTCACCTGCTCATCAGCTGCTTCCCCCAACTCTCTGTGGTCTGTCAGCTTAGAGTCCACTATATACTGGCATAAGTTCTCTTGTGCAAAATGAGTCAAAATATATTCTTTTAAAGACAAATTATCAAACCCTCATATGTGTCAACAGTGTTACTAACAATCCAGCCTTCCAGTGCCTCCACCGAAACATCCATAAAGTCTACCCAAGACTTTGAACTTACTGTCTTAGGGCCTCTAAACTTCATCCTGTACTGATCTGGAGTCAGACCAAGTCTCCTGATTAAGCATGCTTTCATCTGCTGTTATGATTCTGTATCCTCCCCCCTCAGGGTAAGGAGCCTATCCGTTCCAGCTACTGGAATCAACTCCCACAGGAGTGTACCCCAATACTTAGAGGGGACCCTACTCATTCTAAGGGCCCTCTCAAAGGCTGCTAGCCACTTATCAATGGCATCCCCCCTCTATGTACCTAGGTACTATACTCTTGGGAAGTTTGTGATCAAAACCACTACCCCGGACATCTCAAAATCTTCCTAATTTTTACTGCCACCATTTCTTTTGAATGCCTCCTCCCTCTCCCACCTCGCAATTCTATTTTCCTTTGCTCTAAAGCTATCAAAGCTAATTGAGCCTGCAGCTGTCTCTCTGCAAGGGACAGTGGTGGTTCCTGAGTGGGAGACCCTTCCCCCTCCCACCATCTGGAATCATATGGCAAACACTAAAGAAAATTGAAGCGGCACCATCCTCACCCCCTCTTGGGTGTGGTTGGGGGTAACCACCCCCACCCACTTTGAATCTCCTCACCTACCCCAGCCCAGGCTTTTAGGGACTTAGGTAACCCTTACTTTCTAATCTTGTTGGAAGCAGGCAGACCCCTAAGCGTACACTATACCCTGAGATCAGCCATACTAAACTGGGACAGTTTAGCCAGGTCTAGCATGGTTTTGGGTCACCACAACAAGGCACAGCCGCCTTAGAACATTTGGAAAATTTAAAACAATGGGTTAAAAAGCAGCTTAGTCCAAATTCCAAAAATCAAATTCAAAAGTTTTGTTCTAAGGCAATTTAGAGGATTTTTACAATCTTAATTCACTTTACTGAAAGGTGTCCTTTTTAAACACCAATCCTCATCCACACTGCTGAGAACTAGGTTTTGGAAAGTGGATTATTAGTAGGGGCAAATGTATTTCTGCCACTGGCAATAAGGCCACTAACACAGTCTACGGCTCAGAATAGGCCTTAGAAACTTATTGCCATGCTCAAACTGTGGTAGCTTGGCTGTGAGCATTCAGGCTTAACTTTAAAGACAGGTATGTTAATCATTTAAAAACACCAATTCAGTAAATAATTAAGATGCAATGCACAATAAAAATCCAACACCAATTTATTAAAATATGAAATATTTGTATTTTTAAAATGACTCCAAAACGACAGAAATCCAATGCAGAGAATCTGGGATATGAATTTTTAAAGATTTAGCATTATATAGCACATACAAACCTATAGCACCTATTGGGATATCTAGTCGCGATAAGCGATAGACCTGGTCACAGTTTCAGGTGGACCACGATGGAGCCCTGTGTGGCTAGCCTTTGCAGTAGGTCTTGGTGAAAGTTTTATTTTTTGACTTTGAAACTTTTCTAGAGATTTTCTTCCGGGGGTCTCTCGCAGCTCTCAGCCATTCCAGATTCAGTGAGGGGTCGCTGGATTGCCTTGCGACGAGCTCCCAGTCAATATTATCGAAGTTAGGCCTCCGGAGCATTCCAGGGGGACAAACCAAGGATCCAGGCAAACTTGCGATTGTAGGCAGGCAGCTTGGCTCTCGCAGTTGCTCCTGGTCACCCTTTCTTAGCTCGGATTTAGAAACTTTTAAAGAGCTTTTTTTTGCGGAGTCCCTCGATGCTCTTCACCAGGCAGGATTCAGTGAGGTTTCACCAGCCTCAGATTTCTCCTACTCATGATCAATCTCTGGAAGTCAGACCTACAGAGCTTTTCAGCTGGACAAACCTGGACAGCAGGCCAACTAGCGATTGAGGATCGCCGGCTTGCCTGGCCAGGTTGAGTCAGACCACTTATGGAACTTTTTTCTAAAGTTTCCTCAAACTTCCGGAACTTCTCCTTGAAGTTCCCTAAGGGGTCCTTAGGTGTCTTAATCTTACTCCAAGGGTCTGGAAGCTCTAATAAGGTCCTTGAAAGTTGAATACTTCAATTCCCACGATCCACTTGGACAAACCCCTTACACATCCACTGGTAGTGCTCCAGGTTGAAGATTCTTGGTGGAGATGTTCCAGGTGAGTTCTGTTAACCTGTAGCTTGCAGCAAGTCAACTAGTTAGTCCTTTTATAGCAAGGTAGTCCACAGGAATGTAGTTCTAGATGGTGCATAAGGTGCACTTAACAGAGTGCAGGCTTTAGTAATTGCACATCAAACGCCTCAGCATGGCCCTTCTTGCTCTCTTCGGTTTCAAGCAGCAGATCTGAGAGGCTCTGCCCCACACATATACTTATTCCAAGTTCTCTGGTTCAATTTGGATGCAACTCCTGTCCAATGGGTCAGGGTAACGCCCGAACATAAGACCACATCCTTTAGAGTGTGGCACTATTTTGTCCCAGAGTGCACGAACTGTTCCACAATATTCATGGCTGATTTTCCATCAGGGAAGAAGATCTGGCTAAACACACCCCTAGAATGGCTAATCTCCATAGTCTCTCCCCCTTGCATCTGCTCATTCCTTCCTAGCATCTGGGTTCAAAAGAGTAGAGTTGTAAATGATACTGGTGTCTTCCCCTTACATTGAAGTCCATTGTTTACGACTCCTCCCCTGCTCTGGCATTCCTGTGTAACAGAACACTGCCCTTCCAGCAGAGCTGGTTAATCCCAGGGGCTCTTTATCACCTCTTCAAAGGAGACTGGCTAATCCACTTAGCTCTGACCAATCAGGCCAGAGAAACAATATCATATTGTTAGATTTTTTAATACCATTATGGGAAGTCTTTGAATGCTATGTTATAATTTTCCTATTAGGATTTATTAGTTAATAACTTCTTGCTATGTTAACCTATGTGGCAGAAGATTAGCAACGGGAAAAATGACTTGGCCCATTTGTCCAGCACCAGGGCTTATAAAAACATATTTTATAAGTACTCTGCTTATATCTACAGCATCCCTACCCCTGGAACACCTATGGGAGACTTTAGCGGTTCTGAATATGTCAGAATATTGCAGATCCTCCCTCCACAGTGCTCCTAGCACCAAAGTCGATTTTGTGCAGCACTTTATCACAATGCGGCAAGTGAAATATGCAATTTCACGTAACCAAGGGCATATAAAACTCCTTTTATAATGGTCCTCCTTATAAATACTTGCCCCCCACCCCTGGGACACCTTCCGAAAACCCTGGGGATACCTAGTATGCCCAAACATTGTAGGTTAGCAATTTTGTAAGCACCCCAAACACCAAGTGGAGTTTGACCAGAATTATCTTTGTAAGAAAACTGCTACACAGGGCTGCTTTTAAACACACCTCAGGCTTTCAGCATAGAGCTGGCCCAGGGCCTGGTTAGGCAGAGCCTAGGGTCAGTCCGAGTCAGTTTCCACCAGTACCAGTCATCAAAAAGATGGGGGGTACCCAGGGCACAGCATGACATTGCAACAGCTGTCCTTAATTATTCTGAGTGCATTCCATTCAATTGCAATCACCACCTCCAGAATCCTGTTTTCATACAGTGTAAAAATGTGCTTGGAGCAAACACTACCTTACCAATAAGGACATGAAACAGCGCCATATTAAAATGTCCTATGACTCGGCTACCAGGGTTCACTATATGAGGTACGGTCCTCTGTCCGCTTTCCTAAAACAGAGTCAGTTAGAATGTTTAATTAGTAATCAATCTCAATGCTTAAATTCACAATGAAAACTAAAGAATCAGTCAGAAACCATGAATTTTCTCATAGAGGAGTCAGACCGAAACCATGAATCTTCCCATAGAGAGTATAGTATGGAAAGCTTAAATAATTTTTAGAATTTTGATTGCTGCATATTGGATGAGTGAGGGTTGTGGCACAAATGAACACTCATGGTTTAGCTGTTATATAACAAAGGTATCCCCCTTTATTTATGAGGTCCATTTGGTTCGTCATTTTGCAAACATAAGGGTGATTTGTAAAGAATGTGGCCAGTAGTCTGGCTAGAGATAGATCACAAGATAATGAACTACAGCTTGCATGGTGCGTACTGTTTTACAGGCCATACAATTAAAGCTATTAGCAATAACAATATTTATGATGTTAGTGCCTAGTAGATTGTAGAGAGATTGAGTGCAAAACCCACCTGGCACTCAGAGCACCCTTTGAAAGTCACCCACATCGGTGTTGTATTCTATTTCCAGAATTCATACTAAGGGGTTAGCACCACTCCCATTGTTCCTGCACTCCCAGCATCATTGTGCACTGCCAGCAATCAATGAACTATAGTTTTATATCAATAGTGGCAGGAGTTGTTGGCAGCCTGCGCGTTTGAGGCCATCCATGTATCATTAATGTTGGAGTGTTTCTGGTCTAGTTCTCTGAGCAGCAGCACCATTCTGTTACAAACTGCACCATCTGGACATGAAGTGCGGTGTTACGGGCACGTCCTTTAAATAAACCATTTGTGTTACTTGTTTTGACACTGCAGCATCGAGTGTACAGCAGTGCTTCTGAAAACCACTAATTTAAATCACTGATGATACTAGCAACACTTACTGAGAACACTCTTTTGTTACAGGCAGGAAACATATTACAGCAGCTGTATCTACTGGGAAACTCCAGGTAAATGTAAATTGATACTTGTATAGCGCACTACTCACCCATAAGGGTCTCAAGGTGCTTGTACGAATACCGCTGTGGAATCCATCCTGGCTTTCCCTGTGAGGCGTCCACTCCTGGGCACCCCCAAGGTGGAGGTCAGGCATCCTTAGCGTTGTGGGGGCCGTTGTGGAGATTAAGCAAGCTATTGCCCAGAGTTGCAGAGTGGGACTCCATGATTGGAATAGACACCGAGGCGAGAATTATCAGGTCCATGGAATTTTGAGCCCAAGACCCGCTGAGGTGGGGAATTGAACCCTGGTCCCGAGCTAGACCTCTGCATCAGGGTCTGCCGCTCTAATCATTGAGCCACACTTCCCTCACTTCAGTGGACCTCATCAATTGTATGTACTGTTGACACATCATTTATCCTGCTCTCTCATGTTACTTGAAAGCTCCACTATGTATCTTGGTAAACACGGACTCATTACGCATCGTCATTATGGTAATAAATACTCACTAAGCAAGACTCTAACATAATGTTACATGTGTTAGCTAAGGGTAAAAATACGTTATTGCAGCACCATCATTTTAGTGGTAGCTTAACTTGAGCAGGAGCGACCTGAGGAGATTGGCTGAAACTATTGAGCAGAAACACACACATATTCCTCGTAGCAATAATGGTAATAGATTATGCTAAAGGGAGCATACATTGTTTTTGAGTTCCAAATATTTTATTACATTTTTGATAAGAGAACACATACAAAAAAGAGTCCCGAAAAGGTAAAAAAAATCCAATAAAACAATATGTAAGTAGATAAACACTATAATATGTATATAAATATCGAGAATATTTTATAAAGTACCTATAGCACACAATCATATCACTGTAACAAAATAAAAAATACATCATTATTCTATATCAACAGCTTAACAGAACTACTAAGATAAATGTTAAGCATAGCCCTGTAAAGTTATACCATGCTGATACTTCAAGTCAAGTCAAGAATAGCTTTATTTGACTGTTAAAAAGCAATCATAAAAGCATACATTTTAAAAGATAATCAAACATCAATTGATTTTACAAAGTCATCAAGTTAAAAAGTGGGACAAATAGAATATAAAAACTTATACAACAATTTTAGAAATTGAGAAATTCCAACAGAGCGGCCAATCTATACATAAAGTGCTCTACATAATCATAGATTTTCTGTGATATACCACTTTTTTGAGGAAAACTGTGGTTATAAATACCCCTCATTTATTGTCCAAGTATTGTAAACTTAGCAAGGCCGGAGGACATTGGCGCAATCCCATCTGTCTCAAAAAGGGCAGTAAATTCCCACGCCTGATGAATGCATAACATTTACAGAATAAGAAAACATGCATGGTGCTTTGGGGGGACACATCGTCACAAGGACAGGGCTGCAAATCTTGCGACCAATCATTTACAGTTGGGAAGCTAACTAATATATGGAAGATTCACAGCTTGAAGCGAGATAATAGGAATCTATCATAATTACCAGAAACACAAACCAAATAGGGTTGAATATTAAAAACAGTTAATATCATTTGGTGTTGCAAGACAGTTGGTTTTAAGATCTCCATGGTTATTCTTACAGTGTCTAACAGAGTCAAGCCCTCTCTCCTCAAATCCTTTCTTGAAATGGCTGAGATGGTAAGAGGATTAGCGAAGTATTCAGGTCTACCAAGATCCTTGAAGAACCCGAACACATAGCTCAGCCATGGAATCTTCATAGCCCCCTCTAGTTTCCAAATATCTGTCATGATATCCTATTGAGCTTGGCTTCATCTCTAGTCCAAAGCCTGTGACATAAAAGCACAGGCTCAAGCTTGAGCAAATCGGATATAAAGGTAAGGCCCAGCTCTGCATGGCAGATATAACTTGAGGTACCACTAGGAACAGAAAGTATGTATTTTAGGAAGGAGTTTTGAACTACCTGGATAGGAGTCGGGTCTGTAAAACCCCACACCCCACTCCCATAAATTGTGGCAGAGACACATTTAGCTTTGAAGATCTTAATTAGCTCAACAGGTGGTCTTTTGTCCAACTTTTGGGCAAAAGATGTAAGGGCCGCAGTAGAGCGTACCATCACCAATTTCTTGGCTGCTACTGCTTGCACCCATGTCTCATTCTGAGCAAATAAGATGCCTAAATATCAGAAATGCTTAGCTACCTCGAGGTTCTGTCCTGCAATAAAAATAGCCCTTTTGGTCTTAATGTTCTTACCACAGCGCATAATGAATGTTTTAGAAGAGTTTACCCTTAACCCCTGGTCTTTCATAAAAAGGGAAAAACTATCCACTGTGCGCTGAAGACTCACTTGGGTACGAGACATCAGCACGGCATCGTCCGCATACAAAAAGGCCGGGATTGGACGGCCGCCTACATCTGGGAATCTAAACTATCTCTGCACAAAGCATCCTCCAAACCATTTATGTACAAATTAAAAAGGAATGGAGCCAGTACATAACCCTGCCTGACTCCACTCCTGATTGGGATTTTGGCAGTACATTCCCCCGTCAGGCCATAACAAACACAAACTGATGCGTCATTATAAAAACGCTTAAGAAAATAAATAATATTTTCATCAACACACATTTGTCCCAGTAAGGACCACAACTTAGAATGAACCACACAGTCAAATGCGGCAGAGAGGTCCACAAAGGCCAGAAATAAGTTCCCTCTCTTGGCCCCTGTGTACTTCCCCACCAGCATCAGAAGGTTTAGGCCCTGTTCTATTTTTCCCAGACCAGACCGGAAACCGTATTGCAAATCTGATAGAATAGAATTATCAGCAGCCCAGTCCAGAAGACGGTCCAAAATAATCCGTCCAGCCACCTTTGTAAAAGAATCCAACAGGGAGATAGGTCTATAACAACCCGGATTGTGTCTATCCCCTTTTTTAAAAATGGGCACAATTATAGACTCCACCCAGGTAGACAAGAAACCTGTAGTAGAGCTTGCATTGAGCACCTGGACCAGAAGAGGAGCCCATAGAGGTATAATAGACTTAAAAATGTCTATAGGGACACCGTCCGGGCCCGGAGCCTTACCACCCTGACTGGCGTGAAGAGATTTTTCCACCTCATCCATAGTAAACCTCAAGTCAAGTCAAGTCAAAAATTACTTTATTTGGTATTTCACACCATAAAGTATACATATCCAAAAAACAATTTAAAAGTAACACACACTTAAAAGTTCCTTTAGTTAAAAATGTCTTTTCTCGTTTTTTCATTTACAAACTAACCCAGTCATTATCGAGGGTCTGATTCTGCTTTTTGAAGCTTTGTCTCTACAGAATTCATAAACTTTACCCCGCGGCATATCAAAATGTTTGAACCTGCTCCCATCCAGCTGGTCACAGCTTGCCTGCAGGTACGGATCTGTAGCATATTAAAAATTGGTTTCAGTAAAATTTTCCTTTCTTCTTTAGAAGACTCGCACGTGCACAGGAGGTGACTCAAGGTCTCACTGTGATAATCACATAATCTACATCTTCGTTCCTGGTGAGTGACCTTCCATGACGGAATCAAGTCTTTTGAGATATGGTTGCCCATTCTGAAGGCCATGAATTTTGTTTTTAGTGATAGCCGGAAGTGCGCAGTGAGATAAGGTTGAGGTTTTAGTCGTTTATACGAATTTAGAATGGTCCATGCGTGTAAACCTCAAATTCCTTGAGCTGGAGTGGGGTATAGGTGTGCACAGGGAAAAAAAATGTCTTCACCCTCATATACCTTAGAAAAGTGCCCTACCCAGTCTGCCTCTGGGATTGCTATCTCTATTTTTGGACCGATTTCATCTACTAAAAAGGGGCATATGCTGATACTTAATAATGATTCAAATTTAAATAATCATCAATTGGTTTCCAAAAATGTTGATAATTCGGAGTATTATGAATGATGCCAGATAATGTCAAATTAGCACCTCTGTTGTGTAGTTCCTATAAAATCTAAATAGGATCTGCGCATTCAGACAGAATAAGCTGCAGCATTGGTGTCAGTCTGATTCTGAACACCCCCACCGAGTATGTTGGCCTTTAGTAGCAGCTAGCTCACACTGCCACTAGAATCTCCTCTTACCTAGGAGAGAATAGTTCTTGGCAACCATCGCACATTACAACCCTGATCCCTTAGGACCGTGGAAACAATATACTACTTTTCGCTCAGTCACTCGTGCTCTCGTAGTCTGTCTTAGAGAGATACCCAGAATAAACAGGTTAGGCATTTTCAATAAATATTTATTGAATTTTTGTTATTCTGGTGTAAAATAGATGAGCTGCAACAACACTTAGACAATAACAGATGTAAATGATCAAAAGCACTATGAAAGTAAAAGAATTATAGAGTTCTACCATCTTGCGATAATCATGAATACATACGAGTATATAAAATACATGACAATAAAAAGATGCATACTCATACGATGCCTCCCTAACTAGATGTACCTAAGTGAGCTTATCATGTGGGTAGGTGTTAAGCCAAGAAACCCTCTACGATAAAGTCAACCCCATTACCTGGATTGAGAGACTGTGGGAAAATGTCTTGGTCTCCGGTTGGCCAGCCTCGAAAGGATGTTAGACTACTGCGAGCTGGAGTACCTGCATGCAGGAACCTCAGCGTCTCTGGTTAGTGTGTCTGCCAGGAAGTCCTGGTCTCCTCTGTCTATCTTAGCCAGATGTAATCTGCATATACCCCTAGGTCTCCCCAGGGGTCCTACCTCGCTGTACTACTGTGTCGGACTAAGGATGACATTGGGAATGAACTTTATACATAGACATCATACAGGAGATGGTAGTCCTGCTGTGCTTCCAAGAATCTTCATGCATATTATAACCAGCACTCTGAATGCAGTGTTGTATCTTGGTGAATGGTCAGTCCCTGTAAATCGTAATGTAAAGTGTAATGTACGGAAAAATATAAGTGAAGGGTTGTGAAGTTACCTGGGCCCATATCAGGGTACGTATATGAAATATAAAACCCACTCCTTTTCCGAATGGACAAAATAGTTAAAGTCTAGAAATGTACTACTAGGTTGACTAGATACTGATACTCTAATTGCTACAAAAATATTAGTTTTCGCTTAAAAAAATGTATAAGTTCTAAAAAAATCTTTAAAAAGTTTAAAAAGGACATTGTCACTCAAGCCGTAGCTCTAATGTGTCTGTATACATAGTTCACACTACTATAGGCATTCGAAAGCCAGGCCTGCCCAAAAAGAATGTCAAATTTGTTTTGGAGTTTTAATGTTAGTTTGCTTTTCAAAAAGTCGAATGTCTCCCAGCACACGGCGAGCCAAATGAGTCAACTGTTTATGTGTCCTGGCTGGTAGACTCAACAACATTATCGTTGCCAGCCGCCGCAGATGACGGTCCATGTAATACCTTGCAGATTATGTCAATTGAGCACAGATGATCTTCTGTACTGTCAACAGCCGATACTGGGGAAGCCTGTGCGCCATCCAAGGCCTGGGTGTCAGAGGAGGAGCCGATGTCCATACCAACAGGAGCCAATACTACCTGTGGTCGCTCTTGGAATGCTGCCTGCAACATTGGAATACGCTGGAGACACTGCAGAACATGGGTCCAGTAAAGCATCAACCTCCAGTTGCGCACATGAGGGGAGTGTCAAATAAAGATCCAACACGCATTCTTCTCCACAAAACAGATATCAGAGGACACGTAAGATGCAGTCCATCCAGACTGGTCTGAATGACAGGAACCAAGACGCACTTAGTTCTCTTAGGCGAGGTGTGCCTAGATATTGTACCATGCAATCACAGTATTTCACTTCAGGAGTACTGTTTCCATCTCCTTGGTGACTGGGACGTCCATTGAGTGGCAGAAAAATAGCAATCAGAATACCTGCTATTGGAAACAGGATCAGCGGCAGTCCTCCAAAAATGCTTCCAAATACGGAGTGTATACATTTTGGTTTAACTCCGAAGACCGTCCGAAACTTGTTTAATAGTCTGTCATGGAGATGAGCCTTGAATTTACACTGTGTTAAGTTGGCATGAGCTTATTAGAGGTTTAACCCCTTGCCCGTGGCCAAGTGTCGAAAGCTGGTGGTTCAGCAGTAACTGTTGTGGTAAATCAAGTGGTGGGGTTGGGGTTGGGGTTGGGGTTGGAGCACTAACCTCGAACGGCTGAGTGCTCCCACCTTTGATGGCATAGATTCGACTTGGGGAGTAGGGTGTACTGGGTGAGCAGGTTGCAGCTGGTGGAGGAACGCTGCTGCCCGGCATGTCTAACTTCCTACCGGGGCTCACTCACGCACCAGGCTCGAGTCGCCCCTGCAGCTTCCTGCCAGCTGTCGGCATCTGCTCACCATGTTGCTCCACTACGCAGTCTAGTGTTTAACCTCACTATAATAGGAAAGGCATTTTGCTTTGTGTTCTACACTGCTTAAAAAAAGAAAAACCCACAGGTCCAAGTATTGGCCCAGAATCTTATTTCAGAAATTCGTGTAATTCAGGGCTTTGTCTGTCTATTCTGTGGGGCAAAGATATATGTTGTTAGGGTCCACAGGCTACCTAGTAACAATGTAAAAGTAGGAAAAAGACTCACAGAACTTCATATTTAATGCAGAAATATTTTGTAAACAATGAAAACATTGAAAATGGACTATATTACCTTTGAAAAGGCATACCTTCTTGCATTGACTAAATGTTGATGCTTTGGATTTTTGATCATAGGGTTCTAGTTCATTGTGATGGAATCACAGTGACAAGACCAGTATGTCTCACTTTATCCTACATGCACCCCATTATATTGTGCTCAGAGTTTGTGCAGGAAGATTGTGGTTTTAGGGTAAAGCTTGCTTGACATGAACGTGTCGAGGATGTCACCATAGGAATTTCCACCTGCAATACTGTATTATTGGTAAATTCACTACCCTGAGATAGTCAGGTGCTAAAAAGGGGAACATGGGGCATATTACCATCAACTAGCGATAATTATCGCTATGTTGGTTTAGCGGCGATATTTTTATCGCCGAGCTGCGGCGATTTTTATAGCTTAGGAACCTTGCTATTATCAAGGTATATCTCCCAAGCGATAAAAATCGGCCGAAATGCATGAATATCGCTGAAAAGTCAGCGATATTCATGCATTACCGAGCTAATGCTCTTAGCCATGTTATCCACCTCCCATTGGATAACATGGCTAAGAACTGCTCAGGGGCAGGTGTTAGCTTTTGGAGATATTCGCGCTTAGCGCGAATATCTCCAAAAGTTGGTAATGGGAGATAGCGATGTTAGCGACTGTTTCCAGTCGCTAACATCTTGGCTCGCCCACTTTGCATGTCATTAGTGATAACTATCACTGACATGCAAAGCGGGGCCCAAGATGGTCGCTATCGCCTACTAGCTGTCGCTAACTGGTGTTAGCGACAGCTAGGTAATAGGGAGATCATTTTATCTCCGCTTTCTTGGTTTTTAAAGCCAGAAAAGCGGAGATAAACCCCCTTGATAATATGCCCCTTGGTTCCCAGGAGAAGGAAGGCTACAGACTGCTTGCAAATGACCGCATCCTTCCCAATCAGCTTACAATGCTCCAATCATTAACAATTAAATAAAATGTACATAAAAATTTGGAAACCTTCCATGTAAAACTATTTAAAAAACCATGTTCCATACCTTGACTATTCACACAAAATAGGAGGGCTATGCATATGTGTGCTTCACCAATATGATAAATATGGCTTTAGCTTCTCACATTTCTCGAATTTTATTTTCATTTTGAATTACATTTTTGTTGCCCATCATAAATTCATGCAAATCCATGGGCTGTCTGCGGAGTATAGAGCGTCCACATGTTTGCTTGTTTAAAAGATAATGGTTGTATTTTTGATAACTGAGCCTATACTAAAATGGACCACACTAAGGCTTTGATTACTTGTGCAGGGCTAAATTCCGATCCCTATACATGCTCTTACAGGGATAGGGATTATGAGTTGTGTGATAATTATCACACTCTCTGAGTTCCTTGATAAATTAGGGCAGGTCAAACTTGATGTGACAAATGAAATTACAAATATCTGAAATATTCTCACAAACGAAATTGCATATCATTTTACCTTTAACACTGTGACAAAGACAACCATGAGATTAGTATCCGTTTTTTATTTGAGTGTACTTACATTGTGTTGTTTATTATAGGTATAAAGATTGTGAGGCTAAAAACATTCTATTAGGCGTGCGAGTTGTGATTTGCATGGTTGTTGAATCAGGCTCTGTGCCAAATTCAAAACTGGTGCCTGTCCACACTGTGCCCATGTCGTGTACTATCTGGAATCCTCCGTGTGCAGCAGCTGGCAAACACCTGCTGCGTTCTGCCTGAGTCTGAGGAAAACCTGAAGGAATCCAATTAAATTAATAACCGTCAGGAATGGTCTGGCCAACCTGGTTTTATAACTGAAACTTTGCTAATAATGGTTGATGGTCCATTGCCCAGGAAACAAGGGACTTCTAGTTTCTAAGGGACATCGTGGCATCTTTCAGACCTAATATCAGATGTAATACCTAAAAGTAAAAAAGGCTAATATTAAATATAAAAAAGGCTGATCAAAATTATAACACAAGGCCTTAAGGCACAGTGTAATTCGTATGTGTCTGAGCCAATAAACCTGGTTTGGATCATGATTGTAAGTAGGGAAAGCCAAACTGCAACCACAGTATCTCTCTGTTATTCACCAATTGTGCAGTTAAAGCACGCTTCAATATGGGCTTAAACATAAATTAAATATGTCCAAATCTAGTTAAAACTTTTCAAAAAAGTATTTCCAGGAGAGTTTTCTTATGCCAACATAAAGGCATGTCATTTCCAGCATTTCAGATAATAATACAGGATTTCCCCATTTTGCTATGTCGTGTCGAGAAATTGATATTTTGAGTAAAAATTATATTGTGGGAGCACAGAAACAACAAAAAATAAACCAAAAGCAAGTAACTGCTGTTTGTATAATGTGTGGTTTTTAGTTTTTTTTCTTTTGTGGTAACTGCATCTTCCTGTCAAAAATGGACGCAAGACACTTTATGCCAAAAGACAATACCAAATACCAGGTTTGCATGTTGCACAACATTGCATATTAATTTTTTTTTTCATTTCAAATAACTTCCACCAAGGAAATAAGCCAAATTTCACCCGGCTTAGAAAAACTCATGTGCAGTAAAACGTGCTCATGAAAACTGATTGTACTGGCACCAATGATTAACAAGCATAACAGTAGGTAGCTTTCACTAAGTGTACGTTTTAGAGAGGTATGTAAAAACTTGGGAATGATAGATCAAATTCCAAACTTTTGTTGGGACCCCACCAGTGACTTGTTATTTGATAAGCATGGGTATGGGTCAAATCTTTTTTTTTGAAAGTCTGCTTCACTTCAAAGGCACCACTGAGTATAAGTACTGGACCTCTGACACCATCACCTAAGTACACTTGTGGAACTGTGACTACTGTGCCCGGAGGAATAACGGATGTGCTGCGGAAAGGACTGCCACTCTGCAGAACTGCTGCTCCGCTGGCCTCAGCCTTGCTGTGCGTTTGCCTTGCTGAACTGCTCACCTGCTTTGTTGAGAAGGACTGGACCTGCAACACTCAAACACAGAGTTGCTCCAAGTGCTTACTGGTTTGCCTCTTCTTCCAAGTCTCAGGGATATGAAAGAGTTCAACTACCAGCATCTTTACCTGGACTCTGCAAGTTGTGAGTCTGCCCTGACAAATGGTACAAAAGGGGTTGGAGATGGACGGAGCATCTGAATCAATCAAACACTCACACCCAGTCAAAAGATCTGGGTTTAATCCATCACGGTTCTTAAGCCCACTCTGCCACCCTAGTTCAGACATGGCTATATGCAAATCAGTCTGACCCTGTGCCTCATGGGAACAGTCCAGCCCGAACTGCCAAGCCATGTCTCCCTGGACCGGAAACAAGCTTCATGGTCCATGCTTGGCCACCAATAGTTCTCTCTCAGCCTTTGCTTTGCCTTGGTGATACCCATGTGGCCTTCATGGGCTTTCTCAACTAGGCTTTCTCTCACTGACGCAGGTGGTACTAGTCTTGTTCCCCTGAACAAGCATTCATCGACTATGGACAGCTCGTCTTTGACAATCCAGTACGGCCGCAGAGTCTCCTCCCTTTTGTCTTCGTGCTTCCACCTGCCCTTTATTCTTTTGCACACCTCCTCCAAGATTTCATCCTCCTTCATTGCGTTTTTCCATGTATCTTCTCCTAATGCCCTCTGGATAGAGCAGACATTTTCCATCTGGTGTTCATCCGCTTCATCATCCGCCCTGTCATGCGTCTCCTTCGCTTCCTCCTCATTTACGAGTCTTGACAAACAGTCCGCTGCAAAATTACGTGCTCCCGGAACATACTCAACGCTGAAGGTGTATTCTTGAAGACTGACCACCCACCGCCTGATCCTGCTGGAGATGGCGTCCATGCCCTTTTTGCTGAAGACTTCCACTAGCGGCTTGTGGTCAGTACGTAGCGTAAACTGTGTGCCCCACAGGAAGTCTCTGAATTTACCCAATGCCCAGGAGACTGCCAGAGCCTCTTTTTCGATCACCGAGTAGTTGTTTTCAGACTTCTGGAGTGACCTAGAGGCGAACGCAATCGTTTCCTCACTGTCTTTGCCTATTTGAGTGAGGACTGCTCCCAGCCCTTTAGCGCTTGCATCAGTGGTGACCACTGTCGCACGGTTAGGTATGTAGGACTTCAAGCTGGGGGCTTCTGCCAGTGCCCTCCTCACATCTTCAAACTCCCTCTGACACTCCTTACTCCAGTTGAACTCCGTCTCTTTCTTCAATAGCAGCCTGATGGCGTATGTCCTTCCTGCAAGGTTCCGTATGAACTTCCCGTAGAACTCTAGCATTCCCATAAATGACTTGATTTCATCCTTGCTTGTGGGAGGCCTTAAACTTACAATGGTCTTCTGGAGATCGGCTTTAGGGCATATTCCTTCAGCTGTCACCTTGTGTCCCAAAAAATCTAATTCTGCGCAGCCAAAGACGCACTTCTCTTTTTTAAGCGTTAGACCTTGCGACCTGAACCTTCCCAACACGCGTCTCAGCGTCTCATCATGCTCTTCAATGTCTTTTGCGAATATCAGCACATCGTCCTGATAACACATGACGCCTGGGATGCCTTTCAAGATGTTCCCCATGAGCCTCTGAAACACGACAGCCGCCGAGACTAATCCAAAAGGCATCCTTTTGAACTTGTACGTGCCCATGGGTGTCACAAACGCTGTGAGTACTTGCAACTCTTCATGCAGTTTGATCTGGAAGTACGCAGAGGTGAGGTCAAGGGTGGAAAACACTTTTGCCCCTTCTAGCATGCTCATCATCTGGGCGATGTTCGGAAGGGGAAACCGGTCGACCACGACTTCTCTGTTAAGTGCTCTCAGGTCGATGCAGAGCCGAACCGACCCATCCTTTTTCTTCGCGGCCACAATGGGTGCCAACCATTCCGTCGCTTCCACTGGTTCGATGACTCCTGCTTTGCATAATTTCTCCAGTTCAGATTTCACCTCTTCTTGGATGGCAATTGGAAGCTTCCTGACCTTGGCTACGACTGGCTTAGCGTTTTTCCTTCAACTATATCTTGTGGCAGTAGTTCTTTAAACATCCTAGTTCTTCTCTGAATACTTCTTCGAACCCAGACACTACGTTTTCCTTATGTTGCATTATCTCCTGTATCAAAATCTAGGGATTGCTATTAGAATTGAGATAAAACCCTAGCTCCTTCTGCGCTTGCCATCCCAAAATGTTATCCCCGACTTTGGACACATACACCTTGGACACAGTTGACCTGTTTCTGTATTCTATTTTGTCCCAGAAGTACCCTTTCATAGAGATGGGGCGCCCAGCATATCCTCCAGGTCTCACATCCAGTCTCCTCAGAATTATCTTCCCCTTGGACACACAGGCGAATTCTCTAGCATTGATGATGGTTATTCTAGAGCAGGAATCGAACAACGCCTCTAACTGAATGCCCCCCACTTTTATTTTGTCTTTGGGGCTGCTGACCTGACCCTCATCAACCTGCACTACAATTTCTTCACACATGGGGTCATTCTGGCATTTGACCTGACTTTTGTTGACTTGTACCACAATTTCATCGCAGACTATGTTCGTCCTGTCTCTACTCTGTCTGTTGAACCCTTGTCCACTCTTACAATATTGCTTAAAGTGACCTTTCTTTCCACACTTGTTACATGTGAACCTCAAGGTGGGACACTCTTTGTCATTAGCTAAATGCCCCTGCTTGCCACATCTGTAGCAGGTGCCCTTGAATGATCCACCCACTCTGTTCTCCTTCTGCTCTCTACCCGTTACTTTCTGCCCTTTGATCACAGACACAGCCTCACATTCGGTCACCACCTCACTCACAACGGGCTTATCATCTTTCCCTTTTTCCCTGTGTCTTGCTTTATTTCCTTGACACACTGCAACATGTGCTCAACTTGTTGTGCTATGATCAAAACCTCCTTCAAAGGCGGATCATCCTTAAGCCATAGCTCCTCACGCACACGTTCCATTCTGCAAGCTAGTACAAATTGATCCCTGATCCTTTCTTCACTTGCTCCACCAAATTAACAAGTCGCAGCTAGTTTCCTCAACTCCGATGCAAAATCCTCAATAGATTCCCCCTCCTTCTGTGCCCTCTTCCCAAAATGGTACCTTTCCATTATGGTGCTCGTCTTGGGAAGGTAATGCAAATCCAATTTCTTCAGACTCACTTCTAGCTCATTGAGTCCCCTCGCTTCCTGTGTTCCTAAATCTGGAAGGTGATCTAGAACTTCTTCCCCCTCTGCCCCTAAGTAGTATGCTAGTAATGCTACCTTCCTCTCAAGTCCAAGGTTTGGCCTGCATACAGTGGCATAATTCAAGAATACTTTCTTCCACTTTTTCCATTGGATACTAGGGTCCCCTGGGTTAGTCAGGAAGAAGGGTGGAGGAGTTACACTCTGCATGGTGTGGTGTCCTGAGCGCTAAACTGAGCACCCCAAACCACAAGAGTGTTGCTAGGCTTCAGAGATGGGTGGGAGACAGAGCAATGTGCAGTATCACAGAGCGTTGTTTAAACTAGAATGCCAAACACAGGGTAACTAGATAGCCACTTTGTTTCAGAATGGGGCAAGGTGCTGTCCTAAACGGATTCGTAGAGCAAAGTAAAGGAAATCAACAACCCCCCCTATATTTAGTTTCCCTTTGTAACACTTTTAGGTACAGTGGCGCAAATGTCAGTCTAAGGGGATTCAAAACTCAAACTGGATCGTGCCTTCTCATAAATTTGCACAAGGGAATCATAATACACAGTGACTGGCCACAGTTGCGTTTGCCTTGTTCCGCCGAGGCTTCTTACACTGCAAATACTCACAGTTCAAAGTGTCACAGGCTTAAAGTTATGTTCTACACAAATACGGGGTTGTACACAGTTCACCATAAACGGGTGAAAAAAAAAAAGAAAAATGTTGTCAATGTCAGATGCAAAGTTTCAAGAATAATTTACTAATGATGATGCGAACCAAACAGGGGGTGGTGCGCAGCTCATGCCACCCGTCACTTCATTGACTGCATCCAACTACAACGATGATGAGTAAAAGGGGTTCTGGCGCGCTGACTGCTTCATACTGAAAGTGATGCGAACGCTTACTGTGAGGTTGGCCTGTCAGGAATCACGCTTTGCTGCCACAGCCCTCTTCGCATTAGCTCCCCGCAGACATCGCAGGGCATACAGTGCACCCCTTGCCTCTCTTCCTTGCGCCGCACTGCAAACGAGTAGGACCTGAGATAAGGTAGTCCACTCCTTACGCTTACGCCCACCTCATCATTATCATGTAGAAGTGTGAAACTGCGCGCCTTGCTCTGTCAGCTGGCTGTCAGATTCCGGCAATCACTCGATGTAGCAGCCGCTTCACTTCCCTGTTCAGCAGATACCGGCAACGCAAATCATCTCATGCGCCTCACTGACTCCAGCCGGCTGTCAGATGCCGGTAACCACTCCACGTAGCTGCTGCATCACTTCACTGCTCTGCATATACCGGCAACGCCAATCACCTCATACGCCTCACTGACCCCAGCCGCATGTTAAATTTTACACTTACGTTGATAGTGGGTGTAGACACAGCGCGCCAGGGGCAGCAGGCAGGCGTACCTTACTTCATGTTATGGAACATTTCTTCCTCCGATCAGCAGCCCTTCCTCACAGTGTTTACTGCAGTAGCGGTCGGCAGTAGGTGTTTCTATAGGGCGGTGACGTGGGCAGGAGGAGGGGCAGGGTGGGGGGAAATAATGTATGGATTACGGAGTTTTACAGGTAAGTAAACATTTAAATACATAAAACGAATTTCGTTGCGCGCACTGCATCACATTTGGTGATGCAGTGTGCGCAACGAAATTCGTTTTATGTATTTAAATGTTTACTTACCTGTAAAACTCCGTAATCCATACATTATTTCCCCCCACCCTGCCCCTCCTCCTGCCCACGTCACCGCCCTATAGAAACACCTACTGCCGACCGCTACTGGTTTACTGTACTTTGAACAGCCACGGAATCGACACTTCTTCCCTCGATTCCGCCATTCTTTTATTCCGATTGTTTATTTCTCAACGCCGACTGCTTCCGTGCCCCTTTTCTTCTTATTGCTGTCACCTTCCGTTTGTACTTGTGTGTTGAGGTCGCAGGCTTCAACTTTCCCTCGTCGCCAGTGTGATATCGGTAAAGAAAAGCACCAGGCGCATAGTTGAGATGACCTTATGAAGTTTATTAACATAGGTGTCAACCTGACGACCTCAGCCACAGCCTTTCCACGAGTCAGCTTCACACAGTCTCCCCCGGCGCTCGCCTTGGAACGCTGGTCGCGGTGACATTCTAGGTGATGCCACCGCGAGCAGCTCCATTACACGCGGAGCCGCCGGGGGGGAACAAAGGTGGGAGATACCACAATCTGCCAACCAGAAACCCAGTTTCCAACAGTTATCAAAAGTGCTTCTAGTGAAGTAGCACCTTGGCCCATTGCTTCCAAAATATTTTGCTAACAAAATAGAGGGGGGACATCCGTATTCCTTCCTTGCAATAGTACCCATGAAATGTATGCTACACCACTGCTCTGCTGCTTGTAATTTGCAGTAGTGGTTGCTTTTTCCCATGGGGAATGTTTCAAAGAGGGTGTAACCCAACCGTCCACCAGAAGACCAACGTGAACAGAAGCATCTCACATGCATTATCAAGCATTGCAACTATCCAAATACACATGAACAGGTTGTGATTTCACAAAGTCAGACAGGTCAGACACAGCGGATACTGCATGCATTATGACATCATGCAGTACAACCTTCTAACCACACAGGGACTGAGAGGAGCAGCAACACTAACTTGCTTCTTATGTTCTGAAGGCAGCTATCTCTCGACTAACTTCCTGCTGCCTTTCCACGTGTCACCTAATATTTGCGTGTGACAGGGAAGGCGCTTTTTAAATAAATGTTGTCTCTGGGTAAACCCCACCTGGTCTTCGTGCCAGGGGAAGAGAAACACCTCCCACACCTATTCCATAGTCTCTGCTTAAGGAGAAGATTTCAAACCGCATCAAGGCTAAGCACTCACCAGGCTACCCCTGGAGGATAAATGCAAATTTGCCTCAAAGTTAAAAGGCAACTTTCTAAATGCTAGTTTACCATAGAATTAATTAAAACTTCAATGTTAAAATTGAGTTGGGCTTTTAATGAATATTAACAATAGCTGTTGAATCATATGCCTAGCTAGTATCAATCCATAGATAGCTGAATTAATATTTAAGATCGCTTCCAAATGTTTTTCTATGGACCAGCCAGTATTGCTTCACTAAAATTAGCTTTTTGATGCTAGTAACTGTGTGGTCATCTTTACCATACATTTTTATAAGTCGTAATTTTAAATACCATGAGCTCTGTGGATCAAAAATAGGCCAGTGCACAGTAATAGGAAGTAGTGTGCGGCTCACAGTCACCAAGGGAGTAACAGATTAGTGCAGCAAGTGCAATGGACCAGGGTCATAAAGTGTTCCCTAGTTTCTACACTATTTCTAGTGGCTGGGGCTTTTTTCCTTGTTTATTTTGTCATTGCTTTGCTGTTCTACTGACAGCCATCTTTCTAGAGCTGTGGGTATAAATGATATAAATGATAAATAAACGAGGCCACTGCAAAGAATGGGCCATATTTATGACCCGGTTTGTGTCGCTCTTGCACCAAGCAACTTGATCCAAGAGCCACACAAACCCTATAGTCATATTTTTGATGCTACGCAAAGCCATTTGTCACGGCTCTGAGTGACTTCAAAAATATGAAGCAATGCAAGTCAACACAAATTGCTGCGTTGTGTTACACTGCCTTGCTTAGGCATTTAAGACACATTCCCAGATTTAAAAGACCTTATAAACCTGGTAATGTGCCAAATGGCCAGGCCCGGACTGGCCATAGCGGGCACCGGGCAATCCCCCGGTGCGCCGCACGGGTGGAGCCGGTTTTGGGCCCCTGGGGGACGTTTTTGTTACAGGGCCCTTTTTGCAAAATTGGCCAAAAACCGGCCCCAGCAAAGTGCTCGGCCAGCGCCCCCCCTCCAAGCGGGGAGGGGGCCGGCTGAGCACTTTGCCAGGGCCGGTTGTGGTTCCCAGTCAGGCCCTGCAAATGGCTATGCCTTCCCAGAGGGAGGAACAATGAGGAGAAATTTTGTATCTCTTGTTTTTCCCTCTTTCTATGTGTGCTTCTGCAGCACACCTAAGAAAGGGGAAAAACAGGATTGTTGAAAGTACCCCTTCCAGCACAAAATAATCCTGGCTACAAAACAGGCACCCTTGCACCATGGTGCAAGGTGGATTGCTTTGGCTCTAGGCTGCCAAAACGGTGCCGGGGCAAGAGAAAAGGACAGCAGCACACCGCATTGAATGAAAGCGACACATTCCAGCCCTTTCCTAGTGAGGCAGAGCAGCGCATCCAGGTGAATTGCTGTGTTACCTTGCGCCACTTAAGTCATAAATTTGGCCGATGTGTGCACAACTTCTCCTGAGACACGCACCAAAATATTTCTCGATATAAAATGTGGAGGAAAAGAAAAGGGTAACACTGAAGGTAGCCGCAGCTGTACTGTTCTTATTACATGTTTCATCATGAGTTGTCACAGTGTGTGTGGCAGTATCCAATGCCTACCAATAAAAAAGAGGATTTGGGGAAAAATATTTTGGAGAAACATTTTATGTAAAAAGACACGCAATATGAATACCAATTCAATCTATCCACTTGAACAAAGTATTTCAAAATCCAACATGGAGAAAGAAGTGTAGTTTTTTTTCTTTCAAAAAGAACCTTTTTATCGGCATACAGAGAAACCTTATGTACAGAAGACATATAAACGTTATTTCAGTTCGAATGTTTACATATGAAAGAAGCTTGGCGGTAATAAAAGCAAATCACCGTGACTGACAATCAGCAAAATATTGCTTTTTGTAAGTAACAAGGGCAGAGCTGCCATTTATTTAAACATTTACCTTTGCATATAAAAGTACATTTTAAAATGGAAATAAATCTGAAAAGCTGTTCTGTTTCCTTGGGTCTACTTAGATTACTGCTGTACCCTCTATTCTTCTGCTGGTGGCGTGCAGCGACAGATCAGACACCATTCGTCAGTCACCTGAATTACTCACTGTTCCAGCAAAGCAGCGTCGGATCGTACATCCCACTCCTTAGCTAACAGGCTAATATTCGACAAGGCCTCACTCTTCTAGCCAAAGATGGGTTCAGCTGCTCGGTCTTTGCAGTTACAGGAGACACTTTTCCATTTTAACATTATATTTTTTTGCTGATTTATATAGGGCAAACTCGACTAGAAGGTATTGGAGCTGTTTACATGAGTACCAGTTACGTTGCACAAGGACACATTCATTTTTTTTTTTTTTGGTAGGCACGAAGAGATTAAGGGGCATATTTACAATAGCTGGCGAATCCCTGCAAATCAGCAGGAATGCGCCAGTTATTGTGCGCCACAACTCCGGCATATGCGCCGCTAAAAACGGCACAGATGTGTGACACTTCTGTGCCGTGAAAGTGACGCATTGCTGGAGTTGCGTTGCAAGCGCGACGCAGCTCCAGCAATGCTCTGGGGGCCCAATCTAGTTAATGCTGCTTCAATCCTTACGCCTGCTTCAGGCAGGCGCAGGGTTTTGACGCAGCATGGGCCTAAAAGTGACTGAGTGAAATCTTGTAGATTTCACTCAGCCACATTTAGGAGGCATTCCTGCGCCGGAACGCCCCCCCCCTGCACAGGAGCGCCTACATGTGGAGCAGGGCATTACAAGGGCCCAAAAGTGACTGAGTGAAATCTTGTAGATTTCACTCAGCCACATTTAGGAGGCGTTCCTGCGCCGGAACGCCCCCCCCCCCCCTGCACAGGAACGCCTACAGGTGGAGCAGGGCATTACAACGTGATGCATCTCCCAGATGCGTCACGTTGTAAGTACCCCCCCACCATGGAGCAGGAATTGCGCCGCCGTTGCGCCACAAAAGTGACGGAACAGTGGCCTAAATGCGACGCAAGGGGCTTGTAAATCTGCCCCTAAGTGATTTGCCCAGAATCAGATGATGTGGAAGCGACCCCGAGGCTCGAACCTAGGTTTCCAAGCTCCAAAGTTGGCAAACTAGCCGTCAGACCACAACATTAGGCAAACTAGGGAGGGTAGCATGGAAACAGCAGCCATGGGCCCATTCCCTTCTTTGCACTAGGACCCTGGACACACTCTCTACGCTACCTATCCTGTTTCCATGGCAGGCCACTCAGCCACTTGTTCCCTGATGGCTCAAGAGGCAATGACAGAACCCATTGTGAGCGTGTATCTACACCCAGGTGATACAGCATAGAGAGAATACTCCCCCCATTGTTCCCCCACACACCCCTTAGCAGCAAGTAAGAGACAGCCGAAGGGCAATGGAATCGACTCAAAAAACTACTTTCCCCCATTGTCAAATCCTTACTTAGACTTTTAACACCTTCATATTTCGCACTGCAGGACTCGAGGAGGAACAGTGGTTGAGGGCACTGCAGAATGCTCTCAATTCTTCAAGAGCACAATTCACGTTTTTAGGTTTCACCTGAACAGCACTTGCGCTGTGCTTGTGAAATCCCTCGAATTTCATATATCTTAAAAGGGGGCTCCTTTCTGTTCCAGTTGCTGAATTACTATGTTTAACCGCTTTTGTTTGGAACTAATAATAGTGCTATATTTTACTCTGAAACAGTCAGTCACAAGTGCAGTTATCTAGCAAGCATTAGGGTCACAATTTCAATAGTGTAGCAGGTGCAGTGGCGCCAGAACCAAAACTCCAGGCTCCCCACTAAACACAGATTATTGATATATTTTAAAACTAAACAGGCAGTTTATCATTCAAATACTAGAGTCATGGTTTGAATGGTGCCGTGGCACTAGGCCAAACCGTTGTTAGAACTCCTCTAAACACCTAATATAGTCATATTTTACGACTATACAGGCAGACACAATTGAAGTTACTATGCACTTAAAAAGGGTTTGATTTGAATTGTGCAGAAGGTGAAGTGACACCGGGGCCAAAAGCTCCAAGGACCCCACTAAAGACAAATATTGCTAAATATTTCTACTTAACAGGCAGTCACAAGTGTAGTAATCTAGAAGGCAATAGGGTCATGATTTCAATGTTGCAGCAGGAGTAGTTGCACTGTGACCGAAAGTTGTCAGAACTCTAAACACCAAAGCTCTTGAAACCCTTCTAAATACCAAACATTGCAATATTTTACTACTAAATAGGTAGTGACAAGTGCAGTTACCTTACAGGCAATAGAGTCATGATTTGAATGGTGCAGCAGAAACATTGGCACTGGGCCCAAAAGGTGCCAGAACTCCTCTAAACACATAATATTGCTATTACATCAATTAATTCTATTATTTCTCTTTTTCATTTAATAAAAAAAAATGCTTTGACCTACCCAAATCATACCACTAGTATCAGCACACTATAGTGCCTTTTTGTACATGAACAACTCATAACACTTTAACAGGCTTTCTGTAACTTAAATTGTACAACTGCTCAGCAAACTACAACGTAGAATTAAAATCAGCTTATTATTAATCACACTGACAATGCACTTACAAATGTTTGTTTTACTTGTACTTCCCTACCACTGCCCCTGTGATTTCTGTGTCAAGGGCTCATAAGAGCACTGCTAGGAGTAGTAGCTATTGCCCTTGGTAAAACCTTGTTGTTGTGGATGACAGTATCCATACTGCCAACCATGCTGCCAACCAAATATAATGTAACATGTAAAACAAATGGGCCTGGATTCTATGCATTTTCTCAAAACCTTCTGATGTTTATACTGTTCAAAGATGTGCAGTATCATTGGACCGCAGAAGGCCACCGGTGATATTTTTCAGTGATAATCATTCTATTATATTGGGATTGAAAGCGCCCTATCTTTAATCCCGTGAATTATTGCATTTAATTATTGTATTTTAAATAAGTGCAAATGTCAGTGGACACACAAAAACATACATTTTCTACTGAGCTATTGTGATAAACCACGTGCTTCCGTCTTTTTACATGTATTCTACATCCTTTAAAAATGTACTGTTATGTAAAATTTAAAAATACACAAGGGAGTCTTTAGTGCTGCATTATATGTACATCATTTTTTTCTCGACAGTGAGATTCTGTGTACCCGTTCAATATTAAATCTGCTTCCTACACATCAATTTTTCATGTGCTACAGTTCCACCATGCATAATGAATGTTATTGTACACCAACACGCTTAAATCAAGGCAGGGAGAGGAGGATTGTTATTAAACCATCTAAAATTTTGCCAACAGCAATTAGAGTTGGCATATAAAAGAATGGAAGCATCCCAGGCAATTATACACAACAGTCTACTAATTGCAAAGGTATATCACTCAGAGTACAGTGATTTGAAAGCTTTGGAAATGTCACTCTCAGAACACACTGCAAAATTCTTGGAAAGTGTTATATAGGCAATTATTTTGGGGAACGTAGACATTTTAGTCACTGCGCTTGGTTATTCCCAAGTAACCACTGCTTTAAAACAGAATTACAATACAAAATTGACATTTCTCTTGTATATTGATTTATTTATAAATGCAAAATGTATGGTAGGAATATGAACTAAGGTGCAACTCCGGAAACAGATCGAATGTGCTGGTGCAAATGTCTTACATTTTCTTATGTTAGGATTTCTCGTTTGCTCAAATGTAATCTGTTAAAATAAATACACATGGGTTTTTGTATTTGTAGTCCTATTTAATCACACTTTCATTCTGACCACAGAAAGTGCAAACAATTGAAAAATAGTTTTTTACATAAAACATAATCAACCACTAAATAATTTAGAAAACTGAAGAAATCCAACTTTACCTTTTGGACCTCTCCGCAGGTTCACCCGCAAACATTTTGTTGTGTTCCCTTCACTTTTTGCTGAATTCTATTTTGTTGGCCTTATGACTCTGTCCACTTACCACTGGTACCCAGTGCTAAGCGCCTGTGCTCCTTCCCTAAGACATTGTTGAATTGACTTATACTCAATTTGTATATTTATTTTACCTGTTAGTCCCTTGTATAGTGGCATATCATATACCCAGGGCCGGTATATGCAGTTGAACTGCAGCACTTATTGCTCCACCCACCTAAGTGGCACTCTAAAACCTGTCCCATGGGTGCCAATTCAGTCTGAATGCAGTGTCACACTGCCATGTTGACTTGGCATGTGCATCACCTTGCCAAGCCGTTCAATACACTTTCATTACATATACGTAATTAAAAGGTTGGCATGTACTTTTAAGTTTTGCATGTCTTGGTAGTGAAAAACTCCATCAAGTTTGTGTGAAAGTCTCTTAACTGTCGATGACCCCTGCTGGACTTCCTCTTTCTTCACTGCGGTAGCCTGCGTAAGTTAAATGTTCACACTTTCCCTCAGTACTGCTGCTTGGGATCGTTTTTTCGCATGTGTCTATCTATTGTATTGCTACTTAATCAATACTGTGTTGTCTGTTTCACTAAGCTTTCGCTCCTCCTACACTGGGAAAGTGGCCGCAATTGTTTTCTCAGTGCTGGGCTGGGAGTGCCCGGTGGTCTGCCGGCCTCCAGAGTGTGCTATCTCCCTCTTTTCCCACAGACGCTTCTCTTCGGCAAGCGAGGGAAGGAGTTCGAGTCAGTTACGCCCATTGCCAAGCGCCTCCATCCATTGCTGCTGTCCCTCACTGATTTTCCTGGTCAAGCCTGGTGCAAAACACCCGTCTGGGGTACGGTATCAGGTTTCCCCAGCCTGAATGTGAGGCAGACTGGCCCAGGCTTCTTCCTGTTTCTCGCCTATGTGTTATAAGTGTGTGTTGACTGCAGGGTCATATAGAACATTACCCACCAGTATTTACAGGGTCTTCACCCTCCCTCCCCCTCACATAACTTTGAGGACCAGGGCAAGTGCTATGGGGCGTTTTAGCCTACCTTTGGAGTAGGTACAGTGTGTTGTTTTTAATACCTCTGGGGACAGGTCCACAGTTGTGGGTGTTTCTCTGACACAACCAGGACTCCCTCCCAAACCCTCACCATTGTTTGGGGTAGGTTCCCTCTTTCAGCTCTTGACCTTGAGTTTCAACCCAACCATATTAGTCCTCTTTCCTGGTGGGTTGCCACCACCTTACTTACCGTACTTACCTGATACCTACCTTTAGCCTTCAACTCCTCTGGAATCCCTTGAAGTTGGAGGAATTTGATGACTATTATGAGGAGGAGGAGGAATCACACTACTTCCCGCTCACTGATGACTTTCGTGACGCAGTGGATGCCTCCATTGTTAGGGTGGTCTCAGAGGGAGTTGCCCCTTTGGAGAAAAGGTTGATGGACCAGGCACGGAAGTGCCTGCAACCCCTCTCTATGACGGAAGAACTTCCCGGGCCTTCGGCCCCTAAACCTCCAGAGCAGGTCAACGCTCCCCCCTCTGAGAAACTGTGCAAGCACCCACACCCTGAGGGGGTGGACCTAGATGCTTTTGATGGACTAAAGCAGGCAATCTTGAATACCCAAGCCCCTACTACGCCAATGAGCTAAGCCCCACTAGACCCCCTGCCCTCAGTCAGATCTCCTGGACCCGGAGGAGATCCTGCACCCTTGTTCATCAGAGTGTATCCCTTGCGAGAAGGTAAACAAGTATGTGGCAAGTCAGTTATGGAAACATCTAGATCAGGAGGTCTGCTCCATCCTAGGGTGGAATGCCCTCACCCAGCCCTCGACGATAAAGTAGCTGTTACCCTGGAAATCGATGCCCAGATGGTGACTTTTCTTGATAAATATATTAAGGATCTGAAAAAGGGCATTGACAGGTCCCTGCTACCATGCCAGGACAAACTGTTGGATGTCACGGGCCCCTTGGTAATGCGCTTTGACATGACAGAGGACACCTTGGCCTCATGGGCCCTAATAACACCACATGTCCTTTTTAGTTGGGCCCAAAGAGCCATCATTTTCTTAGGTAACGCAAATTGTGCAATCTCTACAGAGAGGCGCAGGTTGCTTATCATCAAGCTGGACTCTAAACTAGGCTAGCTAGCCGCTCCGAAGCACCTCAGAAGCAGGTCAAGTGGCTCAGGGTGGGTTCTTTGGGGACCCTTTTGTGAAGGAACTGAGTACATTTGTCTCCACTTTCAACTCCTTGGACAAAGTGTATCTTCCAGGGGCCTGATCTCACAGGAACTGATGAACGGGAAAAAGGAGAGAAAGCTCAAACTGGAGCTAGCCAAGTTGAGTCTAGAGAAGGAGAAGGCTGAAGTTAAAAGGGATTTGGAGTAAAAGAGACTGGCCATGGAGGAGAGGTGCGTGCCCCGTGAGCTCAGACCACGAGAGCTGGACTTGAGAGCCAAGCAGATGAAGTCCAGCAGTAATGGTGGCAGCATATAATCTAATTGAGGGGTGAAGGTCTGCATACCCTAAGACCTGGCACCTGGCACCCAGATATGTGGCAGGTTATGATGCAGCTCTGAGGGTACACAAGATCCCAGATGAATACTAGGGGGTAACTGGTAGGTGCATGCCCACAATGAGGAGGGACATACTCCTTACACTTGAGGTAGAAGACCAAATCAAGTTATAAAGGTAATTTTTTCATTATGAATTTGGGCTGACGCTAAAGAAGTATAGGCAACCAGTCCTGGGTAGAATTCTTAAACTGCTACAGAAAGGCTCTGACGTGCTGGGTGAGGAGCAGCAAGGCAGATAACTTCAATGGGCTGTGCAACCTAATTTCAGGGAGTGAATGCACAATACATGTTTTACAAAGCTGTGCCGAAACCTGGTAAATAGCAAACTTGCTTACCCTCTGGGTCAGTACCAAAGTGTTCAAAAAGATACCTGGGGGCGACCCCACAAAGGGTAATTCAGGTTCCCCCCAACAGATTCAGGGAAAGATCAAGGGAGACCCAGTCAAGACTCATATTAAGGGGAAAGGGAAGGATTTCTATTTCCCATCTGAGAAGGATGGAGGTTCTGGTGGTGAGTGGCCCAGGGTGCCCCATTTCCAATCCCACTGCTTTTTATTGTTCTCAGCTCGGACACAAGCAGCTAGGACACAAGCAGAGGGACTCTGTTCGCAGAGACAACCCACTGGTGGGAACTCCACAGGAGGATTCCTAAGGGTAGGAGTCCTCACTTCCACAAGGTCAAGGTGAATGGGATCTCTTTCACTGTTCTGAGGGACAGCAGGCCAGCTCGTCCATTGTACTAGATAGGCTGGTTTCCCCAAAGCAGTTGACTGGCCAGGTGTATAATGTAACACAGGCCATGGGGCAGACATTTCTCCACCCCATGGCCCTGGTATCCCATGAGTGGGATCGGAAGGTGCCTCAGAGAAGGGTCATAGTTAGTCCCCAGATGACCATTGGCTGCATGCATTCTGAGGTATGAGTCAGGAGGGCCAGATGCCCAGGGTGCCCTGAAAGCTCAGACATCTGCGTTTTGCACTCCCAAACGGATGGCACACAGGCCCAAATGGAGGGGTAGGGGGAGGAAGGACACCCCCAACAGCCTCAAGGTACAGATCCTAATCTGAAGGACCAGTCTCAGGCTACCAGCCTTGGACTGGTGGGAAGGAGAGTGGAAAAAGGGCGCCTAACTCCTGGGGCTTTTGCCCTCTCTACTCTGAGAAATCATAGAGGCCCCTTTAAAGCCTGTGGACTGGCTCCGGAAACTGACAGTGTCCTCTGTTTGTTGCTGTCCTTATGATCAGAGTTTTTCTTAGGTTGAAAACAGAGGTTTGAGCCAAGGGGTTGAATGGGCCACATTACTTTGTTTGCCATGGTGGTACTGTCTGCCTGGGATGCATCTCTGAGCAGGTTAAGGTTAGGTGTTGCACAGATGGGATCCACAGAAAAGGAAAAGGTTCCCTATGGGACAGTTCAGTGGCTCAGGAGAGTGTAGACAGAGGGATACAACTGATTTTAGGGGGCATAGCACTGGCAAGGGCCTCTGCAGTAGAAAGCCTCTGTCCAAGTTCTATCACCTAAACAGTGAAGCCTATTAGGTTATTGATTAACCTCCCCTGGCTTTAGGCTGAAAGGGGGTTCTGTAAAACCTGGCCCTCTATATAGGGTACCGTAAACATTTTGCTTCTTTTCCTCTACTTTTTCTGAATTCATTTTTGTTGGCTTTGGAACTCTGTGCACTTTACCACTGCTAACCAGTGCTAAAGTGTTCAAGTTCAAGTTCAGGAATTTATATAGCGCACTACTCACCCAGAGGGTCTCAAGGCGCTTGGGAGCCGGGTGCAATTACTTATCCAATATCCAGGTTTTTAGTTGCTTTCTGAAGGAGAGTTGGGTCTGAGTAAGGCGGAGGTGGGTGGGGAGGGAATTCCAGGTCTTGGCCGCTAAGTAGGAGAAGGATCTTCCCCCCATCGTGGATCTGTGGATGCGCGGAATTGCGGCGAGGGCTTGATTGGATGATCGTAGTTGGCGGGTGGGGGTGTAGAAGGACAATCTCGTGTTGAGGCATTCGGGTCCTAGGTCATAGAGGGCTTTGTGTACGTGGGTGAGGAGATGGAACGTTATTCTCTTGTTGACGAGGAGCCAGTGGAGCTCTTTTAGATGACCGGAAATGTGAGCTTGACGAGGGATGTCCAGTATGAGTCTGGCTGAAGCGTTTTGGATGCTTTGAAGTTTTTTCTGTAGTTTGGCTGTGGTTCCGGCGTAAAGGGTGTTTCCGTAATCCAGCCGGCTGGTGACCAGTGCGTGGGTGACCGTCTTTCTTGTTTCAGTGGGGATCCAACGGAAGACTTTTTTGAGCATGCGAAGGATGTTGAAGCAGGATGATGAGACGGCATTGGCTTGTCTGGTCATCGAGAGGGAGGAGTCTAGGATGAAGCCTAGGTTACGTGCGTGGTCCATAGGTATGGGTGCGGTTCCCAGGGCTGGTGGCCACCAAGAGTCATCCCAGCCCAAGGGGGATGAGCCTAGGAAGAGGACTTCCATTTTGTCCGAGTACAGTTTTAAACGGCTGTTCTTCATCCACTCGGCTACTTCTTTCATCCCTTCGTGAAGGTTGGTTTTGGTGGTGTTCGGGTCTTTGGTAAGGGAGAGGATCAACTGGGTGTCATCTGCGTAGCAGATGATGTTGAGGTTGTGTTGGCGCGCGATGGATGCAAAGGGACTCATGTATACGTTGAAGAGGGTGGGACTGAGTGATGATCCTTGTGGTACGCCGCAAATGACTTTGGTGGCCTCTGATTTGAAGGGGGGAAGGCGGACTCTCTGAGTTCTTCCGGCAAGGAACGATATGATCCATTCCAATGCTTTTCCTTGTACTCCGATGTTGCTGAGTCGTTGTATGAGGGTGCTATGACAGACTGTGTCGAAGGCTGCGGAGAGGTCAAGTAAGATGAGGGCAACTGTTTCTCCGTTGTCCAGTAGTGTTCGAATGTTGTCTGTTGCTGCGATGAGGGCGGTTTCGGTGCTGTGTTTGTCTCGAAAGCCGTTCTGTGAGGGGTCCAGGGATTTGTTGGATTCGAGTAAGGCGGAGAGTTGACTGTTGACGGCTTTCTCAATGACTTTGGCTGGGAATGGGAGGAGCGAGATGGGGCGGTAGTTTTCAAGTTCGGAGGGGTCTGCTGTGGGTTTCTTCAGAAGTGCGCTGAGTTCGGCATGTTTCCAGATGTCCGGGAAGGTAGCGGAGTTGAAGGAACAGTTGATGACATTGCGGAGATGAGGTGCAATGATGGAGCCTGCTTTGTTGAAAATGTGGTGGGGACATGGGTCGGTTGGCGATCCTGAGTGGATGGAGTTCATCAGGCGGATGGTGTCTTCGGTGGTGATTGTGTTCCAGGCGCAAAGGTTGTTAGAGGGCGGTGTTGGTTCGGGAATGGGTGGAGTGGACATGTCTTCGGACTGGCTTTCAAAGCTTTTATGTATTTCGGCGATTTTGTTGTGGAAGAAGGAGGATGGAGAGTCGCAAAGGTCTTGGGAGGGAGAAATGTCGTTGGTGCCGGCAGTGGGGTTAGTAAATTCTTTGCTAGAGTTCTCTTCCTAAAATGTGGTCAAATTGGCTTGCACCCAATTTACATATTTAATTTACCCATATTTCCTTTGTAGAGTGGTATACCATATGCCCAAAGCCAGTAAATTAAATTCTACCTGTTGGTTTGCAGCACCTATTGTGCAACCCACCTAAGTAGCAATCTAAACCTTGTCCCAGCACTGCCATTGCAGCTTGAAGACTGTGTTATACTGACATGTAAACTTGGCAGTTAAACTCCCTTGCTAATTCATAAACTTCTTTTTTATTACATATAAGTCACCACTAAGGCAGGCCCTAAGTAGCCCAGAGGGCAGGGTGCTGTGTAATTAAATGGTTGTACATGTACTTTTAAGTTTTTCTTATCCTGGTACTGAAAAACTCCCAAATTAGTTTTTCACTATTGTGAGGTCTACCTCTCTCACAGTATAACATTGTGGATTCCTTATTATATCTAATAATCTGTGATTCCTAATTGAGAGGAAGTAGATGTCATGTTTGGTCCCAATGGCTTTATAATTATAAACCCTCTTTAATGGTTGTCAGATTTTTCATGGCAATTTTGAAAATGCCACTTTCAGAAAAAAAGGCATTTTCCTGCCCTTACCTCTTTGTGCGTGTAGCCTGTCTTCGGCCAAAGGACTGGGTATAGTTGTAGACAGTTACACTTTGTGAAAGTTGCACAATATAGGGATTAGGTGTGCCTGAATGGGCCATCTGTTGGCAGGATGAGGGGATAGAGCTGAGCACAGCCCTACTTATGCCTGAAAAGTCTGTTCTCAGCCTTCGCATATTTTTACTGAAGCTAGCTTGGAGCCAGGGAAGGGGAGTAAGGAAATTACATGCAGTTCAAGGAACCTTCCCAGATTCTCCCACTTTCTAAAAGAAGGACAGCAGGGTATGAAAATAGGGCCTTTAGACCCTTCAGTTCACTGCTGGACCTCTGGAAGAACTTTAAAAGGACTGCCTGCTGCTATGACCTACTGTGCGCTCTGCCAGACCGCTGCTGTACCTGGAAGGGGTGCTTTGCTACCTGGAGCCTGCATTGAACCCTGCCTTGAACCCCCGGAAGTAAGCCCTGCTGTTGAGCTTTGCATCTTCACTTGAACCCAAGACTACCAGAAGTGACTTCAAGGGCTAGTTTGGTGGCCTCCTGTTCAGAACCACAGGCATATAAATGGCAACATAGTCCTGGGCACACATGAATAGGATATAACCACAGTGGTAATGTCCTGCATTAAATTAATATCTTTGGTTGACACCAGTATGTTATATAAATGTATTTAATGAATCAAACAACGAAAAAGCAACCAGCCAACACGTGTTTCATCAGATGCGGGAAGTATCCAATGACTTCTTCAGGAATGTGTGGAAATGGAGAACTATGAAGCGGTGTCGCAAGGCCGGTGATGATTCGAACCCAACCAGTTGGTCAATGTGGAACAATGGTCAATGTCACAGTTCCTGGCAACAACGACGTAGGTGGGCCAAAGCGGATGACATATAAATTTATTTAATGAATCAAACAACGAAAAAGCAACCAGCCAACACGTGTTTCATCAGATGCGGGAAGTATCCCATGACTTCTTCAGGACTGTGTGGCAATGGAGAACTATGAAGGGGTGTCGCGAGGCCGGTGATAATTCTAACCCAACCAGGTGGTCAATGTGGAACAATGGTCAATGTCACAGTTCCTGGTAAGAACAACGTAGGTGGCCCAAAGCAGATGACACTTCAAAATGCATTGTGGTGGGGTAAGTGGGCCACTAATACCATGTGGGAATGGGGCCCAAAGTGGAGGACACCTCAAAATGCGTTTTGGTGGTGTAAGTGGGCCACTAATACCATGTGGACCTAAATGTGGGAGTAGTACGTCCTGATACAAGTATCACAGCAATGAACAACGAGAATGGCAGTGAGTGTAACCATAAAAAAGTGTATTGAGATCCATCCAGTGTCTGCCAACCAAGTAGGGGCAGGTACGACGTACCGGGTGCGAAACTAAAGTGGGTCTTGTTACAACAGGGAAGACACTGCCTCTGTCGATTTCCGGATGCGGAAGCACACAGCCCAGAAGAAGTCACAGGATTCTTCCTGCATGTGACGAAACACGTGTTGGCTGGTTGCTTTTTCGTAGTTTGATTTAATAAATACATTTATTTAACATACTGGTGTCGACCAAAGATATTAATTTCATATGAGAAATTACTTCCATGGTTATATCCTCATCACGTGTGCCCAGGACTGTGTTCCCAATATTGGTGTGGGTTTTTCGACTCACACATTTGCGGGCGTTACAGGGTATTTCCCCCAAACTGGCAGCAACGCACATGCTCTTAGCACAGTAAACATAACACAAATAAGTCTGAGCGCCAATCTTCCTGTCTTTACTGAAAATCCTACAGAGATATAGGGCATATAAAGGGCCCCCGACATCTTGAACCCACATCTGGACCCAGCCAATGTGAGTCCTGAGCCATCAATAGGTGTCCTACCAGTTCTGGACCCTTGGTTGTGATACTAAGGGTGCCAAGATGGTCATTTTTCAAAACTGAAGAATGGCCAAAAAGGGCTCTGAGAATCATGAGGAGTCCAGAATAAAACTGCGTGTCCATCCTCCCAAGGTGCATTGCCAGCTCAATTAATTTCACTGCTTCTTACAATATGTTCTTCTCTGCAGCAGCAAATCCATTTCAGTAGTAGTTCACCAAAGGGGTATCTGACCTTGTGGAACTGTCTTCTGCTACAGCTTACTGCTTTGACCAGCTGGAGTTTTTCAACTACTATTTCGGCAACTAAATTTGAACATAGAAATCTTCACCGTTACTTTGACTCATAGCTATCTGACTATGGCACTTCCCCCTCTGACCCCTCCTGCGGCCTTGCCCCACTGAACTTTACCTTCTCAGACATTTTTCTTCAGAAATCTTTTCTAGGTCTAAAGGCAAGCGCCGACCAGGTCCCATCCACCTATTGTATCTGAACCTCACTTCATCGCAGTCTGCATTAACTTTCTAATGTGACCCAATCTCCCAAGACTGGATGTCGGCAGTTGTTGCTTTGATCTTTAGGTGCTAGATTTCACAATCTAAATAAATTAATAACCACAGTTCTACTGATTGGACTTTTTGTCTTTTTGGTGTCAAATAATGAATTGAAGGGCACTCTATTTTTCCAAATTGGTTTGGGGTTTTACTTGTGTTGTGTTTTCACTTTATTACGGTTTGTGTTCTTCATATATACTTTCAACTTTGCCTCTAAGTTAAGCCTTTCTGCTTTTTTGTGCCAAACTACCCAGGGTTAAGCATAGATTAATGTAGTGACAGTTTGTGCTCCACCCTTTCTCACATGAATGTTATAGCTTACAATGAGTTAGATGTGAATCTTGCCAAGTACCTACAAAAATACCTTAACATAATTGGTAGTATTAAAAATATTCTAGATGTTAGTATGGTTAACATTTAAGTAACATGAGTGAAGGCAGAATCTTCCTGACATTGAAGTCCAGGTGGGATAGCATGGGAGTGTTTTTATTGAATGCAATAATTTAACTGTATATCACAGTGTAAGGGTTGCATATATACTATTATGAAGGCGATGCTGCAAACAGACATAGAAACTTACTTAGCCATAATACAAATCATGGGGCAGAATTACATAAATTACTGGGAGAACGATGCCATTTTACACATTTATTTGCACAATCCAGCGAATAAAAAGACATAACAGTTGAGGTTGTGACAGGTAATAAAACAACATCAAACACCATAAAACTCATAAAGATAACTTTTTAGTTGGGGTCTTTTCAATGTTACTTTGCTGCCAATAGCAATGATAAACTGTAATGCATCAGAGCAAGAGTATATAATTAAATCAATGTTGTATAGCATGACATTCAATGAGGGTGCAATTAGGATGCTGAAAGCTTTGGGGCTTTGTTGCAAGCCCCTACGTCTGTGATTGCATGGAGTCTGTAAACCCACTGTTAAACCTGGCATCTTTGGCGTGGTTGAAACAAAAGTCCTGTGCACACGTTTCTATGTAATTGGGTTTGGAGTCAATACCAATTTTCAACACTTGAACTTGTGCAACTGATGCAAGTTGAGACCTTGAAAGTTTCAGTAAGTGGCTGTATAAGTCAATCCAGATCAGTACAGAGTACATTCTACCTGCCGACATGTGTTTTGTCACAACGTGTTACAGTTGTGACTCTTCAGGGCTGTATGTGTGTCATGTAAATGTGTGTGTCTTGTAAAGCGCACTGCTACCCGGAGGCGTCCTGGCGCTACAGACCGCTGGGGAACCCGTGAGATGTTCCCTCCTGGGTATCTCCAAGGTGAAACCAGGCATCCCCGGCGTTTGTGGGGGGTCATTGTGGAGATGAGGCAAGCTAATACCCAGAGTTGCTGAGTGTGATCCCTGGTTAGAATAGGCACCGAGGCGAGAATTGTCGAGTCCGCTGACCCTGGTTCCCGACCCTGCCGGGATATTGAACCCTGGTCCCGGCCGTCCTCTGCTTCCGGGTCTGCCGCCTCTAACCAGTGAGCCACACCACTCCAGTATGTAGGGAATAGGCAAAGGTCTAGGTGACCGAAATCAATGGTAGGAAAATGGCGGTCTTGGTATAAGTTGCGTGATGTAATGATCAACATCACATCTGTATCAGGTAAAAGAAAGTGAAAGATGAGTCCGTCCCTCACGATGCAAGAACTGTGCTGGTGTGTAGCACATCTCCTCGCTGGTCAAATTGTATCTTTGGCGTGGTTTCCCCCTACCTTTTTGCCTCTACCTCCTGTATTTTTGATGCTGTGCTGGATTTCGTTCTTGCGTTTGGGCACTTTGCCACTGCTGTTCAGTGTCAAAGTGCAAGTGCTCCCTGTGTAAATTGTTATTGAGATTGGTTATCCATGATTGGCATATTTGTGTCACCAAGAAGTCCCTAGTAAAGTGCACTGGGTGTGCCAGGGCTGGTGATAACAAATGCTACTAGTGGGCCTGCAACACTGATTGTGCCACCCACATGAGTAGCCCTAGAGCGGTGTCTCAGGCCTGCCACCGCAGTGCCTGTGTGCAGCCTATGACCTGCCATGTCCTCCTGGTCAATGACCCCACTGGCCAGGCCTAAGGCTTCCCTTTCTGTACACATTTGTCACCCCTATGGAAGGCCCAATTTACCCCCTTGGGCAGGGTGCAGTGTATGTGAAAGGTAGAGCATGTACTTGAGCAGGTGACATGCTCTGGTAGTGAATTACAGCCATTTTCGTTTTTCACTATTGTAAGGCTATCTTGCCCAATAGGCTATCAAGGGGGATGCTGGCTACAGTGGCTACCAGCATATCTTCCCATAGGTGCAAGATAGGACATAAAAGTCAGGTATCCCTGACCTCAGAATTTAATAACACATCTTTTAGGAAAGGTTGTTTTTAAATACTGTGTTTGAGAACAGCACTTTTAGAAAGTTGCTGTTCTCTTGCCAGACCCTTCGGTGTGCCCTGGCCTGTTTGTGAATTGGCTGTCTGGTTTAAGAGTGACAGGGGCTGGGAGCCCCCAGGAGGCAGGCTGAGTCAGCCTTAGGCTGAATGACTGCATCTGCATCTTAAGTGGTGGGAGGGGATGCGCCTGGGCCTGGATAGGGCTGTGCCTGCCTTCCACAATGCTGGCTCTACCTCCTGCTGGGCGGCTGACGACCCTGCCCCTCTCCCTGAAAGGAAAGGAGAGGCCAGGAAAGCAAAGTGCTCAAGGAACACCCAGAACTGGTTCAGACGGGGCTCAGAGCCCTCCTGCACAAAGAGATCAAAGACTTTTAGGGGTATAAGTACAGAACCCCTGACTACAGAAAATTAGATCATCTTGGAATCAAGAAGGAACCTCTGCCAAGGAGAAAGCTGAAACTGAAGAAGGAAGACTGTCCTGCTGTTGCTCTGCTGGACTGACCTGATGTTGCTTTGCTGCCGAGGAGAGGGGAGGGACTTTGCTTTTGGTGCTGTATCCCCTTGCTTGAAGGAATCTCCAAGGGCCTGAAAAAACCTGGCTCCCTGTTAAGAAGTCCCAGGAACAAAAGGACTTCACCCCAGCTTCCATGAACTCGGCTGAGAGAGTTTTGTCCTTCCTTGAGTGCGTGGGACAGTTGTGGTGCCTCTGGAAGTTGTACCTGTGTAGGGAAGGTAGAATCCAAGCTTTTACAGACTTTCTGCAAGTTTGTTCGCATCGCTTGCTTGTGGAGCACATCCCCGTCAGTGCGAGGAAATTATCGCAACTTTAAGAACTCTTTTGCAACCATAATCTTAAACTGTGTATGTTGGATTTTTGTTGTTTTGGTCTTAGATTAAATACCTTTATATTTCTAAACTGTTGTGGAGTCAGTTTGTGGTGTTTTCACTGTGTTACTGTGAGTGTTGGTACAAATACTTGACACATTGCCTTTAATAAGCCTTGACTGCTCGTGTAAAGCTACCAAGGGAGTGAGCAGGGGTTATCTAAAGAGTGTATCCTCCTTACCCTGACTAGAAGCAAGGGTCCCTATTTGGACAGTGGTACCTACCTCTGCCAACTAGAGACCCCCAGTTCTAAGACCAGCTATTTGTAAAGTGTGAACAAATCACCCATATGGGTCTCATGGTGCTGGGGGCCGTCTGGAAGATTAGGCGAGCTATTGCCCAGAGTCACATGGTGCTGGGCTGAGCTGCAGCCGGAGCCAGGGATAGAACCATAAGCCCCGTCATCCAGTCTGCTGCCATGACCGCTGCGCCACACCTCTCCCTCTATCTTATCATCTATAGAGCACATTAGTAGCATTTCTAGAGCTAAAATAAGGAAACTAGAAAGAAGATGTGACACAAACAGTAGATCTTGACTGTTATAAATGATATTTTGATAAAGTGTTTGCAGTATAGCTGTTTCAGCATTATCCGAGTTGATGAAAGGTTGGATGTAAAAGGTTCAATGAAATCCAGAAATGGCATATTGCCGGACAAGGAAGTACCAACTACTCTGTGGTCATTGTAGCTATACATTTAATCTCAGAGTATATAGAATATACACGTGTACATATATATAAGGGTATTAGAGTGCTTTAGATAAGCACCATTTACATTATACAAGGTCAGATTCATTTTTTTAAGCTCAGGTAGATTGAGGCCCTGATTTACGTACAATTCACGCAATGCACAACAGCAAGTAGATTTAAAAATCAGTTTCTAAAAAGTAGAACCACAGCAGCTTATTAAGGGATAGGACCTTCTGCTATTACCTAAACACGAAGGATTTCATGGGCTTCTTAATTTTTAAGTAAATCTTAATATGGAAAGGAAAGGATCAACTCTCATTGCGAGCTTTGTTTATTCTGGAAACATGCAGTAAAATGTGTCCTTAATATCTGTGGACAATCGCTTCCATGGGGGTTTCTTTGTAAAAAAATAATTGGATCCCTCCAGACTTTCTTAAGCATGGTTGTTGCACATAAGAAGTCAGTAGAGGCTTCCCCTTGCATTAAGACCCAATCAAATGAAATAAAATTACAAACCATCTTTGCACACAAGGAGTCAGTAGAGGCTTCCTTTTGCATTAAGACCCAATCAAATGAAATACAATTACAAATCATCTTTGCTGTATGTATTGTCTTATGAGTTAGAGAATACAGGACCATTCAATAAACATCAGCAGTTTTAACATTGTTTCCTTTGAACACTTCATCTACTTATTGGTCCTGCCTTTGCACATTTGCTGACCTAAAACATATGCTTTTTAATTGTCCCACTAGTTCTTACTTTTGACAACTAGTTTGGAATCAAATTAATAAAATCTTTAAAACTAATATACATTTTTCATGGCTAACATTTTCTTAGGCTCCCTTTCACCTCAATGGCCCCAACCACTCTCTTTCTTTAAATGAATAGACTAATTCCTAGCAGTAGCCTTACATTTAATAACCTCAAATTGGAAACAAGCAAATTCACTTTTAGAGCCTGGTGAAATGCTGTATGTTTCCATCACAGAATTGATACTAATTACGTCACCCCCACATCTCTATCTATTAAAAGAGATCTTTTGTGGCTCCCTTTGACTTCTTACTTATCCGGGGTTGCCTCATCTATTGTACCACATGTCACCATTTCGGATGAAGTCTGGAAACCACCATAAATACACTGTGTTGTCTTTTTTTCTTGCATAACATATCATTATTATCTCTTACTTATGTATATTATACTATAATGTTATATTAACCTTAAAAGAATTTATGCTTACAGTGAATATTTTCTTATGCTATTTTGCTTCTAATGTTATAAAGTTATGATACATCTTTCATCCCTTGTTTTCTTTCCTCCCCCCCTTCTTCTTCCTTCTCCCCTTTATTTATTTCTTCTTTCCTACCCCTTAATTTCATTCCCTTATATTATACATCACATTTCATGATAGCTGTTGTATTTTGGTTGTTCTCTCTCTTTTTATGATATTTCTATGGTATTGAGATATATTATATTAAATGTACATGCTGTATCTCTTCTAATATCTTTGTTGCTTAGTAAACTTAAACTTGAAAAAAGAGATGGCAGGACCTTTTTGGTTCCAGATGGACTCTGTGGTGATCATTTCAGTGTATAAGGCTGAGGAGGACACTACAACTGGCGAAGAGATAGAGTAATACATAAACCCTGCGACCCAGAGAGTTTGCTGTGGTCCAACAAACTGCTTGTGCTTAACACATGTGCCTCAATCAAAGTGAAAATCAATATTTGCTGTATGTGGAGCTAAAGCACCACTCTAGCTAGTGCCAGGCTTGTGAGGAGAGTAAAGGCCTTACAGAAGATCATTTGTTGTAAGCTAGATACTTGCTGGTAAAGGGGACTCAAGTGGTACTGCACCACAACACTATATAGAGCCGTCAGACATTAAGTATAACAATGCTAAAGGCCGTGATTGCCGAGTGGAAGGAAACACTAACATCAGAGACACATCTAACATCACGAAATGCATGAGGCATTGACAATCAGGTATGGAAAGTGTCATGATTGCCACGATAAGGCTGTGAGCGGAAGCAGGCAAATGTAAAGCACCTCTAAGGGCAGTAGAAACGCAATACAATCTAAAGAGGAGAGAAGGGTCAAGAACTCATACAAGAAACAAAGTCGCTACATTGTGTAATAAAGGTGCTGGTACGAGTGGGCAGCAGATGTAACCGGAACATGTTGCGCTCCCAGTAGCAGGAAGTTCCACAGGTTATGATGCTGCTGCATTCCTAAAACTACTGCTCCCCTTCTACCTCACTAAAGGAATAAAATAATGGTGACAGAAGGACTACTGGATCAAACCTTTTCATGATCTCATTGATGCGCTAGAAGAAGCAAATGACAAAAAAGTCATAAAATATCTAAAGAATTTAGTAGCTGAAGGAGTAAAAGATGGGATAAAGAAAATACCACAAGGTGATGAAGTGACGTACCTTCAAATCAAAGAGATGTTAAACACAAAGTTCAATTTAATGCCAAACATCAACTATGAAAGACACATCTTCAGTCAGTAAAAGCGGAGGGAAATGATAGATGATTTTGTAGAAAGACTTGATTCACTCATAAAGCATTGCAAGTTCAATCCGTTCAAAGATGAAGAGGCCATGCATCCTATGGTAACAGATGGTTGCCTCTCTTATTTCTTCAGATGACAAATGCTAAAAGAGACACTCAGCTGGAGAGAGTGCACAAGTCTGCCTGAGTGGAAGAAATAGCTGAAAGACAAGCAACTAATATAGAGGCTGGAACAGGCCAAAATGAATCTGCGATGAGTATGAAAAGTGCCTTGAAACAAGGCAGAAGGCCATAAAGTAATTTCTCCAAAGAAAACTACATTGTGTTTTCAATGTGGATTTTCCTTTCCGCACAAGGGTAGATGTCCTGAAATTGGACAAGTATTCAAAGGCTACAGGAATGAGAATGATGTTGTAGCAGTCTGCAAAGTGAGGAAAAGATCAAGTGTGTCAGGTTGGGAAAAGAAAATGGAGGCAAGATCAAGTGCAACTTGTCGAGAAAACAATGTTCTACGCATGTCCATAAGACAAAGTCACAAAATCAGTTGAAGCAAGTAGAAACTGAACATAAGTTACACTTGTAAAAGGTTACAAGGCAGCTCCAATAATCACCTATGGGAAAGACAGCCTTTCAATGGTGAAAAACAAAAAAGCTGTGCTTCACTATCTGGCAATGTAAAACATACCAGCAAACATCATACCTTTCACATACACTGCACCCTACACACTGAGGTACCCTGGCCCGACTTTAGGGGCGCCTTGCATTGAGCAAGGGGAAAGGTTAAGGCCTGGCATGTGGGTGCACTTGATTGTTGTATTGTGCAATCCTAGTTTGCTCTAGATCATGGGTACTCATAGTACCGACCACGTACCTGTGGTTTTTTTTTGGTTTTTTTTAAGAGTGTCAGCAAACACCGCCAGAGCAGTGCGGACTCTGAGAGACTCTGCTCTATGGGGTCGGGGGATTCTCGCAATAGTCAGTGTGGAGATGCAGAGGCGCTAAGAAGAGGTGAAATACAACAAAGTCTCATTAACAAGTAAATGGTCAATTACAGACCTGTGAAGTACTGGGGTGCGGCTGTGTGTGTGCCCAGGAAGCTGTCTCAGCCCGGGCTGTCAAACACGCAGGGTGAGGGGACAGAGGTTGACAGACAGAGGAAGACAGACAGAGGGAGATAGAGCGAGATAGAGGGAGGGAGACAGAGGGAGGGAGACAGAGGGAGACAAAACAGACAGGGAAACAGAGAGAGAGAGGGAGACAGAGAGAGAGGGATAGAGAAGGAGACAGAGGGCGACAGACAGAGGGAGGGAGACAGACAGAGGGAGACAGACAGAGCGAGGAGGGAGATAGAGGGAGGAATACAGAGGGAGGGAGACAGACAGAGGGAGACAGAGGGAGGGAGAGGGAGGGAGAGAGAAGGAGGGAGAGAGACGGAGATAGAGAGGGAGGGAGACAGAGGGAGGGAGACAGCTCAAGGCAGAGGGAGGGAAACAGGGGGAGACAGAGGGAAGGAGAGAGAGACAGAAAGAGGGAAACAGACAGAGGGAGACAGGCAGAGACAGACAGACAGAGGGAGATAGAGGGAGGGAGACAGAGACAGACAGAGGGAGACAGAGAGAGAGGGAAACAGAGAGAGGGAGACAGACAGAGGGAGACTGACAGAGGGAGAGAGAGAGAGGGACACCGATGGAGGGAGACAGAGGGAGGGAGATAGAGAGGGAGACAGAGGGTGACATACAGAGGGAGACAGATAGAGGGTGGGAGACAGACAGAGGGAGGACGGCAACAGAGGGAGGGAGACAGATAGAGGGAGACAGACAGAGGGAGACAGCAGAGGGAGGGAGACAGAGGGAGAGAAAAGGAGGGAGACATAGAGAGAAAGGGAGACAGACAAAGAGAGTGAGACAGAGGGAGACAGAGAGAGAGAGGGAGGTAGAACGGACGAGAGAGAGGGAGGGAAACAGAGATGGGCAGATAGAGACTGAGACAGATAGAGGCAGGCACAGGGGTAGACAAATAGAGGCAGAAACAGACAGAGACAGAGAGTCGGTGAGGGAGACTGAGATAGGGACAGACAGAGACAGGGACAGACAGACAAAGGGACAGACAGATAGATATAGGCAGAGACAGGTAGAGGGGTAGACAGATAGAGGCAGAGACAGAGGCGGAGAGACAGGGAAGGAGAAAGAGAGGGAGACAAAGAGAGACAGAGGGAAACAGAGAGAGGGAGGCAGAGAGAGAAGGGAGTTAGGGGGAGACAGAGGGAGGCAGATGGAGATGGCGGGAGGGAGAGGGTGACAGAGGGTGACACAGACAGGGACAGACAGACACAGGGACAGACAGACAGATAGAGGCAGAGACAGGGACAGGGACAGACAGATAGAGGCAGAGACAGACAGAGACAGAGGCAGTGAGACAGAGAGGGAGAAGGAGAGGGAAGGGGGACAGAGGGAGAGGGAGGGAGAGAGAGAGAGGCAGGGAGAGGGAGGGAGACAGAGGATGACAGAGGGAGGGAGTAGGGGGGATACAGAGAGAGACAAAGGGATACAGAGAGAGGGATACAGAGGGAGGCAGAGATAGACCGAGGGAGGCATAGGGAGCCAGAGGGAAGCAGAGGGAGACGGAGAGAGGGAGAGAGAGGGATGGAGACAGAAGGAGGGAGCCAGAGGGCATAAGACAGGGGGAGAGAGAGGGAGAGAGAGGGAGGAGGGGGGAGAGAGAGTGAGAGAGAGAGGCAGGGAGAGGGAGGGAGACAGAGGGTGACAGAGAGAGACAGAGAGAGGGAGTCAAGGGGAGACAGATGGAGGCAGAGGGAGATTGAGGGAGGGAGAGGGAGACAGAGGGATACAGAGACAGGGACAGACAGACACAGGGATAGACAGCCAGATAGAGGCAGAGACAGGGACAGGGGCAGACAGATAGAGGCAGAGACAGACAGAGACAGAGGCAGAGAGACAGGGAGAGAGAAGGAGAGGGAGAGGGAGACAGAGGGAGACAGAGGGAGAGAGAGAGACCAGGGATAGGGAGGGAGACAAAGGGTGAAAGAGGGAGGGAGTAGGAGGGAGACATTGAGAGACAGAGGGATACAGAGAGAGGGAGACAGAGGGAGGCAGAGAGAGACAGAGGGGGGAGTTAGGGTTAGACAAAGGGAGGAAGAGGGAGAGGGAGGGAGGGAGAGGGAGACAGAGACAGGGACAGACAGACAGAGGCAGAGACAGACAGAGACAGAGGCAGAGAGACAGAGAGGGAGAAGGAAAGGGAGACAGAGGGAGAGAGGGAGAGATAGAGGGAGAGAGAGGGAGGGAGGGAGACAGAGTGTAACAGAGGGAGGGAGACAGAGGGACGGAGACAGAGGGAGGCAGAGGGTGACAGACAGAGGGAGACAGACAGAGGGAGGGAGGGAGACAGACAGAGGGAGGGAGAGGGAGACAGACAGAGGGAGGAGGGTGACAGAGTCAGGGAGACAGAGGTAGTGAGATAGATAGGGGGAGACAGAGGGAGACAGAGAGGCAGACAGCGACAGACAGAGGGAAGGAGAATGAGGGAGAAAGAGTGAGGGAGACAGAGGGATGGAGACAGAAAGAGGGAGACAGACAGAGTGAGGGAGACAGACAGACAGAGAGATGGAGGGAGACAGAGAGGGAGGGAGGCAGAGGGAGACAGAAAGAGAGAAGGAGACAGACAGAGGCAGACAGACAGAGGAAGACAGAAGGAGACAGAGAGAGGGAGACAGAAAGAGGGAGGGAGACAGACAGAGGGAGACAGACAGAGGGAAGAGTGCGACAGAGGGAGGGAGACAGAGGAATCGAGATAGACAGGGAGATAGAGAGACAGATGGAAATAGACAGAGGGAGACAGAGGGAGAGAGAGGGAGGGAGACAGCGGGAGGGAAACAGAGAGAGGGAGACAGACAGAGTGAGTGAGTTAGAAAGAGGGAGACAGAGAGAGACAGAGAGAGGGAGGGAGAGGGAGCAAGGGAGAGAGAGGGAGGGAAACAGAGAGAGAGAGGGAGGGAGACAATGAGATCGAGGGTGAGATAGTGAGAGAGAGAGAGAGAGAGAGAGAGAGAGAGAGAGAGAGAGAGAGAGAGAGAGAGTGAGAGTGAGAGAGAGAGAGAGAGAGAGAGAGAGAGGTGTGTATGCCCGGTCTGGTGGCTCGGTGGACGAAGGCGTCTGCTGCAGGGGCCTGTGTTCAACCTCAAGGTCACAGTTTTTTTTGCTCTAGCCCCTCTCCCCTCCCCCATCAGTGCAGCCCTCGGCCACAAACCACACTGTAAATGTGGCCCGAGAGAAAGTTTGTGGGGACCCTTGCTCTAGATTACCAATGTAAAACAATGCGTGCATCTGCAGTTGTGTATATTGTCTAGAAACACTGCCTAACCTCAAAATGTGGTCAAAGTAAAAGATTCTTTGAACCTTACGAGCACTGCCATAATGACGTTATCACTGATGTGAAACAAACTCAAAAACTGTTTCAACGGAAACTGCTTTTATAACAGTTGAAAAGTTTTTGCATAAATATGTGGAAACACATATTTACAAGGATTTAATAGAAAGACCACTCTTACATTTAACAGTAACACAAATGAAATAATTCCTAAAGAGCAACATACTGGCATATTCCATCATATAATGCTGCATTGCTATAATCACAATCATCATGATTACAATCTTTACAGAATCGAATAGCCGAATGCATTTCAGGATGCACTCCCTTCTTCAGGGGATGGAGGTTGTAACTGCAAAATAAAAGCAAGCAAAAACATTCTTATGAACGGTAAATTGTTCTTTTTTGACAAAACTCGCTCCTATTTTAATGTTGAAAAAGAACAGACCAAAGTGTAAGCCAAAAGCTGATTGAAAATGCATATAACCATTTCCACAAATAATACTGAATTCTTTTACAAAATAATGTGATATATGTGAAAAGACCCGATGAATAGCCCGAAAGAGTTGAATGAGAACCGTTTTAACCATTAAACCAGAATGTGTGAAACTTGCGAGAAATTCAAACCCAGACTGACGTGCCCAATTATCTCCCAGTGTTAGTCGGTGAATAAGGTGATTCTTGCAAAAAAATTACTAGTTCCTGAAAGTCACCCTCTTAGTAACCTGTGAATCAATCAATACAAAAGTAAATAAAACCCTGTTAAATACCAATCTTTATAAATGTTAGCAGAAATTTGATGAATCATCATCCTAAAACTCTTGCCTACCCATCAATGAATAAAAAACAGCCAACAGGGTCTCAAAGGATAAATCCTTTGCAAATAGAGTGAAAAAGTTAAACACAGCAATCTCCAATCTGCTTCTCATACTGTCATTCCTTCACCTATACAACGTATAAAAATCCGGCATCAACCACTTAACTCCTGATACTTAACGCATCTCGTCAAGCTGATTTTTTTCCTCTTGAATCTTTATCACTGTCAAACTTTCTCCCTTAGGTAACGCTAGTTTTTAAATCATCTGATCAATCTTAACATCAAAAACGGGTTTCATCCACAATGCGTGCTAAACACAGCCCCTGCTCAGAGTGTTCCGCCATGTTGGAACGTACTAATGCATTAAAGATTGTCTGTTGCATAAAAAGTGGACTGTTTTGAACTTGCTTCATTGTTCAGCTGCTGAACTAGTGGGCGCTCTTGCCAGATCGACATTGCAGTTAAAACGGCTCGCAGATAGTGCAGTGGCACGTCTGAGACACCTTTGAGAGACTACTTGTGTGGGTGGCACAAGCAGTGCTGCAGGCCCACAAGTAGCATTTGATTTACAAGCCCTGTGCACACACAGTGCACTGTACTAGGGACTTACTAGTTGGAGCACTTGCACTTTAGCACTGATTAGCAGTGCAAAACTGCACAGAGACACTAAACCAGCAAGAACAAAATCCAGCATGCCATCAAAAACAGGAGGTCAGAAAGCTAAAAGACAAAGGAAACACTCCAAACGATGCCAGGTCTAACACATATCTCCTCCAGGTGAAAGTAGGGAGAATTACCCTCCCTCCTGAAAGTTCTCTTCACTAAGGTGGAAGAACCTGGACAGACTATCAGCGTTGGTGTGTTCTGTGCCAAGGAGGCCTTCCACCATAAAGTCTAGTCCCTGTAGGGAGATGGACCACCTCAACAGTTTTGGGATCTCACCCCTCATCTGCATTAACCATCTGAGTGGCCTGTGATCAGTCTGAACTCGGAAGGGAGCCCTTGCTCAATTGCACTCGACCTCTGTTCCCTGGGGGTAGTCACCTCCTATGGAAGACTACAGGCTGGTCTAGGCCCTCTTCATTCAGTTGTAAGATCACTGCTCCCACTCCATGCTCTGAAACATCAATCTGCACAACAAATTATTTGCCTTGAGCAGAAGCACCGTGCATATGGCTGCCTTCAGGGCATCAAAAGCTGACTAGCAGGCATCAGTTCAGATCAGATCATCTTTGGCTGCTTACAGAAAGTCAGCTTAGTTAAGAGGGCAACAATAGTTCCATAGCCCTTGACAATTCTCCTGTAATAACCAGTGAGACCTAAAAAGGCTCTCACCTCGGTCTGGGTCTTGGAGGGTGTCCCAAGCCAGTATGGTGTCAATCTTAGGTAGTAGGGGGGCCACCTGGCCGCTTCCTACCTGGTGCCCTAATTACATCAACGTCTCCTGCATATCTGGCACTTACTGGCATTGATAGTGAGGCCCACATTCGGCAGGGCCTTCTTCACTTCTCAGAGGTGGTGCAAGTGATCTTCCCAGCTGGAACTGAACACTGCAATGTCATCCAGTTAGGCGGCACTGAAATCCTCCAGTCCAGCTAACACCTGGTTGACCAACCTCTAGAAGGTAGCAGGGGCATTCTGCAAACCAAAGGGCCTCACCCGTAACTGGTAGTGCCCCTCTGGTGTTAAGGATGCAGACCTCTCCTTGGTCCTATCAGCCAAGACAGTCTGCTAGTACCCAGACATTATATCAAACGCACTGACAAACTTGGCAGCTTCCAACTGATCTATAAGCTCATCAGGGGATGGGGTGAGCATCAATCCTGGTGATGGCATTGAGCCCCCGGTAGTCCACACAAAACCAAAGTCTAGGAGTTGCTCTGGGTGTAGCAGACTTTGGGACAAGACCAATGGGCTGGGCCAAGAACTGTTGGAGGACTCTATCGGCCCTGGTGCCAACATCTTAGAATGCTCTTCTTTGATGCTGGCTTTGACCCTGTCAGTCAACCAGCAAATCTTGTGCTTTACAGGAGGACTGTCCCCAATGTCCACGTCATGGCTACACCAGTGGATGACACCTGGGGTCACAGTGAACCGCATGGAAAACTGCCCAAACAGCTGGTGACAGTTATTCTGCTGTTCTGTGGTCAGTGTAGGGGAGAGGTTCAGACCTTCCACTGATCCATTATGCTCTGTGGCAGACAGAAGGTGAGCAAGAGGTTCACTCCCCTCTTCTACCCCATCATCTGTCGCAATGAGCATGCTTACTTCAGACCTCTAAAAGTGAGGTTTCAGGTGGTTCAAATGTAAGACCCTCAAAGGGGTACTAGGAGTTTGCAAGTTCACCAGGTAGGTGATGTCACTTGTGCACTCCACCATATCAAAAGGCCCAGTTCACCTGTCTTGAAGAGCGCACAGCTCTACTGGGGCCATGCCCCACACTTTGTTGCCAAGTTGAAATTCTACCAGAGTGGCATTCTGGTCGTACCATTGCTTTATCTGTTTATGACTGGCTTCTAGGTTCACATGGGCGAGTATCCTGAAGAGCGCAGTCTGGTTTCTAAGGGCCAGCAGGTAACTAAATGCATCCTGAGATGTCTTCATTGGAGCTGTCTCCTAGCCTCCTTTCAACAGACTGAGATGTCCTCTCGCAGGGTGCCCATACAGTAACGCAAAGGGACTGTACCCTAATGACTTCTGCATTACCTCCCTGTAAGCCAAGAATAGGCATGGCAAGAGGATGCCCCACTTACGCCTCATGGAATTGGTCAGAGCCCTGATCATGCCCTTAAAGGTTTGGTTGAATCTCTCCACCAAACCATTAACTTGGGTGTGGTAAGGATTGGAGAACTTGTAGATTTTACCACACTCCTCCTACAGGGATGTCACATACTTGGGTATGAAATTGGTACCCCAGTCAGATACCACCTCCCTAGAGAACCCCACATGGGAACAGATCCCCATTAACACCAGACCCACCATCGGTGCCAGTGTTGTCCTGAGAGGGATAGCCTCAGGGTACACGGTTGCATGGTTGCCCAAGACCAGCACGTACCTGCTGCCCATGGCTTTCTTGGGATCCAGAGGCCCCACAATGTTCATTCCTACCCTCTCAAAAGGGTTGCCTATAACTGGAAAATTCCTCCCACTCTTCCCACTTGCCTGGCAAGTTTAGTTAGACCTACAATGCATAAGACTGCCTTCACTTTTGGGGCCAAAAGAAGTGGGTAACAATCCTGCTAAAGGTTTTGTCCTGCCCCATATGTCCTGCCAAAGGAACATTGTGCAAAAAGAACTATTAATGGACAGAATGCAGAACAATGTCATGCATTCACCCCTCTTCAGCCAGGATAGCTTGATTCCAGTGGCATGGAGAGCAGGGGATTCAAGTCTGAGCACATCCATCCCACTCAGGGTGACACATGCAAAAAGAACTATTGATGGACAGAATGTAGAACAATGTCATACATCCACCCCAGTACAGCGATTTGGACCTAAATCCAATGTTTCTTTGCTAACCATGCCATTCCAGTTTGAACCCAACCATATGCAAATCAGTCCAGACCCTGCGCCCAATGGGAACAGTCCAGCCCGAACTGCCAGGCCAGCTCCTCCTTGGACTGGAAACAAGCATCCTAGAACCGGTTTCGGGGTTTCACCCCTCTTCAGCCAGGATAGCTTGATCCCAGTAGCATGGAGAGGACGGTACTCACGTCTGAGCATACCCATCCCACTCTGGGTGACAAATGCAAAAAGAACTATTGATGGACAGAAAGCAGAACAATGTCATTCATTCACCCCAGTACAGAGATCTGGGCCTAAATCCATTGTTTCTTTGCTCACCATGCCATTCCAGTTTGGACCCAGCCATATGCAAATCAGTCTTGACCCTGCGCCCAATGGAAACAGTCCAACCCGAAATACCAAGCCAGGTCCTTACTGGACTGGAAACTAGCATCTGGTTTCGGAGTCTCACCCCTCTTCAGTCAGGATAGCTTGATTCCAGTGGCATGGAGAGCACGGGACGCTACACCCAAATAGGAAAAGTCCAGCCCGAACGGCCAGACCAGGTCCTTCCTAGACTGTAACCAAGCATCCTAGGACATTGTGAGCCAGACCCAGTACGAAGGTCCTGAAGCACTGGGGTACCACCAACACACAAGCTTTGTCATGCTTAGCGACCTTAGGCTCCCTGTATTGGAGACCAATCATCAGCAGCCTGCTGTCGCAAACCATCCAGAGAAGAGCATTCTCTCTGTTCCCTACAGAAATCTTACCTGGTGGGACCCCCTTCTTGCTGTCAATGGGCCAGCTCAGATAAGTCCCTCAGTTCAGCCACTTGTTCCCCAGTAGGTTCCGGGACATCACCCTTGAGGTCAGCCTCCTCCTGGACCGTGGGATCTTCAGAAGCAGGTTTCGCTTGTCCATTGCCTTTTTCTCTTGGCAGTTTTTGTGTCTTATGTGCAATCTTGTGCACGTTGGGGAAATTAATAATCTTGCTTTCCATTGATGTGACAAGTTTTTGCAGTGTACATGCTTGTGGCACCTAAAAGATCAGTTTGATGCTGTTCATATTGTCGAAACTATTCAATGCTGTCTCAAGTGGCAGCTAATAGTCATTAATGATTTTTGGAGTACTACATACATTTCAAGCATCACAGGATTGCTGGAAAGACGCAGCAATAGATAGATGCTGCAAATCTACCCGTAAACCCAAGAGTCGAACACAAGCAATTTTGAATAACGAAACACCTCCCAACCTGCCGCCGCGGTACTCTAAAAACCATTAATGACTATTAAAACTTGTTGCATTAATGGAATGCAAGATTATTAATTTCCCCAACATGCACAAGATCACATATAAGAGACAAAATGTATCTATCCCATGAATCCACGTGGTATTTCCATTCCAGTCATTCTTAAAAGGAATTGTGTATTAAGTCTGTGTCTGTGTATGACCATGTCCTGTCCTGAGGAGAACCCAGAAATTGAAACGGGTTCAGAAACACGTCAACCCCACTCAGCTAGTAGTAGCCACAACCAGCTAAAGAAAAAACATTGTATACAAACAGGATATTTAGCCTGTTGTAAACATTGTGTGGTCTAGCTGTAATTTGTATGTTGCATGGTTGAAACATAATATTCGTTTGCACAGCCTTGTTAATATGGACTGGTCTGTCCTTTGTCATATTGTGTTATTTGCAAGCATTTGCGTTTTCTGATTTTATAGCATGTCTAATGTTGTGTTACTATGTTTGTGTTGAACAGTAACACTTACTGTTTTTCTCTAATGACATGAATTAAATGTCGAATGCACTTGTACTTAAAATAAATGAAATAACAAAAGGTAAAAAAAAAAGCTCCATAACCAATTTAGACTTGAAGGTGGTTGTTAATGAATGTATAGATTACTAAGGCACGTCCAAACATTTTATCGTTTTCTACTTTTAGAATTGGGCATGTCTTTGTGCCTGCCAGATGTGTCTTGCATGTCTGACTCTGGATGACAGGGTTTGGGAAGGTACAGTGGCCCCAGAGGGGCTGGGTGAGTCTCTGCTATGCTGAATAGGCCAATCTGCATTTGGGATAGTGGGAGAAGTAGTACCTGGACCTGAAAAAGACTGTGCCTACCTTACACAATGCTGGCACCCCATCTGTGGTGTGTCTGGGACCCGAGCCTGCACTGACAAAGGAGGTTGTTTTGCATTCTAAAGACATGTTTAAGTGCCCCCCAGAACTGGTTTAGATTGGGCACAGAGCCCTGTGCCAGGGGGAGAACTGAGACATTGGCAGAACAAATATTGGGGCTGTGACTCTATGTTTGAGGTGCTTGAGGAACTTTTGGTTACCTACGGAAGCCAAGGAACTGCTGGAGAGAAGGAACCACCGTGGAACACAACTGCTGGCTCCTGGGAGCCCCTACGTGCTGTCCTGCATGTGCGCAGCTTTGTCCTGTGGGACCTTGGGCCGAGCATGGGGTTCTTACTAGATTCATCCCCCTGCCTTGAGAGGGCCAAGCACCCTTGCCAGGAGAGCGCTGCCCGGTCTGAGTGTTGTGGACCGGCCGGGTGCTGCGGGCCGCCAGTACTGTGGGGATCACTATGCTCATCTCCTCCACTGTTGCAGGTCATGGGAAGGAGTGTGTGGAGCTCTTCGTGTGTTTTGCCGTGCTCATGAGCACTGGAAGAAACCAAAAGTAAAATGAACCAATAAAAAGTTTTATAAACAAGTCACATGAACTGTTATGCGGCTTTAGGCTATAAAAAGCCTACAAAATCCGTTGGCCTGTGAGGCGGCGTCAGTAGCGGACCGATGTGTGAATAGGCTGAAGGCAGCACAACGCACGAGATCCGGATGGCACCGAGGTGGTGTCAAGCAAGTTGCACTGGTGTGGCCATCCTACAATGCTGCGCCGAAAGACGGCGTGGGGTGCCCCGGGGGGGGGGGGAGGGAGGCGGCGCGAACGGGCCTCTCCCGCCTCCCCAGGTGGAGGCACCTCAGCTGCAGTGGGGCGCCCCTTGGCGTTTCACTCGCTATCCAGCTGAGTTGCGCCGGCACTTGCGGCTACAGTAGGCCGAAGGCAGCACAACGCGCCGAGATCCGGATAGCACCGAGGTGGTGTCCAGCAAGTTTCTGCACTGGTCTGGCCATCCTACAATGCTGCGCCGAAAGATGGCATGGGGTGCCCAGGGGGGGGAGCGGCGCGAACGGGCCTCTCCCTCCTCCCCAGGTGGAGGCTCCTCAGCTGCAGTGGGGCGCCCCTTGGCGTTTCACCCTCCATCCAGCTGAGTTGCGCCCGCACTTGCGGCACAGTGCCTCACCCACCATCCAGCTGAATTGCGCCCGCTCTTGCGGCACAGTACCTCACCCGCCATCCAGCTGAGTTTCGCCCGCTCTTGCAGCACAGTGCCTCACCCGCCATCCAGCTGAGTTCCGCCCGCTCTTGCCGCACAGTGCCTCACCCTCCATCCAGCTGAGTTTCGCCCGCTCTTGCGGCACAGTGCCTCACCCACCATCCAGCTGAATTGCGCCCGCTCTTGTGGCACAGTGCCTCACCCGCCATCCAGCTGTTTTGCACCCGCTCTTGCGGCTACAGCGTCTCGCCCACCATCCAGCTGAATTGCGCTTACCCTTGCGGTGCAGCGATAGGCGGCTGCAACAGGACTCTCAAAATGGCGGCGGCTCTTTGGATTTGGGCCTGGTTCACTAAAATGGCCCTGGGACACCTTGGAACTCGGACGCTTGCCTGCTAGGGCATGGGCCCCATTCCCGAAAGCGTCCCCTCTTTTGACTGATGGTTCTTGTTGCCTATCTCTTCTGTTGTCATTTATCGGAACATTTTTGGACTGCCGAAAGGGGTTCTGGTCCGACCGCTCGTTGGTGGAGACATTTTGACTATATCCTGGACCTGCCCGGCCTCGCCCAAAATGGCGCCGGTATAAATGGGACTCGTAACTCCTTGTTGTGTACTGGTTGTCCAGCCTTGATATCACGAGATATGTATGCAGTTTTGAAGCACATGGCAAGAGGGGACGAGTACTGATTGAACATTTGGACATCCCTATGAATGAATGAATGAAATAAAATTTATAAACGCGCTACTATGCCCAGTGGGCGTCAAGGCGCCTAACTCAAAATTAGCTGCGGGCAGACAGAGACAAGAGACAGAGACAAGGCAGACAGAGACAAGAGCTCACTGATAAGCTTTAGTAAAACACCAAGTTTTCAGAACTTTCTTAAAAAGAACAAGTGAGGGCTGTTGTTTGATCTCCAGAGGAAGAGTATTCCAGAGTTGAGGTGCAAGAATGGAGAAAGCCTTGCTTCCCCATCGTGCCGTCCTAGCTCGAGGGACTACCAATTGATTAAGCTCTGACGAGCGAAGGCATCTGAGTGGGACATACCTAGAGAGCAAAGAGCCTAGGGCATCAGTCGGGCCTGCCTTCAAGGCATTATATGTCAAGCAGAGAAGTTTAAAAGAGACTCTGAATGGGATAGGCAGCCAATGGAGATTCTTCCTTGCCAAGGTCGCAGAGGACATCCACGGCAGGGCCAGAACGAAGCGCGCTGCAGCATTTTGCACCACCTGCAGGCGTTGGAGAAGGCCCTTGTTGGCCCCGGCGTAAAGTGAATTGCAATAATCCAGCCTTGAGCCGACAAGGGCGATCACAACCTGTTTTCGTGCCTGTGGTGAAAGATAGTACGCGATTCGTTTCAGAATCCTAATGACACCCCAACAGGTGGCCACCGTTCTGTTCACCTGCAATTCCATAGAGAGCCGAGTGTCGAAGATAACGCCTAGGTTCCTGGCAGATGGAGTGGGAGTGGGGCAGATGCCTAAAGATGAGGGCCACCACTCATCTGACCACAGTTCCTGGTCTTTGCCAAAGACCAGGACCTCCGTTTTGTCACCGTTCAACTTCAATGAGTTGAGAATCATCCAGTCTGCAACAAGTTGCATACAGGATTTGAAGTTGGACGCGGTGACATTCACGGAGTGGGTCAGAGACACCATGATCTGCGTGTCGTCGGCATACGACACTACCTCCATCCCCTGAGATCTTACCAGTCTTGCAAGGGGGGCCACATAGATGTTAAACAGGGTCGGACTCAATGCCGACCCCTGTGGCACCCCACATTGCAACGACTTAACAGGGGAGAGGTGATCCCCCAGCATTACTCGCTGCTCTCGCTGATGAAGAAAGGAATTCAGGAGACTCAAGGCCGGTCCTGCTACCCCTGCCTCCCTTAACCTAGATGTTAAAGTACTGGGAGACAGGGTATCAAATGCTGCTGTAAGATCCAGCAGAACTAGCACGGTAGTCTGTCCCAAATCGACTTTCCGCCGGATGTTATCCGCGACTTTCGTCAATGCAGACTCTGTGCTGTGTAGCTTTCGAAAGCCGTGTTGGGACCCGTCCAAGAATCCTGAGGCGTCCAGAAAGCTGGAAAGATGGTGATTCAGATGGGCCTCCAACATTTTGGCAGGGGCCGGCAGAAGGGATATAGGTCTGAAGTTCTTCAATAGACCAGGGTCCAGGGTGGGCTTTTTAAGGAGGGGTTTAACAATAGCCCTCTTCCATGCCACCGGGAAGGTACCTTGCTCCAGGGCTCCGTTCATGATTTCCAACAGAGGAGGAAGTATAGTATCCCTACAGTCCTTTAGTATTCTCAGCGGGACAGGGTCCAGAGGGGAGGCAGATTTCGTTTTGTCTAATAAGAGGTTGAGACCCTCCAATGAGAGCAGGGGAAATTGGTTCAAGACTTGGGGAGAACCCGCATCCCAGGATTCCAGATGTTTAACTCGAGAGAGGTCTTCTTCACTGAGAGTGTTCCTCTGTGATTGGAGAGCCACATAGATGTCATCTATTTTTTTATAGAAGAAATCAGAGATGTTATCACATAGCTCCTGTGAAGCAATCACGGGGTCGGGAACCTGGGGTGTGCATAAGGAGTCAACGATCTTGAAAAGCTCTTTCGAAGACGTAAGAGAACAGGTTAAGTTGATGAAATAATCCTGTTTCTCCCTGATGACCCTATTTTTGTAGACTCGTAACAGGTCCTTGTAGACTTCTCGATCTCTGGGATCCCAAGACTTGCGCCAACATCGCTCCTTCCTTCTACATTTTTGCCTGAGGAGTCTCAATTCTTCAGTGAACCAAGGGGCTGTCGGCTTCTGCCGCGCCACAAGTTTAAGTGAGGCAGGCGCTAACTCATCAACTGCTTTAATGATGGAGTCAGAGAGTTCTAGAGCCGTCTCATCAACCATCCGCAGAGATGTAATATTAGTACTACGAATAAAGGGGGCCAGGGCCTCATTCGTAAAGTTCCTAAAGCTTCTTTTAAGACATTTCTTGACAGTCCCAACCTTGACCTCCGAACTGGGCATGTCCAATATCAGTGGAATGGCTACATGATCAGACCAGACTATCGGCACAGGAACGCCGACAGTTAATCTGGGATCATTAGAGAATATCCCATCAAGGATGTGGCCAGCCTTGTGAGTGGGATAGATCACTCTTTGGACAAAGTCACATGATTCCAATGAGTTGACCCTATTGATATTAAGTTCTGATGTGTTATTGATTACTGTACGATTGAAAGTTCGAATTAACGTCACCCATGGTACTTGCCCGCAAATGTATATCTAGATAATTTTATTGTAACTGGCCCTGTCGTACTTTAATTATAAAATGTATGTCCACCGATTCCGCAACTGTTAGACACCTTAGTTCTTGCAACCTAATGGCCCGCCCGTTACGTTCTTCTACAGTGTAAATGTCCCCTCATCATATACAATTCCAGTTTTCTCCGTGGCCGGCCCACGTGGTTATAGGCCCGTATTTGTATACTGACATTTTCACAATAAAGGTTTTTAAAACAAAACATGGTAGTAGTACCTAGATTGGTAAAGTTTTGAATAATAGCCACTGTTTTCGAATCAGTAAAAGGCAAGTGAAATAAAGCATGACTGTTAAAAGGTATAATACGCAGGAAAGCAGTAAAGATAAATGGTCAAGGGCTGTTGGGTTTTCCACTCCTGCAACATAAAGTGATCGATAAGAATCCGATATTCATGCCTATCAGCGACTAAGACAGCAGGTCGAGCCTCTTTTGTTCAACGGCTCCCTCATGGGACGAAGAAACGCCCTTTTTCTCGAAATAGGAATATTTTACTTGCAGGACAGTTGTAAATTTCCTGGGAAAATACATTAGCCTGGAACATTGTTAGTGATAAACTGTAAATGCATCTGGGTCCTTTGCTTTACAAGTCAGAGTGAGAAAAAAAAAGGTGGGGCTTTCATCATTTGGGAAAAAAAATGTTCTAAACCAATGAAAAGTGTTATTTTTAGGTCATATGACCAAGCCTTCCATCATTAGAAAAACAAAAGTAAAATGAACCAATGAAAAGTTTTATTAACAAGTCACATGACCTGTTATGCTTACGTTACGCGCTGCGCGCCGCGCCCTGGATCGCTTCCGGGAAGCTGGGCCTCGCGCACCGGAGCACTTCCGGGTGCGTTAACACGGCACGTCATATGACGCATTACGCGACAACGCAGGTCCGGATATAGTCAAAATGTCTCCACCAACCAGCGGTCGGAACAGAACCCCTTTTAGCAGTCCAAAAAGTTCTGTTAAATGACAACAGAAGGGACAGGCAACAAGAACCTTCAGTCAAAGAGGGGAGGGCAAGTTCTTCTCTACCGGGTCACGTTGGGGCTCCACCAGAACTGATCGAAAACACTAAACACTACTTTATGTAAAACCTGGGACATAGCACTCATTGGAATGTTTGTGATCTTTCCTGTTAAGTTGCATCATAAGTTATTTTAACGATTCCATATAAAGTCATGCATAAAAATGAATACACAATCAATCAATCAATCAGTGACACTTATAAAGCGCGCTACATACCCGTAGGGTCTCAAGGCGCTGGGGGGGGGGGGGGGGGAGGGGAGCCGCTACTGCTCGAACAGCCAGGTCTTCAGCTTCTTCCTGAAGGAGAGGTGGTCTTGGGTCAGGCGCAGGTCGGGAGGGAGGGAGTTCCAGGTCTTGGCGGCCAGGTAGGAGAAGGACCTTCCTCCTGTAGTCGCTCTTCGGATGCGGGGGACGGCGGCGAGGGCGTGGTTGGCTGATCGGAGGTGGCGTTTGGGAGCGTAGAAGTTGACTCGGCTGTTGAGGTAGCTCGGGCCTTGGTCGTGTAGGGCTTTGTGTGCATGGGTGAGGAGGCGGAAGGTGATTCTTTTGTTGACGGGGAGCCAGTGAAGGTCTCTCAGATGTCCGGAGATGTGGCTGGTTCGTGGGATGTCGAGGATGAGTCTGGCTGAGGCGTTCTGGATCCGCTGGAGTCTCTTCTGGAGCTTGGCGGTGGTACCGGCGTAGAGGGCGTTGCCGTAGTCCAGTCGGCTGGTGACGAGGGCCTGGGTGACGGTCTTCCTGGTCTCGGTGGGGATCCACCAGAAGATCTTCCGTAGCATGCGTAGGATGTTGAAGCATGCCGAGGAGACGTTGTTGACTTGCCTGGTCATGGAGAGGGAGGAGTCCAGGATGAAGCCCAGGTTGCGTGCATGGTCTGTCGGTTTGGGTGCGGTGCCCAGGGCGGGAGGCCACCAGGAGTCGTCCCAGGCGGAGGGTGAGGAGCCCAGGATGAGGACCTCCGTCTTGTCCGAGTTCAGTTTCAGGCGGCTGGTCGTCATCCACTCGGCTACCTCTTTCATCCCTTCGTGCAGATTGGCTCTGGCGGCGGCGGGGTCGTTGGTCAGGGAGAAGATCAGCTGGGTGTCGTCGGCGTAGGAGATTATGCTGAGGTTGTGTTTGCGTACGATGGCCGCGAGGGGGCTCATGTAGACGTTGAAGAGGGTGGGGCTCAGAGATGATCCTTGGGGGACGCCGCAGATGACTTCGGTGGCCTCTGACTTGTACGGTGGTAGGCGGACTCTCTGTGTTCTTCCGTCGAGGAAGGAGATGATCCATTCCAGCGCCTTGTCCTGGATTTCGACGTTGCTGAGGCGCCGTACTAGGGTGCGGTGGCAGACCGTGTCGAATGCCGCGGAGAGGTCTAGGAGGATGAGGGCCGCTGTTTCTCCGTTGTCCATCAGGGCTCGGATGTCATCGGTGGCGGCGATGAGGGCGGTCTCGGTGCTGTGGTTGGCTCGGAAGCCGGACTGTGAGGGGTCGAGGGATCCGTTCGTCTCGAGGAAAGCGGCCATCTGCTTGTTGACGGTCTTCTCGATGACTTTGGCTGGAAACGGGAGGAGCGAGATGGGACGGTAATTCTTGAGGTCGGTGGGGTCCGCTGTTGGTTTCTTGAGTAGAGCGCTGAGTTCGGCGTGTTTCCAGCTCTCAGGGAAGATGGTGGTGTCGAAGGATGTGTTGATGATGTCTCGCAGGTGGGGTGCGATGACAGCGTCGGCCTTGTTGAAGACGTGGTGAGGGCAGGGGTCGGTCGGTGATCCGGAGTGGATGGAGTTCATCGTGCGGATGGTGTCTTCGGTGCTGATCGGGGTCCAGGCGTGGAGGGTGGTGGTGGGGGGTGGTTGTTCGGTCATGGTGTGCGTTGGTTGGTTGTTGAAGCTGTTGTGTATGTCCGCGATCTTGTTGACACAGACACAAATAACATGTGTATCCAAAAACAAAATACAGATTTCGGCCTTATTTATTGCCTCTAGTTTTCAAAGGCAAATTTCTGTGGAAAACATGCACATTAAGGGTTGCCTTTGCTTAAACTTTTGTTTTTAAAATTGGAAGAAACAAAAAGTCTTCCCTTCCATAAATAACCCAAGACTTTTATTTTGTTATGGCAAGGGAACGAAATAGAGAATAAACTATAGTTGGTCACCATGAGGTTGTGCTGCCTTGGAACTATTCGCACAACAGACCGCTACTGACCATTGTTGCTTCTGTTTTAATAAAAACATTTTAAGGTGTTTACTGTTTTTGTTGCGATGTATATATTTATAAGTTATTAAAGTGTTATAATCCTACTACTTTGTTGGAGTGCTATATATTTTTAATGTGACACATACACTTGACACATGACACTTTGATGTGCAAAATGGCATACCTGGAATCTTCCGCTTCAGGCTCGGTCCCACACACCCTTAGAGTGAGAATACCCTCCCCAATCACAATACAGGATCATTATCAGATAGTAGGAACGCGTGTGGTGTGACGGATCTCATGGGGTGGGGGCCTTGATCTACTGTAACTCCTTTGAAGAGGGGTGATTCTTTACAGTTGGGGCCATAAACTACATCCGCACGGCTAGGTGATAGCCTGGGACCGGCTTGGACAATCAGACACAGAGGAAGAGGAGTGTCAGAGGGTGCGGTAGTGAATAGGGTGAAAGGGAGGTGTCGGGCGTGCACAGGGTGTGATTCTCAGGGAAGAGCAGCGCAGATGGGGGAAGGTTTATGGCCCATGCATGAGAGAGAGAGCTGGGGTTACCAGTGCGTGGGGGAGATGCTTGCGAGGGTGGGGAGCCATGCTGAGGATCGGCGGCGTGCAGAGAGTGGGTCTGGTCAAGGCATCTAAAATGGCTGCCGTGCACGAGAAAAGTGTGACATTGGAAAAAAGGCAAGATGGCGCAGACAATGTTTATCAATACGAATTAATTTATAACAATTATTTTTAACAATATATTTACTCGCAGTGACAAAATGGCGGTCAACACTTCCTGATTTCCTTCGAATCGAACGTTAACAGACGTCACGCAGCCCAAAAAAAAAAACGCTCACGCACAGCCGCTGGAAGACATGTATCAACATATATGAGCATCCTCAGCCACCCTCAGAAAACATAGGGGGTCAGGATACGTCTCCCGTACCCCCTTATACCCATTTCTCACATTGTTTTTCCTCCATCTTGTAATTTAATTAAAACGCCAGTAGATAAATATATATATATATTTTATATATATATACACTGAAAAAAACTATAGGTTTCAGGCACATTATAGTTAGACATTAGCATTTAAAAAACCTTAGAAATTCACTGAAACAAACCATAGGTTTCAGGGACGTTATAGTTAGTTAGACATTTCACTCCTACAAACCATGCACTGCTGATGACGGTACACATTGCATCATTCATTACATGGTCAGTGACATCACTGATGGCATCACTGATGACATCTCAAATGACATCACTGATGACATCATCCAGTGCCTGTGTTTTTTTTTAAAGTTAAAATATGTATTATATATATATACACCAAGGTTTATTAAAGAATGAGTGGGTGTATAAGTGTCTGGATGGAGGATTTAGTAGGTGCATGACCGACTGCTTAAGTGAGTTATTAAATGTGTCTTACTGAATGCATGGGTTAGTTACTAAACTGTGTGAATGTTTGTATCAGTCTGTCTGCTTTTGTATAGGCTGCTGCATGGGTTGGTCCGTAGCTACATAAGTGTTTATATTGGTTATTGATTGGTTGCCAGGGTATTTGTATGGGTGCCTGAGTGTGTGTGGGGGTGCGTGGAAGGTGTGTGAGTCTGAGCATACATGTTTGAGTGATTGAGTCACTGGTTGTATGGGTTCAACAGTGCAAGTGGAAACAGTTGTATGGGTGGGTAACTGTGTGTATGGGTGTTAATGAATGGATGTCTCAGAGGTACATTTCCAAGTAACTATATATGTAAAAGGCAATGTATGTGACAGTTGAAGTACATAAATGACTAAACATGAGAGTCTGTGATTGTGAGAGTGGCTGTATGGATGTGTGTGTACTTGTTTCAGTGATTGTATAAGAGAGTAATTACGCATTTGTCTTTGTCTGAATAAGTGATGTGTTGTGTGTATAACTGTATAGGTAAGTAAATGGAAGTGTGATTGACTATTTGCAGGACTGACAAGGTATGGCAGTATCTCTGGATGAGTGATGGTGTGTCAGTGTCTGTGTAGGTGTATGAGTCCATATGATAGTGTTGTATTGATGAGTGACTGCATGTATGAGTGATTGTATGGGTGAATGTACTAAGAACCAGTGAGAAGATATGTAGTAACTGGTATTGGTGTGTCAAGGGTTTCGAAAATGGTATTCTGTATTTTGGGAGTGGGTGTATCAAAGGTTATATTAGGGTGTGAGGAGGCGCATCAGATTATCACATGGATGATGTCATCAGTGATATCATCAGTGATGTCACTGACCATGTCATGAATGATGTAATATGTGACGTCATCAGCAGTGCATTGCAGGGGTGCAAGTTATAGTTAACTGAACTATAACGTCGACATTTCTATGGTTCTGTAGGAGTGAAATGTCCAACTAAATTCCAACTAACTATAACGTCCCTGAAACCTATGGTTTTTTTCAGTGAATTTCTAAGGTTTTTAAATGCTAATGTCTAAGTATATAGTACTTGAAACCTATGGTTTCTTTCAGTGAATTTCAATAGTTTTTTATTTCCAAATTTCTAACTATAATGTCCCTGAAACCTCTGGTATTTTCAGTGAATTTCTAAGGTTTATTAAATGCTAATATTTAACTATAACAGGCCTGAAACCTATGTTTTTTTGTAAATTTGTAGGGTTTTTAAATGCTAATTTGAAAATTTAGTATTTATACCACTTTTTAAGCTTTTATGAAAATTACAAGTATTAGAAAAAAAGATTTTTTTGTAACTCAAATATTCTATAATTATTTTATTTTATTTTTTTATTTTAATTTAATTATGTAATGTCCTATGTCTTTTAAAATATATGTATATATTTTTTTTAAAATACAGGAGTCGCGTACCCATTGTGTACCTTTCACTGTGGGTGCGCAAATTCAAGCCGGCTTATTGGAAAAGTCAGGAAGGAACCACTTTGTGACTTTGTGACGGGTGCCTGGTGTGTGGCCCCCGTGTAACGTCACATACGCATGGGTTCACGTCATGTGCGAGTTTTATATGCGACGTGTGCGTGGTGCTGGAACCCGTATGAGGTCATATGCATGCTGGGTCACACCAGGTGTGCAACGGCCGTAAAAGAAATTATGTTTTGAAGCTATATGTATATAACTTTAATGTACATATCAGAACAAGAGATTATCTAAACTATTTATAAAAATAATATATTTATACTTGTAATAAACACTATTGTTATATACATTTTCGCAACATCGCGTTGGGTGCGCGCTGATTGCGCGCTGGGTGCATGACTCCCATGTGACGTTGAAAGAAACTTTTTCATTGGTTGACACAGTTTTCCATTATAGAACTTGGAGGACCTCACCCTTTTTAGTCTTTCTCTCTGATGCATCGGAGGAGAGACACCTGTTGTGTTTTTAGGAGCAATAGTGAGAGTTTTTTTGGTGTTTACTTGAAAAACCTCTGCAATGGCTTCTTTTAATCCACCAATAGACCTTCCATCTGATGATGATTTGGAACCACCTCCAAAAAAAAAAAGACCAGGGTCTATTGTTTGGAAATCCTTTACAATTCTGGAGGATAAAGAAAAGTCAATGCAAGAAAGATGAGCTGCATGCTCTGTCACAGAGTTCTATCAAGAGGCTGCAAGAAGAAGTACTAGTGTGGCACTTCCAGTATGTATACCCATCTACAGACTATACATCCAAGACACCTTGCATGAGAACAACTGTGACGTGCTCAAGAGGCTACACAAACTGACCAGGGAGCTGGCCCCAGCACTTCTGGAGGCTCAACCTCTGCATATCGCGGTACAGATATTTGTACAGTGTGTGACGCTCAAACAGCATTGTATAAAATGCAATGCCATTTTACGCTGTGGGGAGCAATCAGTTGATGCTGTATGTTCAGCAACAAGAAATCATTGCTGCCAATTTCAGTTGGAATGACATTTAAATTCCAAAAATGTAAAGTTGAAAAACAAAAAATCAAAAGAAAATCTAAAAATTGTTTAAAAATCAAAAGCAAAAAAGAAGAAAAAACTGTTCTGTTCGGAACTACCTTATTTGGTTAAAAAAAGAAATAACCGAATGCTAACATCTGGGTGATTGCTAGAGTACATGTAAAAAGCATGATTGATTCTAAGAGTGCATGGGTAGTGACAGGGAGATGGCTGGACTGCATGAGTATTGCACAGGTAATTGTACCTCTAGATGTGTTAGTGCCTGTGTTATTATAGGAGTACATGGGTACTGACTGGATGATTACACCCCTGCAAGGAGAGTGCATGCTGATGTTATAAGTGCTCGGGTTTTGGCAGAGTGATTGGATAAGGACATGGGACTGGCTGGGTAACTGGAGGAGTGCTTTGGTAGAAACAGGGAGATTAGTAAACTGTATGGATAGCAGTTAAAGGAATGTAGAAGTGTATGAATAAGTGCCTGGATAATTGTATAAGTACATGGGTAGTGATTAGATGATTAGAGTCATTCAATGTGAGTGCATGGTGAATTTATAAGTGCTTAGGAATTAGCGGAGTGATTGGATTAGTACATGGTACTGCCTGGGTGATTGGAGGAGTGCATAGGGTGTCACAGTGGGATTTCTTGACTGCATGGGCACCATCTGGGTAATTGGAAGACTGAATCAGTAGTGTGTAGGTGGTTAGAGAACTGCATAGATAGGGGACATGTGATTGGAGCACTGCATGTCTTAGTGCCTCAGTCACTACATGAGTACATGGGTACTGACTGGATGATTAGAGTACTGCAATGTGAGTGCATGGTGAACTTATAAGTGCTTGGGTTTTGGCAGAGTGATTGGATAAGGACATGGGACTGGCTGGGTAATTGAAGGAGTGCATGGGTAGTAATAGGGAGATTAGTAAACTGTATAAGTAACAGTGAACGTAATGTAGAGTGTGCATGAATAAGGCCCTGGATAATTGCATGAGTACTTGGGTGGTGACTGGATGATTAGAGTACTTCAATGTGAGTGCATGGTGATTTTATAAGTGCTTGGGTATTGTTGGAGTGATTGGATTAGTACATGGTACTGGTTGAGTGATTGGAGGAGTGCACGGGGAGTCACAGTGTGATTGCTGGACTGCATGGGTACTATATGGGTAGTTAGAGGACTGAATCAGTAGTGTGTAGGTGGTTAAGGGACTACATAGATAGTGCACATTTGATTGTTGCACTGCATGTGTTAATGCCTGAGTCATTGTACAAGTACATTGGTAGTGACCGGATACTTAGAGTGCTGCAAGTGGACAGCATGGTGAACTTATGAGTGCTTGGGTTTTGGTGCATTGATTGGATAAGGACATGCTACTGGCTGGTAATTGGAGGAGTGAACTGAGAGTTACAGTGTGATTGCTGGACTGCATGAGTACTACATGGGTAAAATTGGAGGAGTGAATCAGTACTGTGTAGGTGGTTAGGGGACTTCATGGATAGTGCACATTTGATTGTAGTGCTGAATGTGTTACTGAGTCATTGTACAAGTACATGGATAGTGACTGGATACTTAGAGTGCTGCATGTTGAGAGCTTGGTGAATTTATAAGGTCTTAGGTTTAGGCACAGTGATTAGATAAGGACATGCTACTGGCTGGATAATTGGAGGAGTGGACGGAGAATGACAGTCTGATTGCTGGACTGCATGGGTACTACCTGGGTAATTAGAGGAGTGAACCAGTACTGTGTAGATGGTTAGGGGACTGCATGGGTAGTGCATATTTGATTGCAGCACTGCATGTGTTAATGATACACTGGGAGGGTTTAAGGTATTCCAGAATAGGACAGGCGCGCTACCTAGTAACCGCAGGGTATTGTGGTGTTATAGAGTGTCAGACTCCAGGCAAGGGGGCGTCCGTCTTCGAAAAACGGCACCGGGAACCACAGGAGGGGGAACGAATCTAACCAGGTGTACCCGCCTGATTACCTGATTTCGAGCGTTACAGCTTTAACCTCTTCTCCTCCCGGTCATGGTTTTCTTATGACCTTATTAAGGAACCACCAGACTACGCTTCTTAGCGCATTATCCATACTTGTTGCCACATCACTACTTCCGGCTTTTCTCTCAAAAGGCCCTGAAGATTCGCAGTCTGTTTCCCTGCGATGAAACACGTGTTGGCCAGAACAAGAGGAACGATAAATTGTTTTCCATAACAAGGATTCTACTTCATTGAAATTTCTTTCTTTTGATTTTGAAACACTATTGATGTGCGCAATTCACTACTGTACCATAACCGGGACTCACCGAGATTTTATGATATTTTCCTAGAGCAGGGGCTTTTGTTGTTTTTGTACTGCATGTGTTAATGCCTGAGTCATTGTACAAGTTCATGGCTAGTGACTAGATACTTAGAGTGCTGGAAGTTGAAAGCTTGGTGAATTTATAAGTGCTTAGGTTTTGGTGCAGTGATTACATAAGGACATGGCAGACTGATTAACAGAGTCCACATGGAGTGACAGGGGGATTGCAGGACTGCATATGTAGTGCTTTGGAGATAGCCAACTGCATGAGTTAGCGCATGAGTCATTGCATGAATGCATGGGTAGTTCTTGGATACTAACTAGGTGATTGCACAACATAGAATCAGTAAACCATTTCTCATGTCCTTATAAAATCACATAGTCACTACCATTGTACTCCTGTAATCATTCAGGCACCTCTCAATAATACAGTAAATATACATACAACTATATAAATACAATCTGAACACATACATGAGTCATTACATACTATCTAGTTAAGTAGATAACTACAACATTCCAGAAAGAGTAAAATGTGGTGGTTTACTTTAGAGATACATCTTGACCATTAAATCTAGAAACATGTGACATCATCAAACTAAACCTCTCAACAGACTTAAGGAAGAAGACTAATAAACAACACCTTTTATGAGTATTTCTAAAACCACACTTTTATTATACAACGTCAGCATTATGTTTCAATTATGTGGCATCATTCAACTATACCTTAGCTCAAACTACAAAAAGAAGCATAATTAACCACACCTTATTTCACCATTCTATCTTAAAACATATTACATCATTTAACGTTTCCTTCTGTACAAACTAATAACAGAATCTTAATTATTAACACCCTATATCATCATCTTTCAAACAGCACGGGTGTGCTACATTTTACCAAACTATCTCTAATTATGCAGTATCATTAAACTATACCTTTGTAGAAAGAAGAAAACATGATGCCTAATAAACTACAACTTATATAAACATCTTTGAAAATAAACATTTGTAGTGCATGTTCAACCAACTATCTAAAAATATGAGGTATCATTCAGCTATACATTCAACTTAACTGACAGGTCACAAGTTAACTACAGAATGTTGCGAATAGGAAAGCAAGTGTGGTTGCTTTTGCAAAACATGCCCTTAACCTTTCTGATGTACCTTTAAAGCATGTTTTACTAACCAATAAGAAACATGTGTTTTAAACAAACTAAAGTGCACCCTATTTTTTAATGTATAATCTTCTTAAACAGCAAATCAAATGTCTACTTTCTTAAAAACAGCATCTTCTCCGCCATTTTAGATATCGCTCATTCTACCAACTGACTACCTCAGTTACAGACATCTTTTGTTTACCTACAGAGATCCCTTGAAGATGCTTTCAGTATGGATTATTGGGCACAGCTATGTATTCTGGTGCAAAAGAAATGCTGAACGCATAGGTATTGAAAAAGACCTAGCTTTGCAAAATGTAGACATTAAATGGATTGGATAGAGAGGATTAAAGTGGCACCAATTGATGCCTTTCGTTAAAACCTTTTTGCATCTCCAATCCCCGGACCTCATGATTGTGCTCTGTTGTGGCAATGACCTAGGCACATTGACTGGGGTAGGTCTGGAAATGCTAATGAAGGACACCTTTGCAGAATATATGTTGCTTTTCCCCCAAACTGCCTTTGTATACTCTAACATTTGCCGAAGACAGAAATGGAAGTGGTCCAATTAATTTTGTCCACAGAGAAAGCTAGAAAAATGTCAATAAAGCTGTTTCTGCTTACCTCAGAAACCATAGAATTGGCTATGTATCTACCAACAATCTACGTTTCCTTATGGAGGGGATCTAGAGGAGTGACTGAGTACACTTCACTCATGAAGAGAACAAAGTGTTTCTCAACAGCCTAAAGCTCTGTATCTGCACCTACATGTAGCTGCAAGAAACTCATAATAAACACAAGGGCTCTTTCGAGAGCCATCCCAATAACCCAAAATATAACCTAGAATGATATAAAAAAATCTTAATTATTTTTGCTAGGAGTCGCGCACCCAGCATGACTTAGAGCTGCGTACTCATCGTGTTCACACTAGGGGGCCGCGTTGTGGGCCGCGCACCGCTCTCGTTCACACCAGAGGCCGTGCTGTGAGCCATGCAACCCTCACAATCACACCAGGGGGTCACGCTGGGTGGCACGCACCTGCTGCGTTCACACCAGGGGGCACACTGAGCGCTGTGCTAGGGTCGCGATTCCAATTTACTTTTTGTTCAAAGTCCACTTTTCATTAATTTACATTCGCCCCGGGAACCCCGTCCCACGGGCATGCTCAAATGTATATTTATTACCCATAAAAGGGAGGAGGTGGGCTACCACCCCCCTCCCGGCCATTTTGCGCTCCATAGACCCCATGCCTCTGGACCTTGCCTGCAGGAGCCAGCATTGCTTTTCTACACAGGGAGCTGTTGACATGCAGCTCCCCATGTGGAAAAGCAATCTGCTTCCAAAATTCTAAGCAAGTTTGCTATGACTGGGTGGGCGCAAAAATGCTGCGAACAGACTTTGCGCCTGCAGCGATACCCACCGTCAATCCTAATATGATGGTGGGTACATCTCTATGTGATGACGGAAGGACCGCCACTGCCGGCCCGGCAGTGGCGGTCCTTCCACTATAAGAATGATCCCCAAAATCGTTAATCTTCAAAGATGACAAAGTCTCTGCATTAACTCTTTGTGGTGACCTAGAGCTAGCCACCACTAATGGCTTTTCATTGTGATGAAGCAAGATCATTCCAGAGGACTTCCTTGGGAAATTAATTAAAAGAGTAAGAAGCGACTTTGAGATATGCCTGGATGATAGGTCACAGTCAATAGATAATATTAACTCCTTTCTAACTATTAGGAAATCAGTGAAAGAGAACTTACAGTCAACAACTAGGATGAGAAAGAAAAGTAATGCTTAGTTCGACACACACTGTACAAAGGCAAACAAAAAGCACTTCATAGATATCCAAGGAATGTTGATGAAGTAAAGCAGTGCAGATGCGCCTACAAACAGGCCTTGAAAACCTGGAAAATAAGGCTGAGGGAGGAGGCCTCGAATGCTCTGTGCGAAGCAAGTAGGTCAAATGACAAGGACACATGCTGGAGGTTAGTAAATTCTGCCCCATTGAGGGAAGATATTGGTCAGGGCATTGTGGTTGCCATCACTGAGGATGATTGGATCCAAACTTTTTCCGCTATTTATGCTGCACCATCTTTATCTTATCCCATCACCACTATTGATGCCAATACAGACATCGACCAGCCACTAACTATCGCACCATTCTCCCTAGATGAGGTGACGGAGGCGATAACGTCTAGCAAAGGGGGCAAAGCACCTGGCCCTGATGTCATCCTGGTCTATATGTATAAAGCTAACATCCCATTGTGGGCGCCTATTTTAACAATCGTTTTAGAAGCCTGCTGAATGACAACATTTCTCCCAAGATGGGGTGAATCTGTAATAGTTCCCATTTATAAAAAAAATTGATTTACAAAACCTTGCTTGCTTTTAACCGTTTTCGATGCCCAACTTGTTAAAATTGTCAGTAGAATAATCTTAAATATGCTGCAAGAGTGGGCTGATAGCAAGGCTGTGTTGGCCGACCTCCAATATGGGTTTCGCACTGGAGTGGGGAAAATCAAACAGAGCCTCAACTTGACCATTCTCATAGGAAAAATACACAAAAATCAAAGGCAGTAAGTTGTATTTGGGATTTGTCCATCTTTCTTCCTCCTTTGATTGTATTAACCGTTCTAAACTCTGGATGATTATGTCCGAGATGGGTGTGGACTTTCAGATAATTTCCTTTATAAGGGACTTCATCATCATCATCATAAACTTTATTCGGTTTTACAATAAGTAAACCATAAAAGTCACAATAAATATACACATTCCTTAAAAACATACAATAAAATGTATAAAATTCATATCTTTGAAACATAAGGAGTTACAAAGAAGTACTACAAATGCAATAAATACATTTCAAGATTTCACATAAAAATAAAGGCACACCAACAATATGCCTAAAACTATGGGTACCCTGACCCCCTTAAGAGACTAATATTCTATGCAGGCCCTAGTTCTCATCAGTGATTTCAGATACCCTACAATAAAAATTATGCTGTCAGTTTTCAACAACTGCAGGTACAAAAGTGCTGGCCGCACCTGATTAAAATAAGTCTCTTTAAAAAGGGGAGTAAAAAATTTCTCTGGGGCTCTTCATAAAATTTGCAGAGGAACATAAGGTAAAGCAGATCCTGTGGAGACAAGTTGGCCCAGCCACAGGGTGCTAACACCTGACCTTTGCTATACCCTTTTGGTACCACAATTAAAAGATGAAAGAAATCAAGAAGGAACCTTGTCAGAAAAAAATGCTCGTAAGTGGTCAATGTTTCCAGAAGATATGGCTCTGTTAATGGATGAGTTTTAGGGTCAGAAATTTGCGAACACTTGGTTTGCATAATTCCTGATCATCTCTTTCCAACTTCCTTCTAGACATGAATGCTTCTTTGACCAATTCAACATCCTTTTTTGTTACGGTTGAGGGTTTAAGAAAAAGTTCAGGGCGACCCAACTCTGTGAAGTGTCCTTTAACATACTTCAGCCAGGGAATTCTGGACATATGATCCAGAGACATACAGTCCATCAGTATCTGCTAAATTCTTTATTAAGCCAGCACTTAGGCCAGAACACTAAAGGGCGCAAAGCAAAGATATCACATAAAAAGGGATTCCCAGTTCTTCATCGGCTATCAGATTTGATAAGCCAGTTGGCATTCCCAGCAGGCGCTTAAAAAAATTATTTTCTACCACCTGCAGCGAATCTATAAGGGACTTATATTGAGGAGAAAAGGCTAGGATCAGATACGGAATCCACGGCGAACGCACCAAGTTGTTCAGCATAGGAAGGGGGATAAGGCAGGGCTGTGTCCTGGCACCTTTCAAGTTTTCACTTTAAATTAACAATGTGGACACTGCCCTGGTACTGCAATCAAAAGATCTTGCTCAGGTAGGACAACGCCCTGTGCCTGTCCTCCTCTATGCTGGCAAATCCGTAATGATGGCAATTTCGAAGCACCGGGTACTCAACAACTTCGTCAAATATATGCAGGATCTTGACCGACATGTAAATCAGGCCAAGACTTTTATAATGCAGTGCGAGAGGAAAGCAGGTAGCTTCTGAGGTATGAAAATTAAGGATACTATTGTTGAACACACGAATACCTTCTCATATCTTGGCTTGTTATTTGACAAGGGAGGTTCTTGGAATCAAGCAATCAAAAAAAGGTTGCTACTTTTCAGAAGTGCCTGCTCTGCCTTGTGCAAATTAGCCCTGAGATTGGTTCTAACCCCCCAAGGAAATGCTCACTATCTATAAGGATAGGTGCATTAGCAGAGCAATGTACGGGGCAGGCACATGGGGAAATGTGAAGTAGACGCCAATACAAGTAGTGGAAAATGCATTTTTAAGATATGTACTTGCTACCCCCAAATCAGCATTAACTTTTCTCTGCCATTCGGAGTTGGGTTAACCGTTTTAGACAGATCAAGTCAAGACCCAACCAAACCTGTTGTGGCATAACATATGGGCATCTGAGTACACTGTTTTAAACCAACTTATTATTAAGGACTGCTTAAACTCTACTCATTATGCACAAATTCCCTGGTCAAGGTATGTAGAGAGTTTCTGCAAGGACTTCGGTCATCCTGAATATTTTAATAAACCTTAAAGTTTACAGAAACTCGACAGAAAAGTTTTAAAAGTTGATTGCCTAGTACATTTGGAGAAGAATAGGATGTCAGATGAACTTTTAAAACATTCTGTGCAAAGAAACCAACTCATTTTAACCAGTTACGACATTCAATTATATCTCAGGATAGTCCCACATCAAAAGCATAGATATGTTTTAACACGTTTTAGGATGGACATTTTTCACCACATTATTACGTTTCCTGTGGTAAACGATTGGTCCTCCCACCTACCTAATTGCCCATACGATAATGCTTCACCACAGTCAACGATGCATGTTGTTCTTTTTTGTAAATTTTACAAAAAATGGAGGAAGCAGTATATATTAGGTTACCTAAAGCATTTACAGTCAGATTCATGAAGCTAATTTGCGATCGCAATTGCTGCGAATTAGCAATTGCGATTGCAAATAGAGTAAAAGCTATTCATGAAATAGAAAATCGCAAAAGTGCGTAATCGCTAAATAAAAATTGCGAATTCGCAAATAAATTCGCAGAATCCTGAAACCTGCCCATTTGCGATTTCGAAATAGCGAGAAACCAAGGATTCTGCGAATTCATTTGCGAAGTCGCCAAATAATCGCTATTGCCATTCATGAAAATTCGCAGATTGCGAAAAATACGAAAATCGCAATTAGCGACGCGACGCGCAATTTAAGGAGAACTTAAACCAGGTGGTAACCAGCAAAAAAAAAAAAATGTTTATTAAAGTTAACTGCATACAGGTGCTGGCCTGACCAAACACACTAAAGGACATGCAGCTGGAGACTGAGGACTTCCACAATGCCAGGACTCTACATGGTGGTCAGGCTGCGTAGGCTGCAGCGAGCAGCACAGAACAGGCGTAGGGTCCAGGAGCGGATATTCCGGCAGCGGGTCACCCTTCTGGGCTAAACCAGGGAGCAAATCTATGCCAAGTACCGCCTAAGTGGCCCAATGATCATTAAGCTGATCCAGGACCTAGACCCCCTGCTGCAGCATCCAACAAGGAAAACCAATGCCGTCCCCACCCATGTACAGGTACTGTGCAGCCTGCACCTACTGGCCTCCGGAAGCTTCCAGGGGATAGTTGCTGTCGCTGGGGGCATATCCCAGCCCACCATGTCCCGCTGCCTTAGGAGCACTGGATGCAATGCTGACCCGGCTACACCACTACATTTCATTCCCAACCACCCAACAGGACTTAAATGACACTAAGCTGAAATTCTACAACATTGCACAATTTCCGCATGTTATTGGATGCATTGACTGTACTCATATCCACATCTGCCCACCAGCACAAACGGAATACATGTACCGCAACCGCAAGTCCTACCACTCCCTCAATATCCAGATGGTGTACAATGCAAAGAATTATATCATGGACATAGTGGCACAATATCCGGGCAGCACACATGACTCCTTCATCTTCCGGCACAGCGGCATTCAAACACGACTGGCAAGGGGAGACTTTGGCGAAGGACACCTGCTGGGTAAGTACACATGTCCCCAAATACTACACTTTGATCATGTATCTGCGCAGAATAGGCACTCACCCTGTGCTCATTACCCGCAGTTGACAGCGCCTACGGTCTACGTGAGTACCTCCTCACCCCATACCTCAACCCAGCCACACCACAGCAATGGCATTACAATACTGCACACATACGGACAAGAAATTGCATAGAGAGGACATTTGGCCTATTGTAAAACCGTTTCCGCATACTGCACAAGACTGGTGGGGCCATCAAATACACACCTGAGGTCTGCTGCCGCATCGTGGCCATGTGTGCAATACTCCACAACATTGCTACCAAGCGCAGGATACCAGTGGAGATATCTGGCAGTGCGTCTGAAGGTGACAACCGGCCACCTCCACATGTACATCATGCACGCAGAGAAGATCCTGCTGAAGGACACACATCACTACGAACTGTTTCTAGTGCACACATTCCCCTATCACAACACTTTGGTAGAAACAGGGAGATTAGTAAACTGTATGGATAGCAGTTAAAGGAATGTAGAAGTGTATGAATAAGTGCCTGGATAATTGTATAAGTACATGGGTAGTGATTGGATGATTAGAGTCATTCAATGTGAGTGCATGGTGAATTTATAAGTGCTTAGGAATTAGCGGAGTGATTGAATTAGTACATGGTACTGCCTGGGTGATTGGAGGAGTGCATAGGGTGTCACAGTGGGATTTCTTGACTGCATGGGCACCATCTGGGTAATTGGAAGACTGAATCAGAAGTGTGTAGGTGGTTAGAGAACTGCATAGATAGGGGATATGTGATTGTAGCACTGCATGTCTTAGTGCCTCAGTCACTACATGAGTACATGGGTACTGACTGGATGATTAGAGTACTGCAATGTGAGTGCATGGTGAACTTATACGTGCTTGGGTTTTGGCAGAGTGATTGGATAAGGACATGGGACTGGCTGGGTAATTGAAGGAGTGCATGGGTAGTAATAGGGAGATTAGTAAACTGTATAGGTAACAGTGAAAGTAATGTAGAGTGTGCATGAATAAGGCCCTGAATAATTGCATGAGTACTTGGGTGGTGACTGGATGATTAGAGTACTTCAATGTGAGTGCATGGTGATTTTATAAGTGCTTGGGTATTGTTGGAGTGATTGGATTAGTACATGGTACTGGTTGAGTGATTTGGAGGAGTGCACGGGGAGTCACAGTGTGATTGCTGGACTGCATGGGTACTATATGGGTAGTTAGAGGACTGAATCAGTAGTGTGTAGGTGGTTAAGGGACTACATAGATAGTGCACATTTGATTGTTGCACTGCATGTGTTAATGCCTGAGTCATTGTACAAGTACATGGGTAGTGACCGGATACTTAGAGTGCTGCAAGTGGACAGCATGGTGAACTTATGAGTGCTTGGGTTTTGGTGCATTGATTGGATAAGGACATGCTACTGGCTGGATAATTGGAGGAGTGAACGGAGAGTTACAGTGTGATTGCTGGACTGCATGAATACTACATGGGTAAAATTGGAGGAGTGAATCAGTACTGTGTAGGTGGTTAGGGGACTTCATGGATAGTGCACATTTGATTGTAGTGCTGAATGTGTTACTGAGTCATTGTACAAGTACATGGATAGTGACTGGATACTTAGAGTGCTGCATGTTGAGAGCATGGTGAATTTATAAGGTCTTAGGTTTAGGCGCAGTGATTAGATAAGGACATGCTACTGGCTGGATAATTGGAGGAGTGGACGGAGAATGACAGTCTGATTGCTGGACTGCATGGGTACTACCTGGGTAATTAGAGGAGTGAACCAGTACTGTGTAGATGGTTAGGGGACTGCATGGGTAGTGCATATTTGATTGCAGCACTGCATGTGTTAATGCCTGAGTCATTGTACAAGTTCATGGCTAGTGACTAGATACTTAGAGTGCTGGAAGTTGAACGCTTGGTGAATTTATAAGTGCTTAGGTTTTGGCGCAGTGATTACATAAGGACATGGCAGACTGATTAACAGAGTCCACATGGAGTGACAGGGGGATTGCAGGACTGCATATGTAGTGCTTTGGAGATAGCCAACTGCATGAGTTAGCGCATGAGTCATTGCATGAATGCATGGGTAGTTCTTGGATACTAACTCATTGCACAACATAGAATCAGTAAACCATTTCTCATGTCCTTATAAAATCACATAGTCACTACCATTGTACTCCTGTAATCATTCAGGCACCTCTCAATAATACAGTAAATATACATACAACTATATAAATACAATCTGAACACATACATGAGTCATTACATACTATCTAGTTAAGTAGATAACTACAACATTCCAGAAAGAGTAAAATGTGGTGGTTTACTTTAGAGATACATCTTGACCATTAAATCTAGAAACATGCGACATCATCAAACTAAACCTCTCAACAGACTTAAGGAAGAAGACTAATAAACAACACCGTTTATGAGTATTTCTAAAACCACACTTTTATTATACAACGTCAGCATTATGTTTAAATTATGTGGCATCATTCAACTATACCTTAGCTCAAACTACAAAAAGAAGCATAATTAACCACACCTTATTTCACCATTCTATCTTAAAACATATTACATCATTTAATGTTTCCTTCTGTACAAACTAATAACAGAATCTTAATTATTAACACGCTATATCATCATCTTTCAAACAGCACAGGTGTGCTACATTTTACCAAACTATCTCTAATTATGCAGTATCATTAAACTATACCTTTGTAGAAAGAAGAAAACATGATGCCTAATAAACTACAACTTATATAAACATCTTTGAAAATACACATTTGTAGTGCATGTTCAACCAACTATCTAAAACTATGAGGTATCATTCAGCTATACATTCAACTTAACTGACAGGTCACAAGTTAACTACAGAATGTTGCAAATAGGTACAGCAAGTGTGGTTGCTTTTGCAAAACATGCCCTTAACCTTTCTGATGTACCTTTAAAGCATGTTTTACTAACCAATAAGAAACATGTGTTTTAAACAAACTAAAGTGCACCCTATTTTTGAATGTATAATCTTTTTAAACAGCAAATCAAATGTCTACTTTCTTAAAAACAGCATCTTCTCCGCCATTTTAGATATCTCTCATTCTACCAACTGACTACCTCAGTTACAGACATCTTTTGTTTACCTACAGAGATCCCTTCAAGATGCTTTCAGTGTGGATTATTGGGCACAGCTATGTATTCTGGTGCAAAAGAAATGCTGAACGCATAGGTATTGAAAAAGACCAAGCTTTGCAAAATGTAGACATTAAATGGATTGGATAGAGAGGATTAAAGTGGCACCAATTGATGCCTTTCGTTAAAACCTTTTTGCATCTCCAATCCCCGGACCTCATGATTGTGCACTGTTGTTGCAATGACCTAGGCACATTGACTGGGGTAGGTCTGGAAATGCTAATGAAGGACACCTTTGCAGAATATATGTTGCTTTTCCCCCAAACTGCCTTTGTATACTCTAACATTTGCCGAAGACAGAAATGGAAGTGGTCCAATTAATTTTGTCCACAGAGAAAGCTAGAAAAATGTCAATAAAGCTGTTTCTGCTTACCTCAGAAACCATAGAATTGGCTATGTATCTACCAACAATCTACGTTTCCTTATGGAGGGGATCTAGAGGAGTGACTGAGTACACTTCACTCATGAAGAGAACAAAGTGTTTCTCAACAGCCTAAAGCTCTGTATCTGCACCTACATGTAGCTGCAAGAAACTCATAATAAACACAAGGGCTCTTTCGAGAGCCATCCCAATAACCCAACATATAACCTAGAATGATATAAAAAAATCTTAATTATTTTTGCTAGGAGTCGCGCACTCAGCATGACTTAGAGCTGCGTACTCATCGTGTTCACACTAGGGGGCCGCGTTGTGGGCCGCGCACCGCTCTCGTTCACACCAGAGGCCATGCTGTGAACCATGCAACCCTCACAATCACACCAGGGGGTCACGCTGGGAGACACGCACCTGCTGCATTCACACCAGGGGGCACACTGAGCGCTGTGCTAGGGTCGCGATTCCAATTTACTTTTTGTTCAAAGTCCACTTTTCATTAATTTACATTCGCCCCGGGAACCCCGTCCCACGGGCATGCTCAAATGTATATTTATTACCCATAAAAGGGAGGAGGTGGGCTACCACCCCCCTCCCGGCCATTTTGGGCTCCATAGACCCCATGCCTCTGGACCTTGCCTGCAGGAGCCAGCATTGCTTTTCTACACAGGGAGCTGTTGACATGCAGCTCCCCATGTGGAAAAGCAATCTGCTTCCAAAATTCTAAGCAAGTTTGCTATGACTGGGTGGGCGCAAAAATGCAGCGAACTGACTTTGCGCCTGCAGCGATACCCACCGACAATCCTAATATGATGGCGGGTACATCTCTATGTGATGACGGAAGGACCGCCACTGCCGGCCCAGCAGCGGTCCTTCCACTATAAGAATGAGCCCCAAAATCAATAATCTTCAAAGATGATAAAGTCTCTGTATTGACTCTTTGTGGTGACCTAGAGCTAGCCACCACTAATGGCTTTTCATTGTGATGAAGCAAGATCATTCCAGAGGACTTCCTTGGGAAATTAATTAAAAGAGTAAGAAGCGACTTTGAGATATGCCTGGATGATAGGTCACAGTCAATAGATAATATTAACTCCTTTCTAACTATTTGCAAATCAGTGAAAGAGAACTTACAGTCAACAACTAGGATGAGAAAGATTAGTAATGCTTAGTTCGACACACACTGTACAAAGGCAAACAAAAAGCACTTCATAGATATCCAAGGAATGTAGATGAAGTAAAGCAGTGTAGTGTAGTTCCTAGTTTCCCACTAGGCCCTGCGCATTGGAATAACATAAACAGTAGTATCGACGTGGAACTGCGGATATCCCAGGCCTCCACTGACTATGCTAAACTTAATTGGGTGTGTTACCAACTAGCTCAGAGGTCACTGGAAACTTTCTTCTCTGCATAGGAAGTGATCAGCTTCCTTGGCACAGACAGGAAGGGATTCAGCTTTCCAACAACCGTGCAACATGACAACTTTGCTCCTCAGATTAAGAGTCAATCTCTAGGGTCGTGTGAAACAATAGACAGGTATTTCACTCAGTCAGGGTAGTGCAGTTTACTTTCACGAGATGTAGAGAATAGAGAGACAGGCGTTTGTCAATAAAGGTTAACATTTATTGAACAGTCTTTCTTCTCGTACAAGAGAAATGTATTGCCACAATTGCAAGACTTGTTATTATAAAAAGTACGTACAGTAAGATAAGGATTGCGAAATAATACTGTAAAAGCATTGATATGGTTTCTTAGCCATACAATGGTTTAAAAGTAATAAAACATATATACATTCATATAAACATTAGGCTAAAATACTCAACTGGTGCTTCTAACTACGCCTACCCCAGTGTGCCTGACCTAAGCCTAACACGTGGAAGGGCAGTAAGTAAGTAGCTTTAAGTTAAGTTGGTTTTGCCAAGGTTTGCTTCAAGAATTCTCATCTAAGGGTTTAGTCAACACCATACCTCTGAATAGAATGATGGAAGTCTGGTATTTCCTTCAGGAGGCACTCGGTATCCCAGTCACCCGCGAGGGCAGACTGGAAACGCTGGAGCTGGATTTCTCAGCAGAAGAAATGCAGCGTCTCTCTTCAGCGCATCGAGGAAGGAGGGGGGACAGCGTCCGCGGGCAGCTTGGCATCTGCTGGGCTTTCGCAAGGGACGGCTGTTCAGCTCCTAAGCTCACCACACCATCGTTCGCGCTTTAGCAGCGATAATGGTATCAGTAGCTTCACCAACAGCAGCGGGGCAGCAGGCTGCAGCGACAGGGTGCTAGCTTCACCAACACGGGGTCTTGCAGACAGCTAGCAACAGGCAACAGGCTACACAACAGCAATTGCTTAAGGCAACGTTGGTAATATTTATACCTGACAGGTGCCTGGTTTGACGCAAGTTTGTTGGACATAAGACGTCAATTAAAGATGTCACTAGGAAGTGATAGCTATCAGTTGCTCATTAGAGTTCCATTACTAATCAAAACACAGCAAGCAGGGATTTCCAGGTTTGCTGAGTTTTTATCTTGTTGAAGAACTCGGAGTGTTAATCTAGGAATATCCGATAGTGACTTCTGCTCTGTCATTGCACTAATTGGTTTGCAAAGGAAGTGGCAGAGAACTATGCTGGAATGTGTCTCTGTTCGTGTGAGGCCAGAGATGACTTTCTGAATATCGCACTTGAACGGTTATGCCAATATAGGGAACAAATGGATTTATAGCCGAATAGGGGCATAAGGTCGCAGTATCGATCAGGAACCTAGATAAACACGCAACACCCACTCCACGTTTTCATGTCCATCAAATTACTAAAACTAGAGCAATTAGATGCATGTGTAACATTGCCCACCCCAAAATACATAAATGCATTTGAAATAGGCGTATTTGTCATACGTGAAATTTTAGGTACTGTACGTTTTTGAAGCATAGAAATCATTCAAAAATTATTGCATATGAAATCAATGAACGATTATGCATAAAGAATTACACATGAAGTATCTCTGAAACAGAAGAAGGGCGAGATAAATCATCACATATAAATGCATTGCAATAAATGTGCTAGAGGCTGATGTAAGTTTGTTATGTCTCTAGATGTGTTTAGAAATAGAAGTGTGAAGCTTCTGTTCTCTAAGAATAGTTTTTACGTTAAGCAAAGAATTGTTCGTGCCAAAAAACGGTCAATATTTAAAAAAAATGTCCAATTCAAAATGATTAATGCTTGAACGGGGAAATAGAGTTCCAACGCTTTCTGCAGTTTTTGTTGATCAAAACTGAAGGCCGAATTCAGAGTTCATGGGAACGCTGTGTATCGGAAAGCTTCTCAAAAGTTATTGTTTCTGTACGGGTGAGAACATCGTATCAGACAGGCTCTCAAAGAATTGGTCTACAAAATCAGGTGACAGTTCAACCAAATTCGATAGTGTTGTAACCTGGCAGGTGTGAGAATGATTGCTTTCATCATAGTCGGGTTCAGCAATGCTCACAGAAGGTCGTACCTGGGTGATGCTGCTTTTGTCACTCGCTCCACTGTTACCACCTAGTCGTAGTACAGGAGTCTCAACAAATGCTGTCATCAGGATTGGTAGCCGCTGGGGACAACACAATGCGTGAGCCGTTATTGGACTGAGCAAAGTATCGTCGTCCATTGGTACTGCTGATGGAAGTGAAAGACAGATGTCCAACACGCATTCATCTCCGCATAGCATACATCGTAGTACTGGTAAGATACAGTTCTGCCATATAGGTCTGAATGAAAGGAACCAGGTCATGTTTAGATCTCTCAGCCTGACCAATCCAAGGACGTTAGTTATCCTGTCCCGGTAGCGCATTGCTAGGATTGTCTCTTCCATTCCCATGGGAGCTATGTCTGAGCTTTGGCTTGCCATAGCGAAGCAGGAGGGTCAAAAATAAAATCCCTGCTACAAGTCCCAAAAATAGTGGTATGCCGCCAAAAACAGAGTGAACAAAATTAGGAACGATTCCCAAAATTGCTTGAAAGGGTGTTAGCAGTCCCGTAAAAATCGACTTAAATATGCCTGGGATGCTCGTGGCACTAGACATGTTAAAGAGTTCGCTGAGCATTTCTACGAAATGCACGGGGCAATTTGTTGATAAAAGTTCATGAACTTCAGTAGCTGTCCTTGCAACTAGACGATCATACGTCTCTTTTGATGACGTTATAGGCACTGTTGTCTGTAAAAGCACAGACTTCATTTTGCTTAAAGTATCAATTCGTATAGAATAGAGATTCAGACGAGGCCAGATGGGAGTCACTGTGTCTGCAGGCCCACTCGGGAACAATGCTTGCATACAGCATTTGACCATGGATGTTACGCTTACTAGATAACTTTTCCCTGGCACTAGGCCACAACATCTGTGATCCGTTCTAAGAATGTTACTCCTGTTTGCGAGTTGCATAAAGAAGGGCTCTATCTGAGTTGCAGGTGTGACTAGCTGGTGGCATGAAAGGTTGTTAGAATTTCCATCACATGCTCAGTGTAAATTAATACCCTGACACAAAAGTATACCGCTTAGTGAATGTTTACAGTTGTCACCACTAAGAAATACATTTTTGTCGCTGTCACTATAGCAAGAATGTGTGTATGGTAATTTCCATTCTGATTTTACATATCCTTTACCCAATTTTTCATACTGGCCAGTAGGTATGTATTAAAGGCACTTTTTAAATTCGGAAAGTTGTTATCGGAATAGTGATAATTCTGTGTATTATCCATTCAATGACAGGACTCTCTGACATTGTTGATGGTAATCTCTCGAGTTTTTCGATGCTCAGGATTGTATAGTCTGCTCCTTTCTGTGCCAAACTGATCTGTTTATCAGTAAGGTTAAAAATGGAAAATAATGACGTTGTGTTGATTAAACGCCAAGGCACATAGCCTGAACGAAGATTTTGCAGCGTCCAGCCTAATTGTATAATAGAACGTAATTGAGATTGGCCATGTTGTAACATTAGCAAGTCTCTATATATCACATCAAAGGCAGAGGATACAATATTGTCCAACGAATATATTCTGGAAGACAGAGTCATTAACCCATTGTCTACTACAGAAAGTGATTTCTCCAAATTAATACGATCAATTTCTCGTATTTTTTCAGCTGTTTCAATTTGTTTGACTTTCCAAGCCTCGTTGTACGCAGCATAGATACTGGTCGCTATGAAACGCTTTTGACGCTGTTTGCGTGGTCCAAGAATGAAATCGCGCAAATCAGCACCATCTTTTAGTAAAGACAAGTGTTGCTTCATTTCAGCCAGTGTGGATGATGTTAGCCATTCAAGGCCGAGTTTCCCTACACTGTATGTTGTTATTATCCCTGGATGTTGTCTCTGGGAATATCTCGGGTCTAGTCTGGTCATTTTTAACCCCTGTGTTTTATTCAGGAATCTATCTTGACAGCTGTTTGTGTCAGTAGGCCAGATTAACCACTTTTTCCAATCAGGATGTGTTCTGTTAAAATGTAAAATTTGTGTTACGTCTAATTCAATATCTGCAGTTATATTTTCAGGTATTGGCTTTTGTATAGACGGTTTTTTAAGGTCTAGCCCCCACATGCATCAAAGGATTTTGGACTCGCAAACGGTGCGAATCGGAAAAATCAGCCGTTTGCGATTCCAAAATCACTTTTTGCTATGCATGAAACTTTTAGGAATTTTTTGCACTTCTAAAAAATGCGTTTGCATTTAAGGAATCGCATGTGTGCGATTCCTTAAATGCAATGCATGATTTTTAAAAAAAATGTGAATTCTAAAATAGGAGGTGCAAATTAACACGAGGTTGACCCTCGTGTTAATTTGCGAAAATTCAAAAAAAAGCAAAAAAATGCATTTTTTAAACATGCATGTTACAGACACACATGTCCTTAGGACATGCGTGTGTGAAACATGCACTTGAAAATACATTTCAGGGGTGCAGGGGGGGGTCCTTTGGACCCCCCTCTGCACCCTTGAAATGCATCAACAAATTGCGAGTGCAAAACAAAAGAAATGCAAAACGGCATTGATTCCTATGGGCCTCTAGGCCCATAGGAATCAATGTAATGCCATTCCTTAATTGCAATTCGCAATTAAGGAATCGCAATTTCCGAAAATTAAGAAATCCTAAAAACTTTTAGGATTTCTTGATGCATATGATTTTGCATTTCCTAAATAGCGATTCCTTAATTTTCGCTATTTAAGAAATGCAAAATCCTAGATTGATGCATGTGGGGGAATGATCTTAGCTAGGCCAAGACAGGATGTTTGGTGTATTGTGTCATTTAAAAACATCATTTATTCAGGTATCATGCAGGTTCTGAATAGTGCTTCAATGCCTTGTACCTGCCAATCTTTTGTACCCCAAATTGTTTTCGTTTCAATGTTATTTTTCCAATAATCAAAACCAAATGTCATCATTTTGTCATAAAATGCTTCTGAATATATCAATTTAGAATTTGTCAGCATTGTTTTCATTCCTGTTTTATCTAACAGTTTGTAATAAAACGTTTCTGCATCACTGGTGTTAAACCCTGAGAAGTATTTGAATTTCTCAAAAAATGCTTTAGAACTGCTTTTAGGTGGTGTAGCACAATGTTCCCATTGATTATACATAAACACATTTCTAGGCTGTGCAGATTTATGCAAATAATGATCACCATAATGTGTGTAGCAGAATAATTGCTCATAACTAGATGAACCTTGTAAATAATCATGTTCTGTGACTCTAGCTGACATTACCAAATCAGACATCATGTCATTAATACTGTTAAAGTCCCAATCATCAGAGAATGTACTAGGATTTACAAAGTCACTTAAGGAAACCTTCAGTTGATGAGGATACTTCAGGATTTCGACCGGACCATAGATCTCATAGTCAGTTCTCTCCCATACTACCCCACCAGGTATTGGAATTGCTGTGACATTTACTGTTGACAGTTCTCTTTTCTTCACGTGGGATGATCTGTGTGGTTTCAGGACTAGGTTGATGTTCTGACTTGCTGTATCCATCGTACTATATTTTCCCTCAATGAATTTTCCCAAACAAAGTACCATGATGAGCCAAAGCAGGAGGAGAAATATACCTAGACCAAACCAGAACTCTAACCAAGGTGAAATAAGGTAGATTTCCTTCAGTTGATGAAAGAGTTCCGTTGCTTTTTCTTTAAAAGTCTTTTTTGTTTCTGGCATCACTTCGGGGTCGTTTTGATCTTCAGAGAAGTTGTGGAAGTTGATGAAATAACCAGAGGCAGTTCTGTCAATTGATGGGATTGTTCTTTCAATCTGTCTCCCAGTAGCACTTTCTGATGCCACATTAGTGTAGACTGGTGTTGTTTCTTGACGAACTGTTTCAATCTGTGTCTCAAGAGGCACGAGTTCCATGGCATTATTGCATAGTCCTTCACTTTGCACTGCAGGCTGATCGAATGTGATTAGTCTTTCAGTTTGAACCTCTTGGATTGTTGCAAGTTTGGGTATTCTGTTGTTTCTTGGGAGTCGACTGGGCCTACTGTTGATTATAGGCCACATTCCTGTGGTTTTACCAGGTCGATGGACACGACTCTGTTCTCCTTTTTACCAGCAAGGGGCGGTAGTACTACTGATCTTGTTCCGGTGACTGCCAAGACAGGTACTGCTTTTCTGTAAGAAGGCTCAAATTCCTTCTTCACCGTGATCTTTTCTCTGACTAGATACCCAATCTTTGGAATCCAGACAGGCCTTGCTGGGGCTGTTGCCTGTGGTGCCTTGTCAGTGGTAGATGACTGTTGCTTTAACTTTATGTTGCTTAAGGATTTTCTTGTTTCATTCAGTTCCTGTAAAACAGCCAAGCGATCTTTGATGTCAAAGTCTGTTGTTTTTTCTTGTACCACTGACATCTGACTATCGAGGTCCTGAATGTTCATTCTAATTCCGAACAATAGTTCGTATGGGCTGAAACCTTTTAGAGAATTTCTTGGCAAGTTATTAAGACTAGTTTGGACACTTATTAAATGTTTGACCCACCCAGCGCCTGAACATAATACCTTTGCTGTTATAGATCGCTTTATGTCCCGGTTTTTTCTTTCTACCACACTATTCCCTTCGGGGTGCGACGGACAAGAATACCGCAACCCAATTCCCATGCTGGCCATGGCCTCCCTATAAGCTCGAGAGCTAAAAGCAGGACCCTGGTCAGAATGGAACGTGGTAATTGCGTACATGCCGATATGGACTCGCAAATCTTTTATAACAGTTCTAGCGTCAGCCGAGTGCTGGAGGCCACATTATTTAGGTGTGTTTAGCCTTAACTGATTAATAGGACGCAGGTTGGGGTGCAGGCAGCGTTACGCTGTTTCTGATCGGTAGCCGGTAGCATGGTTCACTACTGCGATCCCTATTGCAGTTTTCACAGTTATTTGCATATATTTGGTGTTCTACACTCATTCCCGGCCACCAGTATACTGATTGTAATTCAGTCAGAGAGTCCCTGATTGTTTGGTGTCTCAGACCCAATCCCATGTGTGCGTCTGCTATTAAAAATATTCTCCTGTTCATGTTTGGAATTACTCTGTCCCCCACTCCAGGGATTTGAGCAAAAGGAACGGAGTTTGCATCGATTACGTATGCATAATTGAGTGGATAGTTTACGGGTAGTGCTGCACAGTCGCCTTTTACGGTCGTTTTTACTGCCAGCATGGTTTAACCGTCTATGTATTTTTCTGTACGCTTTTTTGTGGCTACGGAAGCCGGTTTAGTTGCTTCCGCTGTGGCTGTATTAGCCAATGAATTCCCTGTAACGTGAACGCCATCACGTTGAAGACTCTGTGCGTGAATCACGTGAGTCTTTTGTAGTTCTTTGTATAAAAGAGCTACCTGTTTCCAGAGCAATTTATGCTTTATTGTGTCACCTGTGTCATTTTTGTAGTCGTTTTCAATCCAACTCTGCAGTTTATTATTGTAAGAGTTGACGCAAAAATGAGAATCGCACACGATAAGTGTCGGGAATTCACGTTCTGTATTTTCGAGCGCCATCTTTAAACATCTGATTTCAGTTCTCTGAACCGAACTGTTTCTTACAGATTCAGTTTTTGTTACTTTCGGTCTGAATTTACCGCACAGCCAACGACCTTTAATGATCGCACATGCTGCATCGTAGGATTTTCTCTCTACGTTGAAATGCTGTACAAATCCATCTGTATAGATTATACAGGCGTATTGTGGGAGAGGCAGAATTTCGATTGGCAGAGGATATTCTTCTTCATATTCTAAATCATTCAGTTCTTCGAATTGCGGGGCGAAATAGTATTTCACATCTTCCGCTCCTAGAGAATCTACACACTGTATCCATTTCGGATCCAGTGACACTGTAGGCAGGTTTACTGGGCTGAATAGCGCTTCAAAGGCGGATTCCGCTGTAAGGATATTAATCCGTTTGCCGTGTGCTAGTTCTCGTTCATTTGCTAATGCGATTTGCACTGCTTTCACAGTTCTTTCTGTGTGACTGAATGTTTTTTCTGCTTGTGTGTACAAGTGTGATTTGTAAGCTATTGGTACCTTTTCTCCCTCATTAGAGGTCAGGTATGTGAATCCGCATCTTCCTGGGATGACTCGGATAACAAGATCACGTGTGTTGTCACGTGTATCTAATTTTGTTTTAGCTAACATGTCTGTTTGCAGTGATCTCAAAATTTCTATGTGTTTTTGAGTCCAGGTGATTTGTTTAAAATCGGGTTTAATTAGTTCGTAGAGAGGTTTAACCCTCTCTGCGTAATTTAGAATGTATGTTCTTCCGAAATTCAGAAAACCTAGAATGGATTGTAAATTCTTCAGCGTTTTTGGAGCTTGGAGTACAGCGCACTTCTCTAAGAAGTTGTCCGCTAGGCTTTTCCCTTCACTTGATAATTCGTACCCTAAAAACAGTACTGTCAGATGGGCAATTCGAGACTTTTTAAGTTGAATTTGTAACCCTCTGCTGCGAACCCAAGTATAATGGTGTTCACTCTTTTCAAGTGAGTATCCAAGTCGTCGTCTGTGAGATAGATATCATCTACGTAAGATAATGCCTCATCATCACAGATTTGTAGTAACTCTGTTACCCTAGCTGAGAATAGTCCTGGGCTGTTCTTGAACCCCTGTGGGAGTCGACAGAATTTTTTCTGCGACCCAAATGTGGAGAAAGCGGTCAAATATCTGCTTTCTGGTGCAATGTTTTGACAAAAGAAACCATTAGATATGTCTAATGTTGTTTTATATTTTTTCCTAACTATGTTATTCATTAGGGCTGCACTATGCGAATTTTGTACTGCAAAAGTTTTGCAACATGTATTAAGGTGTCTGTAGTCCAACACTAGACGATATGAATTGTCTGGCTTGGGGACAGGAAACAAAGGATTGTTCATTTGAGAGTTGCACGTTTCAATCACCCCCTGGTATTCAAGTTGATCTAAGATCTCCCTGACTTGTTTTTTAGCTTCTTGCTTTATGGGATACTGCCGTTGGGCAGTGGTTCACTTTTTAATTGGATTTTGTGAGGAGGAGAGTCCTCATCCCATCCTACATGATTTTTATACAATGCCGGTGCCTGGGCTACTGTCCATTTCCTTGCATATGTATATTTTTTGTGAATCGGAATGTGATTCGAGAAGGCAGGCATAATCACTTCTTCGCCACGAGGGCACTCCCTGACAAACTCTGGGGGCCAATCTTTTTCAGCTAACAGAATATCATAGCCTTTTGAGAGCTTATCCCAAAAAAGACCTCTAATTTTCCTAGTCTTATCACCCTCTATACGCAATGTTATTTCGTATATTTTATGGGACTCGCTAAGTCTGGTGTCGGCAGTTTCAACCTGAATGTATTCATTCGTGTCCACTGTCTCCAGATGACTCATCAAGATCTTGCGCGCTATACTGATTTCTGCTGCACTGTCCAACATTGTCAATGCCCACTCCCCGTTTTTCAACTGTGTCCTCAGTATTCTCGGCATGGTTGATTACTCTAATAGTGGCTACCTTCTTTTTCTGAAATTGAGATTTTTTACTCTGAGCAGGTTCCTTGTCTTTGGACTTGGTGTGCTCTCCTGAGTCTGACCGTCCTCTTCTTTCCGATTTCTGTGGAAAAGATCGAGAGGGACGTGTATCAATACTTTGATATCTATCAGGTTTTTTCAGATTATCCCTATTTCTAAGGTTATATCTTTTCTCAGAGGGCTCCCTCTAGGGAGACTGGTGTTCTCGAGTCGGAGTTCTTTCCCTCCATCGAGGAGACCTTCCTCTGGACTGGAAAACTTTTTCCTTGGGAGTGGATTGTTTATTTCCATCCCAGCTCTTTTTAGGAGTGTTTGAATTATTTTTAATACATAATTTTTCAGGATTTTTGAGCAGTTGGGGCTTTACTGGTTTCCCACCCAAGCTGTCTCTACCTAATTCTTCATAGCATTTTTCTATGATTCTGGCAAGCTCAACTAGCTGCTCTGTTATATCTGTTTCCTTCAACTTCTGGCGAATCGCCACAGATGCTGCTTCTCCTTTAATGTTGCCTAGTAAAATAGCCGAGACCTGCTTGAAGTCTTTCAGTAATTTCATATCTAGATTTAAAGCGGGCTCTGGACCGTATTCATTTTGAATGTATTTTAGCACTTCTGGTATTACCGCCATAGACGGAACACCGTGTGTTTTTGTGTAAATGGAAGCAAAGACTGTACCCCAAGTGTCGCAGTCCTCCACGTGTGGTGCGATTCCGATAAGAAGGCAGATGGTCAAGATTCTGTGTTTCTCTATAGGGCTAGTATCAGGAAATACTGCCTCTATTTGAAGGATTTTCTGTGCTAACCAGAAAGGAATTTGTTCCCGTTTAACGGGTGTTTTACCAAGACATGACTGTATGTTCTGTGGTGTAATTTTATTAGTGTTCCCCTGATGAGGGGTCAGCTGTGGTACATTAACAGCTGGCTGGACTGTTGCAGTCCGCATTACATATTGGACTAATTGCCTATGTATTTTAATTAATGTTTTTAGCTGTACTAACAGCTCTTCCTTTGACATTTTTGCAATGTCAGGATGTGGTGTGTAGCTGGCTAGAACCGGCCACGTTGCTCCTGGTCTACCTAGTGGACCGAGCCTGGTAATGTGATCATTGTGTTTTAGGGCGCCATTAAACCAGAGCAGGTGCTCTTGAAATTTAAGTGGAATTTCAATCTCCTCGAAAGGAGCGTACTCTTCCGGAGGTTCCTCTATTTTGTAATAGTGAAACTCTTTTGTTGTAGCGTTTGCCGCTGGAAAGTTTATCCATGAATAGAATACCTCTGTCTGCCGATATTCGTGAGCCTCTATCACGAAAATTACTGTACCACCTGGTGGTGTCAGTCCGTTTTCTATAAGTTTTAAAGTTATAGATTTTCTTAAGTGGACCGGGATGATAATTGCACCCGGGTCTGTGTGTTTGGGACCTTGCTGAGTCGCATCTACTGCGGCCCCAGTGGTTCCGTTTTCTCCTGGCATTGTATAAATGCAAGGTTTGCAGAGTTGGTCTCCAAGGAGACAAAGATTAGGTGCACAATATTTTGGAACACTGTATCCTTCAACGTTGAATAAACCAGAGCTTTACATAGGAATCTCTTCCTACTGAGTTCGGGCGGATTTTAACCCTTCACCCACTCCAGACGTCTATTGGAGTATTTACGGGAGAAAGGGGTCTGTGAAATATGCATGACTGAGTTACTCTAACGTCTTGCGTTCGTTTATCGCCTTACCAAACGTTGGGCGCCATGTAGTGTAGTTCCTAGTTTCCCACTAGGCCCTGCGCATTGGAATAACATAAACAGTAGTATCGACGTGGAACTGCGGATATTCCAGGCCTCCACTGACTATGCTAAACTTAATTGGGTGTGTTACCAACTAGCTCAGAGGTCACTGGAAACTTTCTTCTCTGCATAGGAAGTGATCAGCTTCCTTGGCACAGACAAGAAGGGATTCAGCTTTCCAACAACCGTGCAACATGACAACTTTGCTCCTCAGATTAAGAGTCAATCTCTAGGGTCGTGTGAAATAATAGACAGGTATTTCACTCAGTCAGGTTAGTGCAGTTTACTTTCACGAGATGTAGAGAATAGAGAGACGGACATTTATTGAACAGTCTTTCTTCTCGTACAAGAGAAATGTATTGCCACAATTGCAAGACTTGTTATTATAAAAAGTACGTACAGTAAGATAAGGATTGCGAAATAATACTGTAAAAGCATTGATATGGTTTCTTAGCCATACAATGGTTTAAAAGTAATAAAACATATATACATTCATATTTACATTAGGCTAAAATACTCAACTGGTGCTTCTAACTACGCCTACCCCAGTGTGCCTGACCTAAGCCTAACACGTGGAAGGGGAGTAAGTAAGTAGCTTTAAGTTAAGTTGGTTTTGCCAAGGTTTGCTTCAAGAATTCTCATCTAAGGGTTTAGTCAACACCATACCTCTGAATAGAATGATGGAAGTCTGGTATTTCCTTCAGGAGGCACTCGGTATCCCAGTCACCCGCGAGGGCAGACTGGAAACGCTGGAGCTGGATTTCTCAGCAGAAGAAATGCAGCGTCTCTCTTCAGCGCGTCGAGGAAGGAGGGGGGACAGCGTCCGCGGGCAGCTTGACATCTGCTGGGCTCTTCGCAGAGGGACGGCTGTTCAGCTCCTAAGCTCACCACACCATCGTTCGCGCTTTAGCAGCGATAATGGTATCAGTAGCTTCACCAACAGCAGCGGGGCAGCAGGCTGCAGCGACAGGGTGCTAGCTTCACCAACACGGGGTCTTGCAGACAGCTAGCAACAGGCAACAGGCTACACAACAGCAATTGCTTAAGGCAACGTTGGTAATATTTATACCTGACAGGTGCTTGGTTTGACGCAAGTTTGTTGGACATAAGTCGTCATTTAAAGATGTCACTAGGAAGTGATAGAGTTCCATTACTAATCAAAACACAGCAAGCGGGGATTTCCAGGTTTGCTGAGTTTTTATCTTGTTGAAGAACTCGGAGTGTTAATCTAGGAATATCAGATAGTGACTTCTGCTCTGTCATTGCACTAATTGGTTTGCAAAGGAAGTGGCAGAGAACTATGCTGGAATGTGGCTCTGTTCGTGTGAGGCCAGAGATGACTTTCTGAATATCGCACTTGAACGTTTATGCCAATATAGGGAACAAATGGATTTATAGCCAAATAGGGGCATAAGGTCGCAGTATCGATCAGGAACCTAGATAAACACGCACCAGCAGTGCAGATGCGCCTACAAACAGGCCTTGAAAACCTGGAAAATAAGGCTGAGGGACGAGGCCTGGAATGCTCTGTGCAAAGCAAGTAGGTCAAATGACAAGGACACATGCTGGAGGTTAGTAAATTCTGCCCCATTGAGGGAAGATATTGGTCCGGGCATTGTGGTTGCCATCACTGAGGATGATTGGATCCAAACTTTTTCCGCTATTTATGCTGCACCATCTTTATCTTATCCCATCACCACTATTAATGCCAATACAGACATCGACCAGCCACTAACTAACGCACAATTCTCCCTAGATGAGGTGACGGAGGCGATAACGTCTAGCAAAGGGGGCAAAGCACCTGGCCCTGATGTCATCCTGGTCTATATGTATAAAGCTAACATCCCATTGTGGGCGCCTATTTTAACAATCGTTTTAGAAGCCTGCTGAATGACAACATTTCTCCCAAGATGGGGTGAATCTGTAATAGTTCCCATTTATAAAAAAAATTGATTTACAAAACCTTGCTTGCTTTTAACCATTTTCGATGCCCAACTTGTTAAAATTGTCAGTAGAATAATCTTAAATATGCTGCAAGAGTGGGCTGATAGCAAGGCTGTGTTGACCGACCTCCAATATGGGTTTCGCACTGGAGTGGGGAAAATCAAACAGAGCCTCAACTTGACCATTCTCATAGGAAAAATACACAAAAATCAAAGGCAGTAAGTTGTATTTGGGATTTGTCCATCTTTCTTCCTCCTTTGATTGTATTAACCGTTCTAAACTCTGGATGATTATGGCCGAGATGGGTGTGGACTTTCAGATAATTTCCTTTATAAGGGACTTCATCATCATCATCATAAACTTTATTCGGTTTTACAATAAGTAAATCATAAAAGTCACAATAAATATACACATTCCTTAAAAACATACAATAAAATGTATAAAATTCATATCTTTGAAACATAAGGAGTTACAAAGAAGTACTACGAATGCAATAAATACATTTCAAGATTTCACATAAAAATAAAGGCACACCAACAATATGCCTAAAACTATGGGTACCCTGACCCCCTTAAGAGACTAATATTCTATGCAGGCCCTAGTTCTCATCAGTGATTTCAGATACCCTACAATAAAAATTATGCAGTCAGTTTTCAACAACTGCAGGTACAAAAGTGCTGGCCGCACCTGATTAAAATAAGTCTCTTTAAAAAGGGGAGTAAAAAATGTCTCTGGGGCTCTTCATAAAATTTGCAGAGGAACATAAGGTGAAGCAGATCCTGTGGAGACAAGTTGGCCCAGCCACAGGGTGCTAACACCCAGTTCTTCATCGGCTATCAGATTTGATAAGCCAGTTGGCATTCCCAGCAGGCGCTTAAAAAAATTATTTTCTACCACCTGCAGCGAATCTATAAGGGACTTATATTCAGGAGAAAAGGCTAGGATCAGATACGGAATCCACGGCGAACGCACCAAGTCGTTCAGCATAGGAAGGGGGATAAGGCAGGGCTGTGTCCTGGCACCTTTCACTTTAAATTAACAATGTGGACACTGCCCTGGTACTGCAATCAAAAGATCTTGCTCAGGTAGGACAACGCCCTGTGCCTGTCCTCCTCTATGCTGGCAAATCCGTAATGATGGCAATTTCAATGCACCGGGTACTCAACAACTTCGTCAAATATATGCAGGATCTTGACCGACATGTAAATCAGGCCAAGACTTTTATAATGCAGTGCGAGAGGAAAGCAGGTAGCTTCTGAGGTATGAAAATTAAGGATACTATTGTTGAACACACGAATACCTTCTCATATCTTGGCTTGTTATTTGACAAGGGAGGTTCTTGGAATCAAGCAATCAAAAAAAGGTTGCTACTTTTCAGAAGTGCCTGCTCTGCCTTATGCAAATTAGCCCTGAGATTGGTTCTAACCCCCCAAGGAAATGCTCACTATCTATAAGGATAGGTGCATTAGCAGAGCAATGTACGGGGCAGGCACATGGGGAAATGTGAAGTAGACACCAATACAAGTAGTGGAAAATGCATTTTTAAGATATGTACTTGCTACCCCCAAATCAGCATTAACCGTTTTAGACAGATCAAGTCAAGACCCAACCAAACCTGTTGTGGCATAACATATGGGCATCTGAGTACACTGTTTTAAACCAACTTATTATTAAGGACTGCTTAAACTCTACTCATTATGCACAAATTCCCTGGTCAAGGTATGTAGAGAGTTTCTGCAAGGACTTCGGTCATCCTGAATATTTTAATAAACCTGAAAGTTTACGGAAACTCGACAGAAAAGTTTTAAAAGTTGATTGCCTAGTACATTTGGAGAAGAATAGGATGTCAGATGAACTTTTAAAACATTCTGTGCAAAGAAACCAACTCATTTTAACCAGTTACGACATTCAAATATATCTCAGGATAGTCCCACATCAAAAGCATAGATATGTTTTAACACGTTTTAGGATGGACATTTTTCACCACATTATTACGTTTCCTGTGGTAAACGATTGGTCCTCCCACCGACCTAATTGCCCATACGATAATGCTTCACCACAGTCAACGATGCATGTTGTTCTTTTTTGTAAATTTTACAAAAAATGGAGGAAGCAGTATATATTAGGTTGCCTAAAGCATTTACAGTCAGATTCATGAAGCTAATTTGCGATCGCAATTGCTGCGAATTAGCAATTGCGATCGCAAATAGAGTAACAGCTATTCATGAAATAGAAAATCGCAAAAGTGCGTAATCGCTAAATAAAAATTGCGAATTCACAAATAAATTCGCAGAATCCTGAAACCTGCCCATTTGCGATTTCGAAATAGCGAGAAACCAAGGATTCTGCGAATTCATTTGCGAAGTCGCTAAATAATCGCTATTGCCATTCATGAAAATTCGCAGATTGCGAAAAATACGAAAATCGCAATTAGCGACGCAACGCGCAATTTAAGGAGAACTCAAACCAGGTGGTAACCAGCAAAAAAAAAAAATGTTTATTAAAGTTAACTGCATACAGGTGCTGGCCTGACCAAACACACTAAATGACATGCAGCTGGAGACTGAGGACTTCCACAATGCCAGGACTCTACATGGTGGTCAGGCTGCGTAGGCTGCAGCGAGCAGCACAGAACAGGCGTAGGATCCAGGAGCGGATATTCCGGCAGCGGGTCTCCCTTCTGGGCTAAACCAGGGAGCAAATCTATGCCAAGTACCGCCTAAGAGAACCAATGCCGTCCCCACCCATGAACAGGTACTGTGCAGCCTGCACCTACTGGCCTCCGGAAGCTTCCAGGGGATAGTTGCTGTCGCTGGGGGCATATCCCAGCCCACCATGTCCCGCTGCCTTAGGAGCACTGGATGCAATGCTGACCCGGCTACACCACTACATTTCATTCCCAACCACCCAACAGGACTTAAATGACACTAAGCTGAAATTCTACAACATTGCACAATTTCCGCATGTTATTGGATGCATTGACTGTACCCATATCCACATCTGCCCACCAGCACAAACAGAATACATGTACCGCAACCGCAAGTCCTACCACTCCCTCAATATCCAGATGGTGTACAATGCAAAGAATTATATCATGGACATGGTGGCACAATATCCGGGCGGCACACATGACTCCTTCATCTTCCGGCACAGCGGCATTCAAACACGACTGGCAAGGGGAGACTTTGGCGAAGGACACCTGCTGGGTAAGTACACATGTCCCCAAATACTACACTTTGATCATGTATCTGCGCGGAATAGGCACTCACCCTGTGCTCATTACCCGCAGGTGACAGCGCCTACGGTCTACGTGAGTACCTCCTCACTCCATACCTCAACCCAGCCACACCACAGCAACGGCATTACAATGCTGCACACATACGGACAGGAAATTGCATAGAGAGGACATTTGGCCTATTGTAAAACCGTTTCCGCATACTGCACAAGACTGGTGGGGCCATCAAATACACACCTGAGGTCTGCTGCCGCATCGTGGCCATGTGTGCAATACTCCACAACATTGCTACCAAGCGCAGGATACCAGTGGAGATATCTGGCAGTGAGTCTGAAGGTGACAACCGGCCACCTCCACATGTACATCATGCATGCAGAGAAGATCCTGCTGAAGGACACACATCACTACGAACTGTTTCTAGTGCACACATTCCCCTATCACAACACTGCACCCATGCATGACAAATGTAATAATGACATGAGTGTGTATCAAGTTTGACCATTACTCTTTATTGTTTATTCACAATAAATTGGCCTTTAAGTATTCAAATGTCTGATGGAGAGAGTATTGCTCCATACCTCCCCATGCTGGGGTAGGGGGTTTGCAGGGGTTGACTGCATGGCCTCCCTCTGAGTGTCAGAGTCCTCGCGGTCGGTGACAACAAGACGCCCCAAGTCGTCTCTCCGCATCCTGAGGGACGGTGTTGGCCCGAGTTGCTGATGTTGGCCTGCTGCTGCGGCGACGTGCAGGCATCGGTGGCAAGGATGCGCTGCTGTTGGTTGACGCAGCCTCACTTGCGTCGTCAGCCCCCTCTGCTTCTTCATGGGCAGTGGCATGTCTGCCGAGCACTGCTGCGGTGAGTAGGTCTATGACCTGGCCACATCGTGGCAAAACTGCACCATCTGGGCCTGCATGGCGAGTGACCTTCGTGCCAGCTGAGATGTAGCATTACCAACTACATGATTGGACCTAGTGTAGTCCAATAGGCGGGCCAGTAGTTGGCGGTGGCGTCGATGGGTCATGTCCTGCTGGGCTACAAGCTGGGCTACAAGCAGCTGGTTGTTTTCACGGACTGCAGCGGTCATCTGGGCTATGTGTTGGACGTTTGCCTGCATCTGTGTGAGCATTGCTGCCATGTGACGCGCCTGTGTGCGATGCACCGCCAGCATGCGGCATTCAATGGCCAGGCCTGGATCTAGTGTTTCAAGTGCCCTGGCCGTGCCTGCTGGGCCCTGGCACTGATGGCACCTCAGTGTGCTGGTGTGTGACCTGGCACCAGCTGTGCGCCTAGTCTGCCTCTGAGGCGCTGGTGGTGGAGCCTGAACCACTGCTATGGCTGTTTGCTGGGGGTTGGCTGCATGGCTGTGGCTGCAGGGGTGGCCCTTACCGTGGTGGTGGTGTTGGTGGTGGTGGGAGCACTGCTGGTGGCTGTGATGGGCCCGGTCGTTGGGAGGACTGGCCCTCACCCTCAGTGTCCTCCTGGCTCTCGGAGTTGTGCAGCGCCTCACAGTCTGTGCTGGCTTGCTCACCTGCACCTGTAATGTGAAAGGGTGCATGATTAAAGTTATGTATCTTGCACAGGCAATGTTGATACATGCATGCAGCCTTGCTTTCCCTGACTGGCTTTTGGATTTACTTTGCTTTGAGTGCTCTGGCAGTGTTGGGCTAACTGCGGGTACATGATTACCCTGCAACTTCCACAATGCAATGGGGCTTTTTTGGTGAGCATGGGCTGCATTGTTGGGGATGTCATGTTGCTAGCTCAGGACTTAAGGGCATTGTTGAGGGACAGGGTCGCAGTCGCATGGCACTTACCTTCAGGTTGTTGACTGGGTCGAGATGAGTCCAGCTGAAGGACCCCCACGCAGGCTTCTGGCGCAATGGTGTCCTCAATCAGGTTCTCCAATGGGGTGTTCAGTGTGGCTACAGGTTCCCCTCCACCGGTGGCCAGTCGCTCCCCAAGCCTCTCAGCAATCCGCTCCTTAGAATGGCCTCTCAGGTCGTACCAGCGCTTTTTTATGTCGTCAATGGAGTGCTGGGTCACACCAACAGAAATGACCTTTGCGCGGATGCGCTGCCAGATCCTGCGCTTCACTGCCTCTGGCACCCTCCGGGAGTCTTTTCCAAAGAGCCTGGCATGATCCTTGCAGACCGCCTCAATTAGGTGCTCCAATTCTGCTTCAGAAAACTTTATTTTCCTCTTTCTCTCCTGCCCACTGCTCCCTGCTGTATCCTGGGACATCTTTGGATTCGTTTTTTCTGGCTGGGGTGCTGCACAGTGTTGGTTTTTGTGCTCCTCAGTTTCCCGCTGCCACTCCCTGGCTCTGTGTTCTGTTTTTGGGTGTGGTGAGCCTACTTCCTGTTTGTGATGTCATCAGTCGGCACGAAATGCGACTTCCTGTTTTTGCAATCTCGCAGTTAGCGAGATCGCAATTAGCGATATCGCAATTTCTGCTTAGGAAATTGCTGATTCTGCGATTATTTTGTGGTTGCGGCAAGATCGCAATCGCCAATTGCGATTTATTGCGAATCGCATTTTTTTATCACATTTGTACATGAATGCCATTCTGCGATTTTCAAATAGCGATTCGCAATTTTTCGCAATTTGCTAATTGCAGAATGGTTGCTCCATGAATCTGGCTGTAAGATTTTTATCATTGCCGACCAGCTTATCTTTTCCTGCGGTCCCTACTGACAATGGACATGTGTGTAGGAATGTCATCCTTACTATGGAGTGTGTTTATGCTAGGAAGACTGTTTTATCAATTTTATGAGATGTTAATAATGGACGATTTATTTGATTTTAAATAAATAGGTTTTGGTATGGGTGTGCCTACTAGAATCGTATGGTGGGCCTGGTTTTCTAAGGTTCTTAACTTCTTGTGTTGGGTTATAAAATTAGATATATACTTGATTGGCCCACTATGTATCATATAACTGTGGATATATACGAATAACCATATACTATCATGTAGATATGGGTATGCTTGTTGCATTATTCATGCAGGCCTATTCAGACCTATTGATATAGCCACGGGCTGTTCTTTCTTTTCCTCGTGTTCATGTACCATTTCCCAGAAGTCACATGAGTTAGCCCTCGCTACGAAACCATGTTGCCATGCCCAGTTTCCCTCTCTGATCTTTAGTGTGTAGCTCAGGGAAACTCAAGGTCGCACCTGCCTCTCTTGTGGGATGCGTGCATTTCAGAAGAGCCCGTTCCTGCACTCCCCGGGCTCCACATAGAGAAGAAGGCACCTCATTGACCTACCCCGGGAATAGCTTCTGTCTAGCTACTAGCAATCAATTGCGCCTTATATGGGTCTTCCTGCTGGCTCACTGTCAACTTGTGTTTTTCCTTCTAGGGTGTCGACTGAGATGTGTGAAACGTATAAATGCTTTGTATCTTTTGCATGAAGTTAGTCTCCTCTGCGCACCCCCCTTCCCGAGGTCGTGTAGACTGAGGCTCCCCTGACAAGGCTTGTATTTGATTTGAATAAACGATTCAACTCTCTCCATTGCCGACTGTCTTATTCTTCAATTGTATTATATATGGGCTATTGGTAAGTATAGCCCAGTTTGTGAAATTTCGATTCCTTCAGTTGGCGACTCCGCTGGGACTCCGCGATAGGGTCGTCCCCTCCTGTAAACAGGAGTAGAAGGGACAGGGAGGAGTTCTGGCCGAGTGGGTGGACAGACAGTATTTTGAGTCGAAACACCCGTTTGTGGTATGACAATTGGAGATACCGCCCTCGAGCCCAGTATCCCTCCCAGCTGCTGAAGACCCTACGCCGGAGTCCTATGGGCTTAACCCGAGAAAAGAATAGGCTGTGTCGGTCTGTTTAGAAATCGGCAGTGGAGAAGTCGGGATCGGCCTGAGTGCACCAGGTGAGTGAGTTTTTGATTACGGACACTTGAGGAAAGTGTTCATTTGGTAATAGCAGTCTGCTTTTTGATGGTGGTCGGGGAAGCCGGTCCACACAGGGAATCGGAGGGATCTGACGTTGCGGTGCTGGGGCTGCACGGGTAGATACCCTATGGTTTTGTTTGTCTAAACATCTGTAATACTTGGTGCCTCATAGAGCACGGAGTGCTTGCAAGGCCAAACTTGCTCCGGGAATATCCTGGGCACAGCTGGGTAAGCTAGGGTTCTGGAGCTTCTAGCCCCGAAACACCGGCCCAACCCGAATGCGACCAGGGGATACTTAGGAAGTGGGTTTGTGGTTTTCCCACCAAGTGGCTTGCCTGTGGTTGAATTTCGGATTGGTCTAGGATTCTTTTTGAATTGATTCCCTGAACGAGTGTCGACGGGCTCCGTTGCATTTGAATTTGTATTGAGCTCATTTGTTACCCTGATGCACTTTGCTTTACATGTGTGAGAAATAGGAATAGTATGAGAAGAGTGAATGGTGAACAGGGTGCGCCCATATGAAAGGAATGATTTTGTAATATCATTGTTACCATGCCTTGTTTCAGCAAAATATGTTTTGGGTGCTGCTGTCAGAGAGATGCTCAGCTGGAAGAAAGACAGCCTGCCCCTCCCGAGGGAAGCCCCAGTTTTGATATGGACGTTAAACATGGCCTTACACCAATTTCGTTCAATACATTATGGCACAAATATACTAAAGATAATACTGAATTGCAATGGGCTTTAACAGGGTCGTTTGATGAGAAAAAGATTACCTATTTGCAGAATAAAATGTTTATGAAGAAAAGTCGCCAGTCAATGTTTGACTCCTTGAACCTATGGTTGAAGGAGGCTAAACAACGGCGAATAAGGAAGGAGAAACTGGGAAGGATTAAATCTGGGCAGACTGTAACCCGAAAAGCCATAGCTTATGATAAAGGAAAAGTGGAGGAAAATATTGCCCAAATGGACAGACAGTTCCGTTTGGAGACAGACAAGAGTTATTTGGCTCGACCCTATACTGGAGATGAGATAGAGGATTTGTTAGAAACTCATCCGCCTCCTCCTTATGCTCCACAGGGTTTATACCCAGCAGTACCCTTAGTTCAAATAGATCGCAAGGCTTCAGGAACAGTAGGTTTATAATCCCTTGGAAAATGAAGCGAGGTTCTTACATTGAAAGCCCAGCTCCCTGACCCTCGTAAGAATCCCACTGCGTATTACAAGGAATTAGCCGAGGCTGCCAACTCCGCGATCATGACCATACCAGATATTGAGTTGTTTTTCGCCCTTTTGATCCCCGTTGATAGTTGGAGACAGATACATGATACGGATCACATTCCCGAGCTAGGGAGAACGTGGGATCAATTCAAAACTTGGGATAAGGAACGAAAACCTGGAGAGAAACCACGAGGTGAAATGTTAGCAGTACCAGATAAAATCATTACATACATGCAAACCCTCCTGCCTCCCAAGAAAATAGATTGGGATAAGTTAGCTGCCTGTAAACATAAGAAGGATGAGAGTGTCTCAGATTTCTTCACTAAGTTTGAGAAAACATTCATAGATTTTAGTGGTCAGGATTTATCCACAGATGGGGGAATACGACTGTTTGTAAATAGATTTGTGACAAATCTATTACTGGAGATTATGTCTCGCCTACAGGCAGCTGAGAGTACGTGGACTATGGCCACCCCGTCCATGATCCTCAGCATGGCTCAGTATTATGAGCATCGAGAGAATGAGAGCAAGGAAAGGACTGAAAAGAAAACGAAAGACTTAAAGACTAGAGTCTTGTTGCAGCAAGTTAGTAGAGGACAGAATGCGGGACGAGGTGGGCGCGGTTCCTTCCAAAGAGGAGCAGGAAGAGGAAGAGGAGGTCCCCCGAATATTGGTCTGAATCAATGCTCGTATTGTAAGCAGGAGGGGCATTGGAGGGCGGACTGTCCTGTGTTGATGGCAAGAAACGGCCCCGGTAGAGGACGAGGACGGGGTCGGGGAAATGTTGATCGAAATAGCATGCGGAGGGAAGACGAGGATTCCTGAAAAAACTATTTTGATAATCCGCAGAATAGGCAGTACTATAATGAGAACTACAGGGACGATGGTTACGATGGACAAGAGGGGGCCACATTACAGTACCAGTTGACCAAGAGGGACCTTATGTACAAGGGTAACTGTTGGGTGCATCGGGAAATTCCTATTGGATACTGGAGCAATGAATAGTTCAGTTGCTCATACAATGGTCCCAGGGGCTGCTCTGTCTGGCCAAAATAATGTATCAGTAGGATTCTCTGGAATACCTGTGGTAAAGCCCGTTTCTAAGCCTTTGCCTTTCACTATAGGTCCTATTTCTATACAGTCCCCTTTTCTGTTGACATCTAATTGTGGTGAGAACCTTTTGGGTTTAGATATCTTAAAGAAATTACATGCTCGGATTTACTGTTTATCGGATGGTGTATATTTGACAATGCAGAAACCCTCGTTGAGGGACGCTCAATATTTTGCGAAAGATGAGCGGCTTCCCCCTGAATTCTCTACAATTCCGCAGACTTTGTGGGCAACAGGAGACACTGATGTTGGTTTGTTAAAGATAGCCCCCGTGTCCATTACCCTGAAACCTAATGCGCAGCTGCCTCGCATTTCACAGGTGAACGGGCTATGTTATACATTATTTGCGACCTCATTAAAAAAGGGGTAGTGGAAGAAACCATGGCAAATACTTGTAATAGCCCGATTTTACTGATTTTGAAGAAAGCCCCAATTGATGGTGCCCCCGATTAAAAGGACACATATCGTTTTGTGATTGACATTAGAGAGGATAATAAGGTAGTGGTTCCACAATACCCAGTAGTACCTGATATTACTGCAATTTTGACCATGATTTCTCCCACAGCGCAGTATTTCTCGGTAATAGATCTGAAGAATTCCTTCTTTAGCATCCCGATTCATCCAGATAGCAGGCATATCTTCGGATTCTCATTGGGTGACCGAAGTTTCAGATTTACACGCGCTCCTCAAGGCTATACTGAAAGTCCCAGTATTTTTAGCCAAGCTTTAAAAGCAGTCCTTGATGAGTTGATTCTGCCAGCCTGAAATACCATTATTCAGTATGTAGATGATATACTAGTGGCCTCTGATACTAAAGAGGGATGCAAGGAAGCCACAGTGAAATTGTTACACCATTTGGCTAAGAAGGGTAATAAAGTGTCCCTTTCTAAATTTCAATATTGTCGACAGGAAGTGACCTACCTAGGCCATTTTCTGTCGAAAGCGGGGAGGCGATTAACTCCTGAACGAATATCTGTTATAACTAACATGTCTGTACCTCGTACTCAACGTGATGTTCGTGCTTTTCTTGGAATAACCTCCTATTGTCGACAATGGATTCCTAACTATTCACTTCTCTCTAAACCCTTGTTGCAATTGACAACCAAAGATGTGCATGAACCCCTGCCCTGTACGGATGAATGTCAAGAAGCCTTTGAATCTTTAAAGTCTGCTCTTTGTTCTGCACCTGTGTTGGGAACTCCAGATTACCGGAAGCCTTTTTCACTTTATGTGCATGAGGTAGACGGTTGTTCATTATCAGTGTTAACACAGACTTTTGGTGGGAAACAGAGACCCTGTGCATTTTTCTCTTCAGTTTTGGACATTGTTGCACGTGCATTCCCAAGCTGTCTGAGGGCCACTGCTGCAGTGGCACTGGCCATCCGACAGTCAGAAGGAATAGTCCTTAACACTGATCTCACAGTCATGGTACCGCATGCTGTGGATATCCTTCTGAATAGGACCAAGACGCAACACCTCACAAGTGCTAGATTGACAGGATATGAACTGACATTGTTTGCCCCTCACATTACTATTAACCCCTTTGCTGCTCATGACGAGCTCAGCTCGTCATGCAGTACACTGGTCGTGTGCTCATGACGAGCTGAGCTCGTCATGAATAATGGGGAAAATCACTTTTCAGCACAGGAGGGGAAACGTCCTAGCAGTCATGTGGTTAAAAGATGCACTACTTTGAATCCCGCCACATTATTGCCTCTCCCTGAGAAAGATGAAAGAGTTGATATCCATGATTGTGTATTTAGAACAGAAGAAGAAACAAAGGGACGTGTGGATTTAACTGACACCCCTTTACTTGAACCAGACGGGGAATTATATGTGGACCGCTCTTGCTTTAAGTTACCAGATGGCACTGCAACACGTTTGCATATGCCATTACCACTTTGAAGACCGTAGTGGAAACCGCAAGGATTTCACACCACTCAGCCCAAGCAGCTGAACTAATAGATTTGTTGAGAGCCTGTGAAATGAGCGAAGGTCTAAGGGTGAATATTTTTATATACAGCCAGTATGCCTTTGGCGTTGCCCATAGTTTTGGGAGGCTATGGAGGGAGCGGGGTTTCTTTACTACACATGTCCAGAAAATTCAGCATGGTCCCTTGATTGATCGATTGTTATTTGCCCTGGCCCACCGAAACATCTCTTTTTGATAATACCCTTGAAAGTGTGAAAGAATTACAGAAAGAAGCGACTGTCGAAGAGATGCAGAGGTGGGAACGGGAGATTGGGAAACTAGATGAGAATGGATGTTGGAAAGATCGATCTGCGAAGCAGCGATGGTTGCTCTCTAATGCACTGGTGTATGCAGTAGTCACCATGGCTCATGGCCCGGCCCATATCAGTGCTAAAAGAATTAGCACGATATTAGACCCGGTATGGAATAACCCCAACCTTTACAAAATAGCAGCCCACATTGTTAAATATTGCCCAGTGTGTTTACGATATCACGCTGGAGGTAGAGAATCTGTTTTGAGTGGCAATTTTGCCCCGCCATCCTTGCCCTTTGAAGTACTACAGATAGATTTCATACAAATGGAACGTGTGAATAATTTGAAGTATGTATTGGTGGTGGTATGTGTTTTTAGGAAATGGGTCGAGGCCTACCCCACCAAAGATGCCACTGCAATTACCACTGCCAAAGTTCTGATCGAAGAGTTTTTCCCTAGATTTTGTTTGCCCCGAATCATCTGTTGGGACAACGGGCACCTCTTCAATGCCACACTTGTACAAAGTGTTTGTGATGGACTAAAAATTAGACAAAAATTCCATGCCGCTAGACATCCACAATCAGCAGGCCTGGTCGAAAAATATAATGGCATATTGAAGCTCAAAATGGCCAAAATCTGTGCAGAAACTAGATTAAAGTGGCCCGATGCCCTCCCATTAGCTTTGCTATCCCTTTCTCATTCTAGGACTGGTCTGTCCCCATATGAAGTTATATTTGGCCGTCCCGCCAATGTGTGGGGAGTCCCTAGGCCCAGATATTTTAGAGATATTGATTATCCATTGATGACAGACTACCTTTATGCCTTGACTAAAGATTGGCGTTCTATTCACCAACAGGTATCGGACACACTGCAGCCACTACCGGAGGGTCCTGGACATCGATTGGAACCTGGCCAGTGGATACTGGTGAAGAATTATCAACGAACATTGAGTTTGGAGCCCAGATGGTCTGAGCCTTATCAAATTCTCTTGGTGACGAGGACGGCGGTAAAGGTGCATGGCCGCAAACACTGGATACATGCGAGCCAAGTCAAGCGCCTCCCGCTGCCCCTGCCCACTGACCGACAAAATAAAGATGGAGTGCCGAGTCAGGAAGGAGAATTGATTCAAAGCTTTGTGCCCTTTTCGGATGCTCAAGAAAAAGGGCAATCAAGTGCTGTGTTGCCTGAAGGGGGAGGTGAGATAGCTCAATCAGAAGCGACTGCCAGTCCCGAGACTGCACGAGAGGTGACCGAGTCTGTCACCCATGCCACTGAATTATTTCCTGACCAGGAGCAACCTGGCCGTTGTCGATACGATCTGCGGCCCCGAAAACAGCGCGGTACCCCACTCACTAATGGAAGAAAATAGACCAAGACTTTGTGTTAAAACACCTTAAGGAGTGTTTGGAATACTGAGCGAGACACTGGACTGAACTTGTAGAGAGCTTGGAACATTGTGCAAAAAGGGCTCTGTTCAGAAAGAAGGGCCACAATCGTACTTCTGGAATCTGACAAATGTTGTTTTCCTTGGAAGTGATAAGAGTCTGCCTGTGAGGCTCTAATACGGACACAGGGAGAAGATCCCTTTGTGGGAAGAAGAAACCCTCTGGTGGTGTGCGTGCTTTGTGGATACAAAGTTTAGATTTTTGGACTTTTAGCAAGGGACCGAGATAGATTTGGACTTTTAGCAAGCATGTTTCACTTTGATTGATTTGTGATGGAAGATGAAAGACCACTTGCCCCTCGGCTTCATATTCATGATATGCAATTGTTTTCTGGATGGCCCACTAGAGTGAAGGTGGCATTCGTTGCTTGTATTGTTATAATTACTGTAATAATGATGTGTGTGTTTATATACTTGGAATTTCAGCATCCATTGCATACATTTTTGAAAACTACTCCTGCTCCAGAAGAACATCTATTTTATTCTTTTCCCCCGCATAAGGCTAGACATAGGGGGACTTATTCAAAAAATGTTTTTATAGAAATGTTCCATCAAACCCACAGCACCACGAACAAAACGAACTGTTGGGTTTGTGGATTATTACCGTCGGTCATGCATCAGCACAAGTTATTTAACTCCCTTCCTTTGTCTTATTTAGCTAGTTGTGAAGCCTGGTGGCAACTGTTGTCATTAATGTATTCCCACTATGTCGAAAATCCTAAAATATATTCGGAGAAAGACTATGAAGCTATTTTAAAGTACATAGAGCGACACCAAGGATTTGATGCTGAAGGGGATGGAGGTCAGGGTTCCTTAGATCCGAAAGCGTGTATGAATGTATATACCGATAATGCTAATGATACCTGGTTACAGGATGAAATGCAGGATTTTGAACTTTTCAATTCTACCTTGTATTTCTAGCATTTTCAGGAACAAAATGTTACAAATGACAAAGCATTCCCGATCCCCATAATCAATGCCACCTCCTTGTTCTATATTAGGGGGCGGGGTCACGTTAAGGTCGGGAGTAGTACCTGTAATTACACCTACACGTTGCAGACTGACAGTACTCCCCCAATGATCACCCCTACTAATGTATATTTTGTATGTGGGGAAAATGCTTATACCTGGCTCCCTCGAGGATGGTCTGGGCGGTGCTATCTGTCTTTTCTTTACCTCCCTGTCTATATTGCCCCTTCGAATTATCACAGGACCCATTGGTTGGTAAAAAGAACGGTAAAATATAATAGAACTATTAGAAGCTATGAAACTGACAGTACAGATCAAATGGATACCTCTTTTTTTTTATTTGAAAAAGATGGTACATATAAGGACAAGTTTCGAAAATTATTACATACATGATAAGAAATTGATATACATTTTATATATTTACATACATTTTTTGATTAAATCTTGTTAGCGGGAGCGAGGAGAATAAATATATAAATAGGGATAGAAATCAGTTTCAGTTAATTAGAGACAAACAATTTTTTTGCCATTTCTATCTGTTTTCCAATTAGTTACAGGAGCCTACAGGCGTATACCCTGCTTACGCTGCCTCTTGCCTTTATATTCATAGAGGCAGGATTCTATGTTATGGATTCCTAGAAATCTTGAAAGCCACATCTGGAAGGATGGAGGGTTCGTATCTTTCCATGCTGCAGAAATTAAAATTTAGAGTACAGCAACAGATAAAAACATTAAATCTCTTTCAACCTCACCTAGACCCAACTTAGAGTCTGTACCCAGTAAAATTAAGGTAGGGGATAGGTCGATGGACTGACCTAGCAGCCCCTCCATACATTTCATTATTTCTTTTTTAACATTATCCAACTGTTTGCAGGAAGAAAACATATGTATAATGTCTGCCTGACTTTCGTTACATCTGGGGCAATTTTCATTTTCACTTAGACCCCAGGCAAATATCTTCGCAGGTGTATGGTAAAGATTAAAAATAGTCTTGTAGTGTTGCACGCGAAGATTTGATGCCCGGAATATTTTTTTATTCAATACGAGAGCAAGATCCAAATCGACATCAGTATCTCCTAATTTTGTCACCCAGTTAGACTCAACCTTCTCAATATCGTACGGGGGTTGACCCAATAAACAATTGTATAAAATCTTAATCTTCCTACAGCCCCTATTTAATAACTCAATCATTGGGAAATCTGCTGTACGTGAAATCCGTGGCCTAACTGCCTTAATTGCCCTGGTAACTTGACCATATACCAGCCATTGACTGTCTGGAATACCAAATCTTTCCTGCAGAATTTCGAACCCCAGGACTTCACTTTCTTCCATCACATCTCCCAAGGATCTAAGCCCCGACCTTTTCCACATCTGCAAATTACTATCATTTTTTAGTTGAGTAAAAAGAGATGAGTTATACAGTTGCAGACAGGAATTAACTTTCGGGATATTAAACATTTTCATAATTGCTTTCCAAACCTGCCATGTGCCAAACAGTGTCTTCAATCCTCTTTTTTTTATAAAAGCTTTGTTCCACTTCACACTGGAATACATTTATAGCCTTTTCACCCAATAGCATCCTATATATCTGTGGCGGACATTGTTGATCTACAAACCCAGGTGTTATATCAGGTACAGATGTAGATTGAAATAGAATAGTCATTTGGGTTAACAGGCAGGCCCAATGATATAACTTTAAATTCGGCAATCCCATCCCACCCCTTTCTCTGGGCAGTGCCATTAAGTTTGTAGATCGCCTTACCCTGCCATATTGCCACACAAATCTAATAAACATAGATTTAAGTTGTTTCATGATCCTGTCCTCTATTACTAAAGGGATAGCCCTAAATAAGTAGAGAACTCTAGGGAACATGGACATTTTAACTGCATTCACCCTTCCTATTAATGAGAGGTGTAGCACATCTATTCTTTTTAATTCCTTCTCAATGTCCTTAATAAGTGGCAGGTAGTTCTCGCTTATAATTTTCTCCACATTGGCATTAATTTTCACTCCTGAATATATGGCAGAGTCGACGAATCTATAGTCAGTTTTGGCTACATTTTTGGAGCAGATAACCTGCGTTTTTGTTCCATTTAAAAGATAGCCTGACTCTTCCCTAAACAGTTTAGCCATCTGAATCAGAATAGGAAGGGTTTGTTGTGGATTATTTGTTAACACTGCAAGGTCGTCAGCGTAGGCCAGTATTTTACTTGAATAACCATTGCATATCACTGGAGCTATCTCTGGACAGTCGAGGATACACTGAATAAGGGGGTCAATATACAGCGCAAATAAAATAGGGGAACAGGGACAGCCTTGCCGAGTTCCTCTCTTTATGTGAATAACCCCAGATTTCTCGCCCATTGCTGACACCTTCGCTGTCGGTTCTACATACATGGCTTTAAGGGCCCCTATAATATTGGGACCAAATCCCCTCGCTTCTAAAATAGCCTAGAGAAAGCTCCAGTCCACGCGGCCAAAAGCCTTCTCTGCGTCGAGCAGGATCATAGCGACATCCCCCCTACGTCAGCCTGGGCATCAAACAAAGATATTGCCCTACAAGTATGATCCGTTGTACCCCGACCGGGGACAAACCCATGCTGCCATGGGGATACAAGACCGCCAATGACCCTGCCCAACCTCTTTGCCAGAATTTTAGAATACAACTTGGTATCGGAATTTATTAGTGAAATGGGTCGGTAGGACCCCGCCTTTTCCACTGGTTTCCCCTTTTTATGGAAAATTGTTATATTTGTTTCTTTCCAAGAGGCGGGTGTTAATCCTGTACACATAACCCCATTAAACAAATCTACAAGAAGCGGAGTGATTTCGGTTTCTATTGTTTTATAGACTTCTAAAGGATGCAGCTGTTACTACTAATAATGTAATTTCCTCTTCCAATTTTTTTTGACAGACTCCTCTAAAAGTGGGCCTGTAGTGTTCTAATCTAGGACCCTGATCGATACTGTGACCTTATGCCCCTATTCGGCTATAAATCCATTTATTCCCTATATTGGCATAACCGTTCAAGTGCAATATTCAGAAACTCGTCTCTGGCCTCACACGAACAGAGCCACATTCCAGAATAGCTTTCTCTGCCACTTCCTTTGCAACCAATTAGTGCAATGACATAGCAGAAGTTACTATCTGAGATTCCTAGATTAACACTCCGAGTTCTTCAACAAGATAAAAACTCAGCAACCTGGAAATCCCCGCTTGCTGTGTTTTGATTAGTAATAGAACTCTAATGAGCACTGATAGATGATCACTTCCTAGTGACATCTTTATTGACGTCTTATGTCCAAAAACTTACGTCAAACAAGGCACCTTTCAGGTATAAATACTACCAACGTTGCCTTAAGCAATAGCTGTTTGCTGTTGTGTTGCTGTGCTGAAGCTATCAATGCCATCGCTGATGCTGCTAGCTATCTCGCTGCTGCTGAAGAAGCTGTCATGCTGATGATACCATAGCTGCTATCGCTACTGCTATCGCTGCTAATTAGCGAACGATGGTGTGGTGAACCTAGGAGCTGAACAGCGGTCCCCCTGCAAGAGCCCAGCAGATGCAAGCTGCCCGCGGACGCTGCCCCTCCTCCTCCTCGATGCGGTAAGAAGAGACGCTGTCTTTCTCCTGAAGAGAAATCCAGCTCCGGCGTTTCTAGTCTACCCTTGCGGGTGACTGGGATATCAAACCCTGAGGGAGATACCTGACCTACATCATTCTATTCCAGAGGTATGGTGTTGACTAAACCCTCAGAGAGAATTCTTGAAGCAAACCTTGGCAAAACCAACTTAAACTAAAGCTACTTACTTACTCCCCTCCCAAGTATTAGGCTTAGTTTAGGTACACTGGGGTAGGCGTAGTTAGAAGCACCAGTTGAGTATTTTAGCCTAATGTATATATGGATGTATATATGTTTTATTCCTTTTAAACCATTGTATGGCTAAGAAACCATATCAATGCTTTTACAGTATTATTTCGCAATACTTATCTTACTGTACGTACTTTTTATAATAACAAGTCTTGCAATTGTGGCAATTCATTTCTCTTGTACGAGAAGAAAGACTGTTCAATAAATGTTACCCTTTATTGACAACGCCCGTCTCTCTATTCTCTACATATTGTGAAAGTAATCTGCACCAACCTGACTGAGTAAAATAACTGTCTATTGTTTCACACGACCCTAGAGATTGACTCTTGATCTGAGGAGCAAAGTTGTCATGTTGCACGGTTGTTGGAAAACTGAATCCCTTCTTGTCTGTACCAGGGAAGCTGATCACTTCCTATTTCAGTCAAGAAAGTTTCCAGTGACCTCTGAGCTAGTTGGTAACAAACCCAATTAAGTTTAGCATAGTCAGTGGAGGCCTGGAAGATCCGCACTTCTACGTCGATACTACTGTTTATGTTATTCCAATGCGCAGGGCCTATTGGGAAAATAGGAACTACACTACAGGCCCCGATCTCCTAAATTTGGGGCAAGATGGCGGCCGCTCACTAGTGGCCGAAGCAGTGCTGCAGTGAGGACGTATTTCTAAACGGAGCACAAACGCGATGAAACTAATGCGCTAGAAGCAGCTGGCAGCCGCTTGTTATCTGGCTGGGAAAAGCGAACGAAAAATGAGAAGAATCACCGATATGATGTCCCGATGTTTATGTTGACGATAGCGGGAGATACATGATTGTTTGGTAGCCAAAGTGATTTTCTAAAGGAAATCCTGGATTAATGAAGCCTGTACTCACATGCTCTGTTTGCCGTGGGTCAGCGAAAATGATCTTGCGGGACCTGCGGGACCTGGTAGACGTCCTCTCTGCTGCATTCTTGGGAGGGAAACGGCTGGCCGCTATCGGGAGGAGAAAGAGAGTTGCCGAGTACATTCTCAGCTGAGAGACGTAGCGGACATCGAGAGCAGCGGCAGCAATCGGAAACAGGCGAGGACAGCCAGTACCTCGCAAATACTTTTGAAGAAATGCTTCCAGCGAAGCGTTATGGCCCCGAAAATAAATCCTGTGGATGAATCCCTCAGCGCCAGGAGAAAGCAGAAGGAGAAGGATAAAGAGAAAATGACGGGGGGAGAGGAATGTACCGAACCTGGGGAAATTCACACACCCCATGCTGATAAGCGAAGCAAGAAGAAACAACTACAACAGCAGCAGCAGCTGGCAGGGGTACAAACACGGCAAGTAACAACTTCTATTGCCGAACTCTTCTCTAAAGCCGGTAAGGAGAAAGGAGTGGTTGATAATATAAACCCTGTTGAAAATAAAAATGTCAGCGAGGCTGTAATAATTGGCACCCAGGAGTGCTGTATCTAGTAAGGCCACTAAACCCATGGGAGACCCCTCAGAACTTACAATTTTAGCAAATGAGGGAGAGCTGCAAAAAGTGGGTGAGAAGAGGAATTCTAGTATTCTAGACCAGGAGGATGTGAACTTAAAAGAAACACAGCAAGTTGGTAATGAACCACTCCATACCAAGGCTAAAAGTTTAATTCTATCTGAATCAGTGGAAAAAAACCTCGAAGTCTCACTTGCTAAAGCTAATCAGAAAAATTGAGACATTGGCACAGAAGGTGATGCAGGCGCTCGAATAGTCGGAGAACAAAATGGAGAACAAAATGGGGATGTGAAGGAAAGAGCCCCAAGCGAGGCCTTCTATTCCGGGTCTGATGGCCAAGAATGGTCTGAGGATGAAGAGGGTGGTTCCTCTTATATAGACTCGGAAAGTGACCCTGAATTAGAGCAACCGGCAACAGCTAAGAAAATTTTAGGTAACAAAAATGAGCCGAGCTGGGATCAGCCTCTGGATAGTTAATTGCAAGATGGTTTCGCCATGGAATCAGCACAAATGACACTCCTAGAGAGAATACACCAAGAGATTATCGCTCACAGGGAGGAAACCACCAGGGAAAATCAGAAAGCCCATACTGCCATGAAAAAAATGCAGGGAGTAGTTAGAAAACTATCCAAAGTTTGCGCCACTACGGGGGACAGAGTGGCAAATTTAGAAGATAGGATTGTGTCTAATGAGACAGAGGTGGCAGCTGCGGTCTCTAAAGTTGGGACATATGATGCGTAGATGACAGATATCCATTGGAAATTAGAAGAAATGGAAAATAGATTACGCAGAAATAACCTGCGCGTACTTGGAATTCCGGAGGGAAACGAGGGGTCCGACATTAAGGCTTACATAATCAAGTTATTTACCCAGGCTTTTCCCGAACTAAATGGATGGAACTGGCCCACAGAAGTTCAAAGAGTCCATTGTATACCTTTTAACATAAAAAAACACGAAGGAGGGGGCCTATCCAAGAGCAGTATTGATTTACATTGGGAACTTTGTCCTACGGCAAGCTATATCAGACCTCGCAAGACCAAATACAAAAAGAAATGCCGAAGGAATATCCTTCTTTGTCAGGCCAGACTTCTGCCACACTACTGTGGAAAGGCGATGGTCGGCTAAGAGGGATGATCAAGACCTGTCAGGAAAATAATTTGCAGGCCTTTCTGTTAAATCCTGCACAGCTGAAGATAGTAAATAAGGGCAAGACTTTATTCTTCTCTTCAGAGATCAAAGTTCAAGAATATTTGGACTCCATATGATTATTTCTGTCAATGCATTGATACTTAATGCAGGAACGAGCTGTTATAAGCAGTAGCGGCGTAGGGCTGTGAAATACTGATAGTTTGGTTATTTCTTCTTTTTTCTTTATTTTATAGTATGTAGATTTGTTTGGGCTCCACGAATTTTGTACTAAGTTGTAACTGATGCTAGCGCCCTCACTGGAATCACTGTATTCCATCACCAACACAGACTAGTTCTGTGTGCCTCACGAAGAGGGGAGAGTAGGGGGGGTGGGGAGGGCGGGTGGGGCAAGGGTCTAGGAGGAAGGGGAGGAGGGAGGGATGTGGGGTGGGTTTGGGTGGTGGAAGGGTGGAAAAACGAGAAAAAAGGAAATTTTGGACAAAGATATGATGAGAAGGACAACAACATGATTAAGGATTTAAGTGATGAGATATATAAACAATCAAATGGCAAACATTAGAATATGTACTATTAATGCGGGAGGTCTGAATGACTGGAGGAAGAGGCAGAGATTGACATTCTTAGTAAGGCATGAAAGAGTTGATATTATCTGTATACAAGAAACCCATCTCCCATGGTCAAAACGTAATCTACTTTCCCTGGGTGGCTTTGAGTTAGTAGCCTGCTCTACACAGACGTCTACAATCCGAGGTGTAGCTACACTGATTCGAGGTTCCCTAGGTAAAGCAAGGAAAGTGAAGGCGGATAGTAAAGGGAGATGGGTAATTGCTGATTTAGACCTCGGTTTTACGTTATGTGTGACGTATGGCTCCAATCAGGATGAGCCCGAAATATTCAATTTTTTTAGAAACTGAACTTGTGGGATGGGCTACACCGTTGATAATAGTGGGGGATTTTAATATTTCGGCTGATTGTTCGGATCTGAATCATATGTAGGTCGGAAACCCAAGGTCTATCAATCCATTCAATCTCTTCTGAGCTCTCATGGGATGTCTGATGTATGGGGGGCGAAAAAACCCTTGGATTCTGGATACACATACTTTTCTAATCCTGCCCAAAAATACACAAAATTAGACTACTTCTTGATTTCGTCCTCTGAATTGTCAAAAGTCGACATACTTAAACTTCCTAAAGTGGTGTCTGACCATAACCCATTAATTCGATTATAAAATATAGGTCAGAGGGAAAGAAAAAGTAATTCTTGGTCTTTTGATAAAAAGCTCCTTAGTGATAATAGATTTATAGATCATCTGAAAAAATAGGTCCCACAATTCTTTGCAGCAAACAGGTACAGTGCGTCTAGAAACACAGTTTGGGAAACTTTTAAGGCAGCATTGAGGGGTGAAACTATTAGCTGCTCAGCAAGAATAAGAAAGGAAGATAGAAATAATATTGAGGGTTTAATGAAAGAGTTAGTAAAAGTAGAAGAGCAACATATGATGGATATAATCAAAGGGGTTAATACCACTGTAAGTCAGGAAGCTTTATTGACAATCAAAGCTGCACTTCAGAAAGAGGTAACTATAAAAGCCACAGGAGAATACCAGTCAAATAGGGTTAAAAGATATGAGACCGGTGAGCAGGCAGGGACGAGATCAGGTATACAGAAAGCAAGGACATTTTAAGAGTATTCGAGAAATTTTATCAGCAGCTGTATGAGCAGGAAGAACCTACTAAAAGATCAAACGGATATTTCATTGCAGCAATTTGAAGATATCTCAAAGGGCCTGGTTCCATTTTGGGGTCCGATCTTTAATAGTCGGAACATAAGACGCCTGCCCAGAATAGTGGAAAATGTGGTTCAAACCACGACTGAAATTTTAACCAACCTTACGGTTGAACTTCAGGCTACGAGGCTTGTTTCTCTTCAAAATCGGATGGTTTTAGAAGTCATCCTGGCAGATAGGGGTGGAGCTTGACACGTGATTGGCAGCTCTTGTTGCGTGTTTATTCCTGATTTGGCCCCTACTATACACCTTGCAATTAAGAAATTACTTTGATTAGCTAGCGAACTTCGTGAAGAGACTGGCACCTGGTCCCTTAGTGGATGGTTCTAGGCCTTCCTCACAACCTGGGGTTGGAAAATATTTATGATCTTAGCAGGAGCCTTTGGGGTTCTTTTTACCTGTTGCATATGTCTTCAATGTGGCCCAGTGTGTTGCACCTTTTGTCCCGCCAAAATAACCTCAGCCCTAACCCATTCCCGACAGGAAATGATAGAGAAGCAAATGATTCAGAAGGAAGTAGCAGACCTCATGCAGATTGATGAATGGGTGTTTGTAGAGTAGAACAGTTATATTGGCCATACTAGGCCAAAATGGCCGTCTGTTGGGTTATAAAATTAGATATATACTTGATTGGCCCACTATGTATCATATAACTGTGGATACATAAGAATAACCATATACTATCATGCAGATATGCGTATGCTTGTTGCATTATTCATGCAGGCCTATTCGGACCTATTGATATAACCACGGTCTGTTCTTTCTTTTCCCCGTGTTCATGTACCATTTCCCAGAAGTCACTTGAGTTAGCTCTCGCTACGAAACCATGATGCCATGCCCAGTTTCCCTCTCTGATCTTTAGTGTGTAGCTCAGGGAAACTCAAGGTCGCACATACCTCTCTTGTGGGATGCGTGCATTTCAGCAGAGACCGTTCCTGCACTCCCCTGGCTCCAGATAGAGAAGAAGGCACCTCATTGACCTACCCACCTTACTCAAAGACTACAAGGCAGCTATATCTTCAGCCAAGATGGTGTATTTCTCCAAAATAATCCTGGATTCGGCCAACAAATCTAAAGATATCTTCTCCATAGTAGAGGAGTTATCTAATCCCAATAGAGTCACCATTGCACCTCTCCCTTCCCAGTCACTTTGTGACTCCCTTAACCAATTTTTTATTGATAAGATAATCAAGATTAAGAACAGTATCCCTGCTCAAGCCTTGCCCACCTTCCCTCTACTGGACGCTTCTTGTCTTCTACTCGACTCCCATACCTTATCCCAGATCCCTCCCATTTCGGAAAGAAGGCTTTCTTACTTTGTTACATAAAGTCTCCTCTGGCTCACCGAGCGATTACTGCCCCCCATTGTTCTCCGTGAAGCCTTCACCGTCTGCCCTGAACCCCCCCTGGCCCTCCTGAACAACTCTCTTGCCATGGGTGAGGTCCCCTGCTCTTTCAAGCAGGCAGAGGTGGTGGCTATCCGAAAGAAACCCTCGGCAGACCCTTCGATTATGAGCAATTTTCGCCCTATATCTCTTCTTCCCTTCCTCAGTAAGGTGCTGGAGTCACATGTCACCAACACCCTCAGCTCCTTTATTGAGGAATCTGGTTTTCTGGACTCCCAGCAGGCCGGGTTTAGACCTGCGCATTCCACAGAGGCTGTTATACTCTCTGTTATGGAGGTATTGCGCAGAGGGGCCGACGCTAACATCTGTCAGGCCCTGGTACTGCTGGATTTGTCGGCCGCCTTTGACACGGTCGACCATGGTATCCTTGTCGACCGTGTCAGAGAGGCTGGCATCCGGGGCACTGCCCTCGACTGGGTCCACTCTTTCCTGTCTGACCGCAAACAAGCGGTCAGGCTGTCCCAGTTTTCAGCCGACCAGGTTGGGCTAACCTGTGGCGTCCCCCAGGACTCTTCCCTATTCCCACTCCTTTTTAATTTATACCTGGCTCCCCTGATCCGCTCCCTCCGTAGTCTGAATGTCACCGCGTTTAATTACGCAGATGACATCCAACTGGTCTTTACCATTGACCCCTCGGATCAGTCAATTTCCACTTTCCAAACCACCCTCTCTTTCATCAGTGATTGGATGAGCTCAAACCATCTCAAGCTCAACCCTGACACGACCGAGCTGGTTCTTGTGGTGGGATCCTCTAACCCTTGGCAACCTTCCTTCTGGCCGACAAGACTGGGCAGTCCCCCTCGTCAAGTCAACTCAGAAAAAAGCCTGGGGGTCATTATCAGCAGTGACCTTTCAATGAAATCCCAGATCAGTGCGGTAGTGTCTTCCAGTCATTTCCAGCTCAGGAAGATCCGTAAAATCTCTCGCCTCCTCACCACCGAGGCCCTCACTCTGGCTCTGCTTGCGCTAGTCATTTCACGAATTGACTACGCAAACGCGCTCTATGTAGGCATTCCTGACTACCAAGCCAAGAGACTGCAGCTGATCCAAAACCAGGCCGCCCGCCTCATTTTTCACCAACCCAGACATCAACATGTCCGTCCCCTCTTAAAAAGTTTACATTGGCTTCCGGTCACTGCACGCTGCAAGTTTAAACTAGGCTGCATAATTTTCAAATCCCTTGCAGGCGGAGGCCCCTCATTTATCTCTTCCCTTCTTCACCCCTATGTTCCTTCTCGTAGGCTTCGTTCGTCTCAGCTGGCCTTACTGACAGTCCCCTGATTCAAGAGGAAGAAACACGGTGGCCTCAGGTTTTCTTTCCTAGCTCCTTCCTTCTGGAATGCCCTCCCCCTCTCTCTCAGGTTACCTTCCCCCTACACCAGGTTCAGATCTCTCCTTAAAACCTTTTTGTTTACTAAAGCCTACAATTAGCCCTCTATCCCCTTTCTTTTCCGTTCTCTCCACACAAGCGCCAAGAAACCTTCAGGTGTTAGTCGCGCTCTACAAGAACCTTTCACATCACATCACATCACACCCCCGGAATAGCTTCTGTCTAGCTACTAGAAATCCATTGTGCCTTTTATGGGTCTTCCTGCTGGCTCACTGACAACTTGTGTTTTTCCTTCTAGGGTGTCGACTGAGATGTGCGAAACGTATATATGCTCTGTATCTTTTGCATGAAGTTAGTCTCCTCTACACACCCCCCGAGGTCGTGTAGACCGAGGCTCCCCTGACAGGGCTTGTATTTGATTTGAATAAACGATTTGACTCTCTCCATTGCCGACTGTCTTATTCTTCAATTGTATTATATATGGGCTATTGGTAAGTATAGCCCAGTTTGTGAAATTTCGATTCCTTCAGTTGGCGACTCCGCTGGGACTCCGCGATAGGGTCGTCCCCTCCTGTAAACAGGAGTAGAAGGGACAGGGAGGAGTTCTGGCCGAGTGGGTGGACAGACAGTATATGGGCTATTGGTAAGTATAGCCCAGTTTGTGAAATTTCTATTCCTTCACTTGCTGCTACATGAGGTTCTAACAAGAAACTTTTAATGAAGATAAACTTTCCTTTTCGAGTTTTGTTAATCATGTTTGGAAAGGATTGTCATTCAAATGAGGATTAATGATTGCGTATCTGTTACTGTGTTCCTTGATGGTGTCCTATTTTTGTTATATTTGCTGTACTGGGCTTTTATGGTCTAATATTTTTTTACCAAATAAACACTACCTCGGGCGGTCCAATATCTCCACTGTTCTGTAGATTTATTCTAGTGAGTAACACATATTGTAGTTGTGTTAGACTCATCCTAGGCTATAAGTTAAGTTATTCAATTGGTGCCAAGGGATTGAGTTGTTTAACCCTAGAACCCTAGAACGCTACTTTTTTAAACTTTGACCCCACCTCTGTTCCCTAAGGAAGCATAGGATAGTGGTGTCCTTTTCTGTGGGATGGAGATATGGCTCCTCAATTATTATCCACTTTAGATCGTTCTCAGTGTGTCTCTTCTCCAGGTAGTGTGATGTCAATTTGGTGTTGGCCCTCCCACACCTAATGCTACTCAAGTGCTCATGTATACAGGCCTTCGCTCGCCGGGTGGTCATGCCTATGTACTGGAGTCCACAAGGGCAGCCAATATGGTAAACCACGCTTTCCGAGTTGCAGGTTGTATGGCTTTCGTGTTCCCACAGTCAAGGTAGGACAAGGTCTGCTCTTTTGCCACTGATTGTCAGTGGAAAGCTTTGAAGTGGCCACATGCATGGTGTCCAGTGATAGGTGGTAGGCCCCATGTTGAGTTAGACCGTTGTGTTATAGTTCTTGGGGTTCCGTGCCTCGTGTTTAGCACCATGTCTCTTATGCTCACGCTTTTCTTGAAGAAGAATAAGGGACTTTGTAAGTTTACTCCATTAGAATTCAGGATCCACCAGTTCTTCATAATTATCTTCCTCACATGTGATGTAACATAATGTAATTTGGTACTTGTAAAGGGCGTCTGCCACTCTAGGAGGAGTATCCTGGCGCTAGCTTGGTTGGAAGTGAGAGTGGACCATGAAGATACTAAATAAGAGAGAGGCATAACTCGTCTGGGGCAGTAAATACCCAAGTCTTCAGAGCCTTCCTGAATTGAATTTCTGATTTAAGTAGCCTTAGATGAGGTGCAAGTAAATTCCAGGCTTAGGTCCCGAGGAAGGCCACTGTCTTTCCTCCTTCCAAATAATATCCGAAAGTGGGGCGTTTAAGCAGGTTAGCTGATGATGACCTGAGAGACCTAGTTGTGATGTATGGAGCAAATCGTGCTGCAAGATACTTAGGTCTGGCTCTATAGGTGATCAAGAGAATTTTCAAAAGGATTCTCTGGTGCACCGGAAGCCATTGAAGACTTTTTAATGCTGCAGATGCTGAGGATCTTTGTGGGAATTTGAGCATTAGCCCTGACACCGCGTGTTGAACCACCTGTAACTTTTCTTAGAATTGCTTTGTTGGCTCCCGCGAGAAGGCTGTTACAATAATCTAAGCGGGAGAGAATCAGGGCCACTGCCACTGATTTCCTTGTGGGCAAATGGGAGAAAATTGAAAAATAAATTCGCGATTTGATAAAGCTGAAGCATGTCCCTGCTACAGCTGTGGCATGAGGGAGGAAAGAGAGAGTTGCATTGAATTGCACTCCCAAATTCTTGGCTACCTTGACCACATCTGGTGGTGGAGTGATTCCCTCGGGCCACCATTTACAAGGATGGAACAGAACTTCATGTGGATTTCCGTTTTGTCCGTGTTACATCTGAGGTGGTTGTTCCTCATCCACTTGAGGACAGCAGGTAGGCAACTTTTGAAATTAGATTCAGCATCTGTGGTAATATTATCTACTGAAAGGATCATTTGGGTATCATCTGCATATGATGTAATTTCTATCCCAAATGAACAAATCAGAGAGATGAGCGGGGTCATATGCATGTTAAACAGCAATGGGCTTTCTGAAGAGCCCTGGGGGACACCTGTTGTAATGTTGTGCTCTGCTGAAAGGGACGTACCCAGGGTAAAAGCTTGTCTGGGGTTAGTATGAAATGATTTAATCCATTCCAACACAATGCCCAAGATGCTGCTGCATTCAAGACGCTTCAGAAGAATGTTGTGTGAAATAGTATTGAACGCAGCCGACAAGTCTAAAAGAATCAAAACTGCTTTCCTTCCTTTGTCGGCAATCGTTTTTAGAGTGTCAGTTATCTCCGGAAGAGCCGATTCTGTGGAGTACTTTGGGCGAAATCCAGATTGTTGTGTATGAAGGATATTGGAATCCTTTTTAATTCGTTTAATTCCTTATGGACAAATGTGTCTGTTATTTTACCTAATAGGGGAAATAGGGAGATAGGGTGGAGGTTTGAAAGCACCGAAGGATCGATCCTTTGTTTCTTTTTTAACGGTTTAACCAGTGCAAGCTTCAACTCGTCTGGTACTATGCCTATTTTTAAAAAGGAATTAACTGTATGATTTATAATAGGATTGATAGTATCTATAATTTTTGAGGAATCATCGGGGACAGGCATCCAAAGGTGAGCCTGATTTGCATATTCCTATTGCCTCACGTGTCAGTTCTAGTGAAACTGGTTCGAATGGAGCAGGCCACGTCCATTGGAACTTGATCCGGAATGACATCCTGATCATGAGTAGGAGTAATTGGAAATTCTTTTCGGATTTTTTGAATTTTTTCCTTGAAGAATATTGAGATATTATCACACAGTTTTTGTGTGGAGGGAAGCTCTTTTTGCTGCAGTTTGGGGTTTGTTAATGACTTCACTACCGAAAAGATAACTTTTTGGTCTTGATTAGCTTCCTTTATTTTATTAGTGTAATTTTTGCCAATTTAATCTGCTGATGATAGAGCTTTCTACTCTTTTTGAACGCTATTTTTCGTTCAGTGTTATACAATTTTCTCCATTGCCGCTCGTGTTGTTTACATAGCAAGTGTGCTTGTGCCAACGCGGGCATAAATCAGGGGGCCTTCTGAGTTTTTAGTTTCTTGTGCTTCTCTGGAGGAGTAAGTTCATTAGATACATTTGTTATCCAAGAATGAAAAAGGCGTGAATCAAGCTCTGTATTCCCTGTCAGAGCAGGGGTATTGGCCCAGGCAAAGTTTGCTAACTTGGGATTACCAGCTAATTGTGCTCATTCGTGCCCTCATTGGGGTTCGTGGGATGACTTATCAAGGTGGATCTTCTGAGGGATTCTAAGTGTAAGAGGGACAACGAAATGGTCTGATCATAACTGTGGGTAGGTATAGTCAACCGATAATCCGGCAAAATTAGAACAGACCCCATCCAAGGTATGGCCGGCCTGGTGCGTTGGACCCTACACCCTTTGGTGCAGCGAGAGGAGTCCTATAGTTTGAAAAAAGTTATCTGTTCCTGGATCAGTTCTGCCTTCTAAGTGGAGATTAAAATCACCTAACATAGTGAAATTGGCATAATTGAGCAAGAGATGACTCAAGGTATCCCTAACTGAAACTGTATATGTGGTACTCTGACCTGGTGGCCGGTAATTCAGGGCTCCTGAGAAAGACATGGCGGCATTAAGGGAGAGACAAAAGCCCAGACTTTTTGCTCCTTTGATTGTATCCAAATCAAAATAAGTACAAATAAACGTGCCCCGTAGGATGATGGCCAGACCCCCTCCTCTGCCAACTCTTCTATCTTTTCTATGGATCGTATAACCAGGTGGGAGAGCGAAGGCGACGTCTGGGCTACACTAAATCTTTCAGCCATGTTTCAGTGACAAGTAATAAGTCCAGCTGTTGATCTGTAATTCGGTCCCTGACATCTTGATCATGCTTGCTCATAGATCTGGAATTGATTAGGTCTCCTTTAAGTTAAACATTACAGGTAGTACTGGTTAAGCTGGGTGTATTATCAGAAGTAAGAGACGCAATGGGAATGTTAGTCCTGCAATAGTAGCATGAGTAGGCCCCCATTCTTTTGTCAGGGTGTAATAAACATTTAGAGTGTCCCCTACTATTGCGATGCTTAAGAGCCTCTGATGTTTGCACAATTTTTGTGGACATTTGGGCAGCATTTCCCTCCCTTGTCCCGACCTTGGCGCAGACGGGCTTGCCTTAGGCGCACCAGCGGCGCGAACACTGCGCGTACGGCCCAGCATGATTCAAGGCTGTGTTGAATGTTGTGACACAAGTACTCCTCTCTTTCGGTTCCTTTGGGTAAGTCTCTAGCAAGGCATCTTTGTTATTATTTTTGGCCCATTTCAATGATCATTTTATCACTTAGTCTGGGTAATCCTGTTCCTGGAGTTTCTAGCTCAACAGTTCGCTTCCTTCTTAATATCACTCAAAGCCAAACAATTTCTGCACAGGCATAGGAACCACCCATACAGCATGTTCGTCTTCAAAGATTTTGGATGAAAAATGTGTTCCTGTCAGTCAGTTTGTGGTAAACATTGCTCACCAAAGTTCCATTTTCAGCCTTGATGTTAAGGCCTTTAAAGGGGATGTAGTCAGTAGGCATAGTCGAAGTGAAAAACAAGTAGGGGTTTCTGTTATTGAGCCATGTCAATAATTCCTCTGCTGAGACCCTGTCTCCCTTCCAAATCACAATCACATTGTTGATCTATCTTTTGCAGATTCATATGTGGTTAAAGAATAGATTTACCAGTGAGTAGATGTTCTCTCCCTCGAAATATGAAACATACAGGCATGCCGAGCCAGGGGCGAAAGAACTCTCCATGTATGTTCCAGGAACCTGCAGATAAAAAGTATCATTGGATTGGAAATAGTTCTTGGTGAGAGCAATTTCCGTCAGGCACATGAAGAAAGATCTTAGTGTTTGGTAGTTCCAATCTTCTGCAAAAAGGATATTCTCCACCATTCTTAATGCTTTCCTTTGGGGAAAATTGTTTATATAGCGATTCAGAGTCCAGTCAAAGCATGATTTTTATTGTCTGGGTCAAATTCCATATCCTTAGTCAAATTAAGTACTTCTCAGGTAGCCTTCAAGTATGCCAGCAATTTCTGGACAATTGGACACAAGAAGAAATTGCAAAATTGCAATAGTGGTTCCAGTACGGAATCTATCCCCAAAATATTTGGGTGCCCAGGTGGGGGTCTAGTGATTTGTGTACTCCTGTCAAGGTATAAAAGTAGGGGACCTTTGGTGCCTGTTTGCCTAGGAAGGGTGTCTTTCTTTGGCAAATCCAGGTATTTGAGATGGCTTCTTCTACATGAATTCTGATTTCACTCATAATTGCTTCTGTGGGATCATTCTCAAGAATTGCGTAGTTCCTCCTCTCATTCAAGAGGCACAAGTATTATGTATTATAAGCATCTTTCTCCTGAATGACAATAGGCCTGCCTTCATCGGCAGGTCTTATTACCATCAGTTGATCGTCTCTCAGTTCCTGTAAGGTTTTATTTCTGAAATAGTCAAACTGCAAAAGCTCCTATTTCTGTTCACTATTTCTGATTGTTTAATCCCCCTCAATACTGCTTGCTTGAAGACCTCAACCTCCGGTGGAAGCTGGTCTTAGTATAGGGACAAAAGGGCACCTGCCCTAAATATTGTGTCCCCCTCTTCCATCCTTTTTTTTCCTTTATACCAAAGAACACTTTTAGACATATGTTCCTAAAAAAACTGGCCAACTCACATTTAAGTTTGAAAACGTCAACCTAGTTGGTGGGAACAAATCCAAGACCCTTCATCAAAAAAGTTTTTTGGTCCTTGGTGTGGGCTGTATCACTGAGATTCAAAATGAGATCTATTCTCTGCTGCTCCCTGGCTCTGTTTCCCTGGACCTGCTCCGGGTCAATCTCTGATTGATATCATCCCACTGGACCCTCTGGCCCTTCTGTCTGCCTCATCCTCTACCCCTGCCTCTTCCAAAAAAAGGGTGCTGATTAGGGTAGTATTGTAACGGGTGCATTGGAGTGGGATGGGGGGCCAACCAAAGTCTGGGCCTGTAATCATAGTTGCTAGACTCACTCCCTGAACTTGATGTGTGAGTGTCATATCTATTGAGTGCATTTCTCTTTCCTTCTGTTTGGCATAATCATCACTGACATAAGGGTAAACTTTTGCTTTCAAGAATTTTTGAAGTCCTTCTTGACCTTGCTGTTGTTTAAGTTGACAATGTGGTAATTACAATCATTAACTACCCTGTCGGTTTCCGCTAGTTTCTTTTTGAGGACAGATAGTTGTATTTGTGTCTTCAAGTTGTTCTCACTAGTCTGAATATGTACTAGGAGAAGATCTGAGATCTGTTTGGCGGTGTTGTTAATGAGAACCATCCAGTCTCTAGTACACCTCCAGGAATTTAATGGGCAGACTTTTCTGAAGGATGTTTCCTCCAGAAAGATCAGTGGGCTTTAGGTGCTGTATTTGCTCTCAAACATTCAGTTAAGATTGCCCCACGTAGGATTATTTTACCTGTGTCTACTTGAGCTCTGTAAGAGTGTCCCATCCCTCAACCTGTGTGAGTGGTTGTGTTAGTGCGGACCCCCCGGCAAGGAAGGTCCTGCTAAAATTGATGATACAGCCTCATCTCCATATGAGAGACCCTGTTCTTCCATCCTTTCAGTACGGTCTGCAGAATCCTATAATCAGACAGTTTATTTGTCCAAAAAGACTGGAATTCATATCTCTGAGCCATAGAGACATGAATTTCCAATTTGCTTTTACAGATATTATAAGACAATGTGTTACTGAAAAGCAAGTAAGGTGACTTAACCACTTTGTAAAAATTGATCACATAGTGATGCAGACCAACATTGCGATGGATCTTTACCCTGAAGAAGGTCAGGGAACCAGAAGAGCAATTAATCTTGGCTGAAACATGTTGCTATATGCAGTGGGGGAAGGAGTGGTAGCTCCTCCTATATACCCTGTCTTTCAAATTGTTAATCCTGCTAATGTGGACCAATAATAATGGAATTGAGGTGGTGCCTCCTTAGGTAATTTTAGCTAACTTTTCTCTGCACCAGTGATCCCTCATGAGGGAAAGTTGTCCTTCTTTTATTCTTTCTTTTCTATTTACCTCACCCTAAAAAAATCTGTGCTCTGTCCAGCATGTTGGTCTGCACCTGGGTGTCGTAAGCAGCCCTGTGATGAAGCATGCCACTATGCAGTGGATGACGGCATTATTTAAACATATGCTGAGTTTCCTCTCTATCCCTCTCTCACAACTCCTTTCATTATGGTGTTTATAGGACAGAGATACAGACAAAATTGCTTACAGTAGGGTCTCCTCTGTTATTTTATTTTAGATCTTCTCTTTTTGTGAGTTATGGTGTACTTGTGAGGAGAGCTAGAGAAAGCTTACTCCCTTCTGTCTCTTTTAGTGGTTTTGTGTTATATGTAGTGGTCTGCAATATGGTAGCAGTGTACACCGATCACTGCGCAAATGCAAGTCTTATTCCACCGCTGCCACCAATGTTAGAAAGGGAGGTCTCTAGTTGGCATGTACACTGTCCAAGTAGGGACCCTTCCTTCTAGTCAGAATAAGAGGATTACACTTCTAAAATAACCACTGCTCACAGTCTTGGTAGCTTGGCACAAGCCGTTAGGCTTATCTCAGGGGCAATGGGTAAAGCATTAGCACATAACACACAGTAATACAGTGAAAACAATGCAAAAGGACACCACAACAGTTTTAGAAAAATAGCCAATGTTTTTCTGTGTTAAACAAGACCAAAAAAGATAAATATCCAACATACAGTAATAAAGATATGAATATTGCAAAAATAAACTTAAAATACAGTTCCTTGAAGTACATACAGTTCCTTGAAGTCAGTAGCTCAGTCCGGAGCTATCAAAGTGTCATGAACTAAAAAATCCGACAGTTCAGGCCAGTTGTGGAGTAATGTCCAGCTACAGTGTTGGGAAGACCTGAAAATAGTACCTTGAAAATGCAGGGCGTCATGAACCTTGCGATGAGCCCTGATGAGGCCTCATCGGCCGGTGTCGGTCTCAGAGGTTGGTGCCCTTGAAGTAACACTTGTTGCAGATTGAACTCCGTGAGGTTGAAGTCAGAAGCCCAGCATTCGGCAGGCATCGGGGTGGGTTTTGAAGTGGAGTGGTGTGGCATGCGGTGCCACTAGGTTGAAGTGCAGACAGCAGCTTGGTGACAACATTTAGGAGTAATGGCGACACCAGGGCTGCAGTGCAAAGTGAAATGGTGCTTGTCAGGGTCCTCATAGGTCACTGTGCAAGCTGTGGCATCTTCGTTGCTGAAGCGCTGTTGTTAGTAGACAATCTGGAGTCAATGACATCGGTGGGGCAAGGCTGATTTCTGGGACCGGGCAGTGAACTGAGCAAGGTATGAGCAGTGCCCCCAGGCCATGGTGAAGGCAGAGGCATCGATGTTGGCATGGAATGGCGTCATTATGAGTACCAGGGCAGAGATTTGAAGCAAGGTGGTGCCAAGTGCAATGCTCTCAGGTCACTGTGCAGGCAGCGGCTCGGTGAAGGTGGTGGTGACAGCAGGGTTGCGGTGCAAAGCTGGCAGTGCGCTCTGCTGTTCCATTATGTTACGAAGCTTGCAGCTGTGCTATTGATAGAGTCAGGTCGCGTTTTCCTCTATGTCAGCTGAAATACACAACTCCAGATGTGGTTACCCATAGGATGGTGAAATTTGTTGTGCCTGAGACTTCTAACAGGAGGCAAAGTCTAGTTCAAGAAAGTTCAGTCCAGTCCTTTCACTGCCCATGACAGAAGCTGCAACTGCAGGCCAATCCAACAATGCAATAAACTGCAAAGGGGCAGTACTCCTCCTGGCAGATCTTCTAGCTCTTCTTCTTGGTAGGATCCTTAGTCCAAACGTGTTCTATAGTTCTGGGGTCGGTGCCCCAATATTTATACAACTTTTCCCTTTGAAGGATTAGGAAGCAAGTCCCCCTCACTTAGTAGAAGAAACCAGTTATGTCTCTCCTAGTCCAGCTTCACTACAGGAAGTGGAGACAGCTTTGTACAGAGAAGACACAGCCTATTTAGCTGCTAGTGAAAACTCATACCACCACTCTACATGCACACCGGTCTGTTCAGCCTGGCTATGAGTCCCCCAGGTAAGGCAGGACACACTTCAACCTCTTTGTGTCTGTCTAGAGTGAATGCACATCCTCGGCTCCTATCACTGCAAAACCCGACGTTGAATACACAAAGAGACAGAGGCACACAGGATGGTTAAATAAGAACATTTCCACTTTCTAAAAGGGGAATTTTTCTGCCACATAATTTAAAAACCATCTTTACTAAAAGATGTGTTATTAAATTCTGAGCTCTATCTTTTCCTATTTGAAAGTTACACGTGTCAAAGGTTACAAAGCAGCTCCGATGAATACCCATGGGAAAGTCAGCCTTTCAATATGAACAAGCATTTAAAATGTAATAGATCTCGCAACAACATTGTTTTGAGCTATTGGCATTGAAAATGATGTTGGTTTTTCTTCCTACGTGAAGAATTTATCAAATGGTGTAATTAAAAATGGTAATAGTTCACTTTGTTGTAATTGCAAAATCTATTGCATTGCATTTGTACTATAGTACATTCTCTCTCAAAACTCCATATTATTTTACAACACATCAGCAAATATACCAATATACCTATAGCCAGGGTATCAGTTACACCTGGAGGCTGAATTGTCATGTCTTATTTGGTGTAGCCTTAAAGAACTTGGAATTACTGGTGGAATCATTAATTCTGTACCTAATTCCACGAGCTATTTTTCATTTTACTGGGAACATTTCGCTTTCATCAGCCTAAATATCTGGTTAATTGCACAGGATCCATGGTGATCCCACAGAGCTTTTTATTTCAATGGGGCGGGTAACTAATGAAGTAAGAGGGCACTGGCAATAAAGAGTCACAGCATCATTTTTGGTAGTATACCCACATTTTTCTAAAGATGAAACAAGGGGGGGGCGGAGTTAATGTATTCACCCTTTCACTACACTAAAATGTCCACTCCCATGGCAGTGACACACTCGGAATAAAAGCCCAGTTGTCTGGACTACTTTCTTTGGAAGCTCCCTCCTCAGAGGTCCTCAAGGGTTAAAAAATCTTTCCCTTCGGACAGCTGAGGACATGCCCCAACAAAAAGTTCTCAGCAACTTAGGCAATCTAATTCTTTGTCTTGACAACAGTAGGGTGTTCTTCCTCAGTTCTAAAGTCAATCTTGAGTACTTAAAGGAGGGCAGAACCAAATTCCTGTCCCTGATCATGTCAGTTGTTGCATACTGGTAAAAACCTGAACCTATGTAGATTACATGGCCAAATTACATCGGATAAAACTGTAGTTAGCTACAGACCACCTAAACCAGTCACTTGTATTGTGCAGCGCTAAGAACATTTGGAGGAACCTCATCAATCTCAAGTGCATTTTTCTTCATGCACGATCAAGTGCAATGACAACCTGGTATCCTACAATATTACCAGATTCTCAGATCCCAAAGTGATGTTTAGCATCCCATAATGCCCCCTAAGGAGGTTCATTCATTCATCGTAAAACACTGGCAAGAGGATATATTGGGAAAGGAGCATTTCCTGGGAGCACAAATAGTCATGCCTCAAGGCTCCATCTTTGCTTAAGAGTTGCCCCTACAGAACCGGTACTGTGCAGCAGAGCAAGCTTGGGGAAATAAAAAAACTGGCACAGACATAGCAGCCAGAAAAACAGGGAGACTGCATAGACACAAGACATAAGCAGTGCATATTGAACATCACTGTGTTTACATGCACCGTGTTCACCACAGTAAAGCCCGATCAAGTGTTTATGCCAATGCTTGTTTTTACAAATAGAAGGCAGTTAACCTTATTGTGACCTAGCCTGACCTCGTCAGTGCGGATCGCTCAACCCGCCGCGTGGCCCCTGCTGAAGTCACCCGGTGCCCCTGCTGCCGCCGCCGCTCATTTTTGCCGCCTTTTCCCGCAGTATCTCTGCGGCTGCTGTGCCCCTGATTGTGTCCTCAGCAATTGGTTCATAGTTTGCCTTTTCCCGCGTGTTCCTCCTGCTGCGGTGCCCCTGATTGTGGCCTCTGCAATTTGGTCACAGTAGTTACCTTTTTCCCCGCTGTCCCAACCCGCTCCCTGCCGCTGCTCACCCGCGGCCCGCCCCCTCCCCTTCTGTTCCCTCTACCCTCTCCCATTCGCCCCCCCGCTCCCACCTCCCAGCTGCTCCTCCCTCCCACTGGGCACTTAAGGCAGCGGTCGGGCGACGGGGAGCTGTGACCTAGCCTGACCTCATCAGTGCCGGTCGCTCAACCCGCCACGTGGCCCCTGCTGAAGTCACCCGGTGCCCCTGCTGCCACCGCCGCTCGTTTGTGCCGCCTTTTCCCGCAGTATCTTCGTGGCTGCTGTGCCCCTGATTGTGTCCTGCAATTGGTACATAGTTTGCCTTTTTCCCGCAGTATCTCTGCGGCTGCTGTACACCTGATTACGTCCTCAGCAATTGGTTCATAGTTTGCCTTTTCCCGCCGTGTTCCCTCTGCTGCGGTGCCCTTGATTGTGCCCGCTGCAATTTGGTCACCGTAGTTGCATTTTTTCCCCCGCTGTTCCACCCCGCTCCCTGCCGCTGCTCCCACGCGGCTCACCCCCTCCCCTTCTGTTCCCTCTACCCTCTCCCATTCGCCAGCCCGCTCCCACCTCCCAGCTGCTCCTCCCTCCCACTGGGCACTTAAGGCAGCGGTCGGGCGACGGGGAGCTGTGACCTAGCCTGACCTCATCAGTGCCAGTCGCTCAACCCGCTGCGTGGCCCCTGCTGAAGTCACCTGGTGCCCCTGCTGCCACCGCTGCTCGTTTTTGCCGTATTTTCCCGCAGTATCTTCGTGGCTGCTGTGCCCCTGATTGTGTCCTGCAATTGGTACATAGTTTGCCTTTTTCCCGCAGTATCTCCGCGGCTGCTGTACACCTGATTGCGTCCTCAGCAATTGGTTCATAGTTTGCCTTTTCCCGCCGTGCTCCCTCTGCTGCGGTGCCCCTGATTGTGCCCTCTGCAATTTGGTCACCTTAGTTGCATTTTTTCCCCGCTAATTCACCCCGCTCCCTGCCGCTGCTCTCACGCGGCCCGCCCCCTCCCCTTCTGTTCCCTCTACCCTCTCCCATTCGCCAGCCCGCTCCCACCTCCCAGCTGCTCCTCCCTCCCACTGGGCACTTAAGGCAGCGGTCGGGCGACGGGGAGCTGTGACCTAGCCTGACCTCGTCAGTGCCGGTCGCTCAACCCGCAGCGTGGCCCCTGCTGAAGTCACCCGGTGCCCCTGCTGCCACCGCCGCTCGTTTTTCCCACCTTTTCCCGCAGTATCTTTGCAGCTGCTGTGCCCCTGATTGTGTCCTGCAATTGGTACATAGTTTGCCTTTTTCCCGCAGCATCTCCGCCGCTGCTATGCCCCTGATTGCGTCCTCAGCAATTGGTTCATAGTTTGCCTCTTCCCGCTGTGTTCCCTCTCTGCGGGGCCCCTGATTGTGCCATCTGCAATTTGGTCACCGTAGTTGCCTTTTTCCCCGCTGTCCCACCCCGCTTCTTGCCGCTGCTCCCCCGCGGCCCCGCCACCTCCACTTTTGTTCCCTCTGCCCTTTCCCATTTGCCACCCCCCTCCCACCTCCCAACTGCTCCTCCCTCCTCCCACCCCCGACTCTCCATTTATGGCAGAGTCCACGCATACGCGCAGCGAGCACGCTCAGCGGGCGTGCCGATTGTGCGCCAAAGGCGCGCCAAAGGCAAGCCCGTCTGCGCCCGTCCGCGCCTGGATCGCACCCAGCGCCAGAACCCCTGGACCCCTCAAGGCCACGCCGCACAACGGACCGATAACGCCGCAACCATCAACGCACTCAACACGGCCGAACACCAACATGCTACCAAGCCACCCCGAGGCGCACCCACGCGACCCTTGACCTGCCAAGCCTGCAAATACACCTGCATCCGGACCAGCACCACACCCACCAAGCCAAGCACCAGCAGCAACCACCTCAAGTGCATCCTGCTCAATACCCGCTCCGTCCACAGACACGCCGTCGAACTCTGGAACCTGCTCGACACAACAGCACCAGACGTTGTCTTCCTCAAGGAAACCTGGATGAACGCCTCCTCAGCGCCCGACGTCGCCATCGCCATCCCGGACGGATACAAGATCACCAGGAGGGATTGCGTCAACCAGACTGGAGGAGGCATCACCATCATACACAAGGACACCATCCGCATCACGACCAGCCACGATGACACCTTCAACGCCGCCGAGCACCTCCACTTCAAGATACACACCAACCCCAAGACCACACTCAGAGGCACCCTCATCTACAGACCGCCGGGACCATGCACACAATTCAACGAAGACATCGCAGACTTCATCAGCCCGCACGCACTCCCCTCCACTGACTACATCCTCCTAGGGTACCTCAACTTCCATCTGGAGAACAACAAGGACAGCAACACCACCCTGCTAGACAACCTCTAAAACCTCGGTCTCAAGCAACTAGTGAAGACCCCCACCCACTACACCGGCCACGCGCTGGACCCTGTCTTCTCCTCCAGCAAGTACATCTCCTTCAGCCATTCCACCGGACTTCACTGGACTGACCACAGCTGAGTCCACTTCAGCTTCAGAAGAACCAACGACCACCACCACCCGCAACTGGCTCCCCGCAGGAACTGGAACAAGATCACCACTGACCAACTCACCACCTCCCTCAGCCTGAACCCCCCCACCAGCACAACGGACCCCAACGAAGCAGCCAACAACCTCATGCAGTGGATCACCAACTGCACAAACGACCTCGCACCACTGAAGACCCCCCCCCCAGCAGACAGAACAGCAAGAAAACCCCTTGGTTCACCGACGAACTTAAGAACTCCAAGAAGAACTGCCGAACCCTCGAAAAAGCCTGGTGCAGTAACCAGACCACCAACAACAGGACAACCCTCAAGCATGCCACCCATAAAAATCACCAGCTGATCCGCACCACCAAGAAGACAGCATTCTAAGAATGACTGGACAACAACGCCCACAACAGCAAGGAACTCTTCAGCATCGTCAAAGAGCTCTCCAACCCCAGTGCCGGGAACAACGACATCACCTCCTCGCAAGACCTCTGCGACTCGCTCGCCGCGTTCTTCCACCGCAAGATTGCCGAAATACACAACAGCTTCGGCGCTACAACCACGCACCCAAACACCGAACCCTCGCCACCCACCGCCACCCTCTGCGCATGGACCCCGAACAACACCGGAGACACCAGTCGCACGATGAACACCATCCACTCCGGATCTCCAACCGACCCTTGCCCCCACCACATCTTCAACAAGGCAGACTCCAGCATCGCTCCCCAACTCCGAGACATCATCAACGCCTCCTTCAACACCGCCAACTTCCCGGAATGCTGGAAGCACGCCGAGCTCAACGCCCTCCTTAAGAAACCAACAGCAGACCCCACCGACCTCAAGACTTCTTCCCCATCTCAGCAAAGACTCCAACGCATCCAGAACGCCTGCGCACGCCTCGTCCTGGACATCCCCCACCACAGCCACATCTCCAGCCACCTGAGAGACCTGTACTGGCTCCCCGTCAGCAAGAGGATCACGTTCAGACTCCTCACCCATGCACACATAGCGCTCCATGACCGGGGCCCCAGGTACCTCAACAACCGCCTGACCTTCTACACGCCCACCCGCCAGCTACGGTCAACCAGCCTTTCCCTCACTGCCGTCCCACGCATCCGCAAGGCCACCTCGGGTGGAAGATCCTTATACTTGGCAGCCAAAACATGGAACTCCCTCCCCATCCACCTCCGGCGAACCCAGGACCACCTCTCCTTCAGGAAGCAACTGAAGACCTGGCTGTTCGAGCTGTTGCGGACCCCCTTCCAAAGCGCCTTGAGACCCTTCCAGGTGAGTAGCGTGCTATGCAAGTGTTTGATTGATTGATTGATTGATTGATTGATTATTATAGTTGAAGCAGACGATTTTCTTAACATATGGCTAGAACCTTTGGCCGCGCATGCCAGTCCTTTTCAAGTGATCCTCTAGGGGGCGCAACAGCAAGGCTATCTATGTCCCTGTCACTACAATGATTGGGCCAGAGAGCAGAATGCAGCTTTGGGAGCCTGCACCACTGGATGATATGAGGAGCACTAACCCGAGGGATAGCTCTGCTGTGTGACACTGCAACACTAGAGGAAGAGGCTGTTTAACCTGATGGATAGCTCTGCTGTGGGAGCCTGCAAGACTGGAGGAAGAGGCTGTGTAACCCGAGGGATAGCTCTGCTGTGGGAGCCTGCGCCACTGGATAAAATTAGGAGCAGTAAACCAAGGGATAGCTCTGCTGTGTGAGCCTGCAAGACTAGAGGAAGAGGCCCGTGTAACCTGAGGGATAGCTCTGCTGTGGGAGCCTGTAAGGAAGAGGCTGTGTAACCAGGTCCCAGGTACTGAAGTCCCTCAGGAACAGGCTTGAGCCTTCACTCCAGCATATCCACCTCCCTGGGGTATCTGGGGGCCAAACTGACCATTTCAGTATCGATGCCTAGGGATTGACTCGTTCTGGGTCATATATTGACCTCGGTCCACAGAGCTGAAGTCTGTCTGGTGGCCCCCCTAGACCAGACCCTGGACTGGACTAAGAGTGACTAATGCAGCACTGGTCTCCTCAGCCACAGGATCACCACAGAGACTGATTCTGTCCACTGCAGCAGTTCGAGGGATCACTTCAGCAACCCCTGTCCTGCAGTAAAGTGAGCTCTGCCCCCAATCTGTGCCCCCTCCCCACACACACAAACACACACCCTCCCATTAACCCCCACCCCATCCCCGTAGTAGTCTGGAGTAAGCGCTGATATCAATTTCCTACCTGAGCAGAAGGAGGAGTAAGAGGCAGAAGGAAGACACTTTCCACCATGAGGAAGACATTTTTTCGCATTTATATTCACCACAGTTATCACCTTCATTTTTTTCCTTAAACAGGAGTAATTGACTTATTTGACTCGTTTCCTTACTATTATATTTTCTCAGTCATGATTTAATTTATTTGCTACTTGTTGAGGCATTCGAAATCCACGCCATTGCCCCATTGAAATGCAAAATTACATATATCAAATTTACGGTATGGCATCACGTCATGGCAACTGAATCGCAGACTCGAAGGTGTAATGTATTTTTACACTGTCAAGGGACACTTGTAAAGTATGTTTACTTTATCGTGTAGACAAGGCGGCATAGTACACTCGGAAAAGATTAGGACAATATTCTCGACTTGTACGTGTTACTTGTATCTTCTGTGGAGCTACAAGCCATAGAGCAGTCCTTCTAAGGATGTTCTTCTCCCATACAGAGCAGAGCCCCAATACCCGGGCTGCAGTAGCGTAGCTTATCCCCCATAATACTATATGCTGGAGCTGCGGCCGGCTACGTCCTTACCCTGCCGGCCTTCCCACCTCTACTAGGCCGCCCACGCCTCAGCCTAGCCTGGCTCTCCTTCCTGGGCAATCACTGTCTCAATTGCCTGCTTTAGAAGGACACTCAGGCGACTGAACATGGCTCTATCCGCTCCGAGGCCTCCCCGGTGCCTGGCAGAATGCGGCCCCTTGGGAAAGCAGGTCGACAGACCAGTCTTTTCCCCGGGGTGTTCGCGCGAGAGGACGGCAGGCAGAGGGTTAGGTTAGGGGGTGGGGGGATAGGAGGTTACTTAAGGGGACAGGAGGGGAAGTACCTCCTCTTCCTGTCCCCAGTGCCTCAGGGAATAGGTTTAGTTTTGTTGTGAAGAGGGATGAGCGTTTTATCGTGGTTTGCGCGTTGTGCTCCGCTCTGTTCCCCCCCTCCGCCTCCATTTTGTTTATTTGTTGTGCTCGTCGTCCTCGTGTGCCCGCCCCGCCTCCCAGCTGAGACGCCCTCCCACTGACCAGAAGTAGCGCTCCTCACCCTTCGCTCACCGTGACTCGCTCCTCTCTGACGAGCCGAGTGGTTGCTCCCAGTGCCTCTGCTGAGACCTGGTATCGTAGCGCTGCATTGCCTCATAAGCTGCTTTTCACCTGCCTGCCTGTGCCTAGCTAGCGCTAAATATCTTTGTCGCTGTATTTTATTTGACTGTGCTGTGTTTAACGTGATTTGCGCATCAGCCTTCAGCGCTCTGCTCATTGCCTGCAAAGTTGCTTTTTGTCTTGCCTGCTTGTGCCCAGTTGCTATTGGACTCATTGGCGCTGTGTTGTGATAGTTTCTGCTGTTTTATCGTGGTTTGCGCGTTGTGCTCCGCTCTGTTCCCCCCCTCCGCCTCCATTTTGTTTATTTGTTGTGGTCGTCGTCCTCGTGTGCCCGCCCCGCCTCCCAGCTGAGACGCCCTCGCCCCTCCCCCTCCACTATCCATATATGACAGTAGTTCCCGCGCGCAGCGTCCACGCGCAGCGTTCGCGCCCAACCCGCGCCGAAGGTGCGCCAAAGGTAAGCCCGTCTACGCCCGTCCGCGCCTGGACCGCGCCCAGCTCCAGACCCCCTGTCCCCCGTCCCTCCCAGCCCCCCCGCATTACCTACGATGCCGCCACCCTCCTAGCCCTTAACCCCGGTCGCGCTCCCAACTGCGTCCTAGCCACCCCTGGCCAAACCCATGGACCTTTCTCCTGCTACTCCTGCAAATTCAGCGGCACCGACAACATCTCCGCCACGACCACACCACAGATTCCCGACCCCAACCACCTACAATGCATCCTTCTCAACACCCGATCAGTCCACAGGCACGCCATTGACCTATGGAATCTACTAGACACCATCTCTCCAGACGTCGCCTTCCTAACAGAAACATGGATGAACACTTCCTCCGCCCCAGACATCACCATTGCCATCCCGGAAGACTATAAGATCACTCGCAAGGACCGTACCGGCCACACAGGAGGAGGAATCGCTATCGTCCATAAGAATTCCATCCGAATCTCTACCAGCTCTGACGCCAACCTCGCCAACTCCGAACACCTTCACTTCCAGATCCACATCGACCCCAAGACCACACTCAGAGGCACCCTCCTCTACAGACCACCAGGACCCCGCGCAAAATTCAGTGAAGACATCACAGACTTCATCACTCCTCACGCGCTCCCCTCCAAAGACTACATCCTTCTGGGAGACCTCAACTTTCACCTCGAAAAGATCAACGACCACAACACCGCCACCCTCGTGGACAACCTCGCCAACCTCGGACTTAAACAACTAGTCACTTCCCCCACCCACATCGCAGGTCACACACTCGACCCCATCTTCACATCCAGCAACCATGTCTCCTTCAGCCACACTACGGACCTCCTCTGGACCGACCACAGCTGCGTTCACTTCACCTATAACAAGCCGAAACCCATCAACCACCCCCAACCTACCCTGCAAAGAAACTGGAACAAAATCACCACGGACCAAATCTCCGCATCGCTCCTTCGAAACTCCCCAGCCCTCTCTTCTAACGCCAACGAAGCCGCCACCAACCTCACCCTATGGTTATCCAACACCGCCGACACCTTGGCACCACTGAAAAAACGTCAAAGAAAACCTGGCAGCAAGAAAGCCTCATGGTTCAACGATGATCTCAAGAAGTCCAAGAAACTCTGCCGCTCCCTAGAAAAGGCCTGGAAAAAAGACCCAACCACCAGCACCAAGGACGCCTTCAAAAGCGCCACCCGCACTCACCACCAACTGATCCGAAAAGCCAAGAAAACAGCATTCAAGGATCGACTTGACAACAACGCCCACAACAGCAAGGAACTTTTCAACATCGTCAAGGAATTCTCCAATCCCTCGGCCAACTCCAACGACATCACCCCCTCTCAAACCCTCTGTGACTCCCTAGCCTCTTTTTTCCACAACAAGATTGCAGACATCCACAACAGCTTTGACAACCTACCCGGAAACCAACCCACCCTACCATCTGCTGACCATCTTCCCCCCGTGAACACCCTTCAAGCCTGGAATCCAATTTCCACTGAGGACACCATCCGCCTGATGAACTCCATCCACTCAGGATCCCCCACAGACCCATGCCCTCACCACATCTTCAACAAAGCAGACTCCGTCATAGCACCGCACCTCCGAGACGTCATCAACTGCTCCTTCAACTCCGCTACCTTCCCAGAAAACTGGAAACACGCTGAACTCACCGCCCTTCTGAAAAAACCAACAGCGGACCCCACCGAACTCAAAAATTACCGCCCCATCTCGCTTCTTCCATTCCCGGCCAAAGTCATCGAGAAAGCCGTCAACAACCAGCTCGCCGCTTTCCTCAAAGCCAACAAATCCCTCGACCCCTCACAATCGGGATTCAGAGCAAAACACAGCACTGAGACCGCCCTCATCGCAGCAACTGACGACATTCGAACTCTACTGGACAATGGAGACACAGTCGCCCTCATCCTCCTCGACCTATCTGCTGCATTCGATACAGTCTGCCACAGCACCCTTCTTCAGCGCCTCAGAAACATCGGAATACAAGGAAAAGCACTTGATTGGATCACCTCCTTCCTCTCCGGAAGAACACAAAGAGTCCGCCTCCCACCATTCAAGTCCGAGGCCACTGAAGTCATCTGTGGCGTACCACAAGGATCCTCACTCAGTCCCACCCTCTTCAACGTATACATGAGCCCCCTCGCGGCCATCGCACGCCAACACAACCTCAACATCATCTCCTACGCGGATGACACCCAACTGATCCTATCACTCACCAAAGACCCTAACACCGCCAAAACTAACCTACACGAAGGAATGAAAGAAGTTGCCGAATGGATGAAACAAAGCCGTTTGAAACTGAACTCAGACAAAACAGAAGTCCTCATCTTAGGTACATCCCCCTCTGCTTGGAACGACTCCTGGTGGCCGGAAGCCCTCGGAAAAGCACCCATCCCGACAGACCACGCTCGGAACCTAGGCGTTATCCTGGATTCTTCACTCTCAATGAACAGACAAGTCAACGCCGTATCCTCTTCCTGCTTCAACATTCTCCGCATGCTCAGAAAAACATTTCGCTGGATCCCCTCTGAAACAAGGAAAACAGTCACCCACGCTCTGGTCACGAGCCGACTGGACTACGGAAACACCCTCTACGCAGGTACCACCGCCAAACTCCAGAAGAAACTCCAACGAATCCAGAACGCCTCAGCCAGGATCATACTAGACATCCCACGCAACAAACACATCTCTGGTCACCTTAAAGACCTCCACTGGCTACCCGTCAATAAGAGGATCACCTTCCGACTGCTTACCCACGCACACAAATCACTCTACGACATCGGACCAGATTGCCTCAACTCTCGACTGCCCTTCTACACCCCCTCCCGCCAACTACGTTCTTCCAGTCAAGCCCTCGCCACTGTACCTCGCATCAACAAGACCACCATGGGAGGCAGATCCTTTTCATACCTGGCTGCTAAAACATGGAACTCACTCCCCGCTTACCTTCGCCTCACCCAGAACCACCTAGCGTTCAGAAAGCAGCTTAAAACGTGGATATTTGACAAATAATCCTCGTCCCCTTCCTAAGCGCCTTGAAACCCTCTGGGTATGTAGTGCGCTATACAAATTTTTATGACTTATGACTTATGACTAGTGTGTGGTTTGCAGGTTAGTTAGTGAGGCAGAGTCTGATTAGTAGCGACCGAGCGTTGCCACTGGTGCCCGGTGTGCGAGCAGGCAGGGAGTGTCGGCGAGGGCATTTATTCGCAGATGGACGTTCACGGAGCCCCGGGCCGAGAATGAGCTCACCCGCTGTGGAGGCGGTGCGGGCGGCGTTGTTGGTGCTCGGCCGGGCTGAGAGGGACGATCTCCTCCAGCCCAGCGTTCTGGACCAGGCATGGGTCGGGATGTCCCGCCCGCCTAGGTCCACTTCGGCGGGAGTTGCCGCGGTTGTCGCCACGTTCATAGATGAGCCCCTGAGGTCTTGTGGAAGTATGTCAGGGCGGGGGAGGGGAAAGAAGCAGCAGGAGCCTCCCAAGCGTGGAGGGAGGCAGCAGAGCGTCCCTGTAGGCGTGGAAGTGGGGTGAGGTGCCGGGTGTGTTGGGAGGCATAGGGGAGGGGGCCGGTACCCCGCATCAACCTAGCGTGGCCCCTGGGTGGGGCCAGGTTAATTCAGCCCCACCGGTTGGTGGGCCGGGTGCCGAGGGGCCTTTGGTGGCCTATGGGGACAGTGGGGATAGCGATGTTAGCTGGGGGGAGGACCTGGGTTATTGGGAGGTGGCGGTGGGGGATGAATTTGCCCTCATGCTGTCCGGGGGGAGTCTGGGGGGAGGAGGAAGCACCCCTTAATGGGCACCCTATGGACCTTTCAGGGTGCAGGAATGGTGTGGTCAGGGTACATGGGTCCATGGGGAAGGGCCCCTTGAAAGCGCAGCAGCAGGCAAGGACAGGGCAGGCGGCGGGGAGCCCCCGGGCACCCCCGCCTGGGCAGGTGACAATGGGGGTCCTGGAGGGCAGGAGTGCATGGTATGCCAGATGGGAGCACATGACGGAGGAGGAGAGGGTCCGCGACCAGCGTCGCATTATTGAGGAGTCAGAGGGGGAGTAGCTGTGCCTTTGTGCGGCCAGGGAGGCGAAGGCGGGTGGGGTGCCCAGGGGAAAAGGGGCCCTGGTGCCCGCGCGTGGCAGGGGTGCGGTTGGTGCCCGATGTAGGGGCACCCCGGGGGCCCAAGGAGAGTAGGTCTGGGTAGAGGGGCCAGGGACTGCCTTGGTGACACTGAGACCTGGTGGCACTGGGGCCTCCCCGGGCGCATACGGCTCGGGGGTGCGGGTGCCAGCCAGCAGGGACAGCTGGCAGAGGCCGGGGTGGGCCGGCGGGCGCAAAACGGCCTCCAAAACACCAGGAAGAAGCAGCATGGGGGTCCGCGGTGGCCTGCCCTCCATCGAGGGAGTGGGCACCAGCGATGTTGGAGTGCGAGTTTATGCCTGGAGTGAAAGGGAAAGGTGCGAAGAGAGTGGTGACAGAAGTGCGTGAGTTGGTGAATCCTGTGGTGGAATATGAGATGTTGGATTACGAGGATGAGGAGGATGAGTTGGAGGAGGGTGAGGTGCGTGAGGTTGAGAGCTGGGGGAAGGGCAGAGCGGCAATGAGCAGGTTTGGTGTTTTCCAGGAGGCACGAGATGGCGCCAGTCGGGCCATCACTGGGACTGTGAAGCCGGCGGAGACACGGCGGATGGAGCGGGATGCCCCAGCAACTTTATCAGGTGAGGGCGCCTGGTGGGACGCCTGGGGGGACGGGACTAAAGGGGCCAGGAAAAAGGCCTGCAGGTCGGTGGGTATGGGGGACGGGTCTGTGAGGGAGGCTGGGCACCCAGGTGAGGTGGGGCCTCTTCTGCTGGACGGTACTAAGCAGTTTGTGGCGGCAAGCGCAGACTGACAAGATGGAGGACCAAGTGGGTAAAGAGGATGGGGTTGGAAATTGCGGAAATAATTGCCGTACATGGGTCTGGCGATGCCTCTCGGGTCGCATTTGTCTGAAAAAACTAGGGCGAGGATTTGGCGGCATGAGTACGTGGATGTGTTTAAATTCCTGCACATGGAGATTCAGGCGAAAGAGGGGTCGAAGAAGGAGGAGTGGGCGTTGACCAGGCGGCCGAGAGTGCCGGTGACGATGGAGAATTGGACATCGATCTTTCTGATTTATGCGAGCATCTATTGTGAGAAACATGCGGATCGGGCGATTGCGCTGTTTAAGTATATGGATGTAATCAGAAAGCCGCAATTGCCCTTCCGGGGTTTTGCCTGGTTGAGCTATGACGAGGAGTTTAGGGCTCGGATCAGTATTAACCCGGACAAGCCATGGGGGGATGTGGACCAGGAACTCTGGGTCCAATGGATGTCTTCGATGCAGGTGGCGGCGTCTACGCATACGGCGAGTGGGCTTCCGGTCACCTATCGGTCTTTTCAGTCGTGTTCCGCCCAGTCTGGGGCGGGTGGTCAGGGTGTTGCCAGAGGGCAGGGAACACAAGCAGTGTGGACAAGGACAGCGGGACAGCAGTACAAACCGGGAGCCTCTGGAGCATGCTGGGGTTTCAACAATAAGCGCGAATATCTGCAAAAGCTAACACCTGCCCCTGAGCAGTTCTTAGCCATGTTATCCAATGGTAGGTGAATAACATGGCTAAGAGCATTAGCTCGGTAATGCATGAATATCGCTGACTTTTCAGCGATATTCATGCATTTCGGACGATTTTTATCGCTTAGGAGATAAACCTTGATAATAGCATGGTTCCTAAGCGATAAAAATCGCCGCAGATCGGCGATAAAAATATTGCAGTTAAGCCAACATAGCGATAATTATCGCTAGTTGTTGGTAATATGCCCCTGTGTGTATTTGGGGCAGATGGTTTAACCCAATTTATACAGATCTCTCTTCTGGCCATAAGATCAGGATAAAAGTATATTTTCCTGATCCTTAGTTAGAGGCAGAGGTGTTCCATAACATAATATCCCAAAAATAACAGTTTCTGCGCTTACCTTTATATGGCGATCTACCACGTCTGAGAGGATCTTACCGATCTGGTCCCAATAATTGTTAAGGGCTGTGCAGCCCTGGACCATATGTAGATCGTCAGCTCTTTCTTCTCCACATTTTGGGCATTTTTTATTTTGTTTTGTTCGTAGCTGGCGAAATTAGAAAGCCTTTTTGGAGACCAGTATGCTCTGTGGATCGTGAATAGGTGTTTTTTCTTTAGGGGTGCGGATTTTACTACACGGCACATGATAGCGTTTGAGGAAAGCCAAAGGTTTGAGTGGACCACGTCAGGCATGTCCTTCTCCCAGATATCTTGTGGCATTTTGTACTCTTCCTCCCCTGCTCTTATAAGGGCCCAGTACCAGTAGGAGACCTCCTTTCTGAAAGTACCTGGGTTCAGGAGTTTTTGATCGATGATCTTGTCACCTTGCAGTTTTTCTTTCAAAGTATTCACCCAGCTGTTTAGTTGGTAAAATTTAAATCTTGATATCGACCCCTGAGTTTCTTCGTATAGAGTTTCCCATTTCACAATCCGGTTATTTTCTAGGAGCTGTCCCCAATGGTCTATGTTGTGCTTTCTTAATGGGATCAATAGTGCATCTTTTAAGCATTCCGGGCTGCCTGGTGATTCCCAGATTGGCGCATGTTTGCTGAAATAGGGTCTTTTTAGTGTTCTTCTTATATCCAGCCAGGATCTATCTGCAGCCTTTATCGTCTTAAGCTTTACTTTTTTGAAACATTTCGGGTGGCCAAATTTATATAAATAGTAGTCTTCTTTCGAACCTATGAGTGCCTTTAGGTAAATAGGCCAGTGAGCCCATTTGGTCAGTAGAATCCTAATGTTCTTGAACTGAAAAGATCTACAGTATTCGAGTATGTCCGGGCTAGCGATTCCTCCTTGTGCTTTGTTTCTTCTAATTTTTTTCCAACCGATTCTGACCCCCTTAGCGGCCCAGATGAAACTAGATAGCTCTCCCTGATGTTTTTTGATTTGATCCGTACTAAAGTTCAGAGGAATGGAGTTAAATAGGTATGTACATTTCGGTAAAATGGTCATTTTAATTAAGTTAGATTTTCCTAGGAATGATAATTGAAGGCCTGACCAGGCCTTTAGTAGTTGTCTTTTTTCTTTGTGTATCCTGGAAAAGTTCAGGTTGGTTATTTCATCTAGTTCTTTTGTGTATTGGATTCCTAGATACTTATTTTTGTCTTTAATAAGAGGGTTTCCTGAGGCTGTGTTCCATTCGAGAATTTCTGTCTTGGTTTGATTGACCTGATACCCTGCTACTGCTCCAAACTGGGCTATGGTATCCTCTAATATTGGTAGTGAAATCGATAGATTTCCAGTGAACATCATCAGGTCGTCGGCATATAGTGCTACCTTTTTCTCCCATCCATGGTGTTTAAAGGTTCGGATCTCTTCTTACCTTTTTAATAAGATAGGCAAAAGTTAGGAGGGGAGACAGGGCGCATCCTTGCCTAGTGCCTCTTTTAATGAGTACATTGTCAATAAGAGCATCATTTACTAAAATTCTTGCTTTTGGATTTGAGTTGATATTGGATATAGCACTTTCGATTTTATCACCTAGCTTAAATTTACTCAGGGTAGCGTTAAGGAATGGCCAACTGACTCGATCAAAAGCGTAGAAAGTTATTACTGATAGAGGAGCAGTATCTTGAATTGCAATGTCAATGGCAGCGATGAGCTCGTGGGACAATTCATGTATTTGCCTACCTTTAATGAAACCCTTTTGGTCTGGGTGGATTAGGGACCCTGCCACTGCCCCTATTCTTTTAGCAAGAACCTGTGTATATATTTTGTAGTCCATGTTTTAGAGGGAGATGGGCCTGTATGATTCACATTTTGTTGGGTCTTTCCCTGGTTTTAGGATAATATTAATGATTGAGTCGTTCCAAGAGTTTGGGAGTTTTTGGTTGCCTTGGAAAATACACCTTAAAAGTTTGGTAAATGGTGTTAATAGTGGTTCTTGGAGATGTAAATATAATTCATTCGGTAGGGAGTCTGGACCGGCGGCTTTCCCTCTTTTAAGAGACTTAATTGCGGCTCTGACTTCCTCTTTCGAGATTTATTGATTGAGAGCAAGCTTCTGTTCCTGTGAAGCCAACGGGTTAGTTATATTCGATAGAAAATGTTGTATTTTTTCTTTAGTGCCAATTCGGTCTTCCGTGTACAGATCTTCAAAGAAGCATTTAAATTCTTGTCTAATTGTACTGCTTACTGAGCTGTGTTGTTTAATCTTTGTATCATTGTAATTCTATTTTTAGTTCTTTCAGTTTTTGCAATCCAGGCTAGGATCCTCCCGTTTCCTTCTCCATACTCATAATGAGAAAGTTTACTGGATTCCCATTTGTCTCTTACTCTTTTTTCTAAGAAGTCATTGAGCTCTGTCTTTTTATGTCTTATATTTTCTTCTATTTCAGAGATCGATTTGCTGCAACTACCAGTTTTGAGGTCCACATCTAGCGATAGTAGGTCTTTTTCAATCTGTTTGACAAATATCCTCTTTTTTTTATTCCTGTGCGATGCTATGCTGAGAATTTTCCCTCTAATAAATGCTCTGTAAGCATCCCAGGCAGTTTGTTTTGTAGTTCCAGCCTTGTTAAGATCAAAAAACAGTTTTGTTTCTTCTGCAAGCTTTTTATTGTAAGCCTCCATTAGGAATAAACTCCTATCTACAGTCCACCTCTGGGGAATGGGTGAAGTTTTAAGCATCAATATAAGTTGTACCGCTTAGCGGTCAGAAATATGGGCTGGGAACCGTTCCACCTTTTCTGATGTTCTACCAGGCTCCTACTGATCAGAAAGAAATCTATTCTGGAAGTGTGCCCTAGTCTTTTGTTTTTATACGTAAATCTGTGACTTATATATTTGCCGGTGACGATGGAGAATTGGACATCGATCTTTCTGATTTATGCGAGCATCTATTGTGAGAAACATGCGGATCGGGCGATTGCACTGTTTAAGTATATGGATGTAATCAGAAAGCCGCAATTGCCCTTCCGGGGTTTTGCCTGGTTGAGCTATGACGAGGAGTTTAGGGCTCGGATCAGTATTAACCCGGACAAGCCATGGGGGGATGTGGACCAGGAACTCTGGGTCCAATGGATGTCTTCGATGCAGGTGGCGGCGTCTACGCATACGGCGAGTGGGCTTCCGGTCACCTATCGGTCTTTTCAGTCGTGTTCCGCCCAGTCTGGGGCGGGTGGTCAGGGTGTTGCCAGAGGGCAGGGAACACAAGCAGTGTGGACAAGGACAGCGGGACAGCAGTACAAACCGGGAGCCTCTGGAGCATGCTGGGGTTTCAACAATAAGCGCGAATATCTGCAAAAGCTAACACCTGCCCCTGAGCAGTTCTTAGCCATGTTATCCAATGGTAGGTGAATAACATGGCTAAGAGCATTAGCTCGGTAATGCATGAATATCGCTGACTTTTCAGCGATATTCATGCATTTCGGACGATTTTTATCGCTTAGGAGATAAACCTTGATAATAGCATGGTTCCTAAGCGATAAAAATCGCCGCATATCGGCGATAAAAATATTGCAGTTAAGCCAACATAGCGATAATTATCGCTAGTTGTTGGTAATATGCCCCTGTGTGTATTTGGGGCAGATGGTTTAACCCAATTTATACAGATCTCTCTTCTGTCCATAAGATCAGGATAAAAGTATATTTTCCTGATCCTTAGTTAGAGGCAGAGGTGTTCCATAACATAATATCCCAAAAATAACAGTTTCTGCGCTTACCTTTATATGGCGATCTACCACGTCTGAGAGGATCTTACCGATCTGGTCCCAATAATTGTTAAGGGCTGTGCAGCCCTGGACCATATGTAGATCGTCAGCTCTTTCTTCTCCACATTTTGGGCATTTTTTATTTTGTTTTGTTCGTAGCTGGCGAAATTAGAAAGCCTTTTTGGAGACCAGTATGCTCTGTGGATCGTGAATAGGTGTTTTTTCTTTAGGGGTGCGGATTTTACTACACGGCACATGATAGCGTTTGAGGAAAGCCAAAGGTTTGAGTGGACCACGTCAGGCATGTCCTTCTCCCAGATATCTTGTGGCATTTTGTACTCTTCCTCCCCTGCTCTTATAAGGGCCCAGTACCAGTAGGAGACCTCCTTTCTGAAAGTACCTGGGTTCAGGAGTTTTTGATCGATGATCTTGTCACCTTGCAGTTTTTCTTTCAAAGTATTCACCCAGCTGTTTAGTTGGTAAAATGTAAATCTTGATATCGACCCCTGAGTTTCTTCGTATAGAGTTTCCCATTTCACAATCCGGTTATTTTCTAGGAGCTGTCCCCAATGGTCTATGTTGTGCTTTCTTAATGGGATCAATAGTGCATCTTTTAAGCATTCCGGGCTGCCTGGTGATTCCCAGATTGGCGCATGTTTGCTGAAATAGGGTCTTTTTAGTGTTCTTCTTATATCCAGCCAGGATCTATCTGCAGCCTTTATCGTCTTAAGCTTTACTTTTTTGAAACATTTCGGGTGGCCAAATTTATATAAATAGTAGTCTTCTTTCGAACCTATGAGTGCCTTTAGGTAAATAGGCCAGTGAGCCCATTTGGTCAGTAGAATCCTAATGTTCTTGAACTGAAAAGATCTACAGTATTCGAGTATGTCCGGGCTAGCGATTCCTCCTTGTGCTTTGTTTCTTCTAATTTTTTTCCAACCGATTCTGACCCCCTTAGCGGCCCAGATGAAACTAGATAGCTCTCCCTGATGTTTTTTGATTTGATCCGTACTAAAGTTCAGAGGAATGGAGTTAAATAGGTATGTACATTTCGGTAAAATGGTCATTTTAATTAAGTTAGATTTTCCTAGGAATGATAATTGAAGGCCTGACCAGGCCTTTAGTAGTTGTCTTTTTTCTTTGTGTATCCTGGAAAAGTTCAGGTTGGTTATTTCATCTAGTTCTTTTGTGTATTGGATTCCTAGATACTTAATTTTGTCTTTAATAAGAGGGTTTCCTGAGGCTGTGTTCCATTCGAGAATTTCTGTCTTGGTTTGATTGACCTGATACCCTGCTACTGCTCCAAACTGGGCTATGGTATCCTCTAATATTGGTAGTGAAATCCATAGATTTCCAGTGAACATCATCAGGTCGTCGGCATATAGTGCTACCTTTTTCTCCCATCCATGGTGTTTAAAGGTTCGGATCTCTTCTTACCTTTTTAATAAGATAGGCAAAAGTTAGGAGGGGAGACAGGGCGCATCCTTGCCTAGTGCCTCTTTTAATGAGTACATTGTCAATAAGAGCATCATTTACTAAAATTCTTGCTTTTGGATTTGAGTTGATATTGGATATAGCACTTTCGATTTTATCACCTAGCTTAAATTTACTCAGGGTAGCGTTAAGGAATGGCCAACTGACTCGATCAAAAGCGTAGAAAGTTATTACTGATAGAGGAGCAGTATCTTGAATTGCAATGTCAATGGCAGCGATGAGCTTGTGGGACAATTCATGTATTTGCCTACCTTTAATGAAACCCTTTTGGTCTGGGTGGATTAGGGACCCTGCCACTGCCCCTATTCTTTTAGCAAGAACCTGTGTATATATTTTGTAGTCCATGTTTTAGAGGGAGATGGGCCTGTATGATTCACATTTTGTTGGGTCTTTCCCTGGTTTTAGGATAATATTAATGATTGAGTCGTTCCAAGAGTTTGGGAGTTTTTGGTTGCCTTGGAAAATACACCTTAAAAGTTTGGTAAGTGGTGTTAATAGTGGTTCTTGGAGATGTAAATATAATTCATTCGGTAGGGAGTCTGGACCGGCGGCTTTCCCTCTTTTAAGAGACTTAATTGCGGCTCTGACTTCCTCTTTCGAGATTTATTGATTGAGAGCAAGCTTCTGTTCCTGTGAAGCCAACGGGTTAGTTATATTCGATAGAAAATGTTGTATTTTTTCTTTAGTGCCAATTAGGTCTTCCGTGTACAGATCTTCAAAGAAGCATTTAAATTCTTGTCTAATTGTACTGCTTACTGAGCTGTGTTGTTTAATCTTTGTATCATTGTAATTCTATTTTTAGTTCTTTCAGTTTTTGCAATCCAGGCTAGGATCCTCCCGTTTCCTTCTCCATACTCACAATGAGAAAGTTTACTGGATTCCCATTTGTCTCTTACTCTTTTTTCTAAGAAGTCATTGAGCTCTGTCTTTTTATGTCTTATATTTTCTTCTATTTCAGAGATCGATTTGCTGCAACTACCAGTTTTGAGGTCCACATCTAGCGATAGTAGGTCTTTTTCAATCTGTTTGACAAATATCCTCTTTTCTTTATTCCTGTGCGATGCTATGCTGAGAATTTTCCCTCTAATAAATGCTCTGTAAGCATCCCAGGCAGTTTGTTTTGTAGTTCCAGCCTTGTTAAGATCAAAAAACAGTTTTGTTTCTTCTGCAAGCTTTTTATTGTAAGCCTCCATTAGGAGTAAACTCCTATCTACAGTCCACCTCTGGGGAATGGGTGAAGTTTTAAGCATCAATATAAGTTGTACCGCTTAGCGGTCAGAAATATGGGCTGGGAACCGTTCCACCTTTTCTGATGTTCTACCAGGCTCCTACTGATCAGAAAGAAATCTATTCTGGAAGTGTGCCCTAGTCTTTTGTTTTTATACGTAAATCTGTGACTTATATATTTTTTTCTTTCCAAACCTAGGTCTTTCATATATCGCCCTGCCCATTTTCTCATGTTTGGCAAGTTGGGGAGATTCTTTGCAGGGTGTCTGTTTTCTGAGGGATTTAATATAATGTTAAAATCTCCTCCCATTATTATTGGGGAGTTGGTTGCTAGGAGGTTGGGATATAGCTTCTTTAGTGGTTCTGGGTCATAGGAATTGGGGCCATAGTAGCCCACCAGGGTATATGTATTGTTGTATATTCTTGCCGTCACAATGGCCCATCTGCCTTTTCTGTTAATTTCTGTGTTTTCGATCACTGGTTTCAAATATTTTTTTAGAATGATTGCGACTCCTTTTATGTTACAGTTTTGGTTTGTACAAACACAGTGCTCTATCCAGCTCTCGGTTTTGCATATTGGTTCCCACTCCTCCTTTGTTAGGTGTGATTCCTGGATTAGGATTACTTCACTATTACAGTCTTTCAGATACTCCAATATTTTCATTCTCCGTGATTGAATTCTCATTCCGTTCGTATTCCACGTTAATATTTTAAGTTCTTTTTTTATGCTTTTATTTATGGCCATCGTCATTGGTCTTGTATTTGTTTCTCCGGTCTTTGCCTTTGTACTCCTCTGATATTGCTGTTAGGACTTTAATTTGTTTGTTTTTTCTTTTTTTCCCCATTTTGCTCCCCAACGTGCGATTTATTCAATTTTACTGCAAAGTCAAGGATCATGCATAGCCACTGTGAAGCATAAAAAGATGAAAATACAAGAAGCAATTCATGTCTTACCAGGCACTTCATCAAGCACATGTTTACTCCGTTTCAGTACTGCTGCTGATATGGGGCTAATTTCTGTACACTACGATTTCAATGGCTATCATGAAATAATAAATCAATTTCCGTCTTTGTTTCATGGACTAGGAGACTTTAACACTATGAAAGTGTAACTTCACATAAATGAGGCAACCCATCCTGTTGCTAAAAGACAAAGTTGAATTGTATTTCCTTCACAAGAGGCTGTTGAGAAAGAACGTGAGATACTATTAAGGCACAACATCCTTGAGTGATCCACTGGACTTCATGGCTATCATCCATAGTGGAAGATCCTAAAAAAGGTTAGTGGAGCTGCGTGCATCTATGTTGATATGCGTCAAGTGAACAAGGTGATTGAAAGAGAACGACATCCAGGTCCACACATTGCTGACAAGAATACACAGTTGAATAGAGCTCTTGTCTTTTCCTGCCGTGATTTGATCGAAGGGTATCACCAGCTCGAACTGAAAGAGAACTACAGGTACATTTCTACCTTTTCGACTCATGATGGTTTGTTTCTATATAAAAGAATACGTTTCAGAGTGTCATCCACTGCAGAACATGTTCAGGATGTCAATCGGCACATAATACATCCAGTCACCAATTCTTTCAATTACAGTGATCACAAACTAGTTTTTGGGGCCATGCAAAAGGAACATGTTAAAGCTCCTACACAAATGTGTCATATACTTGCTGATGCAGCTCTTACTCTAATTGCAAAAAAGTGTGAGCTTCATAAAACCAAACTTAAGTTCTTTGGCTACATCTTTTTGGAAGGGCGACTAACTCGCGATTCAAATAAAGTCCAGGCCTTGTCAGCCACTCCTCCCCCACAAGATATAACTATTTTGGTTCCTGATGGACTCCGTAGAGCAGTGGCATAAGTGTGTGGGTGATGAAATTCATTATGTAGAATGTTCAGTTAATGGTTACATGCTAAGGAATAAAGATGTGTAAAACGAAGCTCTGTGCTTGGCGTGATCATGTACCAGGGCTGGGGGAATGCTACACAGTATAGTTCTGAATAGGCTGGAGCCTCACAACGTGTGTCTCTCACATAAACAGATAGAGGGCAGGACACAAGTCGGCATACACTGGATGATAGTGCCACTCACTGGGGCCGATTAGGATGGCGGACGGACCCCGGACCGCCAGCCTCGCGGGAAAAGACCGTCCGACCGCACCGTGGGGAAACCGGTGGTGCTATTAGGAATTCCCTCGAGCAAAACCCGACCGCAGCGGACGGATGTCTCCAAACACCGCTGACCGTGGACGGAACCATAGAAAAACCGACCGCCGCGGACGGAGTGGCCACATTAACAGGTCCAACCGCCGACAGTGCAGCAGAGTCTGTCCATGGGCTGGCTGTGGTGTTGCGTGGGCAGCCTGTGCCTGATGCGGGGGTGATTGTGCTGAGGTGGGACTGGTGTGGGTGCACTTGTGTGTAATCCTGTCCACACCAGACACCCTGGTGCAAGTGTTCATGCATGCTGTGGCATGGTATGTGTTTATTGCATGCTTGCGTACCAGCGGCGGCGTCCACGACGGTGCATGACTTGCTGGTAGTGAAGTAGGAACAGGGCCGGGAAGGCGTATAAGGCTGGGTCCATGGCGGTCGGGTCCGTGCGGTGTGTCTCATGGCAATGCTTTCCCTCTCCGTTGTGGTGCTTCCGCCGTCTATTAGATGGAGGTGTTTCTGCTGCAGTGTTCTGGTTTGTTTGTGACATTGTAATATTGCGGATGGTTGGGATGTCATTCCGTACGGCGGTGAGCCTGGCTTGGCTCCATCCGCCATGGTGTCTGGTGTGTTCCTGCGGTAGTTCACGTTTTTACGCGGTGGAATGTAAATGTGCCCAGTTCCCCTTTCTAATATGGCGGACGGAAGGCCCACTGCTGGTGGACGATGAGGTGCATTTTCCGCCGCCTCCAGCCCAGCGGTCATGCATCCGTCCGCCATCCTAATCGGCCCCACTATTTTCACAAGATGGACATCATCCATCCTGCCAAGATGAGTGGCCCCACTGAAATAGACTGACTTCGTCCCATTGTAATTTTAAGATCTGAGACACATTCAGCAGCACCTGCATGTAGTCAGCTTTTGTTCTGAGCAGCAACGTGCACATGACAAGGGGCTTTGTTTATTAAATTCTAGCTTTACCATAAACAAAGGTCAAAGTTAGATGTCCATGCGGCTTCCTTTTGTTTGGGACTCCTGGCTAGGAGCAATCTGGAGCCTCACACTTGAAGGCAAATGCAATGGAGGGGAAACTGCATATAGTGTAAGAATGTCGGATGTGTCGGTCTGCCCCTGTAGTTACACAAATAACATTTTACCCTGACAAGGAATCATATGTGTGTAAATCAATTTACAGGATGTGTTACATAATAATACAGTCAGTATTAAAAAGCGTAGGAGTCACAAATCCTTGATTGCTCACTTTGCTATATTAGAAGGAATATAATTTATAAACTGAAAGTAACTAAATGATCTCTGTGTTAAAGGCAGTAGCCAGCTTACCTATCTCCATAAAATACAAATCTGTCATCTGCATGTTGCATGATGTGCAGGAGACACATTAACCCTCTTTGCTACTTTGATTCAAAACTGGGACTAAAAGTAGCAAAGAGGGTTAATGTGTCTCCTGCACATCATGCTGGGACTAAGAGAAGCAAGATTGTGTCCGTGGCGTGGGCTGTGTGAGCAGCTCTCTCCTCCTCTCCCGTCCCCGGACCAAACGCTGGACGAACACCGGTGCAGAACGGATCAATGCAAGGCACGGTTTGGTGGAGACTCACCAGAGCTGATTGAATTGAAGCCAGAGTGTGTCTATTTTCGACTCGCCGTAATGGTGAACGCTGACTGAGCCAGAGGAAGCCGCTAGTAGAGTGGAGCGGAGCTGCTTGAGGCGACAGAGGAGGCAGGTTGACGCGGCTGATCCCGAGGTCGCGCTCAGAGTCCGGGAAAATCTGAAAGCTCGATTAAGGTGCTGAGCAAGCTATATGGGTTGAACGGCGTTTTGATGCGGTCTGAGGAGGTGGACTGATTCGGATGAGTTTGCGGTCACGTTCAGAAGCCCGGTAAGCTAGAAGCTCGATTCAGGTGGTGAGCGAGTTGTACGGGCAGAAAGCTGCCCTTACCCCAGAGATACGAAGTGGATAAAGTGAGCAACTTTGTATCAATTGGATAATTCACGAATGCCGAGTGATTTAATTACATTTTGATGCAGGGTGCCACTCTGGAGGTCTCCCCTTCTGCTTTTGTTTGGTGGACTCCAAAGCCGGGTAGTTCGTGGCCGAGGAGGTGGGGCCACAAAAAACAAGAAAATGTTGGCAAAAGGAGCAGGGAAAGGGAGTGAGTCTGCGGTGGTGAAAGTAACCACACGTGGTGATAGAAATAAGGAGCCAGGTACGGGGGCAAGCATGGAAAATTTAAATGGTGCTGCTGAAAGGACTGTGAAGGTGACCACACGGAGTGATAACACCAAGGACTCAGGTACGGGGGAAAACATTGAATGGGTGAGCAGCGGGGGTGTAAGAGAGCCTGAGAATGTCTTAGAGCCAGTCACTGATTTAGCTAACAACAGCACTGTTAACATTGCGGGAGCCCGGGAAAAAAAACAGCGGAAAAAATAAAGGGCTCTGTGACTCCACGTTCTTTAAAGAAAGGGACTCAAAGCTTGACTCTCCCTGCCATGTTTGAGCGGCAAAGCGCTCAAACAGCATATGAGTTTGGGGAAAAAATTGGCAGACTGCTGGCAAAGAGAGCAAGGGAGAAGCAGGTATAAAACAATATTTTAGATATACTAACTCAGCACTACTTCATAGATTTGTTTAGCAGAGACAATACAGCATGCCATGTAGTACAAAAGCATGGGATAATCATACCAAAATGCATGCAGGTATGAGGGTGGGCACAGTACCTGCCCATCTCATACACATGCAGGATGCCAGCACAGAAAGCTATGTGTAGGAGGCCCACATCTGTTTTCCAGTTTGTCGATGAGCAACACATACATTACATTAGAAATGATGTGTCAGGGCTGAATCACTGTGTCCAATACTGCACAGCCCTCAATGTCCTTGCCCTGTGAATGGCTCGAAGTGTCATGAAGGTCACACTTAGAGACATGATCTTACAATCTCACACCCTTCGAACAAGGTCTGTCATGTGCAATCTACGGGGCTGAGATAGCTCTTTGATGGATAATCTAGCAGACAACCCATATGTGCCTTCTGACTACACCTTTGGATCACTATATCTTTATATGCCCATCAATGGCACTTTGATCCATTGTATTGTCATTAATATATCTATTTGCCCAATTCGTTTTTTGTGTATCCTAGGCACGTCCCACAGCAATCGTTTTTTGATATTTACGCCCTGAGGAAGGTGAGACCTATATTGGGTTCCAACACCAGCATTAATGTATCTCCGTGGACCTCAATTGTCTATTGTCTCCTCTTAATCCCTTCCCCCAAGATTTATTTTTTGAAAATGTTTATCTGAATCATATGGATCATCTGATTATACATTGTTGTTTCTCCATTGGTATCTATCATATCTAATGTTTATGTTGTCCTTGGCAAAAGTGTTCTCTCCCCTTTAACTTCTTCCATGTTCATGACGCGCTCAGCTGGTCATGAGACATGGTGGCCGTGTGCTCATGACGAGTTGAGCTCGCCATGACACGCGCGGCACTCACACGCGTTCCATTAAACTGGCGTGGTCATAACAAGCTGAGCTCGTCATGAGCACAGCGCCACAGTGCAGCGTGACGAGCTGAGCTCATCGCAAGCATGGTGGCGCTGTGCGCATCCCCCCTCCCCCCAGCGCAGGGGTTAATGGACAATTATTGATGTAATCCTCATGTGGGGGGATTGGTCCACTTGTTTTTCACCTGTGAATTATGTATTGTTGGATTCCTGAATCCCATGACGTATGAGTATTTGTGGGTATGAATTTGGATGTTTGAATGGCTGAGTGTGTATGGTGTGGGATGTGCTCTGTTTTTATTATATCTTCATATAAACCTTAAATCTTTTGAATTTTAAAAAAAATTGAACTGTTTTGATACTTCAATCTTGGTGTGTACATGTCAGTAGGCCAGCATTTCAGATGACTATAAAATTATGACGTATTGCACATTATTATTTATAATAGGTAGAGAATGTTTCTCTTGAGCAGTGGTATCATTTCCCCTATTTTTCCCTACCTACATTTTGCCTAAGGGGCCCCCTCTATATGATAGGTACTTCAAGCTCTGCCCCCATGGAACTTACACATAGCATTCAGTGCTGTGCATCATTATGACCTGAATTGTTCAACATGTGATTTGGGGAGTCACACTTTGGTTTCTGTGACAGTCACATATGCTTAGCTGTCTGCACACTGTAATTGCATATTGGAACTGTGCTAATTGGTGGGTTGTGAGGGCTGGTGTGGTCATATGGCTCCATGCTTTTTTAGACAAATGGTGGGGTGAATACACTGTCTACTTATCTGTTCTGTGGCACATTTGGGGGGAATTTCCGACACATCCTTCTGGTTGTGTGGTAGAGTGCTCCTTCTTGCTGAGCTATGGGACATTTGGGCCTGTTGGGAATTGGAGTGCTGGCCTCCCAGCCACACACACCCCTCCTTGTGAAGATGGCTACCTACCTGTAACTTTGATGAGTGAGATTCAATGTCTACATGTTTAAGATCAAAGCTGGTTCAGCTCCCCTTTACCTGCAATCCCTTGTCCATACCTACATTCCTACACGTAATCTTAGATCCTCGGACTTGGCCTACTTTATTGTGCCCAGAATTCGGCTCGCCAGAATGGGAGGCTGGTCTTTTGCTTACTTAGTCCCTACTCTTTGGAACTCCTTGCCCTTGAGTATCCGTATTGAAACCAAATATGCCCGCTTTCGCAGAGCCATTAGGACCTGGCTTTTCAATCAATAATCTCCAATAACTGCTGAAATGGTGACTCCCAAGCAATTTGCCTGTCTAGCACCGGGAAACCCTTTTTGGGTTGCTGTCGCGCTTAATAGGTTTAAATAATAAATAAATGTCTGCCACATGGTTGTGGGTGGGGAGTACTCCACCTTGGTCAGCTTTGGGACAAGGGGGCCTGGTGGGAGTTGTAGTGCTGGTCTCCCACCCACACACACCTCTCCCTGTAAAGATGGCTACCTACCTGTTAGTTTGATGAGGGTAATGTAAAGGCTGCCATATGCTTCTGGGTGGAAGGGAGTGCTCTATCCTGCTCAGTGGTCGGACAAGGTGGCCTGTTCGGAGTTGTAGTGCTGGCCTCCCCCACACACAAACCCCTCCATGTGAAGATGGCTACCTAACTGTAACTTTAATGAGTGAGATTCAATGGCTGACACAGGGTTGTGGGCATGTGGAGTGTTCCATCCTGCTGTGCTGTGGGACAAGGGGGCCTGTTGGGAGTAGTAGTGCTGGACTCCCACCCACAGACACCCCTCCTTGTTAAGATGGCTACCTATCTGTTAGTTTGATGAGTGAGATGCAGTGGCTGCCATATGCATGTGGGTGGGGGAGTGTTCCATCCTGCTGAGCTGTGGGACAAGGGGGCCTGTTTGGAGTTGTAGTGCTGGCCTTCCACACACAAACAACCCTCCTTGTTAATATGGCTACCTACATGTTAGTTTGATGTGAGCAAACACCCCTTCCTGTTAAGAGGGCTCCCTACCTGTGAGTTTGATGTAATTAATGGAATGGCTGCCACATGGCTCTGGGTGGTGGGATTGCTCCATCCTGTTCAGCTGTGGGACAGGGGGCCTGGTGGGAGTCGGAGTGCTGGCCTCCCACCCACAGACACCCCTCCCTGTGAGGATGACTACCTACCTGTAATTCTGATGTGAGCAAACACCCCTCCCTGTTAAGACGGCTACCTACCTGTTAGTTTGATGTGAGCAAACACCCCTCCCTGTTAAGAAGGCACCCTACCTGTGAGTTTGATGAGATTAATGGAATAACTGCCACATGGTTTCGGGTGGTATGTTTGCTCTATCCTGCTCAGCTGTGGGACAGGGGGCCTGGTGGGAGTTGTATTGCTGGCCTCCCACCCACATACACCCCTCCCTATGAAGATGGTTACCTACCTGTAAGTTTGGTTAGTGAGATACAATGGCTACAACATGCTTCTGGCTGGGGGAGTGTTCCATGTTGCTCAATGTTGGGACATGGGGGCCTGTTGGGAGTTGTAGTGCTCCCCTCCCACCCACAGACACACCTCCCTGATAAGATGGCTACCTACCTGTTGGTTTGATGAGAGCAATGTAATGGCTGCCACATGCTTCTGGGTGGGGGAGTGCACTATCCTGCTCAGTAATCGGACAAGGGGGCCGGTTGGTAGTTATAGTGCTGGTCTCCCACATACACACACCCCTCCCTGTGAAGATGGCTACCTATCTGTAACTTTGATGAGTGAGATTCAATGGCTGCCACATGGTTGTGGGCGTGTGGAGTGTTCCATCCTGCTGTGCTGTGGGACAAGGGGGCCTGTTGGGAGTTGTAGTACTGGTCTCCCAGCCAAACACACCCCTCCCTGTGAAGATGGCTATCTACCTGTAACTTTGATGAATGAAATGCAGTGGCTGCTATATGTTTGTGGGTGGGGGCCTGTTGGGAGTTGTAGTGCTCTCCTTCCACCCACAGACCTACCTCCCTGTGAAGCTGGCTACCTACCTGTTACTTTGATGAGGGCAATGTATTGGCTGCCACATGCTTCTGTGTGGAGGGGAATGCTCCATCCTGCTTAGTGGTGGGACAGGGAGGCCTGTTGGGAGTTGTGGTACTGGCCTTCCACCCCCAAAAAACCCTTCCGGGTCAGATGGCAACCTACCGGCAAGTTTAATGAGAGGAATGTAATGGCTGCCACATGCTTATGGGTGAGGGGGAGTTATCCATCCTACTTAAGAATGGGACAGGGAGGCCTGTTGGGAGTTGTGGTGCAGGCCTCCCACCTCCAAACACCCCTTCCTGTTTGGTTGGTGAGATACAATGGCTGCACCATGCTTCTGGCTGGGGGGAGTGCTCCATCCTGCACAGGGGAGGGACAGGGGGTCTGGTGGAAGTTGTAGTGCTGGCTGCCTGTACACATATAACCCCGGGAATGTAGCTGGGTACCTTTGGGGTGAATTAGATGGGGTGAATGTTACATCTGTGAGACATGTGTTGGGTATGGTGGTGCAGATTAATGGGATTGGGCCCAGGAGGTGTAGCTTTGTAGTTATGCAGGATAGTCATGACAATGTAATGGTATACATTTGTTTGTACTTACCATCCTGCACTCCCCTGGCTATTCCCGTGAGACTCTCTGGATCCAGTATGGCAATCATCTTCTCCTTCCATGAAGTGAATGTTCTTCGTGGAATTGGAAGGCCACCGCCAGTCATCTGAGCCAGCTGACGGTTCTTGTTGTTCTTCTCTTTCACCATCTCTTTAGGTCATGCCACCGCTTCATGAGAGTCCCCACTGCATTTACCTTGTCAACTACCCTTTCCCACATATGTGCTCTGGTAGCTAATGGTGTCTGTTGGACCAGGGTACCAAACACTTGTGGTTCTACTATGATTATCTCATCTACCATGACTGACAACTCACTCTCTGTGAATCTGGGCATTTTCTTTTGTGCCATGGTGTGTGATGTGCAAATAGTTTGAGGTGCAGTTGTGAGAGTGGTGAGGGAGGTGTAGGTTGTGTGTTTTTTTTTGCTGGTTAGATGTGTGGAGTTTTGTGTATCCAATGTGCTGCAGGGTTTAGTTCCTTCAGGGCTGGAATAGTGCAAAGGATTCTGGTCGGGGAAGGGGCTGGATTTATACTCACCTATGTGGGTGTGTCAAAATGGAGTGTTGCTATCAGGTGTATTGGATGAGTTGTCCTGGTATTTGTATGTTTTTTAGTTGCCATGGGGTTGTGTCATTGGGGTGTGTTAAGTGTTTTTGGGAGCAGAACTAGTTTGATGTGTGCAGTTGGTGACCTTATTTTGTGGGGTTTTTTGTCGACCGCCATTTTTGTCACTGAGCGTTGGCGGCGGTTGGTAAGCAACAGCCCTTCAGATGGCTCTCCCATTCATCACTGTTTGTGATCGCAGTGGTCGGAAACAGCGGATCGTCCTGCTGTCGCCTCAATGGAATCCTAATTTTCCATGCGGTCACTCTGCTGGCCTCGGGGTGGGTTTGTGGGTTTCTGTCATAAATCTGACTGCCGCAGTCGGATTTTCACCTTCTCCGCCCGCTATCGGTGGTCTTTTGTGGCCTGGTTCCACCACAGTTGGAATTTTGTGGCAGTTGATCCTAATCGGATGGCCATTTTTGCTGCGATACCAGCGGACAGTTGATTTCCGTTAACATGACGGTCAGGGTGGTTTTCTGACCGCCATCCTAATATGGCCCGAAGTGTGTAAATTAAGGCCCAGATTTTGCTTGTTTTTGTGTCATATTTTTGCCACAAACATCTTCACAACATATAATTTGTTAAATCTTGTAATGCCCTGATATGTACTCATCACAGGCCTTCTAAACATTTGTGTGAGGTCTTAAGCTCTGATGTCACTGAATATGATGTCACTTCCTGTGAGGTCATGGGTTGTAATGCCACGTCCTATGATGCTATGTGCGATGTCATGCGCAGTGATGTCACACACTGTGATGTAATGCACCATGATGTCACTTGCATACTGTCCTATTTGGTTATTCTTCCTTTTTTAGTACTTCAGCTCTGTGTCTATTCCATTATATTTTAGTGGTACTAAAGCGGCTAGCTGTATGTATGCATATCCTTTCTGGCCCACTGTTAAAATTGGTGGTCCATATAAAACTGCCTCGACAAGTCCTCCTTACAGAGAATCAACAGAAAAAGTGATGTATGAAATGCTTGAAAATCTATCAGGTGATACAAAGCAAATAGACATGGAAACATCTAGGGACAAACCTTAAATGGTAGGAAATAAGTGCACAAATGTGTAGGTTGTCGGGGTCTTTGGTAACATGCATTATAAGTTTTACATTTTACTCTCAGCTATTTTACTGCTCTTCGTGCTGGAACACTTAATCTCTCATATGTACAACATCTATTTATTATAATGTACGCAGGTCGAGAAGACCAATTCTCTGTGTTTGGCAGGAAAAGTTGGAAGGCCAAATTCCTCTTTTCTCAGGTCGGACCTTTGGGACAGGGTGGAAGCCTCAAGTGGGTTTGAGAAGGAAACAAGCTCCAATAGGTCAATGATACGTAGCAATATCTTTCAATCCCACTGTTAGACCTGGCACTTTCTGCAGAGTTATCCCCCGACTTTGTTCCTTCTTCCTGTATTTTTTCTGACCAGTTTTTATTGCCTTTAGGACTCTGGGCACTGTACCACTGCCTTTCGGGGCTAAAGTGCACGTGGTCTCTCCTTTAAACTTGGTATGATTGGTCTACAGCTGTTTAACATATACCCAGGGCCTGTGAATTAAATGACACCAGTGGGCCTGCAGCGCTGATTATGTCACGCACAGAAGTAGCGTCTCAGGCCTATGACTGCAGGGCTTGCGTGCACAGTTTGTGGCCCCAGTGACTTGGCATTTAAAGGTACTTGTACAGCCTTAAATTTCCTTTTTACCATATACAGGTCATTCCTAAGGTTGGCCATAGGTTGCCCTATGGGCTGTGTAGTTAAATGATTGGAAATGTATGTTTATTGGGTGGCATGTCTTGGTAGTGGCAAACAGCCTATTTGATTTCTCACTGCTGTGAAGTCTGAGCCCCTCATAGGTTTGCATTATGAATTCCATGTATTTCAGTGGTAATTTCTGATCTGAAAGGAGTACCTTTGCCATGTTTGGTAATTTCCGAATAGTGGTGCATAAATACTGCTTATTGGTGAAGGTGGATTTTATATTACTATTTTAGAAATGGCACTTTTAGAAGCTGGGCATTTATGTCTGTTTATGACACTTTGTGCTTTGTATCCTTACTCCTCTCAATGTCTAGTTCAGACTGACAGGGTCTGTATGTGAATTCACTCTAAACAGTATCAGAAAGCAAGCTGAGGTGTGCCCTGCATATCTTGATGGGTCTTACTGAGTTAGAGTGGTAGGAAGAGTTGTTACTGACACCTGAATGGGGCTGTGCCTGTCCCCTTATAATGCTGTCACCATGCTCCTGTAGTGTGTTTGGAGCCAGGGCTGGGATTAAATGGAGATGTTGTGCACTTCTAAAGTTCTTTTGAAGTTAACTCCACTTCAAACACATTTTGAGTATAAGTAAAGGGGCTCTGACCCCATGATTTTAGACCTTGAGTGGACTTGTAACCATACGCTGTTGGCTTTATAGACTACACATTGTCAGAATGAACTGTTATGTTGCTTGTAAGAACCACCATTGGATTGACATGCTTGTTTGGCTGCCCTGTGTCCTGCTCAGCTGCAAAAAGGATAGTAACGTGCTTCAATGACCCAGCGCCTTGAGACCCTACGGGTAGTTAGCGCGCTATATAAGTGTCACTGATTGATTGATTGATTGATGTGCTGGCCTGCTGCTTGTTATCTTGCTAATTTTGTGCCCTCAGTGCTTACCAGGGACTGTGCACCTTAGCTACCCCCCACCTGTTCATGTTAGGGGTTCAGCAGGATCCCTACCAAACTGCCCAGAGCTGGCTGTGAGACCTGTGAGTTTGGTCACCCACGTCCAGTGCCAGATCGAGTGTGCAGCTCATTTGCAACTCATTGCCCCATTTTCCTAGTACTAGGGCTCAGCTTGTTGGGAATTTGCCTGATAGAGCTGATGCTCATTGCAGCCTGCACTGTTCTACCAGAAATAAACCCCAGGCTGCTCTGCAAAAAGTCAGCGTTTGGCTGACCAATGATGCACCCTTCCTCAGCCATATACCCATGCTCTGCCAGAGGGAGAGGGGGCTAACCAAAGGAGAGCTAGGGCTGGAGCTGCGCTAGTGATCGGAGTCAAATGTTGAGCCCTATGGTAACTGACACGCCAACAACCCCTGGCCTGATTGCCTAAGCAACAGAAAGTGCACTGCAATGCCATGCTTCCCCAGCCCACCGCCTGGGTGCCATCTTGACTGCGACCCCAGTGAGTAACATTTAGAGATTCTGGGCAGACCTTGGGGGGTCTGGTCCCCAATCTGCGCTTCCTACCGGGTGGTCCTTGCCATGTCTTCAGGAAGAGCTGCCCTAGGGGTACATAACAGTTAAATCACAAATTTATGTGTAGCTGTATGATCCCTTGGTGATCCCACTGTAGGGAGGACCAAGCGAGGCCTCCCCACCTGATTTTCCTGTGTCTTCCCCAGTCTCGTTTTCCCATATACCTTGGGGCCATTCTCTTTGATGGTCTAATGGGGGCAAATACCCGGTATTATGAGTTGCTGCTCCTTGCATGTTTATGGCATGGCTTTGTAATTCCTGCGCTACAGGGATGTATGGTGACTTATGTGTTTCCTGTTTTCCTGAACTGAGATTCCATGACCTAATTATTTACTACAAGCTTTTGAGATGCTTATGGTGATCTTTTTATGATTCATGTGTCTGCCATCCCTAAACTACACTGCTGCATATTATACCCTGATGTCTTGATATCTGTTGTTTTATGCCTTGCATTGACTGGATAACGAGTATTTTTTCAGGGTGTACATTTCAGAATGTGCATTGTATGTGCAGCGATGGTGTCTTCATGACGTGTGCATCACATTAGTTTTTAACTTATTGCACTAACCATGATGTTTTTGACAATTAATTGCCTAATTGGTAAAGTGATTATTGTTTTACGTTGTTTTGGTCTATGTTTATATGTTGATATGCAATACACATGTGTATTTTTATAAACTAGGGCCTAGATGTATCAAGCCTTTTGCGATTCGTTAAGGCCGAAATTTGCAGAATTTCGGCCTAAAGGAATCGCAAACGGACATTTAGCATCTTTTGAGATGTATCAGAAATTAGCAAAATAAGGAATCGCAAAAAATTGCGATTCCTTATTTTGCTTATGCATTTAAGGAATCGCAATTTTGCGATTCCTTAAATGGCATGTATGAAACTTTTTAAAATTGCGAATTTGGGTTAAGGAATCGCAAATTAACACCAATTTGAGGTTCGTGTTAATTTGCGAAATTCTTTTAAAAAACAAAATTTGACTATTTTGAAGGTGGCATGTGACACACATACATGCCCATAGGGCATGTATGTGTGCCATATGCACACACATGTAAGTTTCAGGGGTGCAGCAGGGTGTCCATGAGACACCCCTGCACCCTTGAAATAATTCTCAAATTGCGATTAGCAAATTGCGAATTCGCAATTTGAGAATTACTGCCTCCTGGCCCATAGGAATGCATGGGGAATTATTCCTTATTTGCGAATTTGCAAAATGCGAATTCGCAAATAAAGATAAGTAAGGAATCGCAAAAAAAATGCAATTTTTTACATACATTCCATTTTGCGAATTCTAAATAGCGATTCGCAAAAAATCGCTATTTAAGATTCGCAAAAAGGAATCTTGATACATCTAGGCCTAGGAGTGGCACCGCGGCTAGGGCGTCTGACTCCAGAATCTGGGGATCACAGTTCGATCCCTGGCACCGGCGGCAGATTAGCCCAGCACCATGTGACTCTGGGCAATAGCTTGCTTAATCTTCCCGACTTCCCCCAGCGCCTAGAGTCCCTTACGGGTGACTGGGTGCTTTACAAATGTGGATTATATAACTACTATGTGGTGTATTTATTGTATCATTGGTGTCTGTGTGTGATCTACAATCGCATAACACATTGCATCTGGGATAAGCTTGACTGCTCTGGCCATCCTGCCAAGGGAATGTGCAGGGGTTATCTTGGGTGTGTAACTCTCTTACCCTGACTAGAGTGGTGAGTTCTGCCTGGCATAGCTGCATTCTCCAGCCAACCAAAAATCCCACTTCTAACATCCACATTTATTCTTTCGTCATACAAACATTACTTATCCGCAAGGACTATTGAAGGGTGTGGGAATGTTGCACGAGTACAAAAACAACTTGCAGTTGTAACCCTCTGTGAAAAAAGCAGTTTATTTTTATATCTGGAGGTTTTAAACCTATTGGATAGCACATTATATTAAGCTTTTCACATTTCCTCCCATAATTAGTTTTAAACTATTTTAAGTCTAAATTGGTAGATTTTTTATCCTTTAAGTAGACAGAGACAAACTGTCCCTGCATGGGCGTATTCTGAAAAAATTAGAATACTATGGGGCCGATTCCGATTTCGGTCGGAAGGGCTCCGAACGATGGTCGGAGCCCTTCCGAACGAACTGGAATGTGTAGGCCCGATTCCTTTTTGACCGAGCCATTCCGATGGGCTTGGACGGAAAGGAATCCGACTCGGATTTCGGATTGTGGACGACAGGCTTGGAGAGCCTGTCCGCAGTCCGGAAATTCCTCAGTCCTTCCCGATCGCCTCTTTACTACCGAGGGAGTACGATGGCAGCTATTCACTGCCTTTTCGTGCCGGTGTGTCTGGCATGAGAAGGCAGTCAGAAGCTGTCTTTGGGGACCCCATAGGGGCCCCCATGGGTGTGAGGCTGCCGGATTGCGGTCTGGGGGCACCTATGTTGCCCCTCCATTGATCCCTGCACACGGTGGCAGGCACCTTGGGGTGCCGGCCACAGGGTGCAGGGATGATCTGCACCCCTGCTTTCAATAATGGAGGCATGCATTCCACTCGGAATGCATGCCTGTATTGTTAAGTATACGAATGCGACCGAACCCTGTTCGGTCGCTTTGTACTAGCAGTGCTGTAACCGACGACAGCAGGTCGGTCGGTTACAACTCCTGCTCGATGTCGGATGGACTCAGGTCCATCCGATATTTGAATTGGCCCCTAAATAGGATATTGGACAGTGTCTACAGGTCAAACCATCCAATTTTTTCCTTTGGAATCATATATCTGACATTATGTAGTTGAAATGTAGCTATGCCACTTGCCTAAAGTGTTTGGTAAAAACATTCAGGTATGCATACTATGGGGCTCATTACGATGGTGGTCAGATTTTTTCCAGACGCCACCATAGCAGAGATTGGGTCCGACCGCCATGAGTGAGTATTATGATGGACGCGCGACCGCAGCGGCCAGATGCCACAGCTTTAACATTGTGGCGGGCGGTGCTGGCAGCAGCACCTCTGCATTGCAAAAATGAGCATGTTGTGCATTTCATTGCACTACATGGCAGGCACTGCACTGTGCCTGCACATGGTGCAGTGAAATGGACCCCCCCCCAGTGCACCCACACCCCGTCACATAAGGGGGGCCCGCAACGAGCCACCAAACCCAATACCCGCCAGCCTGTCCATAGCGGAGAGACAGCTGTAGAAAAGCTGGCTTCTGCATGCATCCTAATCCAGACGGGGGAAGAAGCTAGGCCCCAGCACCATTTTAGCAGCCCAGCTTCGCTTGCCAGGCCGGAGGGTGGATTGCTACCGGCAGAAAAGCGGCGGACCGATTTTCACAAATAATCTGACCAGTGGTTGTCAAGGTTACGATCACTGTGCCGAGGCCTCCGCCGGCCCAGCGATGGCAATCCACCCGCCATCGTAAAAAGCCCCTATATGCTCGAATGGGTGCCAGAGAAATAATGTACTACTGGGGATTACCTAAATGTTGGTGAGCTTGCACAGTGCTTAACTCATCCTGTTTTGCAGCTCTTACTAAGAAGCACCTAAAATCTTTACTCTCCCAACATTTGCTAATTAATGATAATATACAACTTTGCCCCCCTTACTTTAAACTACACAGGAATTGAGACTCATCAGCCAGTTCACTGACAGAATATCGATGTACCAAATATTGTTGTTATAAATATTGCTGAAAAAATATAGAAAGCAAAAATATCGACTCCCTATACTCAAACAAGTAAGTATGAAAATATCGGAGAAAAATATTGATTTAAAAAACTATAGTTGTAAAATATATTGATTTTTAAATATAGAGAAAATAAAATAATAAATATTAAATAAGCTAAATATTAGCAATATAAAATATAAAGTAGATTTATTATACATTCTAAGAAACTTAACAAATAAACTTAATTAAAAAAAAGGTAAACAAACATACATAACAATTAATATATAAATACCTATTGTAAAAAAATGATTAAACTATTAAATTTAAATTAATTTTAAAATGTTATAATTATATAAAATATATGTATATATCCCAATGACAAAAACTCCAATTAAAACATGTTTTTTTATAAATTAAAACATTAAACTATTTAAAAATATTTAGACTTAAATGTTTCACTCCAGTCAGTGCAACAGTGGGTAAAGGGTTGGATAGCAAAGGGGAAGAAATTACTATTCCCACTCCACTGAGTGTAACAGTAGTGAAAGTTTTGGATAGTGGAGGGCTAAAAATTGCCATTCTCACTCCAGAGAGTACACGAATAAGGAAAGCGTTGGATAACTGAGGGACGACATTTAATATTCCCACTCCAGTCAGTGCAACAGTAAGGAAAGTGTTTGATAGCAGAGGGGTCAAAATTACTATTCCCACTCCAATAACTGTAACAGTAGGGAAAGTGTTGGATAGATGAGGGGTAAAATTACTATTCCCACTCAAGTGAGTGCAACAGTAGGGAAAGTGGTAAATTACAGAGGGGTTACAGTTAATAATCTCACTACAGTTTCAAAATTAAAAACAAAAAAATATTAACAATAATATTTAAAAAACAAAAGAAATTAAAAAATATATAAATATATTTAAAAATGTATATACAAAAATATTTAGAAATACATAAAAAACATAATATAGTGTTAAATACATACAAATATTATATTTAATACAATACAAAATAATTTTGAAGCAAATAAATATTTCTATTACAAATATTTAGAAACAAAAACATTAATTATGACATATATTTACTTTTGTATTTTCTACCCCATAAAACCACACAATTCACAAACCACATCTAGATTTAAAAAAAAAAATCCATAATTAACATAAATAACTACTAATTAAATAAATATTATTCATAAAAAACTAATTAAAACTCATCAAAATTAAATAACTTCCCACAATTTACCCCTATAATCCCTATAAGGGACAACAAAACTTAAACTGTAAGAAAAATTATTACAAAATTAAAACTTTTCAATTTAAAAACTAATAGTATTTAACAACTAATTATAAAGTAAGAAAAATGTATTTACTCCCCTCCTCCCTTTACCGCTATAAAATTAAAAGTCACATAATTTAACATCAATTATTTGATTAATAATAATGATCAACTAATTATTAATTGATTGATAATAAATTACTTCCCTCCCTTTACCCCTATAAACCCCATAACCCACACCTAAAATTACACAATTTACATAATAAATTTTCAATAAACTAACAATTATTATTAATCAAACATTATTTCCCACCATTTATCCCTACGAACCCCACAACCCGCACCTAAAGAAATTACACAGTTACCATAATGAATTACCAATTAATTCATCAATATTAATTAACAACCAATTAATATTAATTACAAATGTCTTAGTTTTAGCAATTAACACTATACAATCTTAATTATATAAATATTATTTAATAAAAAAATATTCATTGGTTTATTATAATTAAAGTACTTCCCACCTTATTCCCCTATAAACCTACAACCCACCACAAAACTGAAAAAGGCAACATTTTATTAAAATAAAATGGATAATTACTAAAAATTTAACACAAATATTAAAAAACAATACTTACACAAAAAAAATACATTGCATAAATTTAAAATATAAACTAAAATACATCACATAATTAAAAAATCGATATTGTAAACAATTATATTTTTGCAAACGATATTAAGGACTTCGATATTATTTAAAAAATTCTTACCTTAAATTCGATATTCTTGACCACGATATTCTTGCTGTCGATATTTCTGTGTCACAATATTGCCAACTCCATATTTATATGGGGCAACATTTCAAACTCAATATTATGTCTGCATACCCATCAGCTTCACTCTGAGAGCTAGGTATCAAAAGATTGAGATTGATAGTTCAGCCCAAGCGTGTGTTTAACAAATTTGTGATAAAGGAAGGTGCAGACTTTTGACAACTTAGCCATGCAAATATATGCCCCCTTTCATTATTTTGCCTGGCTTGAAAGCACTGCTCTCTGGCATGTAGTGCTACTAATCTTTTATAATAGGCATATAATGGCCTTTGCCTCCTTCCAAAAGGATCATTTCTCTCTGATGTCATGATATTTGCGTTTTAGTGTATGATTCCACCTCTCCGGAAAGCCATCAACATCTCCTTTGAGACAGCAACCTTCCAGGAGAGCTGGGCGCACGCCAAGATCTATGCATTTCTCAAGAAGTCCAAGGTGGACCCCAAGGACCTCAAGAACTTCCGACCCATCTGCCTGCCCCCGTTTCTGGCTAAGATCACTGAGAAAATCGTCAACAAACAACTGACCCGCTACCTCGAGGACAACAACATCTTAGACCCATCCCAGTCTGGCTTCCGCAGAAACCACAGCAACGAAACCGACCTCATGGCCACCACCGACATCAGGACCCTGATGGACAACAGAAAAACAGCAGCCCTCATCCTCTGAGACCTGTCAGCCACCTTTGACCCAGTCTGCCACCGCACACTACGATTCTAGGAATCCAAGAGAAGGCCCTGGACTGGACCACATCCACCACCACTGAGATCATCTTCGGCGTACCCCAGGGCTCTTCCCTCAGCCCAACCCTGTTCAACATCTACATGACACCCCTCGCCCATGTCGCCCAACAGCACAACCTCAACATCATCTCCTACACCGACGACACTCAGCTGATCATCTCCCTCACCAAAGACCCCCAGACCGCCAAAACCAACCTCCAGGAAGGAATGAAGGCCGCTGCCGACTGGATGAGGAACATCCGACTGAAGCTGAACTCAGACAAGATGGGGGTCCTCATCCTTGGCTCCACCCCTTCAACCTGGGACGACTCCTGGTGGCCTACTTCACTGGGAGCAGCCCCGAAACCCACTGACAATGCACGCAACCTGGGGGTCATCCTCGACTCCACCCTCTCCATGACTAAACAGGTCAACGCCATCTCCTCATCCTGCTTCAACATCCTACGAATGCTAAGCAGGATCTTCAAATGGATCCCCACCCAAACAAGAAGAACCGTCACCCAGGCCCTCGTTTCTAGCAGGCTGGACTACGAAAACGCCCTCTACGCAGGAACATCCACCAAGCTCCTGAGACGGCTGCTACGCATCCAGAACGCCTCAGCACGACTGATCCTCAACATCCCCCGCCGCAACCACATCACACCCCACCTAAGAGACCTACATGGGCTCCCGGTGAACAAGAGGATAACCATCAAGCTCCTCATCCACGCACACAAAGCCCTCCACAACGCCGGCCCAGGGTACCTCAACAGACGACTGAGCTTCTACAACCCTACCCGCAAGCTCCGCTCCGCTGGTCTCACCCACGCCACTGCCCCCCGCATCTGAAGAATGAACACAGGCGGCAGATCCTTCTCCCACCTCGCCGCCAAGACCTGGAACACCCTCTCCACCAACTTACGGCAGACCCAGCACCTACTGGCCTTCAGAAGACTCCTCAAGACCTTGCTCTTCAATCAGTAGCAGCATCCCCCAGCCCCTTGATACCCTCACGGGTATGTAGTACACTTAACAAATGTCCTGATTGATTGATTGTTTAAATTGCTGTGCCCCGGGAACTATTTTGTATCTTCAATACACACACAATAATCATCCACTCAACTCTTTATACCATATTTGCGTTACATACAAATAGCAATCTTTTGTAGTAATTTTTCATTTTAGCCGAAGTTTATTGTTGTCATCGCGTATTGAGTCCAATATAGGCCTTCAAATGGCAATCATAAGGAGATGTCCTCTTTTAAAGCTGGACTGCCTGACCTCAGGAATGCCGCCTTGTGTTCCAGGTCTTGGCAGTGATGTGGGAGAAATATCTGCCACCGGTGGCTGCTTTTCAGATTTGGGGACTATAGCGAAGTGGTACTAAGTCTCAGCAAGGCCTAATTGTGCCACTTTAAAGCCCTCAGATCATAGAAGTGAAGTTGGCACGGAAACTGGAATAGAAAAAATACATTTTTCAAGAACTCATGAGGTGGAACTACAGTCACACAGTACCCCTGGGCAATGCATGAAGTAGCACACCGAATGAAAGGCAAATATTCCTTTTATACCCGCACAGGGGCTCAAAATAAGGCGGTACATATACTGAGATGAGTTTTATGTACATATAAGGTCATTTTGAGAGCACACATTCAACAAGTGGGAGGAGCCAACAATTGTCCAGTTGGGGTAAACACATTCTCTACAGTGATAGATCAAAAACAGATGTGGCTCGACTGAGCATTTGTCTAATTGGCAGAAGCTAAATATAATTTGTTTCTAGGCAGAATACACAAGCAATTAACAGAGAAGTAGGAGAGAGCAATTGGTGAAGACGAGGTAGCACAAGGCATACAAAATGGCTGACAGAAATACAAAATGGCTTCCAAGAAACGGGCAAGATAACATTTGAAAACTCACTGGCTTCAGCGAATGCTAACTTGCTCGCTGTCAATTTACGACAGTGAGGTAGAGGTCGGCGAAGCGGAGCTGGCGGGTGGGGGTGTAGAAGTTAAGTCGTCTGTTGAGGTATGCTGGTCCGGTATTGTGAAGTGCCTTGTGTGCGTGGGTGAGGAGCTTGAAGGTTATCCTCTTATTGACAGGGAGCCAGTGCAGGTCTCTCAGGTGGGGTGTGATGTGGCTGCAGAAAGGGATGTCAAGGATCAGGCATGCAGAGGCGTTCTGGATGCGTTGAAGACGTTTCAGGAGTTTGGTCGAGGCTCCTGCATAGAGGGCATTTCTGTAGTCAAGCCTGCTGCTGACAAGGGCCTGGGTGACCGTTCTCATCGTTTCGGTGAGGATCCACTTGTAGATCTTGCAGAGCATGCAGAGGGTGTTGAAGCAGGGGAGGAGACAGCGTTGACCTGCTTAGTCATGGATAGGGTGGAGTCGAGGATGACCCCTAGGTTGCGTGCGTGGTTGGTGGGTGTTGGGGCTGTTTCCAGTGCGGTCAGCAGCCAGGAGTCATCCCAGGCAGAGGGGTGGATCCGAGGATGAGGACCTCCATCTTGTCGGAGTTCAGCTTCTGACGGATTTTCCTCATCCATTCGGCGATGGCCTTCATTCCTTCGTGGAGGTTGGTTTTGGTGGTGTGGGGGTCCTTGGTGAGGGAGAGGATCAGCTGGATGTCATTGGCATAGGAGATGATGTTGAGGTCATGTAGTCGGGCGACGTGGGCGAGCGGTGCCAAGAAGATGTTGAACAGCGTTGGGCTGAGGGATGAGCCCTGGGGTACACCGCAGATGATCTTGGTGGCTTTGGAGCGAAAGGTGGGAGGCGGACGCTGTGTGTTCTGCTGTAGAGGAAGGAGGTGGTCCAGTCCAGGGCCTTCTCTTGAATCCTGGCATCATGGAGGTGGGTGTATAGTGTGCGGTGGCAGACCATGTCGAAGGCAGCAGACGGGTCCAGGAGGATGAGGGCCGCTATTTGTCCATTGTCTAGCAGGGCCTTAATTTCCTCGGTGGTGGCAATGAGGGCAGTTTCGGTGATGTGGTTGCTGCGGAACTCGGACTCGGATGGGTCTAGGATGTTGTTTTCCTCAAGGAAGTGGGTCAGTTGTTTGTTGACGGTCTTCTTGATGACCTTCGCCGGGAACGGGAGCAGGGAGATACACCGGACATTCTTGAGATCGTTGGGGTCTGCCTTGGGTTTCTTGAGTAGGGCGTTGATCTGGGCATGTTTCCAGCTCTCCAGGTAGGTTTCTGTCTCGAAGGAAATGTTGATGGCCTTCCAGAGATTAGGTGAGATGGCGGTACTGGCTTTGTTGAATATGCAGGCATGGGTCTGACGGAGAGCCGAAGTGGATGTTGTTCATGATCTTGATGGTGCTGTCATCATTTATGCTGGTCCAGGAGAGCAGGTGGTTGGTGCGGATGGTGGTCGTGGGGGTGGAGGTCTCAGTGGTTGTTGGTGTAGTCGTGGCATTGAAGCTGTTGTGGATGTCTGCGATCTCTCCCCAAACAGCAGGAAACAACCTCCAGATGTCCCCCAACTAACTCAAGCACTCTAGCCAGGTCAGAACTCACACAGCAGAGTTCAGGGGGGAAAGCTGGGGGTGAAGTCCTTTTGTTCCTGGGACTTCTTAACAGGAGCCCAGCTCTCCTCAGGCCCTTGGAGATCTCTTCAAGCAGGGTACACAGCAACAGCAAAGTCCTTCCCCTCTCACTGGCAGAATAGCAACTGCAGGTTGTCCTGCAAACACACAGCAGGGCAGTCCTTCCTCTTCAGTCTTCCAGCTTTTCTCCTAGGCAGAGGTTTCTTCTTGATTCTAGGATGATCTAAAGTTCTAGGGTTGGGGTATCCCTTTTTATACCAATATTTTCTCTGTTTTCTGAAAGCAGAAAGGCATTTACCTAGTACAAACCAGTCCTGAAGCCCTTATTTCCTTTGAGAGAGAGGGGCAGGGTCATCAGCCACCCAGCAGGAGGTGGAGCCAGCATTGTGGAAGGCAGGCGCAGCCCTATTCAGGCCCAAGTGCTATCCCCTCCCACCACTCAAGATGCAGATGGAGTTATTCAGCCCAGTGCTGACTCATCCAGCCTTCTGGAGCAACCCAAGCCCCTGTCACTCACAAACCAGTCAGTCAATTCACAAACAGCCTGAGGCACACGAAAGGTTCGACAAGAAATCAGCCACTTTCTAACAGTGCTGTTTTCAAACAAAGGATTTAAAAAACATCCTTCCTAAAAGATGGGTTATTAAATTCTGAGTTATGGGATACCATACTTCCATTTTCTATCTTGCTCCTATGGGAAGATATGCAGGTAAACATTATACACAGCATGCCCCATTCTAGCCTACGGGCAAGATAGCCTTTCAATAGTGAAAAACGAAGTTGGCAGTATTTCACTATCAGAGCATGTCACTCACACTAGTACATGCTCTATCCTTCACGTACACTACACCCTGCCAAGGGGGGTTCCTGGGACCTTCCATAGGGGTGTCCAATGTGTACAGAAAGGAAAGGGTTAGGCCTAGCCAGTGGGGATACTGGTCGGGTCAGCATGGCAGTTAGCAACTGTGCACAGGCACTACGGTGGTAGGCCTGAGACACCCTTTTAGGGCTACTGATGTGGGCGGCACAATCAGTGCTGCAGGCCCACTAGTAGCATTTGAATCACCAGCCCTGGCACATTCAGTGCAATTTTCTAGGGACCTACTGATGACACAAATCTGTCAATCATGGTTAACCAATCATAATAGCAATTTACACAGAGCATATGCACTTTAAAACTGATCAGCAGTGATAAAGTGCTCTGAGTCCTATAGCCAACAACCGCAGGTCAGGAAAAATAAAGGAGGAAAAAGCAATAAATTTGGGGATAACCCTGCAAAAAGGGCCATTTCCAACAAACCCATATGTCCAAACGTTGCACACACATATGACTCATTACTCCGAGCTGTGGCATATCATCCACATAACTCCCGCAGGTCAGAAGAGTACCGGTACTACGAGAGCCACCAAAGCAATGGCAGGAAATCCCGGGCACATGAACAACCCCTACCACGTCAAACTACTGTGCACGTATGCTGCATTTGTTGATGGGCACTGTCACTGGCAGTGTTACGTATCAGTTACCATCTAAGCTTCCGTCTTGCATACGTCACCTCATTCAGCCCTGGTTCCACTGTCAATCATGCAAATTCAAGTTGTCCATGGATATCTGCCTATCCAACACAAGGTAGCTGAACTGGATTATGACTTATCTGTGTTCCCCCTGTTGGCCTACGACCAGGAGTGTAACCGAGATACCCGTGCATAGGATGCCTTGATATTTGGCTATGTTCTGGCAGTTGGGCATGAGAGATTGTAAAAGTCCTCGTGTGCAGTGACCACATCGAGGCGCTCCACTATTTGTCTGTGTTGTGGATTGGTGAAACGGCATGGACGGAGCACATCTGACGGTGCACCTATGAATGTTGACACACACCTGTGCAAGGTGAGGTAGTCCCATGAGCAGAGCTGCAAAGCGTCGTTTTGCAACGTTCCTAAATCAGACATACTGCTGGAGGGAGAGTACACACATGGCAATGAAGTACTCCATGTGAACTTGTTGAACCCTTTCACCTGCTCACTGTCAGCAGAGCAGACAGTCAGCACAGTACGATGGTACAATGAGCATACGCCAAATATCACATGACTTGTCCAGCAAGACAAGGTGGGCTGAGACCGTTGCCATCCGTAATGATTAGTGTTCATTTTTGCCTCCCCATTTCTTGCACCTCTACATGTTCATATGCTGCCTGTTAGTGTCTGATGCATTAGTCTGCATGCTTTTCTTCTTGTCTTGCCGGTACTGACACGCACATGCTAATAAAGTCTACGCAACTTCACTAGTGTTATGATATAAGAGAACATGGTTTTCGTATACAGAAACTGATGGCGCTCAGCTAATTCACGTTGGTGTGTTGTGCATAAAACAATTAGGTACAGTGCTAATAGGGAAGGGGAGACCCTAATAACCCCTTATTATGTGTAGGAAAATCCTACCACATGTATAAGTAGCAACAGTCCTGTGCACACATGCAATATAAACTTAACAATGTTGAAGTGGTTTGAAAACAATTGGAACAAAATTCAACGGTGATATCCTGGTTTCTTTAATTAGTCATGACACAGAACAGCCAGCATACATGTGTTTCGTCAGAGAAACAGTGGTCTCCAACTTTTCAGGGTTGGGAATCATACAAAAGATGACCTGAGAACAAGGTATACACTGACAAGGTCTAGAAAACATACGTTCTCACATACTTGGAAAGCAACATCACCCAGCACTCGTGGAAACGATCTTCATAAGAAACCCACAATACATTTGTCTGAGGTGGACCCCTTGCTAAGCTCACATGTACTACAGTATTAGAAACATAGGAGCATATTCAGGTACGTCATAATGAACAAATAACTCTGCGGGAAAGTCTTGGTCCATGGATGGAATGCAACCCAAAACATACACATAAGAAAATACTCAAAAAGTGTCTACTCAAACGTGCCACAGTGGGAAGGAAATGAGTGGCTTGAGCGGAACAGGCAAAGCCAGTCCAGAATGGTCAAGTACCTTAGTGGTATGTTTCAAGGTCAGTCACGTCTGTACTCTTGCTTTTCGGGTGGTGTGTTCTGGGTTGTACTCCATCCATTCCATAGACCAAGACCAAGACTTTGCGTGATGTTGCTTTCCACGTATGTGAGAACGTATGTTCTGCAGGCCTTGTCAGTGTGCCCTTACATTTCTTCAGCAATGGGAGTATGGTGTCCAAATTGTTGCCATTGACATCCTCAGCACTCCAACTCCATTCACGTTGTTCACAATGGACTGCCATATTTCTGTTTGTATTGCCAATGACACAGTGGAGGTGACAAACAGTTGTTGGTAGTGTTATATTACCTCCATGACGATGATCCGGTTTTCCTGCGGACTGAACCCTGTCTTCCTCTTCCTCTTTTCTTGCCCTTCCCTGACCATGGGGTTCCAGGCTGGTCCTATGTGGGGCTTGTGGAGTTCGAGTTCGGGTGCATCCATGGTGCTACGCAGTTTATTTTGGTTTTGGTGTGTTTTTTTTGTTGCGTTTATAGTGCCTTTTCCCGCATGACGTGTGGTAATTGCAGTCCTGTTGCTGGTTATTGCTGATTTTTGTATCGTGATTTGGGGCATCGCAACTTTTTTAGCGTTCGTGTTTCGCATTTTTTTTGCGTCGCAATAATTTTAACGCAGTTATGTGGCCTGACTTTCGCATGGTGCCGCCGGGTTGAGAATAAAATGTTACCACAGTGTTATTTTGTGGCGATAGACAGCGATGTGTAAAGTTGTGTTACGCTAATTTTGCAATAATTATCACACATTCTTGAGAATATCCCCTATAGTGATATGTCAATAATAAAAGTCCTCAGTGGTGCACAAATAAAATTGATTCATCAACAGCATCGTTCGAATTGGCTAAAAAACAAGGGTGCAGGGGAGGTTTATGTTCCTTGTTGGCATCCTATATATTTATCAGCAACACAGCTTTCATTTCCTTTGTCAAAAAGCCATCAAGGGGCTGGATGACAGGCCTCATCAGGGTAAATAAGTACACGTATAAAGAAAATACCAAAATGGTGAAGTTGCAGCTGCTGGAATGCAATCTCACTCCGCAGCGCGATGATCTATCACTGACAACCTCCGCGTGAAACAAAAACATGTCATCATAAACTTTCAATTCAATTTATTTGTGACTCTCAGGTTGCTTTCTACAAAATTACCAGAAGTGGATTATGGGAGAAATGGCTCCATTATGCATCAGTAGAAATCTGCACAGAATTACCATGAAATGTGACTGAGAAGCTTTGGGAGGAGGCATGAAAGTAACAGGTGTCATTTATCAGAGCGCGTCACTAACTGGGCTGGGGTGAGCAAGGATTGCGTCTTATCTCCACTTGCCTTAATATATACACCAATGACCTTTAGTGATTCCTACAGAGGACCGATGACGACTTCATCATGTTCCTTCACTCCTCACAAAATGCAAATAGAACTTGAACACTGTCCCCAAACGACAATTTATTTTACCTTCTCTTGGACAGATTTAGTGTAGTGCAGGCTGCAATGAAAATAGTCTCACAGTAAACCCCAAAAGGACGCACCACCTTGCTCTTGACACATTGTAAATTGAAAATCGCGAGGTTGCAAAATGTGAGAAATGGAAATGAGGTAAAAAGTGAACCACTTCATTCTGCCTTTCCCCCAGAAACTCCCGTAGCATGAGTCAAAGGTGACAATTGGACAATTTGAGAGCTAATGAAACTGTCTGTTAAATATTGTGAAAAATCGAGTGCCCAGATAAAATACATTTTCTCTGACGATGTACATGTCCCATGATTGCACACATACGATCCCCAATGTTTCTTTTCTGCTGACCAATGAAAAATAGGCTTATTTACTTTTCATTTTGAATAGGGTGGGATGTGTTTACTAGATATGTCATGTTATGCTTATCTTGAATTGTTCTGATTTTGAGCCGTGGACAGCAAACAGAAACATCTGCATCAGTGGAAAGTGAAGAGAGAGCGAAGCAGGAAGTTTATGTTAAGGCACGTTACCTTGCTTTAGATTACGTTGTGTTATGGGCGTTTTATAAGCTCACTTCTGCCAGAAATCAGCCTTTTACATCTTACTTCCAGGAGCATCATCAACAAAACCGTTGTTACGGAAAAAACGTAAACAAAATTCATAAGACTACATAAATGTCAGATTAAAATATGTCTCCCCAAAGGAAAGTAAGAAAAATTCCTCGAAAGACTCTGAGTCTGATCTAGAAAAGTAAAAATTGGCAAGAAGGTAGAAACCGATTTTGGTAAAAATCAGAGCATAAGTTGATAGTACACGAGGGTAGACAGCGTCTACCCACTCTTTTCACAGGGTTGGATAGGGTTTACACTATCAAGAGGTTGGGTTCTGTGATGTTGGGCACTAGGCCCGCATTATGGTGATCAGGGAGACGCAGACACAGGGGAGTAGGTTAGTAAACTGGCCTCGAGCACAAGCGCTCGGCCCCCTTTATTAACTGGGTCACGTGACTCGTGACACCAGTGGTGGGTGGGTGTAAAGTGTGGGTTACATCATCCAGAACAACTAGACCGTGTCCAGCAGGACACTACATTCCTCCCCAACTTTAATAAAAGTTGAGACAAACAAAGTCCGAACCTGTGGGAGGAAAAATACAAAAATATGCAAATCTCATAATTTTAGAAGGAGTCTCTTCAGTTGCCTTGATTCTGGGGTGACGCCGAACAGGATGACCAGATGGTAGACTTGATGGAGGTTGTCTTTTACTAGTTTCTTCACTGTAGGCAGCTGGGCCTCACATTGCAAAGGAGTGAGTGGTTGAAGGGCATCCTTCTCACTGGGACGCCCCTCTCGCGGGTGTTCTCCTGCCACGAGATGTCCCGGAGGCCCTATTCTTCAGGTTTACGCTGGGCAGGGTGTTCTCTGCAGCGTTGCTCCAACTCCACAAGCCGGTGTGAATGGAGGAGGCAATGAGATTACTACCATGTATCCGTTGATCCGCCTGGAGGGTGGTTGTTGACTCTTTCCTTTGCGCACAAGTTCCCCTTCTTCCCGGGACGTGCAGGGTAGACGGCGACAGATCCATCTCTCGGGTCGGGACCCTCTGCCACCGGTGTCCCTGAGGCCTTTGCCCCTTGTCTATCCACGGGCTGGTGTTGAGTGGTCAGTTCTCCTTCTGCCGGACGTCTGAACATCCTCCGCATCCAGGCTTCCACTCAATCCCAAAGGTGGGTGTTGCCAATGGTCCAACCTGTTCGTTCCTGCAGTCGACGGGTTGTTCGGGGAACTTGAAAGTAGATGCCTGACCTGTTTTAAGTTCCATCAATGTTCTCCTGGACATGTGGGTCACTGTACACGGTGTTATGGTGCGTGTCACCTCTAATTCTGGTGGGTGTGTAGACTTGTCACACCTCTCCTCACCTTTCTGGATGTTGTTGTTCTTGGTGGCTTTGTGCCACATGACTTCTTTCTTCTTCTACTTTCTTCATGGCGTCGTGCCCTTCTTCTCCGTTTTCCTTTTCCGCGACACGGTCTGGTCATCTCGCTGCTCTTGTCTTCCTGACCAGGTTTCTCCGAGCGGCGTGCACTCCGCCTGTTTCCCTCTTGTCTTGTCCTGACACTGTCTTCTTGTCCACTCTGTGACTGGACCGGTCGTCGCAACCTTATCCTGTTGATGGTTTTATTTCTGGTTCTTGAGGATGTTGAAGTTTGTTGGTCCCTGTTCGCGGACCACATCATACTTGAACTTCTCGGACTTCTTGTCAGTCCGCTCTGCCGATCTCTGGCACTGGTGTTGTTTGGTGCAGGTGCTGATGGCTGGGGTGATGGTGGTTGCCAGCCATGTAGTGACTCTGGATGACAGGCGTTGGTGACTTGCTGGGAGCGTTAGGTATCCAGAGGGACTTGGCAGCCACTTGCTGCCGCTTTGCTGATGTTGACCTTAGGTGGTGGCTTGATATGTAGAGTGTACAGTTCCTCTCTTGCCTGGTGTGGGGCCACTGCAGACTCCATCTTGACGCAGTGAGAGGGCTGGCACTCAGTGCTGGTCTTCGCCCGTGGCATCTGCGGACAGGAGCAGAGAAGCAGATTGACTCAGACTGCCGATGCTCGGGAATGGACGGTCGCCTGGGGAAGCGTTGGGATGAGACGTGGACCGCGCTTGCTGCGGCTTATGTTTGGTTCACCTGTGGGGCTGTCTCCTGGGAAGTCGGTCTGCCTTGGTGGCTGTCTGGCGTGTCAGGGTGTGCTTCTTGGCTGGCTGTGATTCATCGGTTTTCTCCCTTTGTTGGCTTGTTCAGTCCACCTGTGCTCATCCGGTTTTCGGGTTGACAGAGCTGTCACTCTTCTTTTCTTCTAGGGCGTTGCGTTTGGACCTCGAGGTGGCGCTGTCGTGGCGCCGGCTTCTGCTTTTGCTCTGTTGTGCTTGGCTGGCTAGTCACTTGGTGAGGTGCTCCTTGTTTGCTGGGCGACGTGACATCTGGTCTTGTGTTGCTGTTCAATGGAGCGCAGGGTGCCGTAGCGGCCTGCCACATGGGGTGTGTGACTCCACTCTTTCCGATCTTGGGTCGCTGCCAACTCCGTCTTGAGTCAGTGTGAGGGAGGATACCATGGGTGGTCTTTGGCCTACGGTAGGGCTGCGCTGTGGCGGTGGAGATGTGTGTGCTCTCCGACCTGCGTTCAGTAGTGTTTCTGCGTGGATAGGTTCCCTGGGTGCTGACTGCGCAGTCAGGTTCACAGGCGCGACCTCCTGTGCGCTTCTGGCTTTGCGTGGTCTTGCGTCTTCATGCCGTCCGTGATCCCTGGGATCGTCACTTGATTCCGTTGCAGTGCTTCTGCATTGGCGCGCTTTTGTCTGCGCTCTTCATGTGCTAGTAGATTAGCTTGAGATGGTGTCTGTGTATCTGGAGGTGCGAGTGGTGCAATCTCCTCTCCTGCCGTGGCAATGGGCAGCCATGGATTGTGCTCGCTCTGCACCAGTCTGTATGGTGCTGTTGGTGTGGAGGGATACCTTGCGACATTGTTGTCTGGCTGATCACCCTTCCTTGCTGCTTGTGTTGGCATGGCACTTGGTTGAGCTGGAAAATCTTCAGGCTTCGTGGGGCCCTTGGGGACATGCAACTGTCTTTCTCTGTTGACAGTCTAGGCAGCTCTCAGGGCCAGTGATGCACTCCTCATCCGCCCTGGCTGCGTAATTTCTGCTGCTAGCGTGTGTCACAGCAGTGCTGTGTTTAAAGTTGTGCTCCTGCTGCAGTGGGTGTTGCCGTCGGGCTCGAGCGGACAGCCCTGTGTCCTGGGGTGATTTGTACTTCTTGGGGTCTTTGGTTGCGCTGTGTGTGTACCTGAATTCCAGGCAGTTCAGCAGTTGTGGCATTCAGGAGTTTCCTGTGGCCATTCAGGGGTGTGCACTCTATTCCCTTGGTGCTCCTCACATACAGTGGTACCGGGGAGATGGGTGGCAGGCCAGTAGGTCCCTGGACTGGCGTCTGTACAGGTCTCCTGTTACTGAACTTTACTCTAGGTGGTGGCAAGGTTTGTGCAGTGGTGGCTCCTGGCCAGGTATCAGTGTTGCGATACTGTGTGGAGCACTGTGGGCCTGTGGGTGGCCTCGGGCAGTGGGCCTGGCCTTACTTCGTGGAGAAAATACTCTATTTTGGACTGTGAGGTGTCTTTGAAGGCGGTACTGCAGGTTACCATCAGGTGGCGCTGTGGGTACTCTTGTGGGCGCTATTCCCGACCACGGCATCAGTCTTTATTATGCTGGCTGGCTCTGGTCACCTGTTACAGGCAGTTTGGTGCAAGTGGCAGCCTTTTGTCCTGTTGTGGCGCTGCGTGTGGCCACTAGATGGCGCAGATCCTTAATACTGGGGCGTTGGCAGTCTTTCTCCGGTTGTATACTGAGTCACCCCTGCGGGTGTCGTGGGGCGGGTGTGGTGGTGTGTCGTGCCCGGATCCTTTGGCAAGGTGGGTACTCCCTTACGTTTCTTTTGTGATAGGTAGGTGTGGCCAGCCTGCCGGACGGTTGTAGACAGGGTGAGACACATTGGGGGAGGCAGGTATATTCATGCTAATAGCCCGCTATCGCTCTGCGGGTGTGTCGGTGTGTGCCTGTTCTCTGCTGTGACCGGCCACCGATCCCTTGCAGACACCGGGTTGCGTGGAGTGCAGTCTCTGCTGGGGGCGCTGCTTCTGCTGCGCGTGTATAGCTACGCGGGTGGGCTCAGCTTGATGTATTGTATTTGGGCTCTGCGTCCTTCCACCATAGCTGCTTTTCCCCATTTTTCACCCTGCTGCCGCAGCTCACCAGGCATTCACACGCTGCGCGGCAGGGGGGGTCACTGCTCCTAAGCTGCGGGCGCTTCCACTTTCGAGTTTATTCACCCCACAGCCGCAGCCTCTCGCCAAAAACGCTGCGCGGCGGGGACAGGGGGCGCTGCAGGCAGGCCGCGCATTGTCTCCGCTGGCCTTGCCTCTCCTCGGGGGAAGTGTTGGCCAGCTCCAGTGTCTGTGTTGCGCTGGTGGGCTCCGCTTATCGTTATAGTGTCGATGGGGGGTCGCCTCAGGCTCCTGCGACCCCCGAGGGCATTATAAGTGCCCGGGCTCACCTCCGCCCTACGGGCCTTCCAAACTCACGGGTGGGCACTGCGTCAGTCTCCACGCGGAAGGGGCTCCATTGCGGCCGACGCAGTGTGCTCCGGTCGGTCTGCTGTATCCCTGTGCGCCTTCCTCAGCACAGCAGCAGTCGCAGGGCAGGAGAGGTGCGGGATGTGCTCCCGGTCACTCTCTCATTGATTTTCAGGCCCGGGGCTCAGCACATGCCCTGCAGGCTTCTTGGAGGCCAGTGCTGATTGTTTCAGGGGGGGCCTTCTTGGCGAGTTGCCTTCTCTCCCCCTTCTTCATTGGCTGTTGCACGCCGGGGCACAGCCACCTCTTCGTCAATGTGGTGTTGGGCACTAGGCCCACATTACGGTGATCAGGGAGACGCAGACACAGGGTTGTAGGTTAGTAAACTGGCCTCGAGCACGAGCGCTCGGCCCCCTTTATCAACTGGGTCACGTGACTCGTGACACCAGTGGTGGGTGGGTTGCATCATCCAGAACAACTAGACCGTGTCCAGCAGCACCCTAAAGGTCCCACGTAGAAATACGGTAAACGTGTCCCAGTTTATTTCCAGGCACCGGGACACATTCGACAGCGCCTGCAGGCTGTCTGCTTTCATTCCGAGCAGCAACGTGGAGGTGGGGAGGGAGCTTACCACATTCCAGTTGGGCCCATAGCAAAGGCCGAAGTTAAGGGGCCATAAGGCCGCCTTTTGTAGGAGTATCCTGGCTGTCAGCTATCAGCGCCCTCACAAATAAAGGCAATGGAGGGGAAATAAAGGGTCACAGCTTATCACTTCACAAGTACTTAAAAGAGCCATGCTTTTGACATTGTTCAGTCCCTGTAAATAAATATATCATGCACTGAAAAAATGTCAGTTGTGTTGGGGTGTCTAAATATTTACACAAATCACAATTGAAATACCTCTATTTAGTTTGATTTATTTCATAGCACTATAGTGTTACTGACCCCATTTTAGTGCAATCCATTGTGTCACACTTACACATTATGCATTGACAAATCATACGTGTCTAAAACAATGTAATGAATGTGACACACAAGACAGTAATTGTTACAAGGTGCAGAAGCCAGATGTCCTTCATAGTTCCCTTTACTATCCTATGGGGATTACAATTTATGAACTGCAAGTAACAAAAGAATCTCTGTGTTAAAAGCAGTATCCCACTTACCCATTTACATTTGAAAAAATAGGTAATCTGTGTGTTAAATAGGGTGCTTTTCAGAAGACATATTGGCCCTCTTTGCTACTTTGATTCAAAACTGGGGCTAGACAAAACACAGACATTACCAGCCTTTGCTGACAACCTGGGACTGTCAATGGTGGAATGACTCAACAGTAGTAGGGAGCACTCTCCTGCGAGTGGCGGTGAATCCCCTGGTACTGATGTTATACCATCTTTGAATGTATCACACAAGAGTTGGACCTCGCCTGATGTATCTCCGCCACCATTATTGGTTTCTGCAACAGCTAGAACTCATCAAATCCTTTTGAATAATATAAATATCCTGTCCTGGATTGTGGCTAGCGTTAAGTTCAAGCTCAGTGCCCCTGACAGATCAGTTTGATATATGCCTGATTCAAGAAACTTGGTCCCTAGATACTGTCTTCAGGGCAGGTTATGTCAACTTTTTGGTTCCAGCTGGTTATAATGGAAAAGGGCACCCTCAGGAGGCCTCTTGCTTTGAGTGCACACTTTGCTCAATGTTAAACTCTGCCCGCTTAATGTCTCCTCCCCTGACATTCAAGTTATAACTATCACAGGGATGGATAATCACACTTTTTATCTTTACAATTGACAATCATGGAATGAGAGGGGGAGCCAAATACCCCACCGTGAAAGCTTTTTTGCCCATAGAGTGAGCTTTGACAAACATGATACCTTACTTGTTGCATTGACTTCAACACGACCTTCAAGACACTTGACGACAGACAAAGATCACTCACTAATGTTGAGGATGAGAAATTAGGGGTGCCCGTATTAGACACTGACACCGATATATCACTTTTCCCCAGATTAAAAGTGACACATCAGCAGCATTACTATAAATAAGCCCCTGAACCCGTTAAGCAGTGGACCGAGCTTACCAAAGCCTCTCACATACACTGCTGCTTAGGTTAAGGGCATGTAATGGGTACACGAAAGCTGATCTGCAAGAACATCCCTCTTTCAATCGGCAAGGGCAAATCAGTAGGATCAACTATATATGAATCATCCTTCTTCTTTGGCGTTTATTAATCGATAAGAGGGTGGTCTCTAGAACTGATAGTGATCATAATGCTATGCACTGCACACTTTCTATACCCTTTTAGTTAAACTAAGGGTGTTACCCTTTCACTATCCATTGGCTTGTCTCCATCATACAATAGGCGTGGACTAAAATTGCCTAAGGTAGAATTGGATCTAGAGCACATGGCCAGTATGGATAAAGCCCTCCTAGATGATCTGCGGAATCTAGTTACATCACAGTCACAGCAAGTTAAAAACTCTGTGGTTTCATCCATACATGTGAATCTTTTCAATCTATAGGCCAATGCTTTTGCCATATCTGGGATCAATGCAGCTTTAAACTGACAGACAATGGTATAGCAAGGGTTACTGGCAGGCCAATAATTCACTATGCCTTGCTATTGAAAGTGGTAACACAAATGACATTAGACAAAAGATGAAAATGCATTTGCAGGCCCAGGCAATAGAGGAAAGGAGTTGGGAAACCAAAACTGGCAACACTTATTAGAGGCAGCTAGGACCAGGGATGATAAGTGGGTTTTGAGACTATAGCGAATGGGGGCGTGAGTGTACATTTACCAAGTAAAATTAATTCAGTATCCTGGTTCAAACATTTCTCTTACCTTTATGGTCCTCCATTAGCAGCACATGAGGATGTAAAGGAAATCAAAGATGCTTTCAACAGCATCGCCCTTGGTAAAGCTGCCTGACCCGATGGGACTGTGGGGACCTTATTTTGCTCTTATTTAGGTAAGTGGGCTAGCTATCTCAATAAATTGCCTAATGCAAATATAGAGGGTGCTAACATTTCTGCTAGTAGGAAAGCAGTTGAAACAGCCCCTGTACAGAAAAAGGGGTCTATGAACTACACCTTAAGGTTCAGGCCAATAAGGCTTATTGAAGTGGCCCAGAAGGTCTTCTGCAAGCAGGTCTTAGACTGTCATGTCTTCTAGGATAGTCCCATTATGTATTTCGCATTTCTACATACATTGTCCCATCCACACAACTATAACAATTCTAAACAGGTGATGTTTTACCTAATGGCTTGCGCCTGTCTCTTCGACACCAGGGCCCTTATTTATGAGGCCTTGCGTCAGTTTTGCGCTGTCGGTGCGTCACTTTTTGTGACGCACCAGCGGCGTAAAAAATGCGCCTTGTTGCGCCATATTTAAAAAGTGACGCATCTAGGTAGATGCGTCGCTTTTTAAACCCCTGCGCCACATTATACCTGCGTCAGGTATAATGTATGCAGAGGGGGCGTTCCCCCTCAAAAAGCCTCGTAATAGTGAAGCAGTGAAATCTATGAGATTTCACTGCGTCACTTTTAGGATGCAGTTGCGTCAAAATCTTGCGCCTGCCTCACAGCAGGCGTAAGACTGACACAAGCCCTTTCACATGGGGCTTTCCCCATGTGAAAGGACGCATTGCTGGAGTTGCGTCACTTTTGTGACACACTACAGCAATGCGTCACTTTTGCGCTTACAGATACGTCAGAAATACTGACGTATCTGTAAGTCCTTGCAACATGATGCGTCATACATTAAATATGACGCATCATTGGTGTCGCAAGGAGTGCGCAGTGAAAAGTGACGCATCGCTGTTTTCACGCAGCGATGCATCACTTTTCATAAATGAGGCCCCAGGCTCTTAGTCTTCAATCAGAATCCCTGTACCTGATGTGCATAAACATGTCCCCAGACACGGGCGATTTATTCTGTATAGGGGTCACCACTTGTCATTCATCCTTGGCCAACAGCCAGCTGAGCATGATCACACTTGTTTAAAAAAGCATTGCTTATTGTTTTCAAAACATTTATGATTATTTTTAAAACATCCATGGTTGTTTTAAAAACATATCGATTGTAGAAAAAACCCTAGAGTGACCCTTTTAGTATAAAAGACTCTCACTCCCCGCTACAATTTAGAAGCAAATTCCTTCCAAGCTGAGAAGGGGGTCCTGCATGCCGAATCTCTGACACAGCGGTCTGACATCCCTTGCGGGTTGCCAACCGGCACACAGAGAAGGGGTCCTCCATTCTGTAACATCAGGTGGGGGGCTGCTTCTTCCCTCTGAGTTTCTTGGCTACAGATAAACATAGCTATACACACATGCACTTACACATCCAGGTTAGGCTTGGTATATTTTAGAGAATTACGTAGGGCACGCATTTTAGGAACATGCAAGTGCTATTGCTTTTTTAAAACTGTTTCAGTTCATCGTATTATCACGATGGTAGAAATGTATCTACTATTCACTATATTGGTACTAGCAATTTCTTTCATATGCTTTTGTCTCCTGATTGTTGCAGCGCATATGTTTTACACTAGGCTGTCGCTTGACCAATACATTCTTATTGAAAAGTCCTAATTGCCATCCTGTGTATTTCCTGCGAGAAAGCTATCACAGGTGTCTGAGGGAAAGGTACTATACTGTTTTCCATGATCCCTGAGGAATCAGGCTTGTCATGTTCAGTGGTTGCCAGAGACTACCTACACCAGTGTAGTATACAGGGGGGTGGTAGTTGCACTGTAGACCTCGCTGGTCTAACGACTGACATATCCTGTGGGGGTGTCCAGAAGTGGTCAGGACAACAAGCCCTCAATTTAGGTCATCCAAAACTTGCAGGTCCTGGGAGACTCCTAGGAACTACACAACATACAGACCAGACCTTGTATAGATGAACACTTTGCCCTGTCTAACTATCAAACCAGTTTTAGAAGAGACGTGAGTACTATCGACCAAGACGTTAGATTTCTTACCATCTACAAGAAGATGGTCTTCCTGCACAAGCCACATCTTTACTTAGTGTTTGTGGACTTGAAATCTACATTTGACTTGGTCCCTCATCAAAAACTATGGGAAACACTGAAGCAAACAAGGTCCCTCATAATCTGCTAAGTGACCTCGTGTGTTTGCACTAGGATACTTATGCAAAGGTTCGATGAGGGTCTCGGGGGGAGTTAAAGGACCGCATCAGGGTCTACAAACGCATTCAGCAGAGATGCGTACTTGCTTGTTCTCCTTATACCTTAATGATGTGGTAGCTTATCTGGATGTGTTATGGCAACAATGCACAAAGGGTTGTGGGCCTAAAAGAGTTCCAGCTTTTATTTGCCGATGATACCTTACTGATTTCTTAATTGCCAGGCAACTTTCAGGCCCTCCTTGATCGATTTGCTGCTTTTTTGTGATGACTGTTGGTTGATAACTAATTATACAAAACCTATATTTACATTCATTAGTCCCCACTGTTCCTTTAGGGTGCCATCACCCTTGATGGAAATAGTCTGGACAGGGTTTTCTCCTTTGACTACCTTGAAGTAAGGCTAACTTATTATATGCAATGGCACTCCCAAGTCAAGAAAAGCAGTTTAAGCTTATGCTACCACGCATCTGATATCATGAGGCTGAAAACATTGAAAAACTGTTGCTAATTTGATTTTCAAAAGTATACAAATTCAAACCATTTTATTTGAATTGCACATTGTACTTTGCTGAACTCCTCTTCCGGGAGTTCGGACGTTCCTTTGAGAGCAGCCATCTTTTCTGTTTTGGCGCTCTAGTGATTTGCGGGTACCAGTACTTAATGTGCCTTCCACAACAGACACGCAGAGGACGCACACAGCGAGCCTGCCAAAAGCAAGCGTGTCCGGACCCGTCACCGTCCACAACACAGCCAGCGCCAGCCATGCTGCCTGCTCTCAGACAAGTTTTTCAATGACATCTGCACACTGTGACATTTATCTAGCACCAAATAAAATGAAAGGCCCTTTGACATGCCTTAACTGCAGAACTGTGCTTGGCTTTTTCACTGAACTGCCTATCGCCCGTAAGGACAGACCATTATGTGGGAGTCTTATTTATGCCCGATTCTTGTGCAAACATGCAAAAGAAACCCATAACTTGCTTTATGATTCGCAGCTGGATTTTCTTTTTATCACATCATTGTGGCTTATGGAAAGGTGCAATCCTGATATTGTCCAGGCCTTATCACCAGGCTACGCTGTTTTTAGACAGGATAGAGCGAAGACTCATAGAGGGGGTTTGTAATAATTTATCGAGATTCCTTTCAATGGCAAAACCTTGATTTAGTATATTTGAAAGGGGCAGAAAGTCCCAGTTTCTGTTTTAAGCTCAGCTCTTCCCTCTTCATTCCTGGGTGCCTATCTATCAACCTCCAGGCCCTAGTTTCTGTTTTTTAGAATCCTTAGTTGATGCTTTAGCCCCACAGATTCTTCAGTAGCCAGTCTTACCATCTTGGAAAACTTTAACCTCCATCTTGAAAGTAGTAATGATCCTGAAAGAGGAAACGTTGCAAACACACTAGACACTTTTGGGATCCATCAGTTGGTGGTGCCCCCACACATTCTGCAGGACACAGTCTGGATGGAACTGTTCCAATCTGCCACTTCTCAGTTGAACCACCTATCTGGCAAGCGTGGTAAGATCATATGTTGATCTGGTTCAGCATCAGCCCTCAGACAACCAGTACTCCTCGTATCCCCTCAGCGCCAACCTTGCAAATGATGCGTAGATGAGCAAAGATGATGGCTGACCCAGAGTTGACCAGATGTGCATCAGCCTCCACACCCACTTCTTTCGGAAACACTACTGAGGATGTCTGGTGGTTTAGGACCTGGAATTCTAAGATAAGCCATAAACTAGCACCATTAGCCGAAATAAAGAGGAAACAGAATACCCAGCCCTCAGCCCCCTTCTACACTCAGGCTTTAGCAGATTATCATTTACACTGTAAACAGCTTGAGCAGAGGTGGAGAAGAGCATATAAGACAAAAGATCTACTGTAGTTTAAATTGCCCCAAAAAACTTACCATTCTCAGATCAACATAGCTGTAAAGGTATATTTCTTTAAGCAGATACCAGAAAACCAACATGATCAAAAATCCATCTTTATAATTGTTAAATCATTCATACAACTGAAAGTCTTGGATAGGACATGCCCCCCTCGCAGATCCTATGCAATCTAATCCCTTCTTTTTTTGGCGAAAAAATTCCCAACATCCAACGTGAGTTCAGAATTACTCCAGTCCATTGTCTATAAATGATTTAGACTTGGACCCCAATCATTTAGGACCCTCCCTCCGAGCTTTTCACAGAATCAGCTTAGCTCAGTCCTGACAAGAAATTCTATTTTCTGACTCAGGCTTCCTTTTTGACCCCTGCCCTCCTTCCATTCTCCATGCCATTGTGGACATTGTGAACCATGTGATCAATAAAATCATAAACTCCTCACTATCCATGGCAGGATTCCCAACTGACTGGAAACTTGCTGTTGTTAAACCATTACAGACGAAACATGTAGCAGACCCCTCTACTCTCTCTAACCTCCTTCCTATCTCACTACTCCCCGTCCTATTGAAAATCGTCGAAAAATGAGTAAATAGCCAACTGTTAATTTTCCTGGAAAAGCCCAATATTCTCTATCCATTGAAGTCTGTCTTCCATCTTGAACATTTTACATAATCCACGCTGCAGACACCTTAAAACTCTGTATGAAGTGCTGATTTTATTAGATCAGCTGCATTTGATACCATCTCCTATGACATCCTATTACAGTGTATTAAAAGTTGCAGCCTTTTCCATCTGTCCCTGGCCTGGTTGAAATCCTTCCTTGCAGATCACAGGCAAATAGTAGTACCAGGACCACATTTATCACCGGAAACGACCATCCCTTTGGGTGTGCCGCAGGGCTCACCTCTTAGCCCTGCATTGTTTAATATACATACGGAACCACTCATTGCGCTGATACCATCTTTCGGTATTGAAACAACTTCGTATGCAGATGATACACAGCTGATTCTGGTTTAAGACAAAGAAGCAACTGACTCAGAGCGCAATTTCAAGCTTTGCCTACAGTAAGTTATTTGGTTACTGCAATCCAACCACCTCAAATGTAATGCAGATAAGACAGATATTATGCTTTAAGGGAAGACCAATTCCATTGAGCAGGTACTATGGTGGCCAGATCTGCACCCCCATGCCCAATACAGTTGAGGTTTAGAAAAACCTTGGCATGAAATTTGACGCCTCTCTTTCCTTTCGTCCACATGCACTTGCAGTGGCCGGAATGTATTTCAAGTTAATAAAATCTTTGAAAATGTTTTTCAACTATCATCCCTGTGCAGCAAGAAAGCCAGTGACCGTTACATTAATCAAGCTGAGACTGGACTATTGCAGGCGCCGCTAAACATGTGTTAAAGAAACTGCAGACAGTGCAAAACGCAGCTGCTAGGCTTGTATTGAAACTGCCATGCTGTTCCTCGACTTCAGCAGCTCTTACAGCCCTTAATTGATTGCCAATACATAAAAGTGCCTTCTTCAAGATCCTGTTGTTTACCTTTGGAACAGGACCAAAATATCTAGTCCACGGAATTATTCACTACACTATCGCCCAAACTCTGAGATCCTTAAACCTCCAAGTTTAGCTGTAAGACCGACGGTGGCAATACTCTTGCTGTCCTGGGGTCCAGGGTTTAGAATCAACTCTCCAGACATCTGAGATTTATTGACTCCAAATTGCTAACTAAGAAACATTTGAAGACTTTAATCTTCACAGCCTCTAATTCATTATACCACTCTCTGATGTAGGGACCCTCTCTCATTTTCAATCTTTCCGCTATGCTTATCAGCTCCATTTGGAGTGACAGTTGTGCTTTACAAATGCAATTTTCATTCATTCATTCAGGCTGTTTTGTGCATCAAAGAAGGGACATATTTCACCAGCTTTAAATATTTACAGGGCGAAGGCTAAAGGTAAGGGCCCTAGATGGGGCTGAACTATGGGGTACATCCGGTCTGATATCACTAGGCATAGCACAGAATAACTTCTTAGAATCCAGGGCACCTCTTTTGTTTTGGCATAGGCTCTAGTCTACCCCAGCTCTCACTACATACCATGATGCACTTAGGGATACAAATGAAGCAGATACTAGCCATAGAATAAAGTGGGTATTTTATGTTAAGGGCATGTTGACGCAGTTAGGCTTAGGAGCCTATAGAAGTGATTATGAGGGGTCCCCGACTCTTTCTAAACAGACTCTAAAGGAAACCTACTTGTCTCATATATAAGGTCTTAAGTTTAGCAACAGGTCTCATGGTTCAATCACTACTGAATTTTTAGATATTAAAACACATTGTCAGTTTGAGAACTTCTTAGATTTAATACCCACTTTATGCTGCTAGACTCCTGTACATCAAATTTCGCCATGAAAATCTACCGCTTTACACTTTTCCTCAAAAACTGCTGAAAGTGCTATTTCGCCTGTGTGCTGTTGTGCAGAGGAGACATAATCCCACTTCTATTTCTTCTGCCCTGGGTACATGAGACTGAGAAAGTGCTTGCTTCTCCCAATCTGCAGATTACTGAGGGCCAGGCAGTACACAACTGCGCTTAGTGTGCTGTGCATTGACAGCAAAGAATCTATTCTTTCTCTGGGGACAAATACCTGCACTGGAGCTGTAGTATTAAACTCAATCAACATCTGTTTCTCCTTTGGTGGTACATATATTTCTAACTATCCTTCACGTACACCCATCTCACACACATCACTTCATACAAAAAAGTTCAAGGTCAAAAATACTGTCTTTTTGCAAATATAGTGTGCCACCTCGCAGATGCACTTATGAAATTGTATAAATGGATTTATTAAAACATTTTAAAAAGACCAATTCATTACATTAAAAATCAAAATCAGAAATAATCAAAACCCATATATTACATACAGGTACAGAGAGGTACCCTACAGGAACTGCATATATAGATTACAGAACGGAAAAAGAAAATAGAATGAGTTATTAAAACATTTTAAAAAGACCAATACATTACATTAAAAATCAAAATCATAAAGAATCAAAACCCATATATTACATACAGGTACAGAGAGGTACCCTACAGGAACTGCATATATAGATTACAGAACTGAAAAATGAAAATAGAATGAGTAGGAAAAAGAGAGTATCAACAAGACAATGCACTTTGTCATCAATAAAACCTATCCATGAAGGGGTTAAGTTAAGGCTGAAAATCGATAAACTGTAAATATTTCCTCTGTGTACCAACCAATATCACAGATTAGGAGGTAAAGGTGTCGACGTGTTTCAATGGTATCGTCTTTTGTAGGATAGTAGGATCTGCTTCTTATGGTTACCCCCACTTTTTTGCTTGATGTTACACTGTTTTTGACCAGTCTGACTAGGATCCTGCTATTCAGGACCCCAGTCTATCTGATTTCTTCCTAAAATGTATTGACATGTACTTAGGCACACTCTGGATTGGCTACTGGGGTACCCTTATAAGTCCCTAGTGTAAGGTACACCTGTACCCAGGGCATAGGTACCCCTGAGGCCTCCCAATGGCTGAAGCATGTATTGTGCCACCCGTGAGAGGCCATGCAAAATTCAACTACTGGCCTGCCATTGCAGCCTGTGCATGATGGTGCATGCACCACTTACTTCAGATATAGGTTCACAACATCTATAGGTCACTACAATTAAAACCTATAAGTCACCCCTGTAGCAGGCCTTGACATTTCTGAAGGCAGGGTGCTGGGTTTTACATGAGAGGGTGCCCCAGCGTGAGCAGAGCACCCCTGGAGCCTCCGGAGACCATTCTCCGAGGTTGTAGATGACGCAGCCCGACATATAGTACTTTACTTTCAAGTACTTTACTTTATTGATGAACTGCACGATTACTTAAAATCTTTACAGTATAAAAACTTGATGAACATCCCCTCCCCCCCGACGTGCCCCATCCACACATAAAAAGTAGATACCACTTTGGGTTAAAATACTGACAGTTAATACTGCTTAGTTGTCCAGAACAGAGTTCTTTTAAGAGGCAGAAAGTATTGGTTACTCCATTGTTCCACAACAGATGAAGAGAGGCACATAGAAGTTCGATAAAATCAATTCATACACCAAAGCCGGTTGATGATAGATGGATTCCTCGTTGGGCCCGTAAACCAACCCAGGTTAGATGACTGGGGGCGATGAATTCCAGTTGCTTTGCAGGCACTCCCTAAATTAACTGTGAGCTAACATCGTTGGGGCCACCGGTAGGGCGCAGACCCCATTGTCAGAACCGTTGGGATTAGTGGCCGTTAAGTGGGAGTCGAGTGCCATTTTTACCTGATGTGTGAAAATCCCGACTCTGGCTAACAGACAGGTCGTGGAGACAGAGAGGCACCAGTCTGAGGCCTCTCTGCAAGATCTGTAGCCTAAGTACCAAAAGGTCGGGCGCAGCAAACGATGACGGTCGTTGACCAACTTTGTGCAGCAACACAGCAAGTGTAGCCAGGATTCTCCGCGATAATTGCTTAGACGACAGGCTACGGCGCCATCCGTTCGTGTCCAATTAGGGTTAAAGTCCGCGAGCCTGAGGGTCAAGAGGCGAAAATACAGAATTTTCTTTCTCTCGTGGGTGGATACTGGGTCCAGAAATATATGATTTGTCCAGGGCCTGAGTTAGTGGGTTTTGCCGAAGGGATTCAAGGTCAAGCCCGAATGAGATGGTCTGGACTTGGCGCTTAACAGCTTGGGCGCTGGCTGAAAATAGAATTTCGTGCAGGGGCAGGCTCCTTCTCTCGATTTTCAGTACATCAACGGCTAGTTCCACCTTGGAGTGCCATGGGCAGCCCACTTCACCAAAAATTGTTTTTAGGAAGTGCTTTAGGGTGTGTTCTGGCACTTTCAATACTCTAATATAGAATTTTAACAGGTCCCCCAGTAGTGCCAGCTCTGGTCACTTAAGGCCTATTTCTACACTTAGCCTATTGTTCCTTGCAAATCTGGGGGCCTGTAGCACCATCTTGTAGGCTTTCGCGTGGGCCGCATTGACCACTTTGTCAAATGTACCTGGGTAGGCTATATGCCCATACGAGATGGCGGGGATCAATTTTGCCCTGAGCACTGTCAGCATTGGTTCGGCTGAGGGACTGGCCAAGCGATGACTTAAGCGTCTTAGCGACAGTATGGTTTTGACTGTTTTTGGTTTAAACTCCTGCAGGTGTTTGACTGCAGTGGCACTCTCGGAAACCCAGGTGCGCAGATAGTTGTAGGATGAGGCAGTAACAATACGGTGCTCCCCCAGGGACCATGAAGCTTCTTGTTAATGGGGGTATTTGCCAAAGATGACGATCTTAGTCTTGCTCACGTTGATCTGTAGGTCATTTGCCTTATTATATGTAGCAAGGCTGCTTAAGGCTCTTTGGAGACCCACCCTGGTGTGATCCATGACCACCGTGTCGTCTGCATACTGGAGCGTTCCCAAGACAAGCTTCCCCAGTCTTGGGGGTGCTAAGTTGGCATCTTTCAGGGCTGTCCCCATGCCCACAGTATACAAGTTAAAAAGAATGGGGGCCAAGACGCACCCCTGCTTAAGGCCAGAATTGGTGTCGATTCTTGCAGATGTTATCGTAGGACTTAATTTCACCTTGACCCAGGTCCCCTCATAGAGCGCTTTTATGGCTTTTAGCAGGACTTGGGGTAGCCCCCAGGAATCAAGTTTTGCCCAAAGCCGACCTCTGTTCACTCGATCAAAGGCTGTAGAGTAGTCTATGAAACAGCAAAACAGGGGCGGCTTATTCCTTTTATTGGCCTTCTTCGCGAGGTAGGAAAGGGCTATGATGTTGTCGAGAGTGGAGCTATTAGTCCTAAAGCTGATCTGTGTGGAAGGGAGAATGCCGTTCTTGTCCACCCAATCCTCAGATCCCTTAGAAGAAGGTAGAGGTGCATTATCTGTTCGAGTAAAATGCTATCTCGAAAACGGCTGCAACAAACCATGTTGTGTTTGGTACCAAACACCTTGTATTCATACCTCCATACCAATAACCGGTGTTGGAGATATGATTCCACCCCTCAGAAGCAAACTTCGTGGGTCACTGGTCTTCCCGTACCAGCCTTCTCTACCCTGACAGCTCCAAATGGAAGCTGCCGACCAGAGACACGTTTTTGCCCTCGTGCTGCTGAGCCAAGCTTGAGCACAGGAAGACAGCACAATCGGCATCCTGTCACAGGGTGGTGTGACTACCTCCCAGACAAAATTTAGTTATTGGAGCTGAGTGGGTGCACTTCCAAAGTGCCTGAAAGTCTGCACGAAGGGCACATTTGGTGACTCTGTGCATAGTCTAATTCCAACCAGTTCTGGGAGTAGTTGGCTCCTGCTTTGGCGTGAAACTGGCCAAAGGACATGGGTGTACCCATCCCCCTATCCTGACCCTTCCGTAGGAGGGTTCCCTGAATCTGTCGAACCCTCTCCCCTGGGTACAAAAGGGCTGACCTGGCTGTAGGACCCTGGATTTGACGTGGACAAGATTCTGAACAAGAACTCATTGACCTTCGACTGTGTGGACACTGTGGACTTTGCTGGACATCTACCTGGCCCAACTTCATCTCCCTCTCCATCCAAAGCATCGTCTGTGCCTGTGCACCATACAGGCTATGTGAAGGACCTGTGGTGCATCAAGGACAACTGAAGTATCTCCCTTGGCGTGAAGGAGTCACTCCCCTGCATTTGCAGGCACCGTAATACAACTGACAGGTCTTCTGATCTTGAGCTCCTGTGGACTCCGAAGGTTCCAGCAACACAGTATGTGGGTTCCTACGTTCCTTGAGGTTGAGCTGCCCTCTCAATGAGTTTGAGGTCAGTTTCCCTCATGAGGATCACATAACCCGAACCCCTGTGCATCATATACTTTTGCAATTGCATATGCTTGTTGATGACCTCCAACTTTGTGCATTGGACTATTGATAGCCCCAACCTCTGCACATATTTTGTACAAAGAGCTCCAGCCTCCTTGCACTCTGTGCCCTGCAAGCTGTGTCTTTGTGAAACTGATAGAGGTCCCTGTGTGACTCCTGTACCTTCGGCCTGTGGGTCCATGTGAGGGACAACACTGCTTTTCCTGAGCTCCCCTGGTTGCTCCAGGCCTGCCCTGACTCCCCTTGCTGTGGTGAGTCTCTGGCCCTTGCTGGGCCAGACCGTAACCTTCTTTGACCTTCTTCGTGGGCCGCCACTGCCAATGCTGGTTGGTGCTCCCGCCGGACACCGACCCCTCAGCACCCAACATCTTTTGTGGGAAAGCCCCAACCCGGCTCCTGGTTGTCCTTGACATATCTTGGTCCCTGAAGCTGTAGAGTCAGGTCTCCTTCCTCACATTTGAAGCACCCGACATCTGTGGGCATTCCTTTATCGAGCCCCTGGTCACTCCTGAGTGACCCAGACTCTATCCCCTCTGTTTTCAGGTTCCTTCCATTAAGAATCCACCTGCGGATTCCACCAGACACGTTTCTTCTTTCCAGCAGTGGCATTTCTTTGAAGACTCCCATTGAGAACGATGGTGGTTTCAGATGCCCATTCAGCCCTATGTACCGGCTTCCCTGGGATAGGTAACTCCGGTACTTCAGTATCCACCGGTGGGGTGGCTCTCAAACCTTCTATGTTCCAAAGAGGTTCCTCGTAATCCACTGGGAAGGGTCCTTAAACATTAAAACTGCTACTGCGACTCTCTTACTGAATTGTACATGGCACACAGTCGTGTTCTCACACTGCACCAGTCCTCCATGGGGTCCCTACTTACTCACCTTGAGTGGTTCCTTTGGGTCCCAGCAATTCTACATAATCTAGACATTGTCTTCACTCGAATTGTGATCCTTATACCACTATTTTAGTATATAGTTTGGTCTCCCCCTGGAGCCCATTGTGTATAAATGCTACCTACGAATGTTTCTTTGCTACAGTATTGTCTGGTTTGTGTTTATCTGTGTGTAGCAGATACATTGAGGAATTTAAGGTGTGTTATAATAATAAATATATATTCTTATAAGTACTGTGTGTTTCTCCTTTCATTTAACCAATACAATAAGGTTTCATTCTGGTAAAACAATCTGCTTAACATTCCTTTAAGACTAAGCTTGAAGGCTGCTCTCCCCAGCTACCACTTGGATAGCTTTTTAAGGTTGCCTTTGACCTCTTAAATCACAATAAGGGTAGTTTGGACTTGTGCAAGGTGCCCACTTTAATTATTGGACATCATATACCTAAAATATTTAAAATATATGTTGCCAACATGTTCCCCAGCATCTAAGGTCCAACCCCGATCTCATCTCATTCGCAAACAGCTGAAAACGCTCCTGTTCAACAATCAGTAATCGGCTAGATTTCCGTCCCTCAAGCAACCTAAGCCTCAGCGGTAATCTTAGCGCTTGGACGCCTCAGGGCCGCTATGTGCGCTTTATAAAAATCATTTCATTCATTCAACAAGTGCATACAATTTCTAAAATATATTGTCAACTTGTACATATTTCAAAGAACAACATGTTGTGAACATGGAATTCCTGCTCAAAGTCGTAACATCAGGATTTAAATCTAACATCATGCATTGGGGCACCACTATATGATGAGTGTTCTTAACAAACACAACACCACATGTACATATACATACACCTACTCCCCACCAACCATATTGAGTCATATTTATAAAATGTGGATAATGGAATTGGTATATAATCCAAAGTTGGGTCTAGCATTTCAGTAACTAGCAATTAACAAATGCTCACCTTCAGGGCTGGTTCGACCAGTATTGCTGAAAATCCTTAAATTAATCCAGGGATATCTCCTAGGGAGTACACTGATTTATGATGACAATTATAGTTTGGAGGAAACACTCACATGCCTTCTAAAGTGCCATTCTATTAGAGACAGAGTTTGAGAGTTGTAGTGTCAGTACATTGTACCTCTCAACACTTTCAAAATATTTCCCTGCAGTCTACAGTTACTACCCCTCATCAATTGGTCATGAAAGAGTAAATAAAACAAGAAAGACCAGATTCTATAAGAAGTCAGGTGGCTATCAGAAAGATTGTCTTTAAGAAAATCCCGCACTACTTTGTCTGATTCCCTTACTGTGCCGGGGAGAGGCATGCCAATTACTATTTCCCCAAATTCAAATCCAAATGTATGACGCTATAAAAGTTAGTCACCATGCTACTCAATGGGTAAAAGGAGATAAAGTTATCTCAGTCATGAAGTATGGGTGCTTGTGCCCATCCTGCCAGTTAAAATAGTAAAAGTGAGTCACAACCGCCATAAAGCTCCACTATTTAACCATACTTTGTGAGCACTCATCGCTCTGGGGCTCACATGTGTGATCTACGTTACAGACCTGCCATCTTGGAACGGGTGCTCCTTTATTACTAGTAAAGAATCGCAAGACCCTTAACGCTGACTAGAGCTTGAAAACTCTTTCAAAAGAATCGGAATCTACTGTATTATTACTCCAATTGAGAGGACAATATTTTATATAGCATCCAACACTAATCCTACCTCGGAATCAGGAATATTAGTACTTTCTATATTGTACTAACACATCTGTGGCCAAGAATAAAACGTGTAACCCTAACTAACCACCATAGTGATCCCGTCATCTTGAAATGGTCACTTAAGAATTGTGAGATGCCAATCTCACAATTGAAAACTGGTGATAACTCATGAGTCTTCAAAAAAGAATCATAAATGAAACTATTTCCATCACCAAGAAACATTAAAAACAAAGAGGATTATTACCACTGTATTTGAGAAAAGTGTTTTTTCAGTAAAAAGATTTTGATTAGAAATACATATTGTATTGAATAAACCCATTAATGGGGTACCAAAGTACCCCTGTACCCTGATATAATGCCCAAGGATAATATCAGAGTATGGAAATAAGAAATACATCCCTCCGATGACATGAAAACATACATTTCATTTGCTTTATGGTCCTCGAAGGAATAATGTATTGGCAGTGGGGAACTAGGCAGTTCTCATAAGGTTAATGTCAACCATTCCTTTCACATTGTAAAAGTAAGCAATACAGCTATGGACAGCAATCAAGAGATTAATTGTAGTGTGTTGCTGGCAGGGATTAAGAGGCGGACACTGAGGTTTGTGGACTTAAATATTTATTACCCGGAAAACGACGGGAACAGCTCTGTTAGAGATGCTGCTCGGCTCTCACTGTAAATGGCCGCCGGCGCACCCAGCGTTTCCTGTCACGACACGTGACAGAAACACTGGAGCCCTACACTACATATATCCCCCCTTTACAACATCCCAATACAAAAACAATAACAATGTGGGAGGCTACTGAGGGGTAATGCATAAAGGTGATAGGCAGGTGAAAGTGTGCAGGCAGAGAAGGGAGGGGGGTTACACTTTCATGTTATACTCCTTGTACCTCCTAGGTATTACCATGGCCCTGCCTGTGCATGTTAATGGGGTGCGGGTTCTGATTGCACTTGTGTTACTGGGCTGGTCCGTACTTGGCATCGAGGGTGTTTGACGCCTCGTGTCTGAGCCTCCCATGCTTTGGTTCTCTTGCTGTGTGTGTCAGCCTGTGTCCTCCGAACTCCTCTGTGCACTGGTGTTGTCCGTCTCTTCTTCCCTGGTGCTTGTGGTCCTGCTTCTCAGCGCTTCTGTTTCGGGTGTCAATTCTTCCTCGTCCAGGCTCCAACTATTGTTGTTCTCAGGTGGCACCGCTCCTGTCTTGTCCCACCTCATTACTCTGTTACATCTGGCCATTCTGTCCTGGTACCATACCTTTCCGTCGCTTAAGAGGGCAGATCTGGCATACGTTTCTCTTACTTGCAGAGGAGCGCTGAACTTGCTGTCGCCTTTTTTTCATAGCTGTGCTAGCTTCACTCTGACCAATTCTCCTTTCTCCAGTGACACTTCTTTGTCTTTGTGCCTCTTGTTATAGTGGTCCATGTAAATCTTTTGTGCTTTTTCTAAGTTGCTGAGCACTACTGCTGGAGACCATTTGCTTTGTACCGTGAGCTGAATCCACGCCGCGTTGTCGCCGATTTGGTCTTCCTCACGATTAGGATGTCATCCTGGAAATATTGCACCCCTTCAGTGTCTTTGAATAGCTTGTGCATCAACTTCTGAAACACTGCTGCAGTGGATGCCTATCCGAAGGGCATCCACCGGAACCTGTAGCAACTAAATGGCGTGATGATGGATGTTAGTTTCTTGCAGGCTGGGTGTAGCGCAATTTGGTGGTACTCCGAGGCGAGGTCTATTGTGGAGAACCATTTGATGTCTTTGGTCTGGGACAACATTTCATTTATTTGTGGCAGCGGGAATTTGTCTACTATTATGTTTTTATTGAGTTCTCGCAAGTCTTTGCAGAGGCGCACTTTTCCGTTGGGTTTTCGGGCTACTACTAATGGTGCTAGCCATTCTGCGCTCTCGATGGTTTCTATTACTCCTTTGTCTTCTAGGCGTTGTAATTCTTGTTGCACCACATCCCTGCAAATAAATGGTATGTTACTCATTTTGTGACTTACTGATTTGGCACCTTCTTTGAGGCATATTTTGTGTGTGAATTTTGTGAGTTTACCTATGGTGCCGCCGAAGACAGCCGGAAAGTCTGCGTTCCATGTGTTGTTCTAGTATGTTTGTAAGTGGTCTGTCATGAGTACCTGCGTCGTGCTGCTGGGGTTTAGTTGGATCCCTAAAGCTACCTGGTTAGTCCACCCCAACACTGAGGACCCTTTTTCAGCCACATACAGCTTTCCTCCCACGGTTCGGCACTTGAACTCGAACTGAAGTGGGCGAAAACCTACCATGGGAATCCGTTCCCCTGTGAAGGTGACTGGGTAGATGTCTGTGGGGAGCAGGTGGATGTCTATGGTGTGTGCAAAATCTCGGTCCCAGATAGTGCGTTGGATGATGATGTATGGGGAGCCTGAGTCTGCTACCATGGATACTTGCACACCCCCTATGGACAATACACAAGAAGGTTTTTTTTGTTCTGGAACAGTCTATGCTCAAAATTTGGTCATCAATGTACAGAACGCAGTCCTCGTCATCTTCACCCTCACCCTCTTCTGTGTCCGAGTCCTGCATAACATATTTCACTGATGTTTTGTGGGGCTTGCGTCTGCACACTTTCTCGAAATGTCCCATCACCCCACAATACATACATTTGGCTCTAAAGGCCTTGCATTGTCTGTCATTGGCAGCATGCGCGTGGCTGCTACACCTGTAGCAGCTATTCTTTTGACCCCCAGGGGTCTTTTGGGGTGCGGACGTCTTGGGTGTGAATTTCTTGTTCTGCCTTGCTCTGATTGTGGGTGGCGCCTTGGTCTCTTGGGAGTTTGTGTCTGTTACCTTGCACACCGTGGCTTTACCAGCGCTGTCTTTTTTCATGACTTTGGCACACCGTTTAGAGAGTTCTGCCTTCTTGACCATGGCTACTATCTCCTTGAGGGTGTGTCGCCACTGACCCACACCTTTTCCTGTATGGATGTATTCACCGCTGTGTGATTATTTGGTCACATATTAAGTCATCATGAAGCACACCGAATTTGACTGTGACTGTCAACATCATAAGTGCCGCTACATAGTCTTCCAGTGACTCACTTGCAGTCTGTGTCCGTTGAAAAAAGTTAAACCGGTCTACGGCAGTGCATACTACCGGCTGGTAATGACTGTCCAAGTCTTCTAACGCGTGTTGGAACACATCATCCTCTTCGGGGGGCATACTCTCTTTTACCATGTTCTGGTACACACTGAGGCCTTCGGGGCCCAAGTTGTGCAACAAGATTTTTTCCTGGGTTTACTCGGAAATACTTCTTCACCTTCGTCTATTAGAGCAGATAATTAGTTCAGAAAGTATCCTTTCCAGTCTTTCCATTTCATAGCCCGTTCCCTTGGTTTTGGCACGAAGGGTACCGGGTTTGTAAGAGAGAATGTTTGCGCACACATGATGGCCGGCCTTTTCGGTGGGACGCCTCCTGTCGCGGGCAGCGGGCTTCCGGGCGCTACTTGGTTGAGCTGAACGGCAGGCTCTGCTTGGGACGTGGGGCCTTCACCCACTTGTTCTTTTTTTTTTTTTGTCCTCATACATGCCACCAGTGAATAGATACTCTGAATTAGCGCTCTTCAAGCCACTGACACAAACCTTCTGTCCCGGCCCTCGTGTTTGTGAATAGCCATTGAAGATTGCCCAGAGGTAATGTTGTTACCCGTCCAACTTCCTCTCGTAATGGTACTTGCTGCATAGGAAGGACAGGACCACAAGACCTCTGGCATAATCATTGGACTATTAGTTTATTTTTCTCTCCAGGTTTTTAGCACCGACCACAATTTAGCAGACTTTTCACCCCCACATAAAGTATCTAGTTTACTCACCGCCATGATGTTTTTAAGACAGTCTGCAAACGTCGGAGGAAGCACCGACTTCCATACTTTACAGATCTCTCTTCTAGCGATCACTATTACATAGAAAATAAACTGTGATAGATTACTATTAACAACATAATCAGGGATAAGACCAAAAAAAACGAATCTAGGGGTACATATAATTGAAAATGAGAGTACCTCCTCCAAAAACTTACACACTTGTCCCCAGAAGTTACTTATGTTAGGACAATCAAAAAACATATGGATGTCATTTGCATCTTGTGAGTTGCATCTGGGACAAAGATACTGAGTTGCTGACAACTTGGAAAGTTTAGCTGGAGTCCAATATACTCTATACATTGTGTATAAATGATTTCTTCTTAAATTGGATGGTTTGATTACTTTCTGAGATATCGAAAAAGAATCTATCCACAGTTTTCTGTAATCGGAACCGTATTAGGATCCCATAGTTTGGTGATTTCTGATTCCAGATTGTCTTTGTAGTCTAATAAGATTTTATAACATTGAGCAGTCTATCCTTTCCTGCCACTAGAACTACTAATGAACCTCAACAGGGGGTTCTCATCCTCTGTATCCCAATATTGGCTTCCCCACCAGGCCGAGAGTTGATAAAACTTAAATCTCGTGAGAGTGCCGCCAGTTATACCAACCAAAAAATCCCATTCTAAGACTCTCGACTCATCACAGAAGTCCCCCCATCTGAAAAGGCCAGCTCTCTTTAGAGGAAGGGCCAGTTGGTCAGTTAAGCATTCGAGGGTGCCAGGGGAGTCCCAAATCGGGGCGTATAGATGGTAGTAGGGAATACGTAGCAACTTACAGCTCTGTGACCAATAATCTAGAGCCGCCTTCAAGAACTTTAGTCTAACCTTTTTAAAAAAAATTTTATCACCAAACTTAAACAGAAAAAAGTGTGCATCATATGGGAGGTCTTGCAGCATTGCCTGAAAGAGTAAACTGTTAGAAGTTGAGTCCAATTTATTGGCTAATAACCTAAAATTTTTAAGTTGGAAGGCATAACAATAAAGTAATAAGTCCGGAAGAGCTAGTCCACCTAATTTCAATCCTCTCCTTAACTTCTTCCAAGCTATCCTTGGAGTTTTAGTTGCCCAAATAAAAGATCCTATCCTGCTTTGCAGATTAATAATATCTTTTTTGTTGAATACTAAAGGAATAGAATTAAACAGAAACGTCACCTTAGGTAGGATAATCATTTTAACTAAATTAACTCTGCCATAAATATTGAAGGGAAGAGCGTTCCACCTGGACAAGAGTTTTTTAATCTCCTTTATTACCTCTTCCCAACTAGTCTTAGGAATTTCCTTTAGATCATGGGTTAATTGGATACCCAAGTATCTCATCTTTGGTTTAGCTTCTGGAATAGGAACTGGGATATTCCAGCACATAACGTCAGTTTTATCCCGATTAATACAATAACCTGAGACAAAACCAAAATCCTCAGCTAGGCTAAATAATCTTGGGATTGCTTCTAGTGGGTTAGAGGTATAAAGGAGAAGGTCATCTGCATATAGTGCAGTCCTGATTGATAACTCTCCAATGCTAAACGAAGAAATTATAGGGTCTTGCCTTAAGGAACAAACAAAGGGCTCAATATATAGTGGGGACAGGGGACATCCCTGCCTTGTTCCTCTACAAACATTCAACCAATCTGACAAGCCGCCATTTTCTAAAATCCTGGCTCTCGGGCCCCTGTATAAAATAAATTGTATAAATAATAAGTTTCAACACCTTTTATATAAATCTCAGGGAAGCCAAATTTCTTCATCACTTTCCATAGGTAGAGCCAGTTCACTTGATCAAAGGCTTTGGCAGCATCTATAGCAACAATGGCGAGTGGCTTCTTCTTCTGGATTGCATAGTCTATCGCACCAATCACTTGGAATGTAAGTTCATTCAGTTGTCGACCAGGGATAAATCCTCGCTGATCAGGGTGAATGATAGTCGTTATGACCTTAGCCAATCTGCTTGCTATTATACCCGAATACATTTTCAGATCAGAGTTCAAAAGTGAAATGGGTCGATACGACCCTATTTTTTCCGGGTCTTTATTTGGTTTTGCAATTAATGAGATTGTGGCATCTAACCAAGAGGACGGAATTTGTTCTCCCTTGATAAAAATATTGTTGAGTAATTTCTGGAGTGGGCCTAAAATTTCATCTATATTGTCCTTATAAATCTCTAATCGCAAACTGTCTGGACCTGCAGCTTTATTCCTTGCCATCTTCTTCACTTGAGATCTGATCTCCCCCTCCGTTATTTCCTTTACCAAGAAGGCTATATCTTCATTGCTCAGTTGTGGTAGGTTTCTCAAAATAGCCAAATTTTCTAGATAATCAGCTGAGCGATTAATATTTTCAGAATAAAGTTCTTCATAAAAAGATCTAGCTTCCTCCTTGATTTCACCATCTTCAGACAGAACAGAACCCGTCCTTCTTTGTTTTAGAGATTTGATGTTGTTTCTGGTCCTCTCCGACCTGGCTTTCCAGGCTAACAATGACCCACATTTTTCACCGTATTCGAAATTACGTAATTTGCTTACTTCCCATTTATCTTTAAGTATTTTTTCATTTCTTAACCTGAAATTTGTTTGTAAGTCAAAAAGTTCTTTTTCCCATCTTGATATATCAGATTGATCGTTAGAAATGGCAGAAAGGAGTTGCTGTTCATTTGATCTGATCGCTCTGAGATCATTAATATCCATTTCTTTATTTAACTTTCTAGTCTGGGCCATTTGAGAACCATATGTTCCTCTTAAAACAGATTTAAATGCATCCCATATAATATAGTCTGGAGCTGTTTTATGGTTAAACACAAAAAACTCTAATATATTCTCCTTGATTTTAATCTTGAACTCTTCATTTAACAAGATGGTCCTGTCTAGAGTCCACCTGTATTCTGAAAAATTCTTTTGAAAGTCAATGTTTAACTCAACTACTGAGTGATCAGACAACCCAATTGGAATGTAAGAAATGGATTCGGTGTTTGCTAGCAGTGATCTATTAATGAAGAAAAAATCTATTCTGGAGAACTGATGATATTTTTTACTATAGAAAGAATACTCTCTACGAGTACCATACTTAACTCTCCACACGTCACACAACAAGTACTCCTTCATAATATTTTTCAGAACAGACAGAGATTTCTTAGGGCAGTTATATTTAGATTTTGAAGTGCGGTCTACTTCAGGATCTAATAACAGATTAAAATCACCTCCTAATACAATAGGGATTGTATATTGCAACATATAGTTTTCTAATTTCTGTAAAAAACAGGGCTTATCCTCATTTGGGCCATAGTAAACCCCACATAAGAATTTAACTGCACTAATTGATACTATAGCGACTAACCACCTGCCTGACTGATCTGTGGCCCAATCGTGCGTAACAATTTCTTTATTAGCGCAGATTATTATTGCCACCCCTCTCGTATTGCCTGATTGTTTTGAACAGAAAATGTCCTGAACCCATTTATTCTTAGCAAAAAATGTTCTACATTCATCTGCTTCCAAATGGGTCTCTTGTAGAAGAATTAAAGAAGCCCCCTTATTTTCCAAGAAGTGGAGAACATTTATTTGTTTCTTGCGACTCCCTAAACCGTTCAAGTTCCAGGAAAGGATTTTAGTATGCCTAGCTTGAGACATAACGAAGTTTTAAGCTATGATTTTTGGCTTGCCAAGAGCATGTTAACCTGTGGTGACAAGTAAATTTAAAAAAAAGTGATACTTTAAGGCGCATGAGGACTTTTTTATCTGCTTTCCCCCAGCCCTTGAAACCCCACCCCCCGCCCCCGAGGAACCCTTCCCTCCTGATTGGCGAAAATACGCCCTAAGAGGCCCTGAACCCCTGTTGCCCTGCCTATAAAAAATATATATATATATATAGATCTCTAGATCCCCATCTGTACCTATATTTATTTGTTTACTTCCTAGAGTTATTTATTTATTTCCTTTTTTTTCCCCATTAATTTATCTCCCTATTTTACTAAATCAGACCACTAAACACTCATCCCCCTTTTTTTTTTTTTAACCCTTGTTAAACACCCCACAACATGTTATGTATTTTTTTTTTTTTACTTTCACTCTCCCCCTCTTTGAACTTACTTAGAATTGGGGCAGGTGGTAAAAGGTACAGCGGACAACCCAAGTGCACACTATTCTGTCTGTTCTTTCATCTTAGCTAAAACTGCGTCAGCTTCCTCAGGAAAATGGCACGTATACATTTTATTATTCCACATAATTTTGAGGAGCGCTGGAAATTTCATTTGGACCTGTGCCCCATAAGAACGTAATTCTGGCATTCTAGAGCCTAGCTCCCATTGTCTTTGGGCAGTCTTACTACCTATATCAGATCTAATGTGATAGGGATTAGCTTGAAAATGTAAAGAAGTACGAGATAAGCATCTAGTGAAAATCAGCTCTTTTATGCTATAAGTTTGAAAGTATACCAAGATCTTCCTAGGTGCCTTTCGATCCGGATGTAACCTAAATGGATCTCTATGGACCCGCTGAATCTCTGCTTCCAAATTAATATCAGGTCGATCCTTAAGAATGTCTTCCCGCAGCAGTCTGCAAACAAATCCCTTTATGTCTTCCACTTCTGCCCCTTCCGGAATTTTTAAAATCCTCAGGTTGTTACGTCGTGATTGAGTTTCCAACCTCTCCAAATCCATTGTTAAGGTCCGATTCTGAGCTTTTAAGGCGACTATGTCTTGAGAGTTAACTTTTGAGGACTCTGTAAGTGTTGAAACTTTTCCCTCTAAAGCACTTGTTCTGGTACTAATGCCCTCAATTTTGGCCTCCAAAAGATCGAATCTATCATGCAATCCCTTCTGATTTTTTTCGGAGATCTCGAATCTTTCCAACAAATCACCTCTTAATGAGTGAAGTAAGGAACCCAGGCTTTTCTCTACTGCTTCGCTTCCTCCGCAAGCCCCAGCTTCCTCATTTAAGGGTGAAAATAAACCATCGCTTTCCAGACTTAGTATAGGCACTGTATGAGAAGATTGGAGCTCTGTGGCCTGAGATGCTTGTTCGCCATTCATTAAAGCCTCACCAGGCTGTTTACTGGTGTGATTTAAGGGAGGTTGTACCGGACCCCCAGCTCCCCCCACAATTCTAGCCGCCCCAGATACCTCTGAAGAGTTGGCTGATTCCAAAGCCGCATATTTATTGCTCAGGGGAAAAGTAACTAGTAGAGGGGAGACTGTGCTATCAGTGGAGTTGCCTGCGGACTTCACAGGCCCATGCTGGTTATTTATTTCTCTTTCCTCTGTAATTGTTTCAATATTTGTTTCAATATTGTTTACTTTAGATGATACTGCTTGCTCCATGATCTTAAAATAGCTCTTGAGTGAAGGGGTCCCTTTCAAAGTTTGGGTCTGGTTTTATCCTTTAGCTTTCCCCCTTCGTGCCCCCCCTTTCTTACTTTGCTTACAAGGTGAGATAGGCACCGGGCCACTACTTCCACCCTCATGTAAGTCGGCGGTTTTAAGAACTCCTTTCTTCTTAAGTTCTTGTTTAGAACGCAGCTGATAATGATTTTTAACTGCGCTTCTTTTTTCACTGCTACTACTACTGACAGTCTCTTTGGAGGGTAACTCAGGAAAGCCAACTATAGTTTCACCACCGGAGGCAACTTTTAAGCTAAGGGTAGCATGTTGTGACTTAGATACTGCTTTGTCTGCCTCCATGCGCACAGCCAAATCACCACAGGTAAGAGACACTATAGCTGTAACAGGAGCACGGCGTGTAAATACTGCTGCTGCCCACTTGTTCTTGGCCTTGGTCCGCCAGGGTCAAGTGCTGGAGGCGGGTCTTGGCTTGTTATTAGGGGCTGGAGAGTGATGGCCCCAAGGGTGACTGTGGCTGGGCCTATTGGTGGGCAGCTGGCATCCCTGGAGAGTTGCTGTGGAGGCTGGAAGTAGAGGAAGAATGTGTGCAGTTGCACGTGGGGCACTGTATGACTCACGGTTGCTGAAGTCTGCCTTGGCTGTTCCTGTGGAGTGACTGCCTCATTCTGTGCTGTTCTGCGCGGTCCCTCTGCCTCAACACCAGTGGCTCAGGATGGGAGGGTTGGCGGGGAGTCAGCCCTGTGTCCGTCTGCCACACTCTCTGGGTGGTGCCAGCTGCCTCAATGCCCAGGATCGCGTGGCGCATGCACGCGTGTGGTGTGCTGGGACAGCTTGAAAATGCTTCTCCCCAGCCTTGCCGCCAATTTGTAGTGTGTTGCTGGTGGGGATTAAGAGGCACACACTGAGGTTTGCGGACTTAAGTATATATTACCCAGAGAACATGGGGAACAGCTCCCTTAGCGATGCGGCCTGGCTCTCACTGAAAATGGCCGCCGGCGCTCCCAGCGTTTCCTGCCACGACACGTGACAGAAACATTAGAGCGCTACTTTACATTAATGACATCCAATCCTCCCGCATATAGAGTCCTTTGTGGACTGTACATGATTTAGAAATGTACCACTGTTCCCTCATTTTTCTCTTCCTTTCCAAATCACCTCCCCGCATGTTTCCTATGATTTTTTTCTAGTATGTTATGAACCAACGAAAATCAGAGAAACCACATTTAGCCTTTGTGTAGTGATCTGTGAGTGGAGCATTAACATTTCCCGTTCTTAATGCTGATTTATGTTGCAGTAATCTAAGCCTCAATCAACAACTTTTTTTCCCATACATCCAAATTCAAATCCACATGGACATATAAAGAGATAAATAATGTTCTTACTGCGACAGCCATTTAAAGTTTTGGCAGTAATTATAATTCCGTTGAACTCTAATGGTATAGTCACTATGCAATGCTCACAAATGGAGCAAATACTACACTTGTAATTGTCTGTAGCTTTGCTGTAATCCAATGTGGTCTGTGTGCTACCTTCAGTTCCCCTATATGTAGTTACCAGGAAGTTACGTATGTTTTGATTGCACCTAAATGCAAACAAGGGTTTTGCCAAGTGGAACTCCTCTTCCTCATTTAGAACATTCCAATTCTTATTGACAGTGTTTTAATGTGATTACTCACACTGGAGAACTGGCTAACAAATACTCATTTGTTGGGTATTCTTCTTCTTCGACCTATCCCAGTTCATATCAAGCATATAATCTCAATCATAAAACCTTGCACATTTGACGGAATGGTTAATGAGTTTCTTGAGATAACCCCTGTCTGTAAGCTTCCTTTTTGGCACATCTGAGTGCTTATAGAAATCATCCAATGTGGAGCAATTTCTACAAAGCCTCAAAAATTGCCCAACAGGGATGTTATCGCTCTGGGCTCTCGGATGCTAGCTACCATAGTGAAGGATGGTATTTTTAAAAGTTGGTTTTGTATTCAAATCAACTGCTGGTGTACCCTTACTATTCCTAATAGAGATATCCAGGAAGTTTATACTGGTGTTACTCCACTCTGGTGTAAATCTAAGGTTGGGATCTCCTAGATTTTTCAACAGAACCTTCCCGAATAAAAATAAAACCGTCTAAGAAACAATACCAATGTACCTATTGGTACAGCCTAGAGTTCAAAATGCACAATGGGAAGGAGAGAGTATTGTGATGGAAGCATCCAAAATATGGAATATACTTCCTCTGTGCATGAAAAAGGAATCCAGTGTCCTCTCTTTCAGGAACGTTACAGAAAAGGGGGTGGTGATGAACAGAGTGTCTGAATTAAGCAGACCACTCCTACCCAGTCCAAAGATCAGGGCTTGATCCATCACCGTTATTTATCTCACTGCACCATCCCAGCTCAGAACCTGGCTATATGCAAATCAGTCTGTCCCTGGCCCAGTGCATCATGGGAACAGGGCAGACTAAACTACCAAGCCAATTCTTCACCAGAAAGGAGACAAGCTACCGGGGACCGGTTTCTGGCATTTCAGCCGTCTTCGGCCCGGCTTGCTTGAATCCTGATGGTGCAGTGAGAAAGGGACTCATGTCTGAGTATACCCTGCTACACCTATAGTAGCCAAAAACGTTACAGAAAAGGGGGTGGTGATGAACAGAGTGTCTGAATTAAGCAGACCACTCCTACCCAGTCCAAAGATCAGGGCTTGATCCATCACCGTTATTTATCTCACTGCACCATCCCAGCTCAGAACCTGGCTATATGCAAATCAGTCTGTCCCTGGCCCAGTGCATCATGGGAACAGGGCAGACTAAACTACCAAGCCAATTCTTCACCAGAAAGGAGACAAGCTACCGGGGACCGGTTTCTGGCATTTCAGCCGTCTTCGGCCCGGCTTACATGAATCTGATGGTGCAGTGAGAAAGGGACTCATGTCTGAGTATACCCTGCCACACCTATAGTGGCCAAAAACGTTACAGAAAAGGGGGTGGTGATGAACAGAGTGTCTGAATTAAGCAGACCACTCCTACCCAGTCCAAAGATCAGGGCTTGATCCATCACCGTTATTTATCTCACTGTACCATCCCAGCTCAGAACCTGGCTATATGCAAATCAGTCTGTCCCTGGCCCAGTGCATCATGGGAACAGGGCAGACTAAACTACCAAGCCAATTCTTCACCAGAAAGGAGACAAGCTACCGGGGACCGGTTTCTGGCATTTCAGCCGTCTTCGGCCCGGCTTGCTTGAATCCTGATGGTGCAGTGAGAAAGGGACTCATGTCTGAGTATACCCTGCCACACCTATAGTGGCCAAAAACGTTACAGAAAAGGGGGTGGTGATGAACAGAGTGTCTGAATTAAGCAGACCACTCCTACCCAGTCCAAAGATCAGGGCTTGATCCATCACCGTTATTTATCTCACTGCACCATCCCAGCTCAGAACCTGGCTATATGCAAATCAGTCTGTCCCTGGCCCAGTGCATCATGGGAACAGGGCAGACTAAACTACCAAGCCAATTCTTCACCAGAAAGGAGACAAGCTACCGGGGACCGGTTTCTGGCATTTCAGCCGTCTTCGGCCCGGCTTGCTTGAATCCTGATGGTGCAGTGAGAAAGGGACTCATGTCTGAGTATACCCTGCCACACCTATAGTGGCCAAAAACGTTACAGAAAAGGGGGTGGTGATGTACAGAGTGTCTGAATTAAGCAGACCACTCCTACCCAGTCCAAAGATCAGGGCTTGATCCATCACCGTTATTTATCTCACTGCACCATCCCAGCTCAGAACCTGGCTATATGCAAATCAGTCTGTCCCTGGCCCAGTGCATCATGGGAACAGGGCAGACTAAACTACCAAGCCAATTCTTCACCAGAAAGGAGACAAGCTACCGGGGACCGGTTTCTGGCATTTCAGCCGTCTTCGGCCCGGCTTGCTTGAATCCTGATGGTGCAGTGAGAAAGGGACTCATGTCTGAGTATACCCTGCCACACCTATAGTGGCCAAAAACGTTACAGAAAAGGGGGTGGTGATGAACAGAGTGTCTGAATTAAGCAGACCACTCCTACCCAGTCCAAAGATCAGGGCTTGATCCATCACCGTTATTTATCTCACTGCACCATCCCAGCTTAGAACCTGGCTTTATGCAAATCAGTCTGTCCCTGGCCCAGTGCATCATGGGAACAGGGCAGACTAAACTACCAAGCCAATTCTTCACCAGAAAGGAGACAAGCTACCGGGGACCGGTTTCTGGCATTTCAGCCGTCTTCGGCCCGGCTTGCTTGAATCCTGATGGTGCAGTGAGAAAGGGAATCATGTCTGAGTATACCCTGCCACACCTATAGTGGCCAAAAACGTTACAGAAAAGGGGGGTGGTGATGAACAGAGTGTCTGAATTAAGCAGACCACTCCTACCCAGTCCAAAGATCAGGGCTTGATCCATCACCGTTATTTATCTCACTGCACCATCCCAGCTCAGAACCTGGCTATATGCAAATCAGTCTGTCCCTGGCCCAGTGCATCATGGGAACAGGGCAGACTAAATTACCAAGCCAATTCTTCACCAGAAAGGAGACAAGCTACCGGGGACCGGTTTCTGGCATTTCAGCCGTCTTCGGCCCGGCTTGCTTGAATCCTGATGGTGCAGTGAGAAAGGGACTCATGTCTGAGTATACCCTGCCACACCTATAGTGGCCAAAAACGTTACAGAAAAGGGGGTGGTGATGAACAGAGTGTCTGAATTAAGCAGACCACTGCTACCCAGTCCAAAGATCAGGGCTTGATCCATCACCGTTATTTATCTCACTGCACCATCCCAGCTCAGAACCTGGCTATATGCAAATCAGTCTGTCCCTGGCCCAGTGCATCATGGGAACAGGGCAGACTAAACTACCAAGCCAATTCTTCACCAGAAAGGAGACAAGCTACCGGGGACCGGTTTCTGGCATTTCAGCCGTCTTCGGCCCGGCTTGCTTGAATCCTGATGGTGCAGTGAGAAAGGGACTCATGTCTGAGTATACCCTGCCACACCTATAGTGGCCAAAAACGTTACAGAAAAGGGGGTGGTGATGAACAGAGTGTCTGAATTAAGCAGACCACTCCTACCCAGTCCAAAGATCAGGGCTTGATCCATCACCGTTATTTATCTCACTGCACCATCCCAGCTCAGAACCTGGCTATATGCAAATCAGTCTGTCCCTGGCCCAGTGCATCATGGGAACAGGGCAGACTAAACTACCAAGCCAATTCTTCACCAGAAAGGAGACAAGCTACCGGGGACCGGTTTCTGGCATTTCAGCCGTCTTCGGCCCGGCTTGCTTGAATCCTGATGGTGCAGTGAGAAAGGGACTCATGTCTGAGTATACCCTGCCACACCTATAGTGGCCAAAAACGTTACAGAAAAGGGGGTGGTGATGAACAGAGTGTCTGAATTAAGCAGACCACTCCTACCCAGTCCAAAGATCAGGGCTTGATCCATCACCGTTATTTATCTCACTGCACCATCCCAGCTCAGAACCTGGCTATATGCAAATCAGTCTGTCCCTGGCCCAGTGCATCATGGGAACAGGGCAGACTAAACTACCAAGCCAATTCTTCACCAGAAAGGAGACAAGCTACCGGGGACCGGTTTCTGGCATTTCAGCTGTCTTCGGCCCGGCTTGCTTGAATCCTGATGGTGCAGTGAGAAAGGGACTCATGTCTGAGTATACCCTGCCACACCTATAGTGGCCAAAAACGTTACAGAAAAGGGGGTGGTGATGAACAGAGTGTCTGAATTAAGCAGACCACTCCTACCCAGTCCAAAGATCAGGGCTTGATCCATCACCGTTATTTATCTCACTGCACCATCCCAGCTCAGAACCTGGTTATATGCAAATCAGTCTGTCCCTGGCCCATCAGGATTCAAGCAAACTGGGCCGAAGACGGCTGTAATGCCAGAAACCGGTCCCCGGGAGCTTGTTTCCTTCCCAGTGTAAGAATTGGCTTTTGTAGTTTGGTTTGCCCTGTTCCCATCATGCACTGGGACAGGAACAGACTAATTTGCATACAGCCAGGTTCTGAAACTGGGATGGTGCAGTGAGCTAAAAAACGGTGTTGGATCTAGCCCTGATCTCTTGACTGGGTGAGAGCTTTCTGCTTAATTCAGAGACTCTGTCCCTCACCACCCCTTGTTTTAAATATTTTTGTCCACCCTAAGCGTGGAAGGGTATTCTCAGATGTGAGACCCTTGCTCATTGCACCATCAGGATTCAAGCAAACCGGGCCGAAGACGGCTGTAATGCCAGAAACCGGTCCCCGGGAGCTTGTTTCCTTCCCAGTGTAAGAATTGGCTTTTGTAGTTTGGTTTGCCCTGTTCCCATCATGCACTGGGACAGGAACAGACTAATTTGCATACAGCCAGGTTCTGAAACTGGGATGGTGCAGTGAGCTAAAAACGGTGTTGGATCTAGCCCTGATCTCTTGACTGGGTGAGAGCTTTCTGCTTAATTCAGAGACTCTGTCCCTCACCACCCCTTGTTGTAAATATCTCTCTTTCAGGAAGGCTGTAAAAACCTGATTATTCCAATCCTGGTAACTCTTCCGGCAGTCTTGGTTGACACTGGTAGTTAAAAAAAAAACAGTATTTAGATGCCTCAGGGCAATAATGCACTATTCAAATAAAGTTAACATAACATAACATTCCATGATGTTCTCAAAAAAAGGTGCCACCTCTTTAAAGATGTGGCGAGCCTCAGACTTGGCCCCAGGCCAGACTGGGGGCACACGTTGGGCCCCATAGTAGTCTCTTTGACGTGCTGGAAGAGGTCCTCTTTGAATAAAAATATTTCATTTTTGAGTACCATAGACACGCATTGCAGGATAAATTCCCTTTTGCCCCCTCTTAGACCTTCATGTTCTAGAATATCTGCCACAACGCCGATGGCACCGTGTTGGGGAATATTCGTGTAGAGAGCTTCAATGTCGAGGGTTACCAACAGTTGGGTCCCCCCCCCACTAAAACTATTCACTTCTAAAATTGAATAAACATGTGCTGAATCCCTAATATAAGATTTTGTTTGTGAACCTAGGGTTTTAAAAAGCAGTCAGCATATTTACAGCATATTTACTCAACAGTTCTTATAGTCAGCCCAATCTGCTCACTATAGGTCTCAAGGAAGGATTAATCAGGGTCTTAATGGATTTTAGGGAGTCTCTGTATGGCTGGAGTGATGAAATTGGTGTTATTCAAAAATCTAAATTCCTCACAAATCAAATCTTCAATTCTAGCTCTATCTAATAATGGGTGAGTCTCAATCTTTGGACTGGTTAAACTGTTAGAGGACATTTTGCAGTAAAGTTCTTTTAGCCTTAGAAGTCCAGTCATTCTCTCATTGTAGTCTGTTGTGTCAAACACCACCACCTCCCGCTCTTGTCGGCCACTTTGATGGTGATGTTCACATAATTTTGCAATAATCTGAGGGATTCCCGATGTCCTCTGGATACATTTTTAGGTTGTTTATTTGGGGCCTCCATGATTTTCTTAACATTGACTTCTACTACTCTGTCAAATACTGTTATATTTTTACTAACTTGACTGAGAGAAGGTGTAAAAGTGGACTTTAGTTTTACACCTGAGATGTTGTTAACTACACACAATCTCTACCTTCAAAAAACCTGTTAAGTCTGATTTTTTTGAGGAATGATTGAGGTCCTTCTCTAGTTAAACTTATTCAAACATGCTGTGGGGGAAAAGCTAAACCCCTTTTCTATAACCTCCTTCTCTACCCTGGTAAGGACGCTTTGGGGCAGATTAATAATGGGGAATTTATCTATCTCCAGTACCTCTGATTTCTCATCGTTAGGTAGTCTTGTGGGGGATAGTTTCTCTCTGTTTCTCCCCTGCCATAGTTTTTGTAGTTCCTCTATCTTCTCCTTTGACCTTGATCTAAAAAAAGCCTTGTGGTCAGAGTTAGATAAAGGTCTTCCCTGGGAATTCTTAGCCTGATCCTCATCCTCACTACTTGAACAGGAGGTCTCGGAGAAAGTAACTCATTTGTTGCTGCCTCTTAAATACACCGGCCTTTGATAATAGGGTTTCTCCCAATTATGTTCTCTCCTAGTATTATGATATTCCTTATTTAAATAATGATATACCAATTCTGCATTACATTTGCTAATATCTTTCTTGAATTTGTTTGTTTGTTCATTGATCAGATATTCTCTATATCCATTGACCTCCTGGTCTAACTCTTCTGATTTCTTTTTGACTTCCTCAAGGGTGGTGCTCCCCCTGATATTTAATTCAAATTTCTCTATCACTTTTCTCTCTATGATCATTACTTCCTGGGCAGTTTCTATTATTAAAAAGATCCAGTTCCTGCTGCAACGGTTAGCTATTTGTGTCCAGGTTTCCCAAAATATTTTGTTTTCAATAAACACTTCTGGTTCATTTAAAATTTGGAGTCCTACCACGATCACCTCTGCTTTTAGATATTCAATTAAGAATTAAACATGTAACTCTGTTCTAATAAATGTTTTCTTCAGGTTAAAAATCTTGACCCACTAATCATTATTTTATGGGTTTCTCTGTGGGTTTTAATTAATGATTTTATTGATCTGGTATTCGGAGAACCCAAACGTTTTGAATGGTACCCAATAGGTAATATTAAATCTAACCGTATGGTATTGAGGCTAATTATCACAAAGGATCAGAAAACACCTCTCCAACCAAACTGGTAGTGCAATGTAATCAAGGAACAAATGAGAGGGACCCCTTCTGCACCAAAGGAATAAGGTTCCGTAATTGGCTCAAATAGCGTCATTTTTTTCTTTGATGGAATATTTATTACTAACTATCCTTCACTTATACCCATCTCACACACATCACTTCATACAAAAACGCTCAAGGTAAAAAATATTGTCTTTTTGCAGATATAGTGTGCCACTACGCAGATGTACTTGGTATAAATGGATTTATTAAAACTTTAATGAAAGATTCCTTACTTAAATTAAAAGGGTAAACTTAAGGCTGGAACTCGATACATTGTAAATATTTCATCTGGTGTGCCAACCAACGTCACAGATTAGGAGTTAAAGGCATCAATGTATTTTGATGGTATTTGCCTGGTTTAAACCATCTTTCTCAAGACCGTGATATTGAATCTCATAGTATATATGTACAATCAACCATATATGTAAAAGAGATATAATTACCACAAGATACAAAAAAGGCCTCTCCATAATATAGACACATGAAATTATTTATCAAAATATTTAATATATATTATATTGCCAACACATGCATAAAAGTTATAAAATATATTGACAATTTGAACATATTTAAAAGAGATTAAACAAAGATGTTGTCCACATAGAATTACTGCTCAAAGCCTGAACATCAAGATTTGAATCCAACATCATGCATTTCCTTATGATCAGTTCGGGATCGTAAATATATTTTGATAAGGTCTTTGTCAATTTTGTATCATTGTGATTACTGCCTGATGGCCGCTTGGCCTTCCTTTTCATTTAACTAATGATTTTAATGTTGTTGCCTACTCTTTTTAATGTATCGCAAATGCTGTACATCAGTATTTTTGGACTTGATCCTTTAGATCCGTTTTTTTACTTTTGAAATGTGTGTTTGCTACACCTCTCTATAGTTTATTCAACAAAATAAAATATTTTGAAGATGATAGCTCCAGCAATTCTGTTAACCTCCAGAGTTATCCTACCATTATTATTATTCCCTGAGATTTTGTTGTCATACAAAGATCTCTGTAGCTGGTGCCTTAAATCCATAAGATATTTTAACATTCAGAATTTGCAACCAATTAAGCTGACAGATTTACTCCCATGTTTCTCTTAGTTCTCTTAGGTTTAAAAAAAGAAATGTTTACGTTGTGGCATACATTTCGAGTGGGGTTGCACTACTTTTTTGGCACAACCTCAACGCAAAATCGAATTTGTAAAATTTTGTAATGCTCTCAAATTTACTCATGAAAGACCTGCTAAACATATGTGTGAGGTCTTAAGATTTGGTGACACTTCTTCTGTTGTCACTTGTGAAGTCTTGGATTGTCATATTATTTCTTGTGATGTAACATGCAGTGTCAAGCACAGTTATGTCACGCACTGTGATGTCACATGCTATGATGTCACTTGCTCACTGTCTAACCTGTTGAGTCCCTCAATTTTTTTTTTAGGTCTTGTGCGCTGAGTGAATTCAAATGCTTGAGAATACACTCATCCCATAGAGCTATCCTGTAGTGATTATCACATCATTGAACAAACACTGACAATACTACTTGGTGTGAACTTTAATGGCCACGGACAGAGTGAGTGGCTTTGCCAATGTTGTTTGTGTATGCAACGGCTAACATCCAATGCGATTCTCATTAGTGTTATGAACAAAGTATGTAACAAACATACAAATTTGGCCACCAGTGTGTGATTGCACAGGATGGGCATTCTTGTGTAGCTTTTAACTACTTTATCAATCTTTAACTTTCCAAGATGGCCGACATGCTTTTGACAATGCAGGCCACTGAGAAGTAACTAGCAGTGTGCTATTCCAGGTGGCACAGAGTGGCCACAGTGAATTCAAGCCATTTGTAAGTTGGACTACCACAATTCCATGAGCGAGGGTGTCTTCTGGGGACTGAGTACTGCAACACAACCAGGGGAAGCAGTAATCTACTGGACAGCGTTTAAAAGGCAGCATCATACCGCCCCAGGGCCAAATATTGGAAGAAATTGATAAATCCTTCTAGGAGACAGAACGTGAGTGCTCGGGATGTACAGAGTTCCAATAGCAATCAAGCCCATGGGGCACTTAATGTCAGAATATCAAGCACAAAAATATCACATTCCAAAAATATCAGGATGTGGACTTTTACATTTCTTCCTCACTTTACTTATTTTCCTAATCACTGCCACTCACCTCCCTCTTCATCCCATAACTACCCTTTTCAGATTTTTCCCACCCTCCTATCATTTCTATTCTACTTTTCTCTATCTACCATCTTATTTCACTCTCCCTTGTCCCCTTCTTTTTCTCATTTGTTGAACCCAAGATATGAAGTGGTGCACCACCTGTTAAGTGAAGATAGATTTTCAATAAGTCATATAGTCTTGATTAGGTTGTCTTAATGATTCCTTTATTTTCATAAGAATCCAAAAACAGAAAATTGCCAGCCAACCTGGTCCTAACATGGCCAAAAAAAGGACAAATGCTTAATTTCTGATGTTTGGATGTGTGAAGCATTTTGCAGCACACATCTAAACAGCAAATCGCCATGAATGATTGTTCATGTTCAGGGATGTGTCCCTTCCTGCACATAAACAATCATTTAAAAGAAGCATAATGCAGCACACATAGAAGTTACAATTTGACATTCCGGATTGTTTATGTGCATGAAAAGATACCATCCTGCACATAACCAATCATTCCCCTCATCCCATACACCCTTAGTCTATGGTGCCTGCGTAGATGCTAGGCAGCTAGATTTAGCACCAGCGCTAGGGGAAACACAGGTGTGCACTGCATGTTTGTGAATGTGGCGCATCCCTGCATTTTCAGAATAGCAGAGAGTTGTGTTAGCAATGTTTGCTTAACACCACGCTTTGCCACTCCCTTGTAAACATGTCCCTTAGTTCTTCTTTGTCCTAGTAAACCATGTTCTTATTTCCACTTCCAACCTATACATTTTGCAAAAATAGCTTAAGCCACGTTTCATCATTCTGAAAATGCAGGGATTCGGCGGATTTACTAAGGTACAACACATCCCTGCATTTTTTCCTGTGCTGGAGCTAGATTTAGCTGCCTTGCGCCAATGTAGGTACCCTTGCACCTTAGTGTAAGGGTGCTTGTGTTGAGGGAATGATTGTGCACACCTTCCTGCACATAAACAGTTATTCATGACGTTTTGCTGTTTCTGTGTATGCTGAGCTCTTTTCAGGTGAGAGTAATTTGCTCCTGCTTTAATTAAAGTTATTCTTTTTGGTTTTGTGTGGACACGTGCACATTACATTAGAACATTGTTTTAGTATGTTTTTTTCCTCCTATGATGGTTCAACTGCGCGCAGATAAAGGATTTTGAACCATTGGCTGTGGATAACATAAACAGGCATTACCTAATACATTGTAGGATTGGCCGCTGTCACACGGGATAACTTCTGTGGCCAGGGAGACATGCATGGGATACGTGTGCATCTCCTATATTCTTGGTAGCTGTCTAGTTTGATTTGTGGGGGAGATCTGCATCCTTAAAGCGCTTCCAGGTTTCGGGGATATTGTATCCAGTGCAAATTATGACATAGCAGACTGGGATGGTGCTACCAAACAAAGGTATGTGCACATGTTGTTTTTTGGTAGAAGTACTTGAGGGTGATTGAGTATAGGATGGACGTCTTGTTGCTTTTTATTGAAGTGATTACGATGTCGCAATATCGAATAAATATTTGCATTATTGCCTATGTGATTTTTGTCACGAACATCTTGGACACATTGCTAAACTGTGTCCTCATCTTTTTAAACATTAATGAATTGTTACACCATATAATTTCCATGGTGGGGTTCGTAATGTTTTCTTTTGCTTAATTTCAGTTTGGATTTGGCTCTCGAATTTGGGGCTCGTGGAAACTTATTTCCGAGTTACAGAATAGGCGTGGCTCCTTTTCCGTGTGTTTACAAGCCATATGCGGTACCTTGGCTGTGGCCTAGATGTTCGGGGATGCTAACTGGCTGATCGTATGTGTTTGATCGATGTACCACTAAATTTAGGTAGAAAAATATTACACAGATGTCCTGGAACCCAGACTGTTACAACCTAAGGATTTATAAGAATCAGATATGTTAACAGACAACTCACATACACGGTTAACAATGGCTACCACAGATCATCGCAAGCATATCATTAAGGATACTGCTGCACCTTTAACATTAGAAAGAATAATTTTGGAGACTACTAGAAAATTACCTAGTACTTTCATCACCAAATCTAGAGCGAGACATTGCCCATGTTCTTTCTGTATATGTCTGTGAACGTTTGGAAGAGGGGTGCCATAACAAAGTGTATACACTGTAGCAAACATCACCCCCATGATAATGTCGGCCAAAGGGGAACTCGGTCACTGGTTTAACACATAGAAAGGATCCTATGTTTTTCTAGAGGACCTGTAAGAGTAAGAACAGCATAAAGCTGATCTATTTTCTGAGCAGTCCAAAACAGAAAGTCTTCACTGTTAAGAGGACATTTGCCATAACAGAATTGATAATAGCAGGGCTTATAACAAGCCACCCACCATATGGAGTCACTGGAATGAAAAACCTCGAAAAGGTACGCAGCGCCACCTCAACCACAAAAACAACAGCATATCCTGCATTGCTGTAACAAATGTGAGTAACTGCTGAGCAGCAATGAGCCGGAATTGCAATGGGATTAGCCATAAGTCAATACCAAGGGATGCAAACGGTAGCACAAAAGTGGGTAAAAAACCTTTTAAGTTCCAAGCGTAAAAAACCTAAAGCAGTAGGAAGAGCCTACAAACTGAGGAGGCAAAGCCCTCACACCTCAGAGGTCTCCGGGAAAAAGTGTGAAGATATTGGGGAAAAGCACTACTTGTGCACACTACCCGCTTGTCCGCTCATGCACACTACCTGCTTTTCCACTTCTACTGGTCCCACAAATAAATACCAGACTAAACATTGGCAACACCATGTGGCAAGAATTTTGCAAAATCGAAGAACACAGCTTGGGATAATACAACCTTAGTAGGCAGGGATGAGTTATTCTACCACCCAAGTGCCCATGAACCTGAAACTGACTAGCTATAGAGACTCACTTGCCATCCCCCTCAAATCACAGAGGGCCAAAATATGTGGAAGAATTGTTATGCAGAAAGGAAAGACCAAAAATTGTGCTTAATGAGGCACAATTTGTGACAGTATTACTTCATTAAATTGTTGTTTTTCTTTACACTTGTTATCAAAATCTGACCATAGGTTGCACCTCAGTAGTACAGGTTTACCACCAAGGTATAGCAGTAAACAACAGAAAAGTGACCCGTTAGCCTTTGTGAAGGGCCTTCAACTGCGCGGCAACTTGTGTAGCAATTTCTTTACCAACTTTTGTTCTATTTGAGTTAGAAACATTTGTTTTTTTAATCTGTATATTATGCATCAGAGAATGGATGATGTGGCAAATCGATAATTATGCGGAAAGCACCATAGCCACATAATTTCATAATTCCAGTGGCCCTGACCATAACATGTGAATGTGCAATGTACTATGACAAGATTTCAGAATATGAAATGCACGCATTTGTAACCGTGCCACACTCGTGAGAATAAATCCAGCCCAGTGCAATTTCTTACTTGAGATAAATGGCTATCTTTCTGGCACAGAGTAGCCAAATTATAACATGAAATGACGGGGGCGTGGTTTGGCGCCCGAGAAGCATGGCTGCTGTGCGGTGAGCGCTCTGTTACCGCTGCTGGGACCCGCGGACGGAGGAGCACCTCGGCAATTTGGACATTATATTTTGCCGTCGGAGGATGCAGAGCATGACATGAGCTCTCCCCCGACGTTGTTGCAGCGCTTTAAACCTCGTTTTCTGCCATAGTAAGTCCGGGCGCGGCTCTCCAACGGCCACAACCGCCATTTTGTTTTTGCCGCAACGTGCAAATTCTCCTGCCCTAATGCCTCATTTTAGCACAGTATGGCATATTTTGCCTACATTACGACTCTTTCTTCTCCCTAAACGACATGTTACTGGCATTTCTCCTGATAAATACTTCAGCTACTTATAAGGTACCAGAGCTTTGACATTTTGCAATGCTGGGCGGCCATTTTGTGACTCCTCACAGCCTTCATCACCTCGCCTCATTTAAAAAATTTTTTTTTTACTTCTGAGGTGCGCTTTCTGAATCCTGCGGTTGAGGTTTCTTAATTTTCTTCATTACTGAGGCTTTGGCTGTTTCTTTTTTTTTCATTAGGTGATTAATACCTTTCTGCAGCCCTGTGGCTGTCAAACACGCCTTGTCGCAGTTCAGCTTAATTATACTTTGGCCTTGTCCTATTTCCTCATGTATAGTTACTGGTTCTTCCATGGGCAGAATGAAGCTGCACTTGGTTTCTAGTGCTCCGAAACGCACTTTGCTTAAAAATTCTAAGCTATTCTCCGAGTTTGCTAAGTTTGAGGCTTCCAATTTGTCTTCTATTCAGGACATATCCCTTACAATGGAATCATCTGCGCCAGTCCCAGGAAAATCTACTTCAAAGAGGTTAAAAAAAGATCCTCCTTCTCCGCCTAAGCCCATATCCTCTGTATCTGTGGAACTCTTATTGGAGGAAATCAGGGCTCTTTGCCCCTTCATGGAGGAAACCAACGCAAAATTACAGGTGCTAACTGATAACTGGTCGTAAATGGATAACCTGCGTATTTACGGCCTGGTGGAGGGCTGCGAGGGGAATGACCCAATTGCCTTCTTCAAGTCTTTTCTCCCCAAGCTGCTTCATCTACCTGAAGGTACCTTGCTCAATATTCAACATGTGCATAGGCTTGGTAGGCCTCCTTCTTCTTCATCATCAACTGCTTCAAGGCCACGAGGAGTCATCATGTATTTTTTAGAATACACAGACCTTTTAAAAGTTCTTTCCGCAGCTAGAGCCTCTCCTAGGCTTACTTGGTCTGGTTCTTCTCTATCCTTTGCGCAGGATTATGCCAAAGCTACAGCAATCCGACGTAAGGCTTTTCTGGACATGCGTGCTGATCTCCGATCCATTGGAGCTAGATATGGTCTCTTCCAACCGTGTCTTTTCAAAGTCACCTTTAACAACGAGACAACAACCTACGAGGATCCAGTTCGCCTTTGCAGCTTCCTAAATTCATGCAGAACAACCGCTATGGATCTCTCTGACTCTTCTTCTTCCATTCCTCCTTAATTTCTTGTACCTCTTTCCTTGCTTTTCTGACTCTTTTCTTCTCTGTTCTCCTTCTGCATATTTTGTACCTTTTCTGTTGATGCACTCAGTATGGTATCATCGTAATCTTTCTTGTTTATTTCTTATTCCCTCACTAGCTAAGTAGTTGTTATTTCTCATCTTTCTCCTTTCTTGACTGCTAATTCTTGATACCTCCCCTTGTTTCTAGCAGATTCATCATTTGTTTGGTGGGTTCCCCCAGTTGTACGTTTCGCTGACCTTCGAAGTCTTGCCTGCTTGATGTGGCTCCACTCCTCCCTCCTTGCATTCCTGGTTTTGTTCCTGATTGCTATTCCTCGCCTTCCCCCGTTTGTAGATATGTTTTTTCCATCCATGATCTATTTCCTTTCCTCATTATTTGTTTTTCCTCCCTCTCTTTTTTCAATTCATTTCCTCTTCTTATTGGGTGCCTTTTTTCATTCATCCCTTTTTCTTCCTTCACTACTTTCTTTATTCTGTCATCTGCTGTTATCTTTGACGATATTGCCTTTGTTTTTTTCTCTCCAATCTCATTCTCTCATTATCCTGGTTTTATTTCTTGTTCTTTCTCCTACTTCTTCCCACATTGTGGTGCGTTCTCTCATCTTTTTCTTTCACCTTGTATTACTTTTAAAATCTTCATTTGTATTGGTTTTGGTCTCTGCTTTTTATATTGTTCTTATATTTGATCTGCTATTTCATAATTATTATATTTTTTACAATGTCAAATATCTGTAAAAGTTGTTTCATGGAACGTTAATGGTCTTCATTCTCCCATCAAGAGATAAAGGATTTTATCCCATCTTGCCAAACTGAATGTTGATTTTGCTTTCCTACAGGAAAATCATTTGTCTGAGATTGAGTCTGCCAAGCTCAAAAGAGGTTGGGTGGGTGAGGTTTTTAATGCTCCTGGTGATGGCAAACGTAATGGTGTTGTGATTTTATGTCGCAAATCTCTCACTTATTCCTTAGTTGCTACAGAATCAGATGATGATGGTAGGTGGTTATATGTCAAACTTTCTTTAAGGGGTGTTCCAATCTCTCTTTTTAATGTATATGCTCCCACAGGGGGTCACCTTCTTTTTGGCACAGGATGGCCTCCCATATCACCAGATTTGTAGATGACAATTTCATCATGGCAGGGGATTGTAACCAACCTCTGGACCCTTTTATAGATAGACATTCCAAGGTCTCATTTGTCCCTAACAAGCCTCACAAGCTTTTCGCCCAAGCAATCTCGCAACATAAGCTCATTGATGCATGGCGCTTGTGTAATCCGGAGGCTAAAGAGTTTACTTTTTATTCCCCTTCTCATCATTCGCAATCCCGGATTGATTACATTTTTGTTTCCCATCAGATCTCCCAGACTCTCACTAATGCAGAAATTGGCCCTATTTTGTTATCAGACCACACTCCAGTCTCAATCAATATTGACCTTTTACCAAAAATTGTGGTACCTAGAAGATGGCGCTTTAATAATGCTCTTCTTTTGGACCCCAAATTCAATGCTTCCTTTTCTAATTTCTTTAAAGATTAATGATACACCGACCATTCCTAAGCACACTATTTGGGACTCTTTGAAAGCGGTGGCAAGGGATTTTATTATAGGTTTTGAGGCCAAAAAGCGAAAGAGTGCTCGAAAATACACTGGGGATCTCCTCCAAAACATTAAGAGGTTGGAACACTGCTACTTTACTTCTCACTCACAAGGCAGTTTGACAGCTCTCATTGACGCTAAACTAAAATTTAACAAACAATCCACGGAAGATGCTTCTCTATATTTGCTAAAATCCAGTGCGAAATTTTATGAGGGTAAGAATAAAGCGGGGAAGATTTTGGCCAACTATCTGAAAGTTTAGCACAATAAGTTGAATATCAAAGCTGTTTTTGATGATAACTCTGACCTCCAGCATAAAGATGTTGGCATTCTTACTAGATTTTCTCTTTTTTACACTACTCTTTATTCTTCAGACACTCATCCTACTACCCAATCCTTTTCCACTTTTTTTTCAGACATTCACATACCTCACAATTTTCCTCTTGACCTCACCTCTTTGAAATCTGATATTTCCCAACAGGAACTGCTCACAGCCCTTTAACACCTTAAAAAAGACAAGGCCCCTGGACCGGATGGCTTCACGGTTGAATTTTATCTCCAGTTTTCTAACCTTTTCCTGCCTAAGTTACATTCCCTTATAGACTCATTTGTCACTATGGATAGGTTGGCAGATACTTTCTCTGACACTTACATTTGTCTCATACCTAAGGAAGGGGAAGATACCAGATACTGCAAGAGTTATAGGCCCATTTCGTTGGTCAATATAGACTACAAATTATTTGCTAAGGCAATTGCTGCAAGGCTAGATCCATTTTTACCTGACATGTTGGGTCCGGAACAGTCTGTATTTGTCAACGGGTGTTTTATCACTGATAATACTAGGCTTTTATTTAATATCCTATCCAAATGTTCACGTCTCCAACATTCCTTGCAGCGATTGCTCTAGAGGCTGAAAAAGCATTTGATAGGGTCAAGTGGACATACCTCTTCTATACCCTTAAATGGTTTGGTTTTGGCCCTAAATTTATCTCTTTAATTTCCTTCCCTTACTCTAACCCGAGAGCGGCAGTTTGTGCTAATGGTTTAATTTCCTCTTATTTTAATTTACGTAGAGGTGTCCGCCAAGGTTGCCCTCTTTCCCCGTTTCTTTTCAACCTAGCTTTGGAACCCTTCCTCTCCAAACTTTGCCAAAATCCTCACATTTTTGGCTTTCAGACACCGCATTCTCATGTTAAACTTGCCCTGTACGCGGATGACATCTTACTTCTTTTGTCCAATCCTGATGTTTCTGTACCTGCTTTCCTTGCAGAGGTTCATGAGTACTCTTTGATTTCTGGATATAAATTGGACAGCGATAAATGCAACATTTTGCCCTTAATGAAATTTACTTTTAAACCTGACTTCACTGCTTCCCACTTTACTTGGAGTCCCGCCCACATTAAATACTTAGGTTTGCTTATCACTCCCACAATAACGGACACTGTCTGGCTTTGCCTTAATAAATGTATTCAGAAGCTTTCTGATTTAACTACTAGATGGCATCCTCTATACCTTTCTTGGTGGGGTCCCCTTGACACCATTAAGATGATGTTAGCCCCTATAGTTCTCTACACGATCTCTAATATCCCAGTCCCCATTCCCACAAAATTTTTTAGGAAAATCAACTCAATCCATTCTACTTTTCTTTGGAATGACAAGAAACCCCGAATGTCTCTTCTCATACTAATACGCCCCAAATCAGAAGGAGGTGTTAACTTTCCGGACTGTCCCATATACCTCAAGCATTTCTTTTGAGACAGGCCTCTTTATGGTTGCGGGACCCTGACATTACTTGTCCTTTATGGGTCACACTTGAACGTTTTTCTCTGTCACCTTTCTCTTTTGCTGAATATCTTTCTTTCTCCCGCAAACCACATACCCTATCCACTCCTATTTATTTATTTATTTATTTATGGGCTTATATAGCGCTATGAATAAACTCCCTAGGGAGTATCTCCGCGCTGTAACTGCCGGTGCAGAGCTGAAAAAGGAGCAAATAGTTAAAAAGTACTGTGAACAAGGAAACAATTTAAAATGAACCAAACAAAAACGTTTTTAAATGTTTTCTGAATTGACAGTGGTCATTACATTGCCTTAATGACAACGGAAGTGAGTTCCACAATTTGGGACCTACGACAGATAATGCTCTACCACCCAACCTGGTTTTCGTGATCTTAGGAACATTTAATTAATAATAAACCCTTTTATTGGAAATCTTGGAGGCAGAAAGGTCTAATTTGGATCTCTAAACTTTTCTCTAACTCTGCCATCCTGCCTTTCTCGATTCTAAGTCAATCTTTCAACTTGCCTGCTTCTTTTGCCCGTAAATATGTTTTACTTCAAAAGGCGGTTTTGTTGCAGCACACCATTCTCACACTCTCCCCAGCCCTACCTCCTCTCCCTAACCCTACTTCACAACTCCATTATTTTTTACGCACAACACCCAAAGCATCTTCTATTTATAAACACCTTCACACTACAGATTCTCCCCGGCTTAAATCTAAGGTGGAGGAGCAATGGGAATCTGATTTTGTCGTTTCCTGGCCCACAGCTTTATGGGACAAATTATGGACCAAACTCCATAAATCTTCTAGAGCAGCAAATATCACTCAAACCCTTTTCTTTATTTACAACAGACTTCTTCTCACTCCACACACTTTGCACAAACAATTCTCTACGGTTCCAGATCTCTGTTGGTCTTGCTCTTCACCGCATGCGACTTTATTTCATATTTTCATGTGGGGCTGTTCATGATTTTTGGAAACAAGTTTGGTCCCTAATAAATGCATATTCCTTTTTCTTTCACTCACATTTTTCTGGTCAGTCTCTCTACTTGCTGGGATGATGTTGAACTAAATGTAAAGATTGTTGATTTATTACTAGCTGTTGCATTCCAACAGATTACCGCTAATTGGAAAGACTTTTCAAAACTTTCCTTTAGAGCATGGTGGTACAATGTTTGCCACAATCATAGACACTGGACACTGCTTTCATATTTCCTATTCATTTGGCAACTAAACGTTTGGATTTATGGCTTCCCATTACTTTATATCTTGATGTATATGCCAAACGCTCATTTAAATTACGCCCAACTCAACAAGAAGTCCCAAAACCTCCTTAATTGACCTTAAAGTTTCCTTTTTATTTGCTTATTACTATGTTTTATTATCGTCTACATTCGCCTCATGCAGATCACCAAAATCTATATGTTTTTCAGAAGTTCATTTTATTTACTAATATTGACGCACTGCTTTATTTAATTGTCATTGTTCTTCTCTTCCATCAAACTTTAACTCTGTATTGGCACCTTTTATTTGACTAATAAAATTCTTTTGAACTTCATAAATGACATGAAATGACACTATCTGTATAATGCATGCATTATTCTACAGTATATTACTGTGCACATTCTACATAGACAAAACAACATAAAATTTTCGGAACCCCCACACAGAAAAAGCCCTAATCGAGGTGCAGAAAGACCCCTAATAGCCCTAGGCCTTTGTGCTATTGCACTTGCTGCATCATTGGCAGGTAAACATCTACCCCAACACACTTTCCCACTGGAGCTTGCCTACAGACAGGAGCTAGGGTTGACACCGGACTGTTTTCTTTTTACTACTTTGACATTTCAGCCAGTACAAAAAAGGGAAAAGCAGTTAAAACTGCTAATATTATAACAATGCACTTTAAAAGGTATTCTGGAGCTTCCTTGTTGACCCCTGACTGACAATGAAAGTAAAGAAAGTGGAGAAAAAAAAATCCTGTTTGATGGTCATGAAGAAAATACTGAAGTAGGTAATTTCTCTGTGGCCTCTTCTGCTATGACTTGGAGGGCCAAAGGTCATGTTTTGGTGGGCTGACCCACCCACTAGAACCCGGCCTGGGTATAGATTCATGGCAGCAGGACCATTCACGAATATGAGCTGGGTTATTGAGGCCCTGATGAAATTCTATTAGGGTATTTTGTATCCTGTTTGCGGCTGGTTATCACTCCCAGTCTGTAGTCTCTGGTCGCAATTACAAATGCCCTAGTAACTAATGCCCCATTTGTAAACATCTGTATTTACAGGAAACAACCCTTACAATGCTGCCTTTACATCGCATGCCATTACAACGCATGCAATTGCAAAGCATGTCAATACAATGCATGCCATTACAATGCATACCATTACAACGCATGCCATTACACCATATTATAAGGTAAGTAATGGGGATTTTTTTGTTTTGGTGGGTATGGTTTTTGGGGTACATGGGAATAGTATTTTTACCCCTACACTATACAACACTTACCCTACTGTTGCACTCACTGGAGTGGGAATAGTAGCTTTTACCCCTACACTATCCAACACTTACCCTACTGTTGCACTCACTGGAGTGGGAATGGTATTTTGTATCCCTACACTATCCTACACTTACCCCACTGTTGCCTCAAAAGTATTATTCGTTGTAATGGTATGCAATGTAATGGTATGCATTGTAATGGTATGCGCTGTAATGGTAGTTTATAAAAATACATTTTAATGGCATGCGTTATAAAATTGTGAATTGTAATGGTAGTTGTGTTGTAAAGAAACGCGTTATTAAGGCATGAGTTGTAATTGTTTGCATTGTAAAGTCATATATTCGCATTTACTGGTGCAATACATTTTGATAGGTCAAATCTGTGGTATTTAACAGGAGGAAAGACACTAATACATATCTGCATATATGGATTTTGATGCAGAAAGCACGAAAACAGCATGTTATTCCTCATGTTTAGGACTATTTCCTGCCAAATTCAGAACCCTGGTGTATCTGCCTTCACTGGATGAAATAAATGTCGCCTGCCTATTCGAGGCACTCAAAATCGAGTCCTCTGCATTGTGACTGCTGATCTCCTTAATATACTGGTTTTCTTGTTTAACACATTTTTTATACTAAAATAATTTTATACTAAAAGTAAATTTGCACATTCATTCCATATTCTCTATTTAGCTTGTAATTATATACTACCAAACCTGGAATGTTCCAAGGTGGATAGAAGCGGACTACTTCTTGAAATGTGTTCAGCACATGGGAATTAAGAGAGGGTATAAAGAGAGAGAATGAATAGAGAATTTTTTTCGCATCCTGTATGTATTCTACAATCGAAACTATAAAGATAGAATCCAACTGGTATTTTACGCTGTGTTGCACCGTATAAACTATTCAAAGGCTGTCGATAAAACGAGTAACACACATGATTCAGGCTCATTTCTATTAATTCTTTTGATGGTTCTTTGAACAGAGTGACAAATATCCGAACTTTTAAACTTTTTTATGGTTTTTGTTATTAGTAGACATCAAAATGAAAAATACATGTCTCCATCCCGCATTTTATCTGAAGAGTCCGACCAGGCTTGTCATTTACAGCCCTTTAAATTTTTACATGAATAATTACAAGCTATTCTATTTCTCTGCATTGGACTGCATATTTCGGTTCAGCAGTTTCAGTCTATAGGAGAAGAGCGCAGCGAATAACTATTTCATAAAATGCTGGACTAATACATCTCTACTTTTTGGACAGTAAAACCCGATCTTTGTGTGTCAAGAGCTCAAAGCCATTAACAAATACATAGGGACCTATTTATTAAATAGTAGCGCAGTGCAGCGAGTATACTGGCTGCGCTGTGTTACAGGGAAATGGTAAGATTGCACATTTAACCTATTATGGGGCATTCTTGCATTTCCACCAGGGCTGGCGCACAATGGGATGCAGGGTTCCTGCACGAAAACAATGCCCTGCCTCTTTCTGTGCATGCAGCAGAATGCAGCACACATAGAAAGAGGAAATAAAGAGGAGAAATAAAGATATTTCTCCTTGCTAGGCCTCCCCTGGGAAGATGGAGCATTTTACCATATTCCCAGGTCTACCGATAATGGTGAATCTGGGATGCGTCAAAATCTATGGGGGTTGCTTGGGAACACCAACCAACGCCAATGGAATGTATCGCCGGGGCAGAGTACAGCAACGCAGCGATTTGTGCTGTGTTTTGTTACTCCTGTTTTATCAAGTCACTCAAAGCTAGGCAAAGTGGCCTTGGGGGGCTTCTAAGATCGCATTTTAGGGTTTCATTGGGCAAGCACCACGTTGGTTGCTGCACACATGAATCAAACCCTTGAGAAATATTTCCTTAGGGCCTGATTATTACTTTTGGTCAAGACTGGAGTGGCTGGTACGCCACCACCACGCTCCTGCTGCACAAAAGCCATTGTCCAGCCACCCACCAGATTAGGAGTTAACTCCTGTCTGGTGGGCTTGTTTTTGGCATTCTCACGGTATTGCCTCTGAAAATGGACTGTAAAGTCCATGCTGGTCAGGAACTGGTGTGCATGCACACAAGGGGGTCAAATGTTGGCCCCCCTGAGAGCTTCAACATTTTCAAGAGGCACCCATTTGTTTGCTCTCTGACAATATTTTCATGGCGGTGGACCTGCCATGAAAACTGTGGTGGAGAGTATACTCATAATATTCTTGGCTGGACAGTGGCGGTCCCACCAAGCACATTTTGGTCTCAGGAACACCAAGCCACTGCCTGGGAACAGCGGTTCCCTGGTGGCAGCAGCCCCATGGTGGTTGGACCACCTACGTCTTAATGGGGCTGTCAGATCGCTGATGCAGTGGAGGCTGAATCACAACCACAGCGCCATCACAAGTCTGACGGTCCTTGGACAGCCAGACTCACAATTGGGTCCTCAGTGTTTTAGCTTTTTTTATTTTTCCACTGGTACACCACAACAAATGACTATTAATAGAAGGAAAAATAAGCTGTCTAAAAGTTTGCATTCAGTGTTAGGCCCTCGAAAAATTCCTTTTCTTTTCAACATTGATTATTATCATTCTATCGCTTAGGTACATGCATTTAAAAGTATATTTGATACTCTGCATTAGATGCAGATCTCATAATGTGTCTTGCAAAGGAAACTGACACTTCGGCGCATATGTACAAGCCCCTATCACCACAAGAACCTCACTTTTTGTGAAGTTTCCATGGCGATGCAAGCTTTGTCTTATTTATAAGGCAGCGTTAAGTCACTTAACATGGCTTAACACTGCCTTGTAAATAAGGCCCCCTTTAACGCTATGCTTAGCATGAACTGGGTGGGCAGTGGGTTTTGCGGTGGGCGTTCCACCGGAACACCCATTGATTTTGATGCTGCCCCCTATTTACAAGGGGCAGCATAAATAGGAAGCAGCACTAAAAAGCAAAAATCCTTTTATTGTTCATGTTCAGGAAGGTCATCTTTCCTGCACATAAATTATCTTTAAAAAAAATGAAATTTGGTGACTACCATTTGTGCTGCATTAAGATTGTGTATGTAGAGAAAGGGGGGGACCTTCCTTTATATAAACAATCTTTCCCCTGCAGGCGGACTGTCGGGACATGTTAATATTAATTGTCTCACTTTTATTATCTATTAACCCTGCCCTGTGGGCTAAAAGGCGTACTTGAGGTGACTTACTAATACTTAAAAGTGAGGTCTCTACCTCTCAAAAAGGGTTATTTTGCAAGTCGACCTACACGTGTTACACTTCAGCAGCCAGGCTTTGCAGGTTAGTCCTGTAGCTATGTTTGTACTGTATATAGGAATGAGAGGTACCCCTTAACGAAATCAAGGGAAATTAGGTTCAAACACCTAAGAAAGCACAATCCCCTTGATCAAATTATACAATTGCACACAAATAAGGCAATTAATTCGTGACCAACTATTAAAAAAACGTGTACTTTTATTCAATAAAAAAAGTGTTTGCAAAGTGTTAAAAACACAGTAGAATATACATGAAACAAAAACTACTAAAGAAATACACAAAAGATGCAGTTAAAATAAAGCTAATACATATTCGATTATGACCCGCATAATCACAAAAACAGACAGAAACATGTAAGACATGAGATTTGTTCAATACAGTTTGTACATTCAATATCCCATAAGCTCACTCAGTTGTGTACATAGATTTAATCTGTATTTTCAACAAAAGTGCTGGAATCCTGAATTGTACATGGAAAATGCGTCGACGGGTTTCGATGGATACAGCAAATTACAGCATCTTTTTCAAGACTTAACACTTTTCTGTCATGTAAGCGGGGTCAAATAGATTTTTCACCCTACAATAAACATATACGTCATTAATATATTGAAATGATGATAAAATACATAATGCACTATACACAATAAAATAGGCTAACTGGTGGACTTATAAGAATAACAGTGATAACAATCTATGCCAGCAGAGCCCACTAAATATCTTGTGTGGGTATCACATTATTAAAAATTACTAAGAATTACTTGATCATTTCACAAATGAGTGCATAATGGCCTACGTCTTCCATCAATCATAGCATTGGCTCAAAAAGTCATTGCCTATACATTTTCAATCCCAATTTAATGACAATATGATCAATATGATCAATAGTTCATATAAGTCCTATTACATCTAACGTGGAAATTAGGCAAGGTAGCTCGCGATGGGACTAAGTTTGCTTAACGTTTGCAGTGATTTTCTATTTGCGCTAACATATTGCCCTTCTCAAAATTTGGAAATCTTACCCTTGCCACTAGTATAGCTGCAGTAGGACTCCTAGGTGATTTCTAATTTCTTTCTACCTTTAGTCGTTTCCGTAGAGTGATGCTTATGCAGATGAATGAAGATTGAGCCTTATGCCCTAAAAGCAGGGGAGGGGTTTGAAAAATGTAAGATTTAAATAAAGCCTCTACTCCCATTTCCTATTCAACATAATACTAACTAGTTCTTGACTAATAATTAAAGTCCATACCTGTATAGGTAAATTGTGATAGGATACCTCGTATTGTTTAGGACCTTGTGTGTCAAACGCTATCCTATCTGTACAGGCTTCGTACGTGGATCCGTAATTGTAAAAATCTGTGGGAAGAAGTAATATATATCTAAGATTGGCTGATAAAGGGGCTTTATTTTAATAGTATTATATGAATCTAAGATATCATTGTTTACCTCTAAATGGCAGTGACTTGTTCTCGCCAAAGTCTCTGTGTAGTGATATAATGTAATCCGTTGGTTTCTTAAGCTTTAAAAATATGGTGACGCTACTGCAACCGGGAAAAAGGCAAGGACGCACTGTAAAGTAAAGACTATCCCAAAAGTCAAAGTCAAAAAGTTTTATTTGTGTTGGTACTCATCAGAGGACCACAAAATTTTACATTTTACACACATTTAAAAGAAAGAAAGATTTTTTTTTTTTTAAATAAAGGTAAGAAGGTTTTTAAGAATTTGTAAAGATTATAACAAAAGAATTCGTTCTGAGGTTGCTTACACAAAAATATAAGTTCACGCATCATTGTGATTCTACAAGAACGGTAAATAGGGTCCAGATATCTTGCACGGGCTGTAGTTACTTTATGATTTGGGCATACAAATAGTACGTGCTCTAGATTCTGAGCACCCCCATCGCACAATGTACATGTTGGAGATCCTCCCGGGAGCCATTTTGGAGTATATGTTGATACAGGTAGGATGCCCAATCGAAGCATGGTGATGGCCCTCCTTGCTCCATGCGTCAAGGTGAACCCGATATAAGGCTGGCTTTGTTTGTATTCCAGTGAGTCAACGAAGGGTTTGTAAATCACTAATTTGTTACAATGTTGGGAGTCCAGCTCATAGCTCAATTTTGGGGTGAAACATTTTAAGAACAGTTTTACTTGCGCTGGTGACCAAATGAGCAATATGTCTGGACTTATATTTGCCATACGAAATGCAATAGACATGTTCTCTAAAAAAGTTTGCTTTTTAGCGTCCGACCCAAAAGTCTCTTTATTTAGCAACGATCTTAATGTGTTCTCTTTTGCATGTAGTAGATTGTAGGCCCACCTTATTACATTGGCAATTGCTGGAGCATAAGAGCTTGTGATTGATAGTTCTAATCTCAGTGCTTGAACTGGTACGGCGTCTGAGACTTTCATAATCCTTCTTAGAATTTTCCCTTCTTTACGATCCATAAAGGCCCATTGCTTTATGGGGATGTACTCCATCGCATAAGATAATACAGGTGGTATTTTTACTCTGTAAATTTTTATCATTGAGGAAAAATTCCTGTTCCCAGTGGCACTGTAGAGTCTCTGGAGTGCTGCAGCATGTATTTCGGATTTCCTTTGTAAATTTTTTATCTGTGTTATATTTGTTAATTTCTTCGAAAGGATCCTGCCGAGGTAAGGATATTTGTTAACCTCTTCAATCTTTACACCTCCTATCCTCCAACTGTATTTGGCGCTTTTTTTCCTCCCCGAGAAGGCTACCACTTTTGTTTTCTTAATATTTGGTACTAAGTAGTTTTCTTTGGAATAATTGTCCAAAATATCCAAAAAGCTTTGTAATCCGAAAGGAGTGAGGTCTAACAACACTATGTCATCAGCGTAGAGCAATGCGTGGATGCTTTGTTTAGCGATTTTAGGAGGTAGACTGGAACCTAGTTGCAGGTGATGTGGCAAGTCACTTAAATAAAGGGAGAATAGAATCGGGGCAAGAAGGCACCCTTGTTTTAATCCATTTTCAGTTTTGATTCTTTTTGTTAATCCTTTTTCTCCCCCCATTTGGACTTGACACCAAGTATTGGTATGTAAATTTACTACGGTTCGTAGCAATTGTTCTTTGATTCCAAGCCTCCTCAATTTTCTCCATAATGTTGGTCGATCTACCCGATCGAACGCCGTGGAATTGTCTATGAATGCCGCGTAGACGACCTGGGTTTTTCGGGTTACGTATTTATCAAGAGTGACCTGAATAACTGCGATATTGTCTGTTACAGAATTTTTAGGTTTAAACCTGCTTGGAACATGGGTATCAGACCTAACGAGAATGCCCATTCTTTCAGGCAATCTAGTACTTCTGCTGCAAATACTTTTCCTACAGCGTCCATGAGTGCTATTTGGCGATAGTTCCCTGCTTGAATTCTGCTTCCCTTTTTGTGAATGGGAATGATAATGCTCCCCTGCCATGATTTAGGTATTTGTCCAGTATCAAAAATATAGTTATAGAGGGGGTATAACAACAGACTCCATTCCTTTGGGTCGGCTTGCAACACCTTGATCGGGATCTGGTCCGGGCCAGAGGCTCCAGTGCTTCTGGCTTTTCGGATATTCAATTCAACAGATATAGCTGTGGTTTTGGTTATTGGACTTTTATCTTTTCCTATGATGTTAACCTCGCTATTTTCATATGATTTTATTATATTTGCTTTGTAAAGATCTGTCAAATAAGTTTCCCAGTCGTTCGGAGGTACCGGTATAGTTTGCAGTTTCTTTTTTACTCCGGTCATTTTTGCGATTAGAAACTAATATTTGCGCTGGTTATGGTTTTTCGCTGCTATCTGGATGTCGACCCAGTTGCGATCTTGTAAGGCTTTGTTGTTACTTTGTTTCTCACGTCTCAATTGATTTTTTAGTTTATTTATTTCCTTCTTCGTAGATGTTGAGGAATTCATATATTGGGCGCGTATCTGTTTATTTAACTTTTTCTTTAATTCAGAGTTCTTAAAAATGCACTTGTTTTTGTCTTTCTTCTTTCTATTACCTACTGTACCATCTGTTACCATTTTTAAAATAAAGTTTTTGATATATTTGATAATGGATTCAAAGTTTTCTATAGGATTTTCAGAGTGTATTTTTGCTAAAAATTGGGAATGATCAATCAATATTGAGATTTTATCCAGAGTCGAAGAGTTCCAGAAGATGCGTCTCTGTTCGCTTTTTATCATAATAGTGCTTTTGTGATATATGATGTGACAGGCTGGAGAGGATTTTGGTATCCAATCTGTGGTTAGGTGCATTAATGCATGATCACTCTCTTGACTGAACTGGGTAAGCAATTGCGTAATTGTGTCCGGCAGATCCATACTGCCGATTATGTAGTCTATAATTGATAGGGACCCGCTGCCCCGTCTAGTGTAGTTAGCTGGGATATCCCCTTCCGTATTGCCGTTCAATATTACCCCATTTAGATTCGTCAACGCTGTAATGAGCAGTTTACCTCGTATGTCAGATTGTATACCCTCAGGAAAAAGTGGAATTGTAGTTTCCATGGATTCTTCTAGGAAAAGTTTTGCCCATTTGTTGATTTCAGTGTTGGAGATTTTACTATTGAAATCTCCCACTATTAAGAAGGACGAAAAAAGATGGTCTTCTGTTATCTTCCTGATGTTTTCCATGATATCTAAAAATGTAGTATCCAGTTTTTTACCTGGTGGGGCATATACGTTGAAGAGGAGGATTGCCTTTAGGGGAGCTGTGCTATGTGTTTTTACGGAAATTTTGATGCACTGTAAATTTTCTGATTTATTATCTACTATTTCCTGCTCCCACAAATATTCTTCCCTCAATAGTACAGCCAAACCACCTTTAGCGTGACCTCGCTTGGTAGGTATTGCAGGGATTTCGTATACATAATAGCCTTTATGGGTGAAGGGTTCAGTCGCCCACGTCTCTTGTAGGATCAGGATATCGGGCAAATTACTCGTGGCTACAGACAATTTATCCTTAGATTTACCGGCAATATTCCAAGATGTCATTTTTAGACCAGTGCTAAACAGATTGTTGTAGAGTGGTCGTACCTTTGTGGCTATTCAAAGTCTCAGAAATCCAAGCCCAAGACTTTATACTGTTGCTATTGTCAGATTCTTTTGGAACATGATACCAGACAGCCCTTTGTCCTCTATCAACCCGGATTTTCATATTTTCTTGTCCTGAGAAGTGTGATCCTGAGTACGTGGTTCCTGGAACTCTTGTCACAACAAAGTTTTGCTGGGATTTTTTGACCTGTGAATTTGAGATTGCTCGTATTTGATCATTGTACCAAGTTGGAATTTTATTTACCGTTGGTTCCATACTTTCAACTACATCATATCCATGTTTATGTAGTGTCTCCTTTTCGTTGAGTATTATCCCTGGGAGAACTGATGACCAGAATGTTACCGTCACTAGTTTGATATTATCTTGCTTGGGAAAGATCACTAGGTCAAGTTCGCTGCTGGTCATTGATTGTAAAGGCCTTATGTGATGTAAAAGATCTATAATCCTTCCTCTATTGAGTGGGGCTGAGTCAGTAGGGAAGAGTTCCTCAAATTGGAGGGTTTTAGAGTATGTTTCTTCTCCCTTTTGTCTAGGCCTGTAGTTATCTTCCCTAGCACTTTGATTTGTTTGTGTGGAGAGTCTAGTTGGAACATACTCTTCTGCTCTAGGGTCCAAGTGTGGCTTCTTTTCTTCAAGATTTTTGTTATTAATTTCTAGCTTTTCAATTGTTTGAGACTTTGTTGTGTCATCATGTTGTTCCTCTTCGGGTTTATATATAATGACTGTTTTTTGAAATTTCAGTTTACGGGTTTTCTTTTTTTGAATCCTTCTTACTGGTTTTTTCCTCCTTCATCCTTTTTTATTTTCCGTTTTCTTATTAGTTATCATTTCTACATTTTCAAGGCTTGATATATCTTTTGTGTGTGTTTCCTGAGTATCTTTTTCAGAATCATGTTTGGATTTATTTATTGTACTTGTTTTTGTGAATATTGGGAATTGTTTTACTTTTTGTTGATGTTTCTCTTTAAATAGATTTTTTAGTGAGTATATTACTGTATCGTTTAAGTTATCCGACTGCTGTTTTTGTTGTATTTGGATATCTGTTGTTTGAGTTCCAAACTCACGTGTTATTTTCACATGGTCTTTGTTGTGATCTTTTAAGTTATCCTTTTGCACGTGTTTGATTTTTGTTAGCGGATCACTTTTCTCTGTTTCTGAGGAATCGTTTTTCCTTTTTTCTTCAACTAGATGTTTTAATATCCCAATTTGAACATCCAAGGTTTGATCAGAATTTTCTAAGATATTTCCCAGGAAAGAGAGAACTGATTCCAGAATTTCTTGAAGCGAAAAAAGAGCCTTAGACATTGGTGTAGCAGTATGAATATTAATGTTATTATTTTTGAGGTTGAAGGGGTCCAACGAGAAGTCAAGTGTGACAGTTTTAGGTGATGTTTTTTGCTGAATGCTATTGGTTGGCCCGAATTCTGATTTTTGTGTCAGTACGTTTGATTTGTTAATGCATGATTCCTCGTGAAGCGGTGTGATCACACTATTTTGTATAGGAGTAGAGGTTTTTAAATGAGTCAAATCGTGATTCAAATTTTGTAGATCATTTGAGTTGCAAAATAATTTGTTACTTGCATCGGGTTCAAAGTGACACAGATTTTGTTGCTGACTAGGTGTCATTGGGGTACTTTCTACTATTCTAGTAGTAGTTGCTGATGGATCTTTTCCTGTTGTGTGTGTTTCTTGTTCCTCTTTAATTGTAAGAGTGGAAAAATATGTACTGATTGCCGGCGTGTGAGTTATACGTCCGTTTTTTATAGCTTTATCGGAGGATTTCCGCACAGCATTCTCCGTACCCATTCTTTTCATGAATATTGTGCGTTATCGCAGTTTTTTAAAACCCATTTCTTATCGGTTTTACTTTATTTCTATATCGCTTAATTCGCCAAAAATAAGATGAAGGTGGTATTGCTGTTGGGAGACACTTGGGGTTCCCCTACCACCCTTCTATTCAGTCGCAATATGTGTGATGGTGGAGAAGACCTGACTCTCGTACATCCACAGAGATTTCCAAGTTTGGGCGTAGGTAGAAGGGGGGGTGGCCCGTCCCGTCCTCGTACGTCCACGGACGGCCACAGACGGTCCCGGCCTTGTCCCGGGCTTCTCCTGGCGCTCCCGCGCAGCGGGGCACACAGGTTAAAGATGTACTGCCTGAGCAGGAAGGGGAGGAGCCTGCAGGGAGAGCGTCCCAGCTGCTGGCGATTGGGAGTTGTGGGCGCTCCTGGGACTTTGAGTCCTGCGCCCACAACACGCTCGCAGCCCTGCAGGTCTGAGTGCCCAAAAGATGACTGTAGGCAGTGGCACTGTTCTGGGGGTGCCTCCGGCGAAGCGGGACCCGCGCAGCGGGTACCGCGAGCTGTAGACGGCTGGAGGCAGAAAGGATCAACAGATGCAGCAACAGAGCGAGCACAGCCTCTCGTTAATAGCAAGAAGCCAGTAGAATCCGTCGATGTAGGTGAGGAAACACCTTTTCTCCTCGATCACAAGCCAGGGGAGGAGCCTGCAGGGAGAGCGTCCCAGCTGCTGGCGATTGGGAGTTGTGGGCGCTCCTGGGACTTGGAGTCCTGCGCCCACAACACGCTCGCAGCCCTGCAGGTCTGAGTGCCCAAAAGATGACTGTAGGCAGTGGCACTGTTCTGGGGGTGCCTCCGGCGAAGCGGGACCCGCGCAGCGGGTACCGCGAGCTGTAGACGACTGGAGGCAGAAAGGATCAACAGATGCAGCAACAGAGCGAGCACAGCCTCTCGTTAATATCAAGAAGCCAGTAGAATCCGCCGATGTAGGTGAGGAAACACCTTTTCTCCTCGATCACAAGCCAGGGGAGGAGCCTGCAGGGAGAGCGTCCCAGCTGCTGGCGATTGGGAGTTGTGGGCGCTCCTGGGACTTGGAGTCCTGCGCCCACAACACGCTCACAGCCCTGCAGGTCTGAGTGCCCAAAAGATGACTGTAGGCAGTGGCACTGTTCTGGGGGTGCCTCCGGCGAAGCGGGACCCGCGCAGCGGGTACCGCGAGCTGTAGACGGCTGGAGGCAGAAAGGATCAACAGATGCAGCAACAGAGCGAGCACAGCCTCTCGTTAATAGCAAGAAGCCAGTAGAATCCGCCGATGTAGGTGAGGAAACACCTTTTCTCCTCGATCACAAGCGAGGGGAGGAGCCTGCAGGGAGAGCGTCCCAGCTGCTGGCGATTGGGAGTTGTGGGCGCTCCTGGGACTTGGAGTCCTGCGCCCACAACACGCTCGCAGCCCTGCAGGTCTGAGTGCCCAAAAGATGACTGTAGGCAGTGGCACTGTTCTGGGGGTGCCTCCGGCGAAGCGGGACCCGCGCAGCGGGTACCGCGAGCTGTAGACGGCTGGAGGCAGGAAGGATCAACAGATGCAGCAACAGAGCGAGCACAGCCTCTTGTTAATAGCAAGAAGCCAGTAGAATCCGCCGATGTAGGTGAGGAAACACCTTTTCTCCTCGATCACAAGCCAGGGGAGGAGCCTGCAGGGAGAGCGTCCCAGCTGCTGGCAATTGGGAGTTGTGGGCGCTCCTGGGACTTGGAGTCCTGCGCCCACAACACGCTTGCAGCCCTGCAGGTCTGAGTGCCCAAAAGATGACTGTAGGCAGTGGCACTGTTCTGGGGGTGCCTCCGGCAAAGCGGGACCCGCGCAGCGGGCACAGCGAGCTGTAGACGGCTGGAGGCAGAAAGGATCAACAGATGCAGCAACAGAGCGAGCACAGCCTCTCGTTAATAGCAAGAAGCCAGTAGAATCCGCCGATGTCGGTGAGGAAACACCTTTTCTCCTCGATCACAAGCCAGGGGAGGAGCCTGCAGGGAGAGCGTCCCAGCTGCTGGCGATTGGGAGTTGTGGGCGCTCCTGGGACTTGGAGTCCTGCGCCCACAACACGCTCGCAGCCCTGCAGGTCTGAGTGCCCAAAAGATGACTGTAGGCAGTGGCACTGTTCTGGGGATGCCTCCGGCGAAGCGGGACCCGCGCAGCGGGTACCGCGAGCTGTAGATGGCTGGAGGCAGAAAGGATCAACAGATGCAGCAACAGAGCGAGCACAGCCTCTCGTTAATAGCAAGAAGCCAGAAGCCAGTAAAGACTATCCCAGTGACACAGGAAACTAATCTCACGCGTCTCAACCGCTATTCCCTGTGAGTTACCTTAATGGTGCCTGGCGTGTCCTCTCTGATGGGGTTCCGCGTTGAATCGCAAAAGCTTGAGTCCACGCGGGAGTTTTTAACCGGTGTCTCGTTAAATCTGATTGGTTGGCCAACAACAGCACGAGGCAGAGAGGCTAGATGAAAGTGCCGGCCTACTCAAGAATGCCTTTCCCCATAGGTTGAAAGAAAACCGGAAGGCGGAAGCGAATGATGGTGGTTTGCAATCCGGTCCGCACTGTGCTAGAACCAGGAAAACTACAAACTGTGTTAGGTTCCCACAAAGCCTGATCCATACATGTGGGAGGGGGGAGGGAGCTGGATGAACCAATAGCCTCCATCCGGCCCACAGATCGGCTAATCATACCGCAATGTAGTTGATGGCACAATAAGTGCTGCAACCTTGAAGTGGTATTTAAATTCCATTCCATGGGTCCAATTTATGCACCATGTACTGAGAGCTAAGCTGGGAAGGACCATGCTAAGTTTTACTTCCCGTAATTCCACAGAGTTACATGAAAACTCTGACAGAGTCCGCAGAGTTCCGGCAAACAGGCTGAATTAGACACATCACTCTGCTCGCTTCCAATGTCTTTGGGGCATTCCAGTTGACGGAGTATTTACTTGTATACATCTAAATTCAAAATGAGACTTTTCAGACATGCAAATCCTCTCTGCGTGATTTGAAGCTGAACCGCAAGCAGAATACTTTAATCATGTTTACCCCGCTGATGCTCTGGAGCTGTTACATTTTAGTAATAAAATCTTCCAAGTCTCAATGAGAAAATGGACGTTGTCATGTATTCAGAGGTAACGAGATCACGCAAGGTAAACCATGAATCAAATCCAAAGCTGCAGAACAGCAGGTTAGATTTATTACGTGGCTGGTCCAGCTGAGGTTCTGGAACAACACTTCTAAGGCACCTAAGACTAGACATTCAGAGTCTCTCAGTGTATCACGCAGTTGCAAATACCAAAGTCCAATCCAAGTTTAGTTGCCACTGTTCAGCAGGACACTTAGGGAAAAAGCCCTCCTGAAGCTTGATGTTTACCTGTAGCTAGACAGGAGGCCAGCCAACTGACATTTGGAGTCTACTTTTATGCCTTGGGTGCAACATCAGGGATCCCCTCAGGTCAGATACAGGAGGCACAGTGCCTTCTGTAGTTCTGCTGGTCCAGGTAATGTCTGATGAGGGAGCCTATAGATGCCACTTTATAATTGGCACTTGCTAGTGGGTGGATTTCTTGGCATTCCCTAATCAAAGGAGTAAAGGTTTTTAGGAGCAAACCTATCCACTTTCTCAGTAGTTCTTGTTTGTCTTACTACAAACTGGCCCAAATGCCATGTGTCAGAGTGTTTTCAAGATGGCAAAAGATTTGGGCCACACTAAATGTTGTCTCTGAGGGCTAGAGGTGTGTGTGAGAGTGTCATAGGGAAATTGCCAGTTTACTCCTACATCTAACACTAAAATCTAGTTTGAAGCAGGCCTTTGATCCACAACAAAACAGGAGGCAGGAGTGAAACAAAGTAGGGACACTCAGTGCCCAGACATGTGACACACACTAATTGCACTCCTGTTTTATCCCTTTCAGAGCACAACAAATGCTTAAGACACACCGGTCCGGCAGGATTTAACACTGTTTTGTCTACAGGATTCTAATGTCTTCCACCCTGAATATACTTCTGAGGTCAGAGGAGTCATCCCTGGCAATTCAGTATCTATTGATCCTGCCCTTTGGGCTAAAAGGCTTACATGTGGTGAATTACTAATACTTAATAAAAGGGGGGTCTTTACCTCTCAAAAAGGCTTATTTTGAAAGTCAAACGAAAGGTTTTACACTTCAGCAGTCAGGCTATGCAGGTTAGTTCTGTAGCTATGTTTGTACTGCCACTGTAGTGAATGGCACAATACGTCCCACAACCAGCAAGTGTTATTTAACTTTCATGCCATGGGTACATTTTATGCACCATATACTAAGAACTAATGTTGGGAGGAGGATACTAGGTTTTACTCCACAGAATTCCACAGAGATAAATTAAAACTCTGGCAGATTCGGCCGAGTTTAGCAAACAGGTGGAAGTAGACACATCACACAGCCCTCACTGATTTGTGGTGCTGGGAGATCGTGGCGTGCCAGAGGTGCTTCTTTGCTGCAGCTTGAGTAGATTTTCTACTAAAATTGTATCTTTGGATCTCGATTGGTCGGGACCCCCAATGTTGGGTGTATCTCACCTGGGGCCCTACTAGTAACCCAAAATCAAGATAGGGGATGCCTAATCTCCTACTTAGAACTTAGAGGCAAGATAAATGTATCAATCATTGAAACAGAACTATATTCATAGGTAGCAGGGAGTAAAGTACAATTAATTCTAAAGCAAGCAAAGCAGATAGGGCACCACTTTTAGAGGGACACGTCATGCAAAAGATGGTAATTTCCTACCAATGTGAAACATCTATCAATATATATGGAGAAGTTAAAATGACAATTGATCAATGTGTGCTCTTGTAAACTCCTGATGCTGGAATGAAAATTAGAACTAAAATGAAACATCAGCCACTGTGTATTAAAACCGTTGAACAGAGAACTGTCTTGCCCTTAGAAGAAGCTTAGTAACATTAATTGATACATGTGATAGGGCCGGTTTCCTCTCTACAAATTTGCTCTGGAACCCTAGGTCAATGAATCTGTGTTACCTGCTGAGAAGTGTAGAGGGGAGAAACAACTCATTAGGCAAACTAACAATTTTAAAGAACCAGGACTCCGAAGAATCACAGACTCCAACAGCCTGATTCATGAAGCTAAATTGCGCTCGCAATAGCTGCGAAAATGCTATTACGGGCGCAATTTCCCTAATCGGTATTCACCACGAAAATAGCGAATTCGCTAACACAGAATTGTGAAATCACTAAAAGATTCGCAGAATCCCGGCAGTAGACCATTTGTCTAATAGTGAGAAATCACGGATTCTGCGGAAAAAATAGCGAAATTGCATTATCCTCGCAATTGGGCTTGATGAAAAATCGCAATTAGCGAAAAACCCCAAAATCGCAGTTTGCGAGGCGCAATTTAAGGACAACCCAAAGCAGGTGGCAAAAAAATTTGAAAAACCGTTGGCCAATCAGCAACTGGTGCTGGCCTGACCAAACACACTTAAGGAGAAGCAGCATCAGCATAAGGAGTGTCAATATGCCGGGAATGTACATGGTGGTCAGGCGGCGAAGGCTACAGCGAGCAGCACGGAGGAGACGCAGAATCCAGGCCAGGATATTCCGCCAGCGGGTCACCCTGCTGGGCCAAACCAGAGAGCAAATATACGCAAAGTACCGCCTGAATGGGGCAATGATCATCACGCTAATTCAGGACCTTGACCCCCTGATGCAGCACCCAACAAGGCGGACTAATGCCATGCCAACACATGTCCAGGTATTGTGTAGCCTGCACCTCCTGGCCTCCGGAGAGCTTCCAGGGGATAGTTGCGGCTGCTGGGGGGATATCCCAGCCCACCATGTCCCGCTGCCTAGGGAGTTTCCTTGACGCAATGCTGACCCAGCTACACCACCACATCAAAATTCCAACAAGCCAACAGGATTTGGATGAGACCAAGCTTCAATTCTACAATGTCGCCCATTTCCCACACGTGATAGGATGCATTGACTGTACCCACATCCACATCTGCCCACCAGCTGCAACGGAGTACATGTACCGCAATCGCAAGTCCTACCACTCCCTCAACATCCAGATGGTCTGCAATGATAAGACATACATCACGGACATAGTGGCACAGTACCCGGGGAGTACACATGACTCATTCATATTCTGGCACAGCGGCCTCCACACACGATTGGCCAGGGGAGACTTCGGGGAAGGACACCTACTTGGTAAGTACACTTTGCCCACAATGTCACACTGCGATGAAGTAGCTGCGCTGCACAGGCACTCACCCTCTGCTCCTCTCATTCAGGTGACAGTGGCTACGCCCTGCGTGAATACCTCCTCACCCCATACCTCAACCCTGCTACACCACAGCAACGGTGTTACAACGTATCACACATACGCACAAGGAATTGCATTGAGAGGACTTTTGGGCTACTGAAGAGCAGATACAGCATACTTCACAAGACAGGTGGGGCCATGTACTACAGTCCTGATGTGTGCTGCCGCATTGTGGCTGTGTGTGCAATACTACACAACATTGCTACCAAGCGCCGGATACCTGTAGACATCTCTGGCAGTGAATCGGAAGGGGACGACCGGCCACCTGCACATGTGCACCATGCATGCGGGGAGAACCCAGCTGAAGGCCACAGACACCGCAACCACATCACAATGAACAGTTTCTAGTGCACCCTCTCGCCTCACCCAACAAATCACAATTGCATGCAAATCGAAATAATGACAGAACGCCAAAGTGTGATGCTATAATAAATATTATTGTTTGATTCACAATAATAGTGCAAGTTGCCATCCTTCCTATGCAATCAGTATTGCCCCATACTGCTCTGTCCAAAACACAGGGCAGGCTTATAGTGTCAGCCTGTGCCTGTAAAAGTACATGTTAGTCAGGTGCGCCTCTGGCGCGAAGCACCCAAGCGCCTCTCCGGCTCCTCCTCTGCCACCGCACGTAACCCTGCAGTGGGCCTGATGCTACGTCGTAACACCGCTACCTGTGAGGCAGACTGGCTGCTCACACTTGAGGTGCCCTCGCTGGCATCGTCCCCCCGACATTGCCAGGTACAGCGGGATGGAGTGCCATAACGGCAGTGGTGAGGTGCTCTAATACTCTGGCCACATCCTCGCAGCATTGGATTAGTTGCTGCTGCTGCGCCAGGGACCATCGCGATAGCTGCGATGTAGCATTCCCGATCACGTAGTTTGACCTGGTGTATGCCGACAGCCGCGTCAGTAGCTGCCGGGGGCGGCGTTGGGCGGTGTTGCGCTGTGATATTAGCGCAGAAGTGTTGGCCTCCATGGCTGCCGTCATGCGGTCCATCCTCTCCCCCACACCTGCCACATTGCGGCCAATATTATACAGCTGCATCTGTGTGGCCCCTTGCCGGAGTGCCTGCAGCTGGTGAATGCATAGCATTCTACGCTCTATGCTCATGCTCGGCAATCGCACTTCCATCCCCCTCCTGCCGCTGCGTGCATTGTTCTGCAGGCGAGCCCTGCCACGCCTGCTCAGCTGGCTGCCCACAGTGGGTGGGCGCTGTGTCACCGCTGTCGCTGGAGCAGATGTGGAGGCTCCAGCTGCTACGGGCCTGGCTGCAGGGGTTGGTGGTGCGAATGATGGTGCTGGCGCTGATGCTGCGGGCCTGGCTGCAGGGGTTGGTGGTGCGCCTGATTGTGCTGGCGCTGATGCTGCGGGCCTGGCTGCAGGGGTTGGTGGTGCGCCTGATGGTGCTGGCGCTGATGCTGTGGGCCTGGCTGCAGGGGTAGGGGCAGCGCCTGTTGGTGCTGGATGTGTTTGTGACGGCACCTCCTCCGCATCCTGTGGTTGGTCATCGATGAGCAGCCTGTCACTGTCGCTGCTGTCTGTGCCACCTGTGAGGGGAAGTGGACGTCTATTAGTTGCATGTATCTGTCACACTTGCAGTTGCTACATGCATGCTGGATGACATTCCCTGACAGGCTGTGGCATTGCGTACTTTGGAACCTGTCTGGCTGCATTGGGGTACTTGTACATTGTGGCCACACTACATGTCCCACAATGCTTTAGGGCATTACTTAATGTGCACCGATGGCATGACTTTGGAACATTATGGGAGGCTATAGGGTCATGGCCATTCATAGGGGACAGGGTCGCAGTCGCATGCCACTTACCTTGGCTCTCTTGGGTGGGGCGGAATGAGTCCAATCTGGTGACTCCAATGCACGCCTCGGGCTCCAACGTGTCCTCGACGCGGTCCTTCTTGGGGGTGTTTGGAGGGACTGTAGGTCCTCCCCCTCCAATGGCCAGGGACTCTCCCAGCCTCTCGGCAACCTTCTCCTTGGCACGACCTCGGAGGTCGTACCACCTCTTCTTTAGTTCTTCAAGTGACCTGTCTGCCACAACCACGGAGTTCACTGTGGCCGCTATCCCGACACAGATTCTCCGCTTCTCCTGCTCAGGCACCCTCCTTGACTCTCTCCCAAACAGTTTAGAGTGGTTTTCTACCATCCCTTCGATGAGGTGCTCCAACTCCTGTTCGTAGAACTTCAGTTTTCTCTTGCGCCCGGTGTTGCTGGGCCCTGGGACAGCCTCCTCTGCCATTGCTGCAGTGAGATTGGGTGTGGTATTCCAAGGTTGCTGGTGTCCTTGCAGGAGCTGAGTCAGTTGCTGCCTCGAGGTCTGCCTCACTGTGGTGAATGGGGGTGGGAACTGGCTGCTTCCTGGTTGTGATGTCATCACTGTGCTCGAAATGCGACTTCCCGTTTTCCCGATCTCGCGATTTTGCGATCTCGTAATTAGCGATATCGCAATTTCCTACACGGATGTTGCCGAAAATAGCGATTATTCTGCGATTTTCGAAAATCGCAAACGCTTTTTGCGGCTTCGTGCGAATCGCATTTTTTTCTCGCATAATTTCAAGAATACCGATCTGCGATTTCTAAATTGCGATTCGCTGTTAATCGCAATTTGAAAATCGCAGATTCCGGTTTTCATGAATCAGGCTGCAAATTCCAATTTAGTGGGTTTATTAGAATGCCACAAATATTTGGATGTACAGAAACTTCAAGACGAGGTTGTAGTTTGGAACTAATACAAATCTGAATCTACGGACAAGATTAAAACACTGACACATGAAAAGAGTGACAAATTCAAGAACCAGACTGCAGGCAATGATTGCCCAAAGTCAAGATCAGTTTTCATTTAAGTTTAATAAGGGAAAAGCATTAGTCTATCCCTACTCTACTATTACTGTGACATCCTTACTTAGCATTCCCCAGGCAAGATCAGGAAAAGGTGTCAGCAGGTGAGACCTTCCTAAGAAGTACACTCATGTTATATGGGTCAAGTAGCCAAAGCTACAGAATTCGTTCTAAGATGCCCCTTCCCACGCCATTGATCTCCTTACCTCTTCTCCAGACTTAACCCCTGGGGCAGGGTCCCTAATTCAAAATGCAAAACAAGCCCACTGCTTGCATCTGGATTACCTCATCCTGCAGGGCACTTCTCAAAGGTACTTTTCTATTTAGTTTCGATACTCGCAGCTCCTGGCTTGATGACCTTGATGCCCAGGCCTCCTTCAGTGAGAAAGAACACCATCTCCCAATTATCAGCACTTTCTCCACCTGCAACAGAAATGTGACCACAGAACAAATCCAACCTGCGCATCAAGTTCAGTTTACTCTTCTACGAGAGACATCAGGGAGAATACATTGCGGGCCTACAAAATCAGCCAAAATAGGAATAAGCACATGGGCACTACAACAGGCACATAAATGAATGTTTTACCTAAGCATTTCTGAATCCGCTTGTCACATAAACTCTTTAAATACACAAATCATTGTAAGCAGCCTTTCATTTCTCCAAATTTAAACTCAAGTTGCCACTTCCATGTACAACTTTAATCTGATGCATGTTTAAACTATGCATTACATTATAAATGAGCAACTTTGTTAATCAGTTGTAAACAAATGCTAAGGGTTACATTATTTAAAACACAGCTGCCAACTTTATTTCTTTATATGATACATATTAACTCTAACTTTTTACTTTCACATGTTATTACCAAGTACATTCTAATGACCAACTGTTAACACAACAAAAGAATAAATGTAGGTGCAGACTACTCGTAATTATGATGCACCCCTACATATGAAAGACACCATCGGCTCCATCACCTGCAGTTGCCTCACTATATTTGAGTTCTGCGGATCTGCCTAGCTGCCTCTCATTGCTATATGGGTAGTGAAGAATGCACCTAGAAGTGCTCATTTTACGGTTGGATAGAGGCCATTGCTCGCCAGGGAGCTTATGGAGAAAATCTTTTAATTAGAGCTGCGTCACTTTAGAAAACTCATGATTCTGTGAACTGAAAATGCTCAGTGGCAAAATTCGAGAGGGGATGTAATCTGGCGGGACAGAGAGAATGGCACATCTGCCCCACGCAGTGTGATGTATTTCACACCTCCCAAACATGCACCTTTGGCACAGTTAGGAGAAATACCACCAGGAGAGTACTTCCCATGCTTTTTTTGCGGGGTCTATTGAAAGAGGCGTTCAAATGCACCTCCCACGAATCATGTCTCGTTGCATTTTATAACCACAACTGACATAACTAAACATCACAACATTCTAGAATGCCAATTGTTGGTGAGTGCTAGAAATGCGGTAAGGAGAATTGTTTCTTCCTTCGTTTAATAGCCCAATTAATATTTCAGCTGCTCTTGCATAAAACAATGCTTTATCCACCAAGTTCCACCATTGAGTCCTTGCAGGGCTGATCTCTGCTGTAAGTATTCTCAGATCCTTTGCTATAAAGGGCCTGATTTAGAGTTTGGCGAATGGGATACCCTGCCACAAAGGTGACGGAGTTCCTATCAGCTGCATTACAAGTACATTATACCCAGGACTCGGTTTTATTTTTTTAGACATTCCTGTCTAAATGAATCCATGCTTATTGCCTGTTCCTTTTATTTTGTGTTTTGATGAAAATGTACTTGCAAATAGCATATGTCCACAATCATTGACTGATAAAGGGACACTTGCAGTTGAATGCTTCATGTGTTTTAGTGCTTTAAATGCCACAAAAAATGCATCACTCAACTGCAACACGCTCCCGCCATTACAATTGTAATGCACTTGCACGTGTTCAACTGTTTTAAGCTTCATTAGGAAAACATGCATTTTATTTAAATTCCACTCTGTGCCAGTCTGTATAGCAATTGATCTTTACGTCATGATACACAGTGTCAAATATTCCTCCAAAGTTTTATTTTTGGTGTTTTTGCATGTTTAAAAATGAATACAGATACAGAAGTAGATGATTTTCTACTGGTATTCATCTGTATCTTTGAGAACAGGTGGAGCGATGGGAGAGAGGATCGTGCATTATTTGTATCTATATCATAGGTAAGAAATGGAGCATAAACCAAGCAAAGGCCGAGAGCTTGACTCTGGCACAGTCTCAGAATTCTTTAACTTGTCAGCAGTTTATTGTGTTGAGTTCAGCAATGCATCAGTATGATAAAAGGTTTCCCCTGCTAAATCACATTGATTGTTTTGCTCAGCAATGGGAGATTGGAGGCTACACAATAAGAGACAGTCAAAGGCTTTAGACAAAGTTAACATCGTGAACCATCAGAGTTGCGACTATGCACTTACAAGTCAGATCAGATAATACTTTAATTCGGTGATAGAACACATCCAGAACATCCTAATTGAAACATAAAAACGTCATTAATAACAACATATCGCATGGTCTCCTCGATAATGTAAGATGAATAGAAGCAAATAAAGTAATTATATAAAAAAAACAGGCAACGAGTGCACATAAAAAAAAGCATGAGTGTCTCCAGTGAACAAAGTAAGGGAGTCCTGCCATGGGGCTCGAAGCCCCACTATCATTGCATGGGCAAGTCAAACTAATGAGATCAGGCTATCAAAACAGCATTTGTTTTCTCTTGGTGATAGCACCCTTCAAAAAAGTACACATGCAAGTAAAAGGTGTGGGGGAATTTAACCCTTGCGAATACAACAGGGCCTAAGCACATCTACATACACCGCAAGCTAGGATTAAAAGAATTAAGCACCTTTTGAAGTATACGAAATTAAACTTACGGAAGAAAGTGAATTGGAGCAAACTCTGAGGCGAGGACTTGTCACAGGGACAAACTAAAACACTTTATGGGTCAAACTGGCCCAAAGGTAAGTTCAAATGCCTCCTTCCAAATGGGAAACATCCTTTACAACGCAACTTTTACCACGCAGTGCCTTTTACGACGCAACTTTTACAACGCAAACCATTACAACGCATTGCGCTGGGGGGCGCTCTAGGATAGGGAATAGGTTTAATTTACTATCCAACACCTTCCCTACTATCCACGGGGACTGGAGTTGGAATAGTAAATTAAACTATTCACTATCCAGCGCCCCAAAGAACTATGCGTTGTAAAGGCATGCGTTGTAAAAACTGCGTTGTAAAGGCATGCGTGGTAAAAGCATGCGTTGTAACATCATACATCCCTTCCAAATACCAAATCTAAATCTAATTGAAAGGATTCTGTCTCAGGTGACGTCCACCCATGACAGATAAAGCTCTATGTTGGGGGTTGTCATCAAAAACCCATACTCCCCTAATGAGGTTTTAGCGAATTCCCCTTCCTCTCTGAGCTGCATTTTTTTGGCTTGAAATGCTTTTTTGACCCAGGAAATGTCAGCCTGGGTGGCAGTATCTATGTCCAAGGATTCCATAAAGTTAACAAATTCTAGAAAAAGGATATTAAGGTTCTTGTGTGTTCTCACCAGTAAGACAGTGCCATCTGCACAGAGTAGGGCCAGGACTTATTTTGCCCCACGTAAGGTACATCTGCAGCACAGGAAGAAAGTGTATCCTTGAATCCATTGATGTACAAAAGGATTAGTAAACAGCAATACACATCCTTAACAAATACCCTTCTCCAGCAGGAAGCTGCTGGTGTGCTCACAATAAGGACCATATCAAACGGAAAATGAAAGATCAAAGTGAAGGGCCTGCAAGAATTGGACAAGCCCTAAATCCACTCCCCTTAAACTCCAGCAAGGCACACAGTTTGGATTACCACACTGTTAACACACCATCCTCCCTCAAGCATGACATTTGGCAGTTTTAGAGTATTCAAACAGGTAGCAAGTCTGGAAATGCTGAGGTCAGTAGTCGATTCCCAATCTATCAAAACTACACAGGGTTCTGAACTAAAGAGCATGGATAGGTCTTTTATCTGTAGCCCAAGGTACCATTTGCATTACCATGAATAGCTCTATATCAGAGGTTGTTGGCATAGTCAGTGAAACGTCTGCTGCAGACAACACCCACAGAGATCAGACATAGCCTAGAATGTGCCCGCCACACGCTACATCAAAAGCAAAATGAACAATTGATGGAAGGAATGCTGAACAAAGCAAACATTCACCCCAGTCACAAGGATCTGGGTTTAATCAATTGCTCTTTTGCTCGACACGCCACCCCAGTTTGAACTCATCCATTTGCAAATCAGTTGTGCCTGAACTGCCAATCCAGGTCCAACCTGCGCTGGAAACAAGTCTACTGGGACAGATTTCAGGGCAGCTCCCCTCCTCAGCCAGGCTAACACGAATCCAGCTGCGCAGTGAGCACAAAGTCCACATCTGTGCATACCCTTCGCACTTATGGCGACAAACTGACCAATTGATGAACGGAATGCTGAACAATGCAAACATTCACCCACAGTCTCAAGAATCTGGGATTAATCCATCATTCTTTTGCTCACCACGCCACCCCAGTTTGAACCCAGCCATATGCAAATCCATCTTGACCCTGCTCCTCATGGGAACAGTCCAGTACGAACTGCCATGCCAGGCCTTCCCTGGACCGGAAACCAGCATCCTGGGACTGGTTTCAGGGCACCACCCCTCATCAATCAGGCTAGTTTGAATCCAGTTGTGCAGTGAGCACGGGACCCACATCTGGGCATACCCTTCCCACGTAGGGTGACAAAAGCAAAAGGAACAGTTGATGGACAGAATACTTAAAATTCAAACATTCACCCTCAGTCACAAGGATCTGGGTTTAATCTATCGTTCTTTTGCTCATCAGGCCACCCCAGTTTGGACCCAGCCATATGTAAATCAGTCTTGACCCTGCTCCGCACTGGAACAGTCCAGCCTGAACTGCCAAGCATCCTGGGACCGGTTTCATAGCAATTGAAATGGGTATGCCCAGACATGGGTCCGGTGCTTACCATGCCACTGGAGTCAAGCTAGCCTGGCTGATGATGGGTGAAACCCCAAAACAGGTCCTAGGATGCTTGTTTCCAGTCCAGGGAGAACCTGGCATGGCAGTACATGCTAAACTGTGTCCATGGGGAACAGGGTCAAAACTGATTTGCACATGGATGTGTTTAAACTGGAATGGGAACCCGAAAAATAATGCATTTAGTCCTAGATCTTTGTACTTTGGTGAATGTTTGGCATTGTTCAACATTCTGTTTATCAATTGTTCTTTTTTTCACAAGCTTCAACACCGTCTTAACTATAAACGGACTGCTACTTTACAATACCTAAATCTACTGTGAGCAGGAAAATACCAGGCACAAAGTATATTAGTGTTGTTGTTTGTAAGTGGTGTAAATGAGAAAGGTTATTATTGCACCTGATGGAGCGAGATGGAGAAACAACATTTTGTATACCCCTCATGAAGTCATTTCCTCATAACAGTAACCTTTATCAATTGCGTGGTTTAAAAAAAACAAAACAAAACGTATTATAGAATGCACACACAAATACACGCGGGAATACTAATCTGCTTGAATGGAGAACTCTAACTGATGAATTTGGTAATGTCGTCATGTTGTTTATTAATGCAAAGCTTTAATTTAACCACAAGAGGCACACATGTGCTTTCTGTTCATGTGTTTTGTGGCAAAGACATGGAGATAAGAAAGTATATCATGCATATATGTTGCTTTTTTGCTAGGTAACAACTAATAGGGAAGCTCTTAGTATGGGGAGAGGTAAACATAAGAGCTATATTTAAAATAATTAATATTTATTTGTGTTTGTTTCTATGATAGTTCCTGTTCTGGCCCGTGAGGCCTAGTAAAAAGATGGCTTATTCATTAACTGTGAATGGAAAATGAACTGAGCATGCGCATCCCAAAGCCGAGATTGAATGTGAGCTGCCTGTGCCTGAATGAAAGCAATTCAAGGATGACTTGCCCTGAAGTCCTGATGACTGCCAAAAAGAATGAACATTTGAGTTACTGATCGTGGGAAGCCCTGTCCATCTTTTTAAATTCTTCACTATCGAAAGAGATAGGCACCGCCCCCTGGCTGGTTATATCATGAATGTTTAACTAGCTAGTAAATGGCCCACCCCGCATCTTCGTAACAGCTTCCTGGGGGGGTCAAGAGTAGGATGCGCAAGCAAAATATCAAATACAGCCTGGTGTTTCCGGTGAGGTTCAGGGTGCAACATGACAGGAAGGTATATTTTTACGAGACTATGCAGGAGGCAATCGACTGGATGGACCCCTTGTGCCTCTGGCAGATAAATCAATAGCAAACATGGTGTGCGCAGTGGAGAAGGGGACAGCAGTGATAGACCTAGAATAGGGGGCCTCCAGTGAGACGACCACGCACCCCAGATGGACAGACCGGATAGTGCATATTTGTTGCCGATGATTGCACTCTGCGAGTGAAAAGGGAGCCCCTGGAGACAGAAACACCCTTCTCTCTATTGTGCTTGGTACAAGACACTCAAACCGATGGAAAGCTAATGATTTGAGAGCTCAAATGGTTGGAAGGTATGAACTGGGTCCCCCCTTTGGATGCAAGTAAAATTGGAGGACAATTTGTGATGGTCCACAGAGACTGAATATTAAGCACTCTGGTATTTTTTTACTGATCATTGGGATAGGACACTGGTTGTATTTCTGGCATCAAAACGGGATAGTCCGGTCACCACACCTGGACACATTGCTGAGACCCCATTGGGGACTTGGGACAGGCTGTAGATCTGGTGGACTGGTTAGGTTGAATCTCATGGGAAGTTGTTGAGGTATTAATTGAGGCCAAAGGGGGTTGTGAAGGAGCATGGGGCAGGATTTACTGTCCTCTTGTTTATTGCCGGTAGTGATGGGTGGCGACTGCCTATGGGTGGGATGGAGAGGGATGTTTCATGTTTGTTTCTATGACTATAAAATTTAATTTTCAGGATTGCAATGTTGGTTTATGTTTGGAAGGAGGGGAGGCGTCCATGTCAGAGATACATAGGCAGTTCTACTGTAGGTTGGTTAGTCCTGCGCCCAACGGTTTGAACTTTTCTAATGCTATCAAATGAAAGGCGAGGGGTATGGATATAGGTTTGTGACCTTGATTGTGCGTGGACTGAATATTTATGTGAAACACAATTGGGTCTATGCATATCTGCAAAGATATGGGGTATTGATTGCATTCCTTCAGGAAAGTGGATTATATTAAATATGTCAAGATCTACAGTGGATTATATTAAATATGTCAAGATACGATGGCAAGGACAAATGTATGCCACATCCTATTCATGGTGTGTAAGAGGTGCATTATTATGGGTAGCACCCAGAGTCCCATTTAAGCCTACACGAAAATGTCTGGAAGGTTGATATGTGATGGTAGAGGGTATAGTTCGTGTCTGTTCAATGTTATTCCCCCAATGCTAATTATTGGGTGTGATGTTGGGGAAAGTGCATTTCTCTCCCAAGTTGGAATTTGTGATGGCGGGAGACTTTAAATGTGCATTAAATGGTCATATGGGTAGATCCCCACCTCGTATAGATACTAAACCTAAAGCTGTAGCAGCAGTACATCAGGCGCAGAGTAGTCTTGGGTCGATAGATATTTGGCATTAGCTAAATCCAACCGACCGCATGCATATATTTCTTCCCTTCCATACTACGGTGACAGATACATACAACCATCTGGAGTATTTTTATACACATGACAGCGTTAAACAGAGTCAAGGATGCCATGTACATGGCCAGTTTTCTATCTGATCATTCTCCATTATTATGCATACACTGCATCGGCCGCAACCCAAAATACCACTTTGGAGGCTCAATACAGATGCATTCATGGAACTGATAATCCAGGAAACTATGTACAAGGAGCTTGCACAATATTTTGAACTTAACTGGGAATCCACACAAAGTAGGGCTGTGGAGTGTGATAGAGCACGGGTTCACCTGCCTAAGATTTTATCATACTCTCCTGGTCCCACAAACACATATACACTTTGAACAGGTAAACCTATGCTTAACCAGTGACACATTTTAACCTTTTAGGACCTATAACTTGAAGTACCAATCCTAGTCACCTGTACCTACAGTCCTAAGGGATCAAGGGAGTTAACAAGAAAATAGGTAGTAAAGAAACATTTGCACTCATAAATAACTACAGACTCAGGAAAGATTTAAACGCTTTATCTAAATATTTTCTTACATGTTAGAGTCCATACTAAGTCAATCTGAACTTGATCAATTTAAAGAGGTCATGCTCTTCAATATTCAGATTAATGTTCCCGCCCAATATTTTATTTTCCCATGCACTTTTATTCCACTCGGCAATGAATGTTCCAATAGTAAATACAATGTATAATTTGATATCCTCTTGGAAGTTCAGGAGGTCGAGTTCCCAGGAACATCTTCTAGCAAGTCGGGAGTTGGCAAGAATTCAATGCCATGGCTTGTAGACTTGGGTGAATTCGGCGTATGCCCAGTTTCAGGACCCAAGATGGAACATCATTATACTCGATTGGTCTGAAAACGAGCTAATAGCAAAGTCAAAGAGAAACAGTTTTAGAAACTTTTATAAATGAATGCACTGTATACCACTTATCTCTACTCTATTCCCATTACTTTATTTTAACTAAAGAATTAGGGATTAAGCAGAACAAAATACGTAGTAAATGCAGCAATGCAAGCATTAGCGCATGAGAACATAGAGAAGCCATCTTTAGTTCTAGTGCGCAGAAGCAAAGTTTTCCCACCAAGCATTAAGTACGTCATGTCACGTGCGTATGACAGACGTAGGCACTGAAAAGTTCCCGCGTTGCGGCGGCCATTTTGGATTAATCGAGTTACGGTTAGTAAAAGCACAAATGCAAGCTTCCCCAGGTTACTAGAAATGTTGTGTCTTGCATTGTTAATAAGACAAAACATGTTGGTTAATATATTACTTAATATTTTGAGAGGGATGAGTCCAAGCAATGCGCTTTAATCTTGCTCCATCAATCCCCTCTTTGATGATATTTAATTTCATCACAAATTACAGAAACAGATGCCAACTTTTCAACATTTGCTCATTTCTATTACTTCAGACACTCTTTTAGGCTTTTACCCATTATTCATGCAGAAGTTTTTCATCTTCATGTACAAATCCCCATGTTATTCTTGAAGCTCAATTTCACTGAAGTTTCTTTTCTTTCCTTTCTGATTTACTTTATATGTCTTTTTATGTTTGCGACATTTGCAAGAAATTATTGTCCCTAAAATCAGTAGTGCTACTCCCACCATTGGCATCAGTAGTTTACCTACAAAACTTTTTCCTACGTTAGTGAACCAACTACCTATTGAGGAGACACCAATAATTAGTCTCTTCAATGCACTGTCAACCTCCAGTGGTTTCAATTCTTCTCTCAAATTAGTAATATTTTTCATGTACCTTTAAATTTCTACGCTTTCGTCTGGATTGTAAGTGCAACAATATTGCGTCTTCAGCATTCTACATACTCTGCCCTCTTTTGCCAATAATATGTCAATAGCAATTTAATTTTGTAAAACCATTGATCTTACCGCAACTAATTCGGTATTGATCATCAAAAAATCTGCTAGCAGTGTCAGTCGATAAGCGATCCACCACTGTATTATTGCACTAAGTATGTCACCTAAAATTTTAGCAAATTATGCACTTTTACTATGAGTTAATCCATTAGTTTCTTCATTGCTTCCAGTGATTTTCTTTACGTGGTACACTTTTGAGAATACTATTCCAAAATAGCAACTCCCGTAGCAATGATCAGGCAATTTAAAATAGGCCTTGTTCCCACAAATTTAATAAATTCCAGGGAATACTGGTTCAGTTCCATCTTTGAAACCCCAACTCCCAATAACTTTGAAATTGTGTTCACATTCACTGGAACCAATGAATATATTGTTATAATAATCTGTTTCTCCCTATAGAGACAGAGTTTCCCTTTCTTTTCGAAATCCAGGAACATAGCAGCTTGAGTCTTGTCATTAGAGGTAAACTCGTAATTTTCAGCCCATTTAAATGAGTTCTATTTCTAGCTCTTCTATAAAGTAAGTCTCCCTCATCTGGTGCTTGTAAACCTACTCCAGGAGACTAACTGCTTTCTCATGTGTATGTGTATTTATTGTCTTAGGTGAACCTACTTGCTCAGGTATATTAGTGTTATTCTACATTTCTTTGCTCATTTGGTATAGCTAATGCCAATCCAAACCATACTATAACTACTATTACTATACTAAATGTGCGTATTCTAAAACATGTCTTTAAACAATTTATTTTTGGTCTTCTGTTAACATTATAATCAGCCATTTCTGACAAAGGAGATTTTATCCCCTCTTTGTAACTTTTCCATAGACTTTAACCGGTTTACTGCGGCTATTATTTTGGCACAGTGCGGGGGTTCTAAGGAGTGGGCGGGGCCACGTCGGCCGTTGGACGTTCGCATTTCAACGGCCGACGGGAGCACGGAAGGGGTTAACCTTGTTTCTTTTCTCAAGTTGGTCTCACTTCCTCGTCAGTCTGATCAACAATCAGTTCGTCATCACTCAGCTCTAGATTTTCAAAATCTTCAAGTATGATTTAGGTCCACTCAGGTCCGTTAAACTTGTTATTCGGTCTTTTCAAACGTAGACTTCTCCTTCTGGGTTGCTCTGTGGATGGTCCAGCTTGGCTTGATATTTCATTTACTTGCTCTGGTTCTTCATTTATTGTTTTAATGTGAAATTTTAGTCTTTTGACAAAACCAGTCCACTTATCTCCTTTTCTGAGTTTTTTAGCTGGCACTGTGCTTTGACTTTCTTCAAATGCTCTTTTATTTTCGTTCAGTTGTGGCACTACTTGTTCTCTGTCAACTTCTGAATTCCTCTCTATCTGACTTGGTCCAGGTCTTATTTTTGTTTCTTCTACCTGGATACTAATCTGGCCTTGTTCAGGAGTTTACGGTATTTGACTTTGACTTTGTTAGCCTTCTTCTTCCTGAACACGTTTTTCTACCCCTATCTGGTCCTGCTCAGGTCTTTGGATTTCTTGATTGGCTTCTGCCTGAGCTTTCGCCCTAATACCTATCTTTCCCTCCTCAGACGCTGGAGTACTGGTTGGAGTTTCAAATGTCTGCGTACACCGATCTTTCCTTATCTGGTCCTCCTCAGAATTACTTTTGACTTGGATTTCTGTAATCTGAGTACATTCTTCTCTTCCTGGCTCATCCTCACTAGCACTCTGTCTATCTATATAGATTTGACTTCTGGTTCTCACAAGGTCTGCAGGTATGTCGACTACTGGAATCCATTCATCCTGACAGGTGCTCGGTTGTTCTTCATCAACTACTTCGGGATCAACTTCTTGAGACCCTTGAGCTGCGCAACTTTCAGCCTCTACTTCATCAGGTTAGGTCACCCTCTTGGTGTGACTCGTGTGGATCCAGTTTGGAATTCCTCTGCACTTTACAGCTGTGGTAGTAACCAATATCACTTGATGTGGCTCTCCCCACCTTGGTGCTAGGCAAGATTCTCGAGCATGTTCCTTTATCACTACCCAGTCACCTGGATTCAGGTCATGTGCTGGAGTTTATTGTCTGGCAACAGCATCTTCCCCAACCTGGTGAGAGATAGAACTCACTTGGTCAGCCTGTTCTCAGCAGTACTCGAGCACTAAATCATGAGATATATTTATCAGCTTGTGTCCTGGTACCCATGCCTGCCTCATTGCTCTTCCCATGAGTATTTCATGGGGACTAAAGCCTGTGTTTCTCTATGGAATGCTTCTGAGTCCCATCAGAACAAGAGGTAAAGCATCAGGCCACTCCAATCGGGTAGATTCATACATCTTTCCCAATCATGACTCAATTGTGCCATTCAGTTGTTACAAAACTCCAGAAGCCTCTGGGCGGTATGCACAGTGCAGTTCTTGTTCAATTTGGAATGCTTCACAGATCAGAAAAATTATTTCATTATTAAAATGAGACCCTCGGGCTGCTTCAATCGGTAGTGGAAAACCGAAATGTGGTATGAGTACCCTCAGCAGTATTTTAGCTACAGTGATGCTATCATTCCTGCGGGTAGGGTAGGCTTCTACCCATTTTGAAAAAAGGCAGACAATGACTAGGACATACTTCAGTCCTCAGCAAAGGGGTAATTGGATGAAATCAATCTGGAGTCGTATGAAGGGGCCTTCTGCCTTTCCAATCTCTCCTGGCAACACTACAGTTCTCTTACCAGGATTCATTCTTTGGCATGGTATACACCTCCGGCAAAGACTCTATGCTACATTCCTGAATCTCTCATTGAACCAACTCTGTTTGAACTGTCTAATCATCGCGTCTCTACCTATATGTGAGCTTCCATGATACATCCTAGCCATAGGAGCAAGCATACAATCTGGTAACATAGGTCTCCCATCAAGGTAAACAATAACACCATCCTCAGCCCTTCTCTGACATCCTATTTTCTCCCACTCTTCCTTTTCCTTCATTTCTGCCTCATTTTGTAAATCACTCACTTTTTCCAATGTTTTCACTCTTTCAAGCAACATAAGTTGGCAGCTGTTTCCACGTGCATCGATTTTCTTATTTATTGCCATCTTATGTTTGGCAAAATGCTGGGCTAGTTGGTCAGCATATGGGTTAGCTGCTGTCACTCGGTCATTTCCAGATTGGTGAGCAGCACACTTGATCACATCCACTTCTTTTGGTAATTGAATTGATTCCAGTAAGTCTTTTACATAATGTCCATTTTTAATAGGAGTACCTGAAGAAGTCAGAAACTCCCTTTGCATCCATAGTTGGCCAAAGTCATGCACAACCCTGAAAACATACTGACTGAGTATATGGTTACTTTCAAATATTTCCCAAATGTGCAGGCTCTTGTCAATGCGACTAATTTGGCTACTTGTGCAGACTTGACTCCAGGTAAATATGATGCTTCTACTGGACCCCACAAAGTATACACAGTATAAGCAGCACTTAATCCTCCTTCTTCATGTCTTATGCATGAGCCATCTACAAACAGCTCATATTCAAATGTCAACAATGGCTCTTCTTTTATGTCTGGTCGGGGCTTTGTACTGTATTCTGTGAGGTCGATGCAATCATGCTCGACTTCCCCTTTCACTTCTGCAAAGTGTGATTCAGGTAACAGTGTAGATAGATTTAAAACAACGCATCTGGCAATGGTCACATTTCCTGCACCTGGAAGAATTCGCTCATACTTAGTCAACCGACTAGGAGTCAAATACTGAGATTGTGTTCTGGTTAACAGAATCACCACTGAATGTGGAACATACACGGTTACAGGGTGTCCCATAATGATAGATTCACAAATCGATAAATAAAATGTGTCATGTCTTTCGTGTCAATGCTTTCCAAACCGCTGTACTGTTTGAATACTTGTAAAAGGCGTTCATAAAATGCATGTACTGATTCATCCTTATTTTGGGCAGTTCTGTCTTTTCTTATCCAGTCAGTTTCCTTTGGGGGTACCTTTCCTTTCAAGTACAGTAATACTTAATTATATTTTTTCATAACCTCATCTGACGGGGCTCCTGTCTTCGTGTCCCTTGGGTACTCATTATTAGGCCAATCAACCGCTATCTTACATTCTGTCCATAGATCCACAGGAACAACAATGTCAAATAACCCAGCTAGATCTTTTAGCAGCACTTTTGAGACTTTTATAAATCTTTCAACCTGCCTGTACAACTCTAGAGGTTTCTCTCTGAGTTTCAGAAAATCGTTCGTAAATGGCAAAATATCTTGTCTGGACCATGGAACATGCACATAACCTCCTCCATGCACTTCTCTCATCGGGCACAACCTTTCCACTTTTTCTGGTTCTTTTAATAAATATTCATTTGCAGTATTTTTTGCTTGGGCCTCCTCCTTTTTCTTTGCCCATCCCATCTAGCTTTTCATTTGTCTAAATCACCCCACTTCTGCAACAATGATAGTAACTCCTTGATCTGCACTTTACGTCATGACACATTCATGTTTTCTAAATCTTTGTCAGAGCATGCATCTCGGTAAGGTTTTTGTAAAACTTTAGATTTTCCAATATCAATTCCCATTTCAGAAGCCAAACTCATTAACTTTTCATGAAATGTTTTAATATTGCGAGCAATACTTCGACATATAAACAACAATTCATTCTCATTGAGAGTGTTTAACCTTTCTAAACCCACATTTCCAGCCATAATTTCTTCTAATTCAACTCTTAATTTATCCAATACCTTTGGCTGTGATTTTGGTTTTTCTATTTCTCTGGACCATCTCTCTATTTCTTCTGGGGATACTACAGGAGCACTTCTTGAACCTGAGTATGTTTCCATCTGTACCTCTTTAGAAGTTCCAGGAGTGTTTTTCCTGACTGAATCATCCACTGGTTCCCTTATAGGTAAATCCATCAGGGAAATCACTGACTGGCATTCACTTGCTTGGTTTTCAATTATCGAAGGTTCTTTTCTAGATTGCACTACAAGTATAGTCAAACAGGAGGTTTGGGACAGGACTGTTTTTCTCCATATAATGGAACAACGGGACCTATGGTTACCAGAATGGTCAAGGCTTCAGGACTCATATATAACTATGAAATTTTCTGAATTAATTCACTTCTCTGTTTATTTAAGGCTTCTCGTTCCCTCTCCTGTAGCACTTTTTCTAACAAAGTTTCATGCACTTCTTGCGGAACAAAAGGTGGTTTTAAGAACCGGGCACTAGGGTTAACTCTATTTTCTTCTTCATGGTAAGGTGGCGGACTTTTCATTAACAAATCCTCCAAATAGTCATCATCTGATTCACCACTAATCATTACATTTTTAGTTTTCTCTGTGCACTTGCTTCCCAACACTTCATCTAAAGTCCCTACAGGATATAATCCTTCTACTAACATAGACTGTCTCCATTTCTTCATTTGTTTATCTCTTGTCTCTTTAGGAAATTTGGGATAAAATGTACTCCAATTTCTGTCACTTCTGGGTATATCTCGCTCAAAAGCCTCAGTTTCCCATTCCTCTAATGCTCCGTACAGAGTTAATCTAGGTCTGGGATCTAATTAATTCATGCGTGTTCTCAAATTGTACAAAACTCTAACATTAAAGGTACCATGTTCTGGAAATGACAAAACACCATCATCTTTGGTGTACTCTGTCCAATTCTCTAACCACACACAGGTGTGGTAGCCCCTTTCTGCCATCATGTATGATGCGGGAGTATTTGGTGGAGGAATAATAATCCCATCTCTAGTTTTAATCGTTTTGTCCTTTTTTTTGTTGAATTTTTCATGTAAGTACAGTACATATGATTTATTAGAGACAGCATATATATGAGACAACAGCAATTTACATATGTCTGAGTTCTATATAAGATATGAAGTAATTATCAGTGTCATAACAACACAACAGGTATCAGTCAGGTATCAGTCAGTACTCTCAATGAATGGCCGAATGAGGAGCATTCATCGTTCGTATTACTAAACATTTAATCCTAGATTGAGTTATATGGAATCAGTAGGGGAAGGGGGCGGCATGACACAGCTCACACATAAAAGGATAAACAGTATGGGGGATTGGCAATACATGGCATGGCAATATGCGAGGAGGCAAGCTCAGCTGAAGTGGAGTAACAACTGCGGGCAGGGTGAAGGATGAAGAAATGGGTGCTCCTGATGGGATTTCCCTCTTGTTGGCTGGGGAACTAACACTCACAATGATGAATAGCATTGGTGACCCTGACATAGTGGCCGGCATGTTTGCCATGCCTGACACTGTCTCTAGGCTAGGAGTCAATGACGAGGGGAAGATGGTGGAGGTAGCTGACAGTGAAACCCCCACAAGGCATAGGGTGACTTGCCTGACCCTGGTGTGGTCGCACCCTCCTTTGCCCCCCGTGGGGAGGCCAAGGCGAGGGGCCCTTGTTGTGCCTGTTGCATGCTCTCCTGGCTTGCCAACACAACCACAGCCATAAACACCAGTCCTTTGGTCTTGGTCATCTGCATAAATGCTGCCCACTCTGCAGTCGGTACATGGCTATATGCAAATCAGTCTGACCCTGTGCCTCATGGGAACAGTCCAGCCCGAACTGCCAAGCCATGTCTTCACACTCTGCAGTCACCGCGAGTTACGGGCCCTGGCGGCGCCCCCCCCCAGCGGATTGCCTTTCTAAAAATGGTTGCACATGCTCCAGATTTCACATGCACAGCCCCAGGCCATCCGGCACTGCAAAATCATCAAGCTACCGGCCCAGCCCCGGCGACGTGAAAGACAGTAGCAGAAATGCAAGGGGAGGGCAGCGGCTGGGTCAGTAGTGGAGTGAGGCCCAGGTGACTTATACCCCAGTCGGGGTCAGCGCTGAAGACAAGGGCCAAAGTACAATTAAGGCTGCCCCACCCAGCGAGCAAATGTTAGAAAGGGGAGGGCAGCGGATGGTTCAGGAAACAGAGCGAGGCACCAATGGCACGTACCCCGGTTGGGGCAGCACTGCAGACCATGAAGCCAAAGGGCAAGTGAGCCTGCTGGCAACGCGACATGGTAAGGCAGGGCAGCAGCTGGGACGGGAGCGGAGTGAGACACAGATGACCCAGACCCCACAGCGCTGGGACTGGGTCACATATGTAGGGGCAGCAGGCACGTTGGGGCACGCGCAGGATGATCGCTTCTAATTGTCCCAGGATGCTCACTGCCCTGATGGTGGCCAACCCTCAATTAAAACCTCCTGATTGCAGCTGGAGCCTGCTGCCCCCGCAGGGAGACAAAGCTCCCGAAGCCTGCCCCCGATGAAGGGTTGTGAGGTGGCCAGCTACTTTAACACCGACAGGCTCCTGTTAGATTTGGGGGTCTCTAGTTGACAGAGGTAGGTACTTGTGACAAATAGGGACCCTTGCCGCTAGTCAGGGTAAGAGGGTTACACTCCTAAAGTAACCCCTGCTCACCCCTTGGTAGCTTGGCACGAGCAGACAGGCTTATTTCAGAGGCAGTGTGTAAAGCACTTATGAACACATACAGTAATCAAGTGACAACACTACAGATGGACACCACACAAGTTGTATATTAAAAATAAGTATATTTTATATAGATTTAACACAAGACAACAAACAACAAAAATCCAAAATACTGTACTTAAAATGGTAGAATTCATTTAGTTCTCTTTAGCTCTTAAAATGCAACACTTTAAGCCAATGTACCTTAAGATGCGTAGCGCAATACAACAAAAGTGTTGCAAGGACAGTGATGCGTTGAAAATCTGGTGCAATGAAATAAAGATGGCACTTTCTTCTTGACGGACTAGAGATTCCATCTCCTATTTTGTGAGACCGGATTTCTGCCACACTACGGTGGAAAGGAGGTGGCGTCTGCGACAACTTATCAAACCCTTTATGGAGAAGAAAGCACAAGTTTACCTAAATAATCCAGCCAAATTGAAAGTTCTATACAATGGTCAGACCAAATATTTCACTTCTAAAATTAAAGCCAAAGAATTTCTAGACAGTCTTACCTAATGGCTTACTAGTGGTAAAAAACCAGTATAGATGATTCTTTAATTGCTATTGGTTGAGAAAATGAGAAAACAAGGAACTTGAATACTAGGACTGGAGAATAGTGAGAGGAGAAAAGAGAGTGTATTAGACATTATTTAGACTTTATATGGACATATTAGGTCAATTCGCCTCTATCTGCCTCTTTATATTTCCTTTATCTTTCTTTTTCTCTTTTCTTTTTCCATTTTGGCTGTTTTCTCTATATATATCTTCAGCCTAAGTCTGGTTTGGGAATGTCTCTCCATCACTAAAGACTCTCATAGAGTCTATTTGCCTCACATTGCGGGTGGGGGAGGGTGGGGGGTGGGTTGCAGGGATTTGGAGGGAGGGGGAGGGGAGGGGGAGGGCGAAACGGGGGAAAAAACTGCAAAAATGAGCTTGATCTATAGTATAAGAAACTTTAAAGGTTTATTGGTCACTCTAAAAAATTCCTTAAGTAGCTGGAGTCATATATCATTTATTTTGATTAACCAGAATTGGAAATGGAATATCAATGTAAATACCGAATTTAAAGTTGGTTGGTGTTGGTGCAAACTATATTGTTTAGACGGTGCCGGTTTAATGGGGAATAGTTTTGAATGGGGAGAGTAAAACTACGAAGCTGGAATGTTGCCGGACTTAATGATGGGAGAAAAAGGACCCAACTTTTTCAACTATTACGTCAGGACCCTGTCGACATCCTTTGCATTCAGGAGATCCATATAGCTGGGAGTGCATAAATGCTGCCCACTCTGCAGTCGGTACATGGCTATATGCAAATCAGTCTGACCCTGTGCCTCATGGGAACAGTCCAGCCCGAACTGCCAAGCCATGTCTTCACACTCTGCAGTCACCGCGAGTTACGGGCCCTGGCGGCGCCCCCCCCCCCAGCGAATTGCCTTTCTAAAAATGGTTGCACATGCTCCAGATTTCACATGCACAGCCCCAGGCCATCCGGCACTGTAAAATCATCAAGCTACCGGCCCAGCCCCGGCGACGAGAAAGACAGTAGCAGAAATGCAAGGGGAGGGCAGCGGCTGGGTCAGTACTAGTGGAGTGAGGCCCAGGTGACTTATACCCCAGTCGGGGTCAGCGCTGAAGACAAGGGCCAAAGTACAATTAAGGCTGCCCCACCCAGCGAGCAAATGTTAGAAAGGGGAGGGCAGCGGATGATTCAGGAAACGGAGCGAGGCACCAATGGCACGTACCCCGGTTGGGGCAGCACTGGAGACCATGAAGCCAAAGGGCAAGTGAGCCTGCTGGCAACGCGACATGGTAAGGGCAGGGCAGCAGCTGGGATGGGAGCGGAGTAAGGCACAGATGACCCAGACCCCACAGCGCTGGGACTGGGTCACATATGTAGGGGCAGCAGGCACGTTGGGGCACGCGCAGGATGATCGCTTCTAATTGTCCCAGGATGCTCACTGCCCTGATGGTGGCCAACCCTCAATTAAAACCTCCTGATTGCAGCTGGAGCCTGCTGCCCCCGCAGGGAGACAAAGCTCCCGAAGCCTGCCCCCGATGAAGGGTTGTGAGGTGGCCAGCTACTTTAACACCGACAGGCTCCTGTTAGATTTGGGGGTCTCTAGTTGACAGAGGTAGGTACTTGTGACAAATAGGGACCCTTGCCGCTAGTCAGGGTAAGAGGGTTACACTCCTAAAGTAACCCCTGCTCACCCCTTGGTAGCTTGGCACGAGCAGACAGGCTTATTTCTGAGGCAGTGTGTAAAGCACTTATGAACACATACAGTAATCAAGTGACAACACTACAGATGGACACCACACAAGTTGTATATTAAAAATAAGTATATTTTATATAGATTTAACACAAGACAACAAACAACAAAAATCCAAAATACTGTACTTAAAATGGTAGAATTCATTTAGTTCTCTTTAGCTCTTAAAATGCAACACTTTAAGCCAATGTACCTTAAGATGCGTAGCGCAATACAACAAAAGTGTTGCAAGGACAGTGATGCGTTGAAAATCTGGTGCAATGAAATAAAGATGGCACTTTCTTCTTGACGGACTAGAGATTCCATCTCCTATTTTGTGAGACCGGATTTCTGCCACACTACGGTGGAAAGGAGGTGGCGTCTGCGACAACTTATCAAACCCTTTATGGAGAAGAAAGCACAAGTTCACCTAAATAATCCAGCCAAATTGAAAGTTCTTTACAATGGTCAGACCAAATATTTCACTTCTGAAATTAAAGCCAAAGAATTTCTAGACAGTCTTACCTAATGGCTTACTAGTGGTAAAAAACCAGTATAGATGATTCTTTAATTGCTATTGGTTGAGAAAATAAGAAAACAAGGAACTTGAATACTAGGACTGGAGAATAGTGAGAGGAGAAAAGAGAGCGTATTACACATTATTTAGACTTTATATGGACATATTAGGTCAATTCGCCTCTATCTGCCTCTTTATATTTCCTTTATCTTTCTTTTTCCATTTTCTTTTTCCATTTTGGCTGCTTTCTCTATATATATCTTCAGCCTAAGTCTGGTTTGGGAATGTCTCTCCATCACTAAAGACTCTCATAGAGTCTATTTGCCTCACATTGGGGGTGGGGGAGGGTGGGGGGTGGGTTGCAGGGGTTTGGAAGGAGGGGGAGGGCGAAACGGGGGAAAAACTGCAAAAATGAGCTTGATCTATAGTATAAGAAACTTTAAAGGTTTATTGGTCACTCTAAAAAATTCCTTAAGTAGCTGGAGTCATATATCATTTATTTTGATTAACCAGAATTGGAAATGGAATATCAATGTAAATACCGAATTTAAAGTTGGTTGGTGTTGGTGCAAACTATATTGTTTAGACGGTGCCGGTTTAATGGGGAATAGTTTTGAATGGGGAGAGTAAAACTACGAAGCTGGAATGTTGCCAGACTTAATGATGGGAGAAAAAGGACCCAACTTTTTCAACTATTACGTCAGGACCCTGTCGACATCCTTTGCATTCAGGAGACCCATATAGCTGGGAGTGATAACAAATTTTTAAAAATTCCTGGATATAATCTGATTGCATCAACATGTCAAACGTCTAAATTACGGGGAGTTGCTATTTTAACAAAACCCGGTTTGGGGAGCCCTAGACGCCGACTTGTTGATAAACATGGTAGGTGGGTTGTGGTTCAACTAGAGTCTGATATTACCATCTGTTCACTTTATAGTTCTAATTTGGACGACCCACAACTCTTTATCGAACTTGAATTAGAATTGGCCTCTTGGTCTGGTCCACTCATTGTGTGTGGGGATTTTAACATAAATATAGGAAAGTTAATAAACAATAGACTCCCACAGAATTATAGCGGCCGTAAACCTAAAGTTTATAGGGCAGTATCCCATCTGATGGACAGTCATGATCTATGGGATACCTGGGACATGTTAAAGCAAAATGATAACGGCTTCACGTATTATTCTTATCCCCACAATAAGTATGTTCGACTAGACTACATTATGACATCATTAAATAAGACAGCCCTAATAGACATAACTAAATCCCCCAAAACCATCTCTGATCACAATGCGCTTACGTTAATTTTTTAATTGGACAGTTTTAAAAGACCTAATATCCAATGGACATTTGACTGTAAGCTGCTTGTTAACCCAGACTATATAAGTCATATCACATCATTGGCCCTTTCTTTCTCTGATTGTAATCAATATAGCGCACCCAGATTCATTGTATGGGACTGTTTAAGGCAGCAATGAGGGGGGAGACCATAGCGTTTGTAGCTAACCGTAAGAGAATTCAAGATAGTATCGACAAACAACTTAATGTGGAACTCATTAACCTGGAAATACTACATGCTAATCAAATACAGCAAGGAGTATCAACCTCTGATAAACTCCAAAAATTACTGATTTTAAAAACAGAAATTAATAGCTCGTTAACTCAAAAAGCGGCCGAAACATATCAAACCAATAGGAACAGAATTTATGAAGCAGGGGAAAATGTAGGGAGGCAATTAGCTCTTAAAACTAGACAAAAACAAACATACAATAAAACAAAGAATATTGAATATGAGGGTCAACAGTACACTTCCACTCAAGACATTGTAGGTGTATTTCAAAAACATTATCAAAAACTTTTTCAAAATGAAAATGAACATCTACCTACAAGAGACACGAAAACCTTTCTCAATGAGTGGTTGTCGGAACTTGAATTATCTAGAATAATCGATCGAGTAGGCAGAGAAGATCTGGAGAAAGAAATTACAATTGCAGAATTAGAGATCGCACTGTCGGACCTAGCTAATGGAAAGGCGGCTGGTCCTGACAAGATCCCTCTAGAGTTATATAAGTTGTTGGGCAAACAGATACTACCCTACTTATTAGACCTGTTTCTAGGGGTACAACATCACTCAACTTCACCAGAGTCTTGGAAACACACTAACATAGCGATATTCCCAAAAAAGGGGAAACCCCCCCAGTTTCCATCTTCATACAGACCCATTTCTCTCATAAATTCTGACTCAAAGTTATACGCCAAGATACTTGCAAATCAGCTGAGGGGGGTCATCGAACATCTCGTATCCCCGTGGCAGCATGGCTTTATCCCTGGGAGGGGTACGACGGATCATACCCGCAGAGTCATCGCCCTATTTGACATCATGGGCGCCACGGGGGGAGAGATGTCGATGATCTTACTCGATGCCGAAAAGGCATTCGATCGAGTGTCTTGGCGGTTCCTATGGGACATTATGGAATTTAACAACTTTGGCCCAGGCTTTATTAAAGCCCTAAAAGCCCTGTATATCAGTCCTAGGGCTAGATTATCCATTGATGGCTTTGAGTCAGAGTTTGTCGAGGTACAAAGAGGCACTAGGCAGGGCTGTCCTTGCTCCCCGATATTATTTGCCCTAGTAATTAATCCTTTAATTTTAAAGATTCTTAATTCCCCTCAAATACAACCTATTAAGGTGGGTCCATATTCTACTAAAATATTGGCATACGCCGCCTATATTGCCGTGCTCACAACCAATCCGGCTGATGCAATAGCAGAAATAGAATAAATAACCCAGGTTTTTGGATCTTACTCTGGCTACTCACTTAATGGGGATAAAACCATGGTTCTTTGTACAAGTAATATCATATACGATAGCCCCTATAAAGTTAAAAACGCAACCTATCTCGGTGTAAATATATCTCCCGAGGTGAAAGAGATTAATCGGCTTAATTATGATCCTTTAAACAAGGTAGTAAAAACTGCTCTTAAGAGGGTAGATAATCTACATCTTTCAATAATAGGGAGAGCGAATTATATCAAAATGAGTATATTTCCTAGAATACTCTATTTATTCCGGGCTATTCCATTGATGGCTGACGGTAGTACTATTAAAATCTTCGATTCCATAATATCTAAATTTATATGGAACTATGGTAAAATAAGGAGAGCACTACCATCACTAACTTTCCCCCTACATAGAGGTGGCCTTGGCATCCCGAACTTGACATTTTATCTTTGGGCGACACTACTCCAACAAATGGGCCCGCTCTTTAAAGTTAAATCTTCCAATCCACCTAACATAGACTTTAATATCCCTTCTATTTTTGAACTTGGGTTAGGTGTTAGATGTCAAGGGCTATTTTTGAAACAACTTGAAGCGTCATATCATAAAAAGACCAAATTTAAGGTGATTGAAGACTCATGGAAAATTTGGAAATTTGCCTCTAAACAACTAGGCATACCCAAAATAACTAGATATACCTCTCTATGGCATAGTAAGATCATATCATCATGTTTGAAAGATAATGTCTCTAGGAGATGGGAGAATTTAGGCATACATACATTAGGTGATTTTTTTGGACAGAATGTGATTCCATCTTTCGAGGGGTTACAGCAGAGATTTGACATTCCATCCACAGACTATCTAAAATATTTTCAAGTCTTTACCAATATCCGTAATTCTAAACTTAATATTAACTTAGATAGCTTTTATTTTTTCTCTATTATTGAGAAACGGGCTACTAGGATAGGCACCCTATATGACATACTCTCTCAATCCTCTAATGATGATCTAGATCGTGTTGAGCGGTCTTGGGCACTAAAACTCGGAAACCCGGATGTGGATATTGATTATTCTCTAACCCTTTACACAACATTATTTTTAGCTCCTAACCTTAAAGCACAATATTATAAAACTATTTACAACCTTTATTTTACCCCGTCTAAACTCTTCACTTGGGGATTACGGGTAGACGATTGCTGCCCAAGATGTAGACAGGGGCAAGCAAATTTAATCCACATGTTTCCCGAATGTCCGAAACTAGATAATCTACAGACAATGATTGGAGGATTTTGGGCTCAAGTTTTTGGGCGGAATCTGAGATCCTCTGCTACCCTATATCTCCTAGGCCATGACGAATCCTTAGGGTACAATTTGGAGGAACAGAGGATTGTTTTCCTGGGCACTGCCGTCATTCGTATTATTCTGGTGGCCGGATGGAAAGATCCCAACGTACCCACCTTTCAGATGTGGCTTAGTGGATTTCTTGCCACATACAAACAGGAGATAGCTATATATAGCACAAAAGGTAGAAAAGCTAGAGCCTGGGGTACCCAGATCTGGGCCCCAATCTCCGATTGGTACTCCAATGTAAGATCTTCCCCCTGATAAGAGAGGGACCGACATGATAGGATGAGGCAAATTGTATACATTTTTTCTTTATATTTTCTTCATATCAGCTGTGTACATGTATTGGGTTGTAATGGTTCATTATCTTTTTTTTTCCCTTTTTTCTTTTTTGTATATATTCTCTTCCTATTAACTTTCCTGATGTATTATTGCTTCATTAAGAATGTATTCTTCTGTAAAGAAAATATTTGATTGAATACTACAGATCATGCTCAATAAAAATAAAAAAAAAATAAAAAAAAATCTGGTGCAATGAAATAAAGATGGCACTTTCTTCTTGATGCAAGACACTCCTCAGTGATGCGGCGGCATCTGCTGCAATATCAATCCTCTTCTCCGGCGATGCGAGATGCTACACACGATGCGAGCAGCGACAGGTCCTGCGACACTCTTCCCAGTGATTTGGCGGCATCTACTGTGACGTCGATCCTCTCCCCTGGCAATGTGAGTTGCTTCCACAATGATGCGAGCCGCGACAGGCTCTGCGACACTCTTCCCGGTGATGCGGAGGCGTCTGCTGCGGCTTCCTTCCTCTTCTCTGGCGATGAGCCGCAACAGGCCCTGCTACATGCTTCCTGGAGATGCGGCGGCATCTGATGGGACATTGATCCTCTTCTCCGGCAATGAGCCGTGAAAGGGACTGCAGCACACTTCCCAGGGATGCAGCGGCATCTGCTGCGATGTTGATCCTCTTCTACGGCGATGCAAGGCGCTTCATGTTGTAATGCGGCAGTGGAAGTTCTGCGACATGCTTCCTGTTCTTGAGTCATGCTTCCAGCCCCTTGTGACATGCAGTTCCTCAGAAAGTCCAGCACAGCTACAAGCACTTCCAAAGAACTTTTGGGGAGCTGATGGGTGAAGTCTGTTGTCCCTGAGACTTCAGCAGGAGGCAAACTCTTTTCTTTAGCCCATGGAGATCATTACAAGTTGAAATAAAGTAAACAAAGTTCCTCTCTCCTTTCTTTGGCAGTCAGGCAACCACTGCAGGCCAATCCCCAAACAGCACTTCAGCTTAGGAAGAGTCTCTCCTCAGTCTCTCTGGTTCCACTCCTCAGCAAAGGTTTCGTCTTGTTGTCCAAAGTGATCTAATTCTCTTGGGTTTGGGTCCCCTCTTTTATACACAGTTTCTCGTTGTTCTCTGAAGGCAGAGAGGCCTTTGCCTAGTCCAAACCAGTTCTGGTCAGTCCAGGAGCACTCTGTTTACATGACTCCCTTTCCTTTCACAGTGCAGGGCAGAGATATCAGACACACCACAGGAGGAGGAGCCAGCATTTTTGAGGGAAGGCACAGTCTAATTCCGGTCCCAGGTTCAACTCCTCACACCCATCATGATGCAGATCTCTCTATTCAGCACTGGGCTGACTTACTCTGTCTCCTCGAATCCCCCAGCCCCAGTCACTCAAACTCCAGACAAGGAATACACAACCTAGCAGAGGCAGGCTTGGATAGTTAGAGAAGAAAATATCTACTTTCTAAAAGTGGTATTTTCAAACACAGAATGTTAAAACCAACTTCACTAAAAGGTGTATTTTATCATTCTGAGTTCAGGCATACTAAACTCGAATTTCTACCTAGTTCCCTGAGTCAGTTAGGATTATAAGATGTAATAATCAAACTGCCCATTCTGGCCTATGGGAAATGAGTAGCCTTGCAATAGTGAAAAATGAAAATGGCTGTAATTCACTATTAGGACATGCCACACACATCAGGGCTTGTCCTACCTTATACTTACAATGCACCCTGTCCTTGGGCCTACCATAGGGGTGTCTGATATGAAGAAAAGGGAAGGTTTAGGGACTGGCATGTGGGTACACATGTCCAGTCAACATGCCAGTACCAGACTGCACACAGGCTCTGCAATGGCAGACCTGAGACACACTTTTACAGGCTGCTTCGGTGTGTGGCAAAACCAGTGCTGCAAGCCCACCAGCAGCATTTGGTTTACAAGCTTTGGGCACACTCAGTGCACTGTACTAGGGTCTGACAAGTAAAGCAAACCAGCCAATCATGGAATCACTAATCCATTCAGCAATTTACAATAGGGAGAGCATCTGCATTTTAGCACTGATCAGCAGTTGTAAAGTGCCCAGAGTCATAAAACAGCCGACAACAGGTCAGAAAGACTATAGGAGGAAGGCAAAAAGTTCAAGGATGACCCTGCAAAAAGGTCCAAGTCCAACATCTCCCATCTGAAAGAGGAGGTGGAGGCTCCCTTGCCCCCCCCACGAAGCATCGGGAGTCCCCCAAGCCCTGGAGCCCCGGGCCTGGCTCCGTTGTGTTTCCCAGACCCCGCACAGATGCCGGGGTTGGCTGCTCTCCCCTTATATGAAAAACCCAATCGCCTGCTACCCAGGCCTAAAGACTGATGCCATGTGTTGCCCCTCAGACTGGGCCCACTGGCTCCAGCCCGTGCCCATGAGTGAGGTGGTCGTGCTAGGTGGTAACCCTTGCATCTACGCTCGCTCAACAACACCACGCATGCTGATGCGACTGCCACCTCCGTGACCAAGCACCCCTCCCAACCAGACCCCTGTCCCCTTCCCTGGCCCCCGCATCGCTGACTAACCGCACAGGGGCTAGAGGCAGTGGAAGCGTGCAATGGGGCCCTGTCCTAGGCCACTGGGAATGGGCTGGGGGAGCTGCATAACTAACCTTGTGGGCCCTGGATTGGCCAAGCAGAAAACGAACTACCAAACTGCGTCAAGGCAGCATGAGAAAGAGGGTATACAGTGGGCAGGATAGGTATAAGAACCTCTCCCCTGCCCCCTCCTGCCCGAAAGTGATACGGGCATGGGGGACCCTCGAGGGTCCCCAACACTGGGAGGCTGACTTGTGTGCCATCCTGTGGCACTAAGGGGGGCCGCCCTCTAAGGAGGGCCCCCTACGCAGCCCGGGTCAGCCCTGCCAAGGCCGATTTTCTACATATTGTTTGCCACTGCCCTCTGGTGGTGGCATATTGGGGTGAGGTTGCAGTGCAGCTTAAAAATGCAACTGACTGTGACATCCCACTTTTGAATAATAAATGCCTGCAGGGCCTATTGCCTAGGGATTCAAAATGATAGCTCAGCAGACGCTTAGCGATTCATTTGATGAGCAGTAAATCCTAGACTAGGGAAAAGTGGGAAGGGGAATTGAAGGAATGGGCAAGTGAAGAAGAGGAACACATGAGAAGGACAAAGAAGGATGACAAATTGCCTGATGTGCTACTAGCTTGGGGGGGAATTCTGCAAGACCTGATGTACCCTGCAATGCACTCGCATCCTGAAACAGAACGAGCAGAGGACCCAGAGCGCGAGTGTGGGCTAGAGAGAGTAAAACGCTCACGGAGTCCTCAGTCTAATATTAGCAATGATTAGCCATCTGTCAATCAGTCCTAACATGTAACATTCCTATTTGTATGTGGAACGGGACTTGTTCGCTACATGGAAGATGTACTGGGGCCTGTGGGTCAAAGGTGTTAATTCATCACTATAAGAATTGCAAGTGGTTCACTGCTTTATTTGTTAGAGTACTTGTCGATATGTTGAGTTGATAATATCCTGCATGAGAACACTGTTACAAAACTCAATAAAGATAAGAGGAAATAAAATGTATTGACTGTTGGGAGATTTACATTCCCAGACTTTTTCTGAGTCCCGTGCATCTGTGGTGCATGGGCTATTGCCCTGCATCCTTTCGTATATCATTGGTTGTGTGCTTCACTGGGTTCCTCATGAGGCGCACACAGTGGACCAAGGAGCATGTGACTGCCAGTGCCCCCCCATGAGGGGATCAAGCAAGTACCTAGATTTGGGACAAGGCTCTCATGGATGGAAAGTTTGAGTTGGTCTTTGCTGCCATTGATTCATCTGGCGAATGCTTGGAAGGTAAAATAGACTCACTCTCAGTAGAGTTGGGCCTTATCCTTGAAAACTTGTGGAAATTTTCAGAAGTTCATACATTATAAGGCACTGCTTAATCCTTCACCCATACTGTTCAATCTGAGGAGCACCGTCTTGTGACTCCTGAGGTGCAGACGCAGCACCTTAGGACACAGCTGGTTGTCTACGAAGGTTGCTGACACAGCAGGAATAATGTTCGAGGTGTACGACTCACCTACAGGGTTGAGAGGTGCTTCTTGTAGAATTTTTGGAGTATTGTCTACAGGAAGTGGCCGTCCCAGAGTTGGTGGCCTCTCCAAATTTTTCACTTTACATCGAACATACAGGGTGCCGGCCCAGCTCCTTCATCCAGCTGTGGCATGCCTCTTGCACTTTCCTGAAAAGGATTATCTCCTGCAACAGGCATGGGCACATAGTTCTTTTGCTGTGGACAGTGGGAAAGTGTTTGCTGCCTGGGACTGACAGGAAAGTTATGAAAAAGGTACTGTGCACACCGAGATGCCAAAGTTGCGGCGACCTCCACCCATAATTCCAGCGATCGAGATGTAGAGGGATATTCCAGCCTTCTGCTTCTGAGGTAATGTTGGAACAGACCAGGGCAGTGGAGACTGCTGCAACACTGGGGATCAGTCAGGGTCCCTATACATGACTATCCCTGGGGCATCATAGTTCTACCTCTGAGGCCAATGACTGTTCTCCAAGGGCTCGAGAACACTTTGGCAGGGGTTACTCTGGGGTTGATTTTGTTTTGTATTTTCTATTTCAGTAATGTCTTATGATTTTGTGCTGATAACCTTTACCAGTTATGCCTGCTGGTCTGTCAGTAAATGAAGTGATTGTGTGGCTTCGTTCTCCTGGCATTAATCTGGCGGTAAGAGAAGCCAGAAGAATGCTTGCCAGGTGCATCCCCTTTGCTCTGTTTGTTTACCAGAGTGCTGCTTCTTATTCCTTTATCTGGTGGTCACCTCCTTCTTGATAGCCTTCTCCTGTTATGGGCCTTGTTGAGCCCATTGACCTTTCTTTCGCTCTTTGATGAGTCTTGTGTGCTGAGGTGTTGGGACACAATGGCTGGGTGTCTCGGTCCTGGGAGGGGGTGGGGGCTTGTTGGTTGTTTTTGATTTTGTGTTCTTTATTTTTATATTTGCGATTTTTCAGTTAGATTGTGTGAGGCAATGGGTTTTCTTTGCTTGGTGTGGTGTGGGATGGGGAGTGTCTGTGTAGTTGGGACTGAATGGAGTCCCCATTACCTGATTCTGGTGGTCTAGCAAGTATGGCAATACAGATTAATGTACTTACTTTGAACGTCCAGTGATACCACACAAGGACGTTCCAGCTTGGATGAAAGACAGTTGCTTGAAGCTCAACTCAGAGAAAACCGAGGTCCTCATCCTCGGTCCCTGCACATCCACCGGGGACAACACCTAGTGGCCATCCACCCTCTGGAAGCCACCCACCCGTACAGACCACACACAAAACCTTGGCATCATCCTCAACTTCTCCCTTTCCATGAACCGCCAAATCAACGCTGTCACCGTCGCCTCCACCAGTTTCAACTGCCTGCGCATCCTCCATAAGACCTTCAAATGTATCCCCCACAAGTGCAGAAGGCCCGCCACCCACGTGCTTGTCACCAGCAGACTGGACCATGGCAACGCCCTATATGCCGGAATGAACCGAAATTTTCGACAAAAACTCCAAACCATCCAGAACACCGCAGCCAGACTCGTCCTTGGAACACCATGTCACGAGCAAATGACCCAACACCTACGAGACCTCCACTGGCTCCCCGTCAAGAAGTGGGTGACCTTCTGGCTCCTCACCCACACCTAAAAATCCCTCAACAACATCGGACCCATGAGAATGAGAGAGTCTACTTCCACGCACCCAAGAGGGACCTACGCACCGGTGACCTCGCCCTGGCAGAGGTCCCTCGCATCCGCAGACACAGAGCAGGTGGGAGAGCTTTCTTCTACATCGCAGCCATGACCTGGAACGAGGTCCCTGTGAACATCAGACCCTGCACACGTTAAGGAAGGACCTCAAGACCTGGCTCTTCGACTGATCCGGAGCTGCCCCCCAGTGCCTTGAGACTGTCACAGGTGAGTAGAGCACTTTATAAGCCCCCTGATTGATTGATTGATTGAGGGCCTTTCCTCCCCTACTGAACGTTACAATGTACTAACTTTTTTGAAATGGTGTAGGGTTCAGATTGCGTTTTAACAAGAGACTCTTGTTGTCGAGTCTGAAAGCTGGGCCCTCAGGGGAGTTGGTGTGGTCATCTATATGCCACCACTTATTCAACTTTTTTGCTCGACGCCCAAATTTGGATCACGCTAGGGGTCCCTTTTCAATAACATATGGCAGTCAAAGACCTAGAAGGCAGCTATGCGTTGGTACTGGCAGAGTAGATGGTAGGGATGTGGTGTCATTGAATGTCTATGAACCAAATGTTGACCAGCTGGTGTTCATGTGTGGGTTGTCCTCCTCTTATCACTTATGGAACCTTGCTGGAGGATTGTCGGGGTGGAATGTAATTGTTTGGTTGACGTTTACTTGGATAGGTCGCACCCCCCATGCCCTGTGCACCGGTGACTAAACTAGCTGACTCAGCGCGCTCATGGATGGTTCAATGGAACATGGTGGATTGTTTGAGGGCACGCAATCCTTGTTCTCATGTGCACTTCTACCACTCTGGATTGCATGATCCTGAGGTTCAGTTTGATTGAGCTTATACCTGTAGGGATCTGTATGACAGGGTGGAGGGAGCTGAATACTTGCCTAAGACTTATTCTGATCATTCTCCCATTGTATGTCGTATGTGCCCTCCAGTGGTCCACCACTGGAATCGCAGTCCCTAAGCGACGTGTGGACCCGGTGCTGCTGGAGGACAAGGCTTTTATGTTTTCTGGGGCTAACATGTCCGAATGTCTGGCTGGATTTTGAAGGATCTGCTATTTCAATGGAAGATGAGAAAGAAGCCATGAAAGTGGTGATCAGGGTTTTTTATATTTCTAATAAGCCCAAGGGTGCGCTCCCAATTACAGTCCGACATTCACCATCAGAGGGAGGTGGTTGATGGTCTTCCATGCGAGTTAGAGTTGGTGCCAGATGAGAGACACAGGATCCTGGAGGAAAGGCAGAAATTATTTGAATTGGTGGGACACCTGTGACTCTTTAATTTTAAGGCATATGTGGCTAGGGCCAACGCTGATGGGATCAGTCGAGGAAGATGCTGACAGCGGATAGGGGGCATACCATCCTCCAAGTGCGTGACTCCTTAGGGTGAGACATTTTACCCAAGTTTGGTGATGTTGACAAGCTGAGTTATATCGCAGACTCTTTGCTGATGTCACTTAATACTGTAGTACAGACCAGTTAGGAGTGTATATCAAAGAACAGCAAGTCTGGTGTGCAATTAAGTAAATGACCATGAGGAAGATACCCTGTTTAGATGGACTCCCATGACCAGCTTGTGGCCCTCTTCAACAATTCACGCCTGCAGGGTCTCCTTCCTTCTTCTCTGTGTGTGGCTGCTGTAATATTGCTTCCTAAGAAAGACAAAGACCCGCTCTTTCTCGATTCCTATCTTCAACTTTCAGTGCGTAACACTGATTATAAAATCCTGAGTATGGTATTGGCTACCCACCTTCTTCCCCAAATGTGCTCACTGGTACATGTTGATCAGTCGAGTTTTATTCCCACACGTAGAACGTATTCTTCAACTTCTTCTCAGTGTAGACCAACATGAGAGTCTGCCAACGCAGTCATTGGACATCAGGAAAGCCACTGACTCACTCCAGTACAAGTTCCTAAATGCCAAAGCTCCTGTACACTCACCCAATGGCTATGGCCCGTACTAGCTCTCTGATATCAGAAGCTTTTGCTATGGAACCGGACACTCAAAAGGGCTGTCCCCATTATTATTTGCCCTCGCTATTGAACCGTTTGTCCAGATGGTTACCTTTTGTAGTGGACTGCACCTTAGTGGTGAATGTACGTCCCTTTTGTGATATCCAGACAATATGTTATCTTATTTGAGGGGGGAATACAATGATATACAAGAGGCTCTAATGGTGTTGACAGAGTTTGGCCTCCATTCGGGGTTAGGGGTTGATTGAAGAAAATCTTGCATTTATCCACTTTGGGGGGAGGTGGCAGAGTGCATACCACCGCTTGCGGCCCCAGCATTGTGGTGGGAACATCATACCATCTGATATTTGGTGGTTTCTTTCTATCTGTCACCTGATTTATTGTTTGATGGCAATTATGGCAGTGCACGTGTTGGTCTACGGCAATCAGTGGCATTTGGGCGTATTTGCTACTTTCCGTAATTGTCAGGTTTGCTGTTTCCAAGATGATTATCCTGCTGCATCTCCTTTATTTGTTTGTGGCCCTTCCACTTGAGCTGCCCTCAAAAGTTCTCAAAGGTCTCTTGTGATTGTTACACTGGAGCAAATAGCACTGCCGTGTGGCACTCTGGAAGTTAAGTCTCACAGTGCTCAAGGGTGGCTTGACAGCCACCGATTTTGACTTGAATTATTTTGTGGGGCAGTTGCAGTGGATAGCTCACCTGGGGCTTTGTCTGTGGGGCGCAGTGGGTACCCCAGAGAGTGGCACTCTGACTAAGGAGCTGTTGACTGGAATTCCGTTACAGCCTTCCTCGCCTCCTAGAGTGCGGCACTAGAATGTACATATTATGCATCGTATGTATGGGCTAGAGGTCTTCTGCATACACTGTATTCACATGAACTCCTACTCTCAGTGGCTCGGAAATGGGAGAGACAAGGGGATTGGCCTGGTCTTCGCTTCAGAATGGCAGTGGGGATCACTGTGTTGGGTGATCTGTTTGATGGTGGTGAGTTGTGTCCCTTCTTGACAGTTTAGGAATTTTATGATCTCCCAGGAGATAATATTTTGTTACATGATGCAATGGCGTGTAGCAACCAGAAAATGATTATCTGTATAGGGCCCTCCTAAATGGGAGCCAGCTAGATCTCTTGGAGCTGTGCACGTGTTGGAGAATGGATATTGGTTCACCGTTGATTGATAAGGCTTGGAGAGGGATTCTGGAGCTCACCCCAAAGGTCTCCTGAAATGCTCGCTTTCAACTGATCCAATTTTACTATTTGCATTGAGCCTACCATACCCCTCGTCACGTACATGATATGTTCCCTGCTGGGACATTGGCTGCCCTCGCTGTGCTGAATAGGATTCTGGCTTTCTTCAAATGATGTGGTCGTGCCCCTTACTGTCTTTGTACAGGACTTATGTGCTCCCGGATATTCATGGTTCCAATGATCAGGAGTTTGAACCCAGTCCTCAGCTATGTTTATTTCGTCAATACAACAAGAAGGTATAGGAGGGTCCGAGGGAAAGTTTAACGACCTCACAGGTAGTTACCCCCAGTACAACAGCCACAAGAACAAAAAGTACCTGTCGGTCGGATAACGCCGAGGTGCTAAGAAATAGTGCTGGAGAAAGGAATGCACAGAAGAAACAATACAACAACCAGATAAATCAAAAACTCATTTGACCATCAACATTTGCTGATTAAAGTCCTATCAGACCAACCAAACAAGGCGGGGCCTCATCATGTAGGACACTCAGGCCATGGTCAGTCTACAGATGCCCAGATGTAAATTGGCGATGTATGACTGAGTCACGGTCTGGACACCGCAAAAGTTAATATAGAAATGGTACTGATAGGTGCAGTGCAAACAAAGAATTTCTTCCAGTACCGGAACGATCTCTACCTCCAGGTGTCAGGCACGTCAATGGGGAGCGTCTTCGCACCGAGCCTGGCTAATCTATACATGCACCAATTTGAGCAGGACCATGTGTTGAACCACAGCAACCCCTTCTTCCACCAGGTAGGACTGTGGAAACGTTACATTGACGATATTCTTGTCATATGGAAGGGGTCTGCTGCCGATTTGGGATCTTTTCACGCCTGGTTGAATACAAGGAATCAGTTCCTTAATTTCACCATGGAGAGCAGTAAAGACAGATTGGCCTACTTGGACCTACATATCTTTCCAGCCGAGGGAGGTTTACGAAGTGAACTCTACAAAAAACCCATGGCACGGAACTCGCTATTGTCATTTCATAGCTTCCATCCGCAATCCTTGCGTGAGAACTTGCCTGTTGGCCAATTCCTTAGGGTTAGAAGGAATTGTTCTTCGAACCCTCTTTATGAACACCATGCTGCTGAATTAGCATCCAATCTAAGGGATCGGCACTACCCGAACCATCTAGTACGCAGGGCTCACAAGAGAGCTTTTAACAACAATCGTGAGGCTCTGCTCCAACACAGGAGGTCTGAGGGTACCAGAGACTGTATGACCATGGTACAGACCTTCACTACATCGTCCAATGCAGTCAAAAAAACCATACTCAGACATTGGAAGATCTTGAACCCAGGGTGTGACACCATACCCCGACCCCTGTTTGCATTCAAGAGAGGACCATCGATCCGAGATAGTTTGGTCCACACTCGACCACGGAGAGAACTTCAACAAAGTACGAACACATTGTGGAACACCATACCTGTACAAGGCCATTATCCATGCGGCAACTGTGCGGCCTGTCCACAGACACGCAAGACCCTAACAGTTGACATCGGGACTACGAGACCGTGGAGGCTCACAAAACATACGAACTGCAATTCGGACAAACTCATCTATTTAATCTCGTGTCCATGCAAGAAACAGTATGTGGGCCACACAACAAGACCCATCAAGGCGCGAATCAGCGAGCACAAAAGCACGATCCGCTGTAAGAAACAGTCTACCGGCCTCACTAACCATTTCTTAGAGGCTCAACACAAGGCCGAGGAGTTGTTTTGGGTAGTTCTCGAACAGCCGTATATTCCACCACATATCACCGGTGAAGGAAGGAGTGGGGCTGTGTCCTGGTCTTGATGCCAGGACAGGATATATGGATATTTAACCGCTTTACTGGGACACGGGCGTTCATCCGAGGGGATTAGTACATCAAACCCTCAGAAGGAGCAGTCACAGCACGTCACCTTCGCAGTAAAAGTATGCTTCGTAGCGCGTCCAACACGTGGATCGCCCTTCCTGGTTGACACGCGCTGACGCTGGCTCATTCTCTGACCGACCACGGACGGCGGTCCACGGTGCGCGATCCACGTGTTGGACGCGCTACGAAGCATACTTTTACTGCGAAGGTGACGTGCTCCTTCCTTCACCTCCCCCCACGTCCTGATGAAGACCCGCGAGTAAGGATCAAGTATCCTACACCTTTGGGTCGAAACGTAGACTACCATCTACCTACAAGAACTCCTTAACCCAAGATTGATAATAATAATCATCACGGGAGTTTCTGTTTTATGTGATATGTTCTGCTGCTCAACATGTGTGTTTTCTTGATCTCCAACATATGGATCAATGATAATGTTTTCAGCTTGTGTATTGGTGCGTAATGATTTTTTTGATTAGTGATGTTAACTAATTGAAACACACCCCTTCAATTGCACCCCCCCTCCCCTTTCTTTTGTGGGCGCACTGTAATTTTGTATACTGCACTAGCAATCGCAAAAATAATACATGTTTTTCTGGTACAGTGATAATAAAAACACTGTTCACCATCATTTGTGTCTTATTCAAATAACTAAATAATATTTCTAAGTGTTGTGTGTTTGGTCAGGGACCCCTTTATATATCTAAACATTTGCCATCAGACATGCATACATCAATCAGGATTTATAAAACACAGCAATACACTTCTGAAAGCATTTGCTCCTATAAGCATGACTCTGACAGTCCAAAATGTCTGATCTCACTGTGGAGGTAAAATCAATGAGACAAGAGGTTAGCAACTCCCATGCCTATGTAGATACTGTTGATCATTGATTGATGACATAGAGGCTTGATACAATGCACTTTCTGACTGGGGCAGAGATAGTGACTACCTATGACACAAGATTACTGATCTGAAGACAACAGGCCAGAGGAATTTTCACACCTACGTCACACCTAAGGAGGCTGAGAAGGGGTATGATGTCCTTCTTATAGGATATTCTCGCTGAAATCCTTGACCTTTGTCTCTGAACCTTTGGGGTTCTAGACGGCCCATCATGTATGTGATTGCTCTGCTATCAGCTAATCTTTGCTGTGACCAATCATTGCTTGAACCTTACCACACCAACACACCATGTCCTCATCCAAGCAGCACTACAAGCCAATGGCCTCCTGTTATCTGAAGGATGTAATATTTCCTTTTTGAGGACTATTCCTGAATCACCAGTGTTGAGGGGAAGACGTTCTTTGCTCTCAGGCCTTGGCTTAGACAATGGTAACTTAAATATGGCCATTGCGACCCCCACATATGCTACTGACAGTGAATGCACTGAGCAAAGACTTATCTGACCCGGACGAGCTGGAGTTGTTCTTTGACCAGATGGTTGATGGACTTATGGACACTTACCCCTCTCAGTGAAACAAGACTGTTGGACTTGGCCCTTTTTGCAGGGTCATACCCAAACTTTTTGCCCTCCTCCTGTACTTTTTCTGACCTGTTTTTGGCTGTTTTTTGACTCTGGGAACTTTACCACTGTTGATCATTGCTAAAGTGCATATGCCCTCCCTATTGTAAATTGATGTATGGATTAGTGGCTCCATGATTGGCGTATTTAATTTACTGTCAGACCCTAGTACAGTGCACTGCGGGTGCCCAGGGCTGGTAAATCAAATGCTGCTGGTGGGCTTGCAGCACTGGCTGTACCATCCACAGAAGCAGCCTGTAAAGTGTGTCTCAGGTCTGGAATTGCAGAGCCTGTGTGCAGTCTGGTACTGCCATGGTGACTGGACAAGTGTACCCACTCGCCAGTCCCTAAACCTTCCCTTTTCTGCATATTAGTCACCCATATAGTAGGCCCAAGGCCAGGGTGCATTGTAGGTAAAATGTAGGACATACCCTGGTGAGTGTTTCATTTCCTAATAGTGAATTACAGCCATTTTCGTGTTTCACTATTGCAAGGCTACCTGTTCCCCATAGGCCAGAATGGACAGTTTGATTATAACATCTTATAATCCTAACTGACTCAGGAAACTAGGTAGAAATTCGAGTTTAGTATACCTGAACTAAGAATGGTAACAAACATCTTTTGATGAAGTTGGTTTTAAAATTCTGTGTTTGAAAATACCAGTTTTAGAAAGTAGATATTTTCTTGCCTAACTATCCAAGCCAGCCTCTGCTATGTTGTGTATTCCTTGTCTGGAGTTTGAGTGACAGGGGCTGGGGGATTCCAGGAGACAGGGTGAGTCAGCACAGGGCTGAAAAGAGCTATCTGCATGTTGATGGGTGGGAGGAGTTGCACCTGGGACCTAAATAGGGCTAGGCCTGCCTTCCACAATGTTGACTCCTTCTCCTGTGGTGCGTCTGATGTCCCTGGCCTGCACTGTCAAAGGAAAGAAGGAGTCGTGTCAACAAAGTGCTCCAGGACTGACCAGAACTGGTTTAGACTAGGTACAGACACTCTCTGCCTCCAGAGACAAAGGATTTTGGTGTATAAAAGAGGAGACCCGGGCACCAGGGAATTAGATCACTTTTGGGAAACAAGAAGAACCTTTTCTGAGGAGAGGAACCAGAGTAACTGAAGAGGAGACTATCTGTAAGCTGAGTGCTGTTTGGGGGATTGGCCTGCAGTGGTTGCCTGACTGCCAAAGAAAGAAGAAAGGTCTTTGTGCTTCTTTCAAATCAACTTGTAAAGGATCTCCAAGTGCTTGAGCTTGCCTACTGCTGAAGTCTCAGGGACAACAGACTTCACCAACAAGCTCCCCTGCCTTCCCTTGCTGGGAATTGAAGTGCCTGCTGTTGAGCTGGGCCTTCTGAGAGGCTGTGTGTCGCTGGGAGCTAGAAGTGCCACTCAAGACAAAGAAGTGTGTCACCGACGCAGCCGTTGTTATCGCATCACCGGAGAAGAGTGTCACCATCGCAGTAGACACCTTCGCATCACCAGAGAAGCTGACGCCATTGCATCACCCGAAGCGCCTCGCATCACCGGGGAAGAGTGTTACCATCGCAGCAGACATCATCGTGTCACCCGAGAAGCATGTCGCAGGGCTTGTCATGGCTTAGAAAAATTGTTGAGTCGAGGCACGGCCATTGGGAGTGCACGCATCATGTCACATCAAGAAGATGACGCCATTTTGTTTCATTGCACTGGATCTTCATCGCATCACGCTGCTGCTGGTCGCATCGCCACGGAAGCACAGTAAGAAACCAACGCATCACCTCCCCACGTGTAGAAGAACTGACGCATCCCCTACGCAGCAGTAGGGACCCGACGCATCACTGTTCTTCCGTGTAAGGAACCGACGCATCACCTTCCCGGAAATACGTTTGTTGTATATCGTTAGGCATCCAAAGGTACATTGAACTTAAAGTGTTGCATTTTACATCTCAAGAGATCTAAGCTAATTCTACCAGATTTAAAGTACAGCATTGTGGATTTTTGTCGTTTGTGGTCTTGTGTTAAGCATATATAAAAATACTTATTTTCATACTACAACTAGTCTGGTGTCCATCTGTAGTATTGGCATTGGCTTACTGTATTTGTTCACAAATGCTTTACACACTGCCTCTGAGATAAGCCTTTCTGCTCGTGTTAAGCTACCAAGAGGGTGAGCAGGGCTTATTTTAGGAGTGTACCCTCTTACCCTGACTAGACGCAAAGGTCTCTATTTGGTCAAAGGTACCTACCTCAGCCAACTAGAGACCCCCAAATCTTACATTGGTGATCAGCGGTGGGGATTCTGGACTTGCATTTGTGACTCATATACAGTGATTGGTGAACACTACTAGTGAGTGCAGACCAAACGCAACCACATTTATTTTTGGTAGATTGTTTTTCCTGGGATTTTCTATTTTTGCCAAGAACTTCCAAGTTTAACCACCATGGATAAATCAGTATCCATAGCATCTGTTGATTTTGATTGGAAGAGGGGAAACTAGAATGCTACAATGTGAAACAGCTGAAGCACTTTTGGAGGAGATTTAAAGTTGCTATGACCGGTCTCTTTAAGAAGGACGAGTTCCAAAAGGCGCTGAGGGCCTAGGTCGCAGCAAGGAGTACACCTGAGAATGAGGAAGGGGCTGAAAATTCAGAGGAACAGCTGGAAGGGCCATTGGGTCTAAGAGGGAGGAGAGCATCTTCCCCAGCAGATAGCAGTGTTTTTGCCCAGGACCTGTCCCCAGAGGAGCTGGTGGACAGGGAGCAGAGTAGGATGCATGAGATGAAGCTGACCAAGCTCAAGTTAAGTGGGCAGTTAGAATTGGAGTTGCAAACTAGGAAATTGGCCCTAGAGGAAAAGAGGATGCAGTTTGAGCATGAGTTGAGAATGAGGGAGCTTGATTTGGAGCTAGAGAAAAAAGAAATGTGGGTAGCTCAGGAAGTGAGCTTTGCTGAGCTGGAGGTGGAATCCAGCTCAGATGGTGGCAGCAAAATTGAGTTATCTAGTGCTGAGGGAGCAGTACATACACCCAGAGATGTGGCACCCTACTTGAAGGAGATGTTCAAGAACTTGAGGTAGCTCCAGTAGTGAGCAGCGTCCCTGAAGAAAATAGGAAAACTGATGCATGGGGTTCATGGTCATAGTAGAGGAAGAGACACTCTACTGACTCTAGATGAGAGGTGCCGGGATAGGGTTTCCCTCGCGGTTCAAGTCCTGGTATGTGGGTGTGAAGACCGCCCAGAAGAGTGTGGGTTGAATGACACAGACAGTCAAATACTCTCTTGCCAATCTATGGAAAGTGGTGTGGAGTTTGTGTGGGATTCACTGGATGGTGAGGTAAAGGATAGCTTGGTTAACCCTTGTGTGGAGCTATGTGATTCAATTTTGGGAGAGCATATTGTAAGTCCCTGTTTTCCAGAGCTATGCCAACACCTGTTGGAGGGTGAGTTCTCTGACCCCAGGGAGCTCACCTTGGAGGCAGACCTTTTGGTGGATTCCATAGGGTTTGGAGACGCATTGGGAGCGACCCAGAGGGGAGTGGCTCCGGTATCTTCTGGACCTGTGTGTTAGAAGAGGGTCAGAGTAGACCAGCTAGGTCCCATTGTAGTGGGAGGGGTGTAGGGTCTCCCATCCTGTCTCAGTGGGGATGGAGTAAGAGTGGGGATGCATGTCCCAAGGTGCCGAAGCCCAGCCCACACTGTCAAAGGAAAGAAGGAGTCTGGTCAACAGAGTGCTCCAGGACTGAACAGAACTGATTTGGACTAGGTACAGACAATCTCTTCCTCCAGAGACAAAGGATTTTGGTGTATAAAAGTGGGGACCCAGACGCCAGAGAATTAGATCACTTTTGGGAAACAAGAAGAACCTTTGCTGAGGAGAGGAACCTGAGAAACTGAGGAGGAGACTATCTCTAAGATGAGTGCTCTTTGGGGGATTGGGATGCAGTAGTTGCCTGACTGCCAAATAAAGGAGAAATAACTTTGTGCTACTTTCAAATCAACTTGTAAAGGTTCTCCAAGGACTTTAGCTAGAGCTTGCCTCCTGCTGAAGTCTCAGGGACAACAGACTTTACCAACCAGCTCCCCTGCTTTCCCTTGCTGGGAATTAAAGTGCCTGCTATTGAGCTGGGCCTTCTGAGAGACTGTGTGTAGCTGGGAGCTGGAAGCGTGACTCAAGACAAAGAAGCATGTCGCTACCGCAGTCGTTGTTGTCGCATCACCGGAGAAGAGTCTTGCCATCGCAGCAGACAACGACGCATCACCGGAGAAGCATGCTGCCGCTGTCACCATTGCATCACCCGAAGCTCCTCACGTCATCGTACAAGAGTGTCGCCGTCGCAGCAGACGCTGTCACATCACCGTAGAAGCATGTCGCAGGGCCTGTCGCGCCTCAGAAGAATAGTTGAATCGCTGCATGGCCATCGGGCATACACGCATCATGTCGCGTCAAGAAGAAGATGCTATTTTGTCTCATTGCACCGGATCTTCATTGCATCACGGCGCTGCTGGCCGCATCACCCTGGAAGCGCAGTAAGAACCCAACGCATCACCCCCCCACATGGAGAAGAACCAACGCATCCCCTGCACAGCAGTAGGGACCCGATGCATCACTGTTCTTGGGCGTAAGGAACCGATGCATCACCTTCCCTGCAACACGTTTGTTGTATAATGTTATGCATCCAAAGGTACATTGAACTTAAAGTGTTGCATTTTACATCTAAAGAGAACTAAGCTAATTCTACCATTCTAAAAGTACATTATTGTGGATTTTTGTTGTTTGTGATCTTGTGTTATGTCTATATAAAAATACTTATTTGTATACTACAACTTGTGTGGTGTCCATCTGTAGTGTTATTACTGGGTTACTGTATGAGTTCAAAAAAGCTTTACACACTGCCTCTGAGATAAGAGATGTACCCTCTGATCCTGACTAGACGCAAGGGTGCCTATTCGGTCAAAGGTACCTACCTCTGCCAAATAGAGACCCCAAATGTACCAAAGACCGTCTGCCTCAGCAAGCATCCTAGTTCATGGAAAGTGCCTCAACATCATCCACGACATCATAGACATCATAGACCTCCGCATGACCCTGCTTAGGGGATCAGAATGTGTGAGTCTCCAGGAGGTCTTGCATTTATTTAGAGAATATAGAGATACGTCTAGATCATCCAGATCATCCCTTAAACCTGCCTTAACAGATAATTGTCCTGCTGCCAAAGACAAATTAACAGGTTGTGCACTTGTAGGGGAGAGGGGGGGTTGTGGTGCTATGTCAGCCTGTTTCAGGTAGGCATTATTTGTGTTCTGTTAATGTTTATGTTTGTGCCTATAGCTCTGCCTAGCCCACATCTTGGCACAATTTCTTTTCTTCTGTACCAACTGCATGGAAGGGGCTGTGGGAAGATACAGATAGAACTGTGGTCAAGACTACTGTATCTTTGCTGGGCCTCCCACCCTGTATCATCTTCAGTCTTCTGCTTCATTGTATTTCTCCCCATATCTGTCTTTCCTAGGGTTAACCTTGTCATGTTCTCTTTAGTTTTCATGTTTGTCCCTTTCATGTTTGGTATTGTTATCAGCCATGTTTTAGCAGTGTAGCATATCCACATTGATCAATACATCAGCCCTTTGCCTCTGCCTGAGATCTTGGATGTTCTTTGCTGCCAAGGCAGGGCCACTGTCCAGTGCTGCTCGGTACTGCAGGAGTTAGGCCACAGCTTACATTTCTTCTAATTTCCTTCTTTAATCTTTCCCTTTACCATCCTTCCCTCTAACGACTCTGATTCAGTGTTTCTTAGCATTGTTTGCACTGTACTACCTCTTGCTGGGACGCCTTAGCTGACGAAGAGGCAGATTGGATCTCCCCCCTAGAATCTTGATTGATTTGTCTCCCCATTCTCACTCCCTTGTCATGAGAATTTATTGGTGCTCTGTACACAGGAAATAGCTACCGCCTGAAGATGTTCAAATCCCTGCTGCTATTCACCTGGATTGTCAATAGCTTGTCGCAAAATGTTAAGCACAAAACAATGTTAAACTCTCCTAGTACAAAACAAATAATTGGTGTTCTTCTACAAGGGATGCATCTCTTTTCAGAGGAATCTTTTGAACTCAAACAGGTTTTAGTGTGGATGGAGGTAGTAGTAACAGGGTTTTGAGGACCGGTGGAAACTTGACTCCTTCCCATAGCTCCACCAAGAAATGTGGGATGGCCATCTTTAGTAGCCAGAGGCCCATTTGTCAGGTTCTCAAGACCTGGATGGACGGACAAGATAGATTGTTTTTGCAAAGAAACATATAGTGCCCAAATCAGTGATATTGGGCTCTATTTAAGCTTCTGGTGCTGATGAGGCCTACTTCATTGTCCATCTCTTAATACTCCTTCTTGCCTTTGTGCGCACCCCTCTTAATTAGGGTGGAGACTAGACCCTTTCTCAGCCCCTTCTGGTTAATCATCAGTCCCAATTGGGCTGACAAAGCCCTCCTGCATGACCTTTTGATGGATCATAATCTTCTTGATGTATGGCCCCAGCTTCACCCCATGGCTCAGGACTATACATTTTCCTCCTACCTTCATGCAACTCAGTCATGCATCAATTATTTCCCTCTTCAGTGGCAGCTGATGCCAAAGGATGTGATGAGTTGCAATATGTTGTAACCAGGCCTCTTGGATCACAGTCCTGTAGGACTTGATTTGGATATGGAATGGGTGACTCCTCTGCCATTTGCACATAGACAGCCTAACTATAAGAAACAACTCAGACTCCATATCCGTTCCCACCACACTGATAATGATGTGTTGGTGGGATCAGGTAGGACTAAATGGGTGGCTGTGAAGGTGGCACTACATGGCATGATGATGTGGGACACTGCCTTTGTGAAATGCAGAGCTTTATTTTCCATTTTGAGGAAATACGCAAGGAGGCTTCAGCTCTTATATATCAGAATGACTCGAGTGAGAGGTTATCTCCTATAGATAGGATAACGCTCACAGATGAAAAAAGACTGCGCATGCCCTCTACATGAGCAAGGACATTACTTGACAAAAACAGTGCTGTTCATCTAGTATCAAGTTACTGTTTGATAATGAGCAACATAGAACTTTGCAATGCCTACTTAAATATCTTATTTGGCATGATATCTTGTGTATTCTTACATATATAGACTCCATGTCATGATCTACTTCACTGACTAGATTAACCATGGGATGAGGCATTTTTATGAAGGCATTTTTATGCATTTTTATGGATGTGTTCTCCCACATTGGGATTGAGTGTGTTGTTCTGTATACAGTACTGGCCTGTGGATTCTATACCAAACAGTTTTTTTCCTTTTGATACCCCCCCTGAATAGCGTATTTTATCTTGTTTACAGGGCGGGTCTCATGCACCTGAGTGGTTACTGGGTGAGGTGAGGCCAATAACTCATATAAGACAGGTCAGTGGACCTATATACTGATTAAGCTGTTAAAATTCGCGTGGAAAAAGAGAAAGCATTCATTATTGTTATGTATCCTCACAACTATTATGCTTCTGTGCAATTCTGTCTTCCAGGTGTGACAATCACTCTGCCTGTATGGAGGTAATGTGACAAATACACAATTATATGTTTTCAAGTATGCAGTAGCTAATTGTCATCATAGGTCCTGAAGAAAGCCTGGGCTATAAGCCCTTTTAGCTGAAACTAGTCGACCATTTTTCACGAGCAGCGGCATATTTGGTTCACGCCGCATTTGCAATTATTTTTATTAGGTTTGGGAGAGATGTTAGAATAAAGGGTTTTTCTCTTCCATTTCCTTTTTAGATCACCACTTCACTTGCACTGCACTTAATCTTTTTCCATCACTACTTTTAGTAGATATCCTCCTGGTACATCAGATGATCAAGTAGTTCAACTGGTCATTGGTCTTTTTCTATCACAGAGACTGATATGAAATCTATACCACATGATCTCCTTTTGTGTCAAAAAGGTTGAGTGGTAAGAAAAGAAGGATATCCATATGATGACACTGGCCACGTCTGGCAGTTGATGGACATCTGACTGTTTCGTAATGGTCTCTGATCCTAGTTTTGACTATGGAATGTAATATTCCCTTTGGAATACTATATAATATCAGTAGGCTACATGGCTAAGGGTTGTGGTTTCTCTTTTTCTTAAGTTCTTTTTTGTTTGACCGCCAGATTTCAATGTATTGAATGTAGTTGAACTGGGGATTGAATCTAGTATTTGGTCGGTAAACTGTCCCTTAGACCCTTGTCCCTTGTGGATGTCCAGATAGTATTTGTGTGCAGCTGATGGCTGCGGGTCTGTAATTACTTTTCTACCAGTGGCCCATATGGTTCGAATTGCCCCAATGTGAGTAATTTGTTACAATTCTTTACAATTCTCTACGATCTCTCTTTTGGAAATATAACACATTCAAGTGAGCCTCTCCACTATGGCTTAGTTTAGCGGCTTAGCTTATGATGAAGCAACACTCCAGAGTATATTAGAAAATACACCAAGTATACTAAACAGCATTTCTAGTTCTAAAGGCCCAAATTAAGATGATTTGAATTCAGATACGGTCCTTAAGAAGTCACTCTTGAGGATGGTAATACATGGTGCTATCATGGAACAGTATTTGCGGGCAATTGTGCACCTCTGGGGCTGATAGTTACCAATGAGCCACGCCTGTCCCTACAAGACAAGGCTTTTCGCAAAGATTAGTCGCTTATAGCCTGGTGCTTCATGCACGATTGGCTACTCCTGATCATTTGTACTGCTAAACGAATAGCGGATGCTATCCTGATAGAAATACAAGTGATGGAAGCAAAGATAAAAACAACCTTTACAGGCATTCTTTTAAAAAATAATCAGGATGAATCGAACAAGGTGAACAAGGAATTAAAGGATTCAATTCTTCACTCTAAAATAGAGAAATTCAAAAAGGACTTGGCTAAGTTCAAACATGAGGTGCTTTACCCATATGCGAGTGATGACTACACTCCCCCTGAGTTCAATGCCAAAGGTAAACGCTATGGCTCTACATATTCAGGGAGTAGCTCAGATGACAACTTGATTGACTCTGAAACCACAGACACTAACAGACAGCCATTCAGAGGGAGTGGTAGAAGGACCTCCTGCAGAGGATACATGGCACCACCTTTCCAACAATGGTGGCCGCCGGCTCCTTAGGGCTATCCGCCACAGCATTTCCAGCCACCAGCACCTTTTCAACAATTTCAGCAAGACTTTAGTAATCAGTCTTTTTTAGGGGTAGGCCAGGGCAAAACCAGAGGCAGGAGAAGAAACCGGCAGGCAAAGGTCCATTGGTACCAGCCCGTGCCTGCAACCCTACAGATTGGCACCCGCAGCAAAACCAAACTGAACCAAAATCTGCATTTTGTGATTCAAGACACAGAAGTTTACCGTACTGAGTGTCTACGGCAATTGAACGACAGGAAGGCTTATCGCCCCCTTAAAGAAGATCCCACAGAAAGATTGAGCTGAATAATTACAACAACTGTTGAAGAGGCCTACAACCAAGGCTGGATACCATCTCATGAATCGGCATTTCTCCAAACTGCACACCCGGTGATGCCCTACTTTAACACCTTGCCAAAGGTCCATAAAACCCAGAGAACGGCACCGGGCAGAACAATAATTTCTGGAATAGGCTCAATGTTTATCAACCTTCGTATACTTCTTTCTAAGACCTCTTGTCAAGCAAATGCCCATGTATCTACAGGGTACAAAGGATGTATTACGTTTGTTACCTACAGTAGAATTCCACTTTGAAAGAGACCTTTTGGTCTCTTTCAACGTCGTTCTCTCTATACATCCATTCCTCAGGATGCGACGCTTGACACCATCTCTACTATTCTGAATGAGAGCTCTCTGGACTCAATTACTCCAGTTCCTTTTATTATGACACTAGCACAGTCGGCCATGAAAGAGAATTTCTTTAAATTTGAAGAAACTATATACCTCCACGTCTCTGGAACTAGTATGAGGTGCGTTTTTGCGCCAAGTCTGGTGAACCTGTACGTTCATAATTTTGAGCAATAATATGTACTAACTAAGGATAACCCCTTCCATCAGTCAATTAGGCTATGGAAGCGATATACCGATGATATTCTAGTAATCTGGCGTGGAGATGTAGAATCAGTCACACAGTTTTAAACATGGCTCAATGCTCGGAATGAGTTTTTGAGGTTTACTCTTGAAGTAAACAAAGACAGGATGGCTTTTCTTGATCTATCAATATATAGGAGCGAATTGTTCTGAAAACCGATGGCATGTAATTCACTTCTTCACTACGACAGTCAACATCCCAAGTTGTTGCGAGAACACTTGCCATATGGTAAATTTTTACATCTTAGAATGACTTGCTTGACAATGGACAAGTATAGGCAGCATGCAGATGATCTGTTCAAACAACTACATGAAAAGAAGTATCCTAGAAAACTCATTAAACAGGCTTGTAAGCGTGCCATTAACAATCATAGAGAATCACTTCTAGAGCCCAAGACCGTGAAACCACCTCTGGGTCGCTTGACCTTTGTGAATACATTCAGTACACTTACCAATGGAATTCAGAAATGTATACAAAGAAACTGGCGTTTCTTGAACACAAGCAAGGAGAAGATACCAATGCCATGCTTTGCTTTGAAAAGAGGTCATAATCTACGGCACAGTTTAATACATACAAACCCAAGACAACAGGAACCAAGAGCAACTGGCACTTTATGGAATCTTCCCCCTGTTCAAGGCCACTTCCCGTGTGAAGCATTTGCCATTTGCCCACAAACTCATAAGTCTAAAACAGTAGATATTGGGTCATCGAGACCATGGAACCAGACTGCTTTCACAAATTGTAACAGTGACAATTTGTTTATCTGATCAAATGTCCTTGTGGATATCACTATTATGGTATGACCACTCGAAAGGTTAAACTACGGATGCTAGAACACAAAAGCACCTTTTGGTGTAGAAAGTCTAACACTAAATTAACAAGACACTTTGTTGAATTCAATCATCCGCCAGATAACTTTTTCTGGACATCGTTAGAAAAACCCTACATACCACCTCATGTAAGCGACAGAGCCAAGTACCTTTTCAATAAAGAACAGAAATGAGTGTTCAGATTGTGCAGTGACACCAGGGGCCTAAATGATACAATTCTGTGGCCTTTGCTGTGATAGATTATGGGGATAAACTGTCACTACCAGGCACAAAATACTTCTTGGCCTTCAACTGACTCCCCTATTTATCTAGTGGGTATGTATTAGCTGAAGGATTTTACTCACAGAAAATAGTTTTCACTACGAATATGTCCAGATGTTCTGTTTATTAAGGGCTGTTGACTGCCATGATTAAACACTTAAATCAAACAACTAGATTTGACTAACAATGAATTACTTTATCTACATCAAAGATGATAGTTCGATTGTTAAGTTGACTAAGCTATCATTGTCGCCCGTAGTGGAAATGTATTTATTTGTTTCCATCAGAACACTATATGAGTAGCATTTTTAAGATCTGTAATTTTTAATCCTGGTCTTTGAGGTTCATTATTGTCCTCATTTGTGGAATAGCTTTAATTAAAGTACTATGTATCACCATAGAGATATAAGCGTATCTTAGCAAAATGAGGAGTGCTCATTAAGGCATCTGACATTGGCCCTCAATTCAAACTTTATTGTCCATTACGAAGGATAACAAAGTATAATATACTATCTACAAAGAGCATCAAATAATTTACAACACATTATGATTATTATGCCCAGACACCTCCCATATACCGGACAAATATATGGTCCAATAACATTTGCAATGACACACAGAGTAGGAGCGAGAACTTATTGTGATAAAGACACAGCGCATTACAAACTAATAACAAAGGAACTACAAAATCGCAGCTCATGACATCATCTTGTAGTCCGTCGTAACAGAGTGACGTTTTCGTGCGTCGATGGTGGGTTCAAAATGGTGGCGTAGATGGTGCCTCGGGACCTCCCTCGAACTTAGGTGAAACCCGAGGTACTGACGGAGAGGTGAGGCCACAAGAGAATGCTCAGCGTAACAAGGCCCGACTGCATTTGCGCAGGCTTTGAGTATCCTAAATACGATTGTGAAATAATCAAGACTTGAGGTGCTGGAGTATATTGACGAATGCAAGAGCATTGCAGTATGTGTTTTGAAATATAGGGGCTAATCACACATGTTTGTAAACCGGGCACACGGATAAACTTTAGACGACCCCTCTAACGACAAAAACGGAATTGGAACGCTAAAGATTACAGGTGCTCACGTAGTGATATGCGTCATGAGTTTCTTCAGAAACTGCTGTGATTGATGCTCTTTATTTTCCGTTTTGATGAAATACGCAAGGAGCCTTCAGCTCTCATATATCAGAATGACTCGAGTGAGAGGTTATCACCTATAGATAGGTTAACGCTCACAAATAATAAAAGACAGTGAATGCCCTCTACATGAGCAAGGACATTACATGACAAAAACAGTGCTGTTTATCTAGTATCAAGATACTGCTTGATAATGAGCAACATAGAACTTTACAATGCCTACGTAAATATCTTATTTGGCATGCTATCTTGTGTATTCTTACATATATAGACTCCATGTCATGATCTACTTCACTGACTCGATGAACCATGGGATGAGGCATTTTTATGGATGTGTTCTTCCACATTGAGATCGAGTGTGTTGTTCTGTATACAGTACCGGCCGGTGGATTGTATTCCAAACTGTTTTTTCCTTTTGATACCCCCCTGAATAGCATATTTTACCTTGTGTACAGGGTGGGGTCTCATGCACCTGAGTGGTTACCGGGTGAGGTGAGGCCAATACCTCATATAGGACAGGTGAGTGAACCTGTTCTCTCTATATATTGATTAAGCCATTAAAACTACAGTGGAAAATGAGAAAGCATTCATTATTGTTATGTATCCTCACAACTATTATGTTTCTGTAGATAGATACCGCAAGAATAGGTAAACCCAAGAATAGGGAACTTCCTGAGCTAAAAAAGACATCATATAATACCTGATGGTTGGGGCCACTTGCCATCTGTCATCTTTCATGTTATTGTATCTGTTGCTAGCTTTAATGAAACTAAGACATGCAACAAATATCTTCCTAAATGTTCTGCTTTCTTATAAAGGTTTCCCTGAAGTGACGCAAATCCTGTTCAATAGATGTTCAATTTCATTATGATTCATGGTCAAACATCATGTGACCTTTTGAGAAACTTTTTGTAGCGTGGGTGGTACTCCTGTTTTCTTAAATATTTCCGAGAAGTGACCAAAATGCGTCATGTCCTATAGATCAAAGACACCTGATAATGTTGTCATTTTGTGGTCAATAATTCATCATTGAAAGAGTATAAAGATCTGCTCCTTAGTCCATTTGATGGACCACCCTGCTGCAGCGACCCCTGGGTCCTTCAGCCCTCTATCTAAGCATCTTTGGCTGAGGCTCTAATCGCTTATTGTACTTTGAAATTGTCTCTTTCTCTCTCCTCTGCATTGCCCTTATTCTAAAACATTATTGCAATTGCAAAGCAATAATGTTTGTTCCTCCTAACTTAACGTGTACATTCCTAGCATTGCAGTCAAGTTTAGTTTGCATTTTGAAAGTATGTCCATTGATTTAAAATATATTTGCATTGCATGAGTATGTTCTTCACTCCAGAAATGTGTCTTTAAATGCTAAGACTTTGCTAAGACTCACAGGATCAATATTGAATCTTAAAAAGGGTTCTTCTTTCATATAAATCAGAAAGCTATTTTTCACTATGGTTTACACGTGTATTTTGTCATAAATTTGCTGAAAGCACCCCCTTAAATTAGGCTGCCTTGGTTCAGTGCTCCAGGACCTTGAAATTTCACCCTTTCATTGCATTTAAAAGTACTTTGAAATTGTAAATTCTTGCATAGTTAATTTTCTCATTTAAGGGTTTGCCTTCTAGGCACTTGAGCATCATAAACATGTATTCTTGTGTTGCTATTTCTGGCTGAATACAATTGTAGTTTTAAATAGTCTTTCTGTATCTAATGAATTGATTAATATATTCTCTGCTGTGTTAATGATTTGATGAATAAAAGTGACACTTCAACGTAAGACATTTGTTTCACACCCATGTTCATTACTTTTAGACAGACAGTGTTTCAGTGGCCTGTGACCACCACAGGAGGGTCTAATTCACCCCTCAACACTTGTAAGTTGAACACCTTCTCACCATCAAGGCCAGTGATGCACCCTCAGCTGAGCATTGATGCTGAGTCGGCAGGTCCCGGACAGGCGAAGCAACATAGCGGTCATATTGGACGGGGGGAAGCATTCTGAAGCGGTCTAGTTGCCGCATACAAAGAGCAATTTCCAACTAGCCCGAGACTGCTGTGTGATTGATTTCCCTCCTGAGGCAGAAGCCGGGAGGTTGCTGTTTTGTATATCCTTGTGTTTTTAACCGCTTGACTTACTAAGCTCTTAAAACTTTAATTGTTAGCTTGAATCAAAAAGCTTTTTACTCGTGTGCACCCTCACCCTTATTGTTGGCTGATTCTCCCCGCATTGTAGCGCCTCACCTGTTCATTGCTTGATTTAATAAGCTTTTAAACTTGTGTGCACCCTCACCCCCATAGTTGCGTGATTCTCCCCGCATTGTACCTCATTGTACCGCCTCATTTTGATCCTCTTCCCCGGTACCCCAGTGTCCCAGCTTGAATCGCTAAGCATTGTCACCTTCGCCCCCACTTCCTTCACTCCCCGGGCCACCCTCAGCTGAGCATTGACGCTGAGTCGGCAGGTCCCGGGCAGGCGAAGCAACATAGCGGCCATATTGGACGGGGAAGCGTTCTGACGTGGTCTAGTTGCCGCATAAAAAGAGCAATTTCCAACTAGCCCGAGACTGCTGTGTTATTGATTTCCCTCCTGAGGCGGAAGCCAGGAGGTTGCTGTTTTGTATATCCTTGTGTTTTTAACCGCTTGACTTACTAAGCTCTTAAAACTTTAATTGTTAGCTTGAATCAAAAAGCTTTTTACTCGTGTGCACCCTCACCCTTATTGTTGGGTGATTCTCCCCGCATTGTAGCGCCTCACCTGTTCATTGCTTGATTTAATACGCTTTTTAACTTGTGTGCACCCTCACCCCCATAGTTGCGTGATTCTCCCTGCATTGTACCTCATTGTACCGCCTCATGTTGATCCTCTTCCCCGGTACCCCGTTGTCTCAGCTTGAATCGCTAAGCCTTGTCACCTTCGCCCCCACTTCCTTCGCTCCTCGGGCCACCCTCAGCTGAGCATTGACGCTGAGTCGGCAGGTCCCGGGCAGGCGAAGCAACATAGCGGCCATATTGGACGGAGGGAAGCGTTCTGACGCGGTCTAGTTGCCGCATAAAAAGGAACATACATGCCTCCGTTCAGCGGACGCACCTGGCGGACGCGCCGGAGTCGTGCCAGAGTCCGGCCTGTCTGCGCCCGTCCGCGACCATGCCGTGGATGTGGCCAGAAACTCTGGAGTGATTGATGTCCCTCCCTCAACCAACATTTTATACAGTAAGGAGACGCTGCTCAATCTACAACCGAGCCGCTGCACCATTGAGGATTCACCACAACTAGACTTAATTACACCTCCCTACCGTGTCTCCCATGTTCCTTGGGAAAAGATATAGGAAAGCCGGACTCTCATTGCCCCTCCTTAAGGCACCCGTCCAGCCCACCTCAGCTCACAGAAACTTCAGGCTAAAAGCAGGATTGATCAATTGCCGCCCCCTGGTCAAACACTCTCTGGACATTGCCCAGACTTTGATGGACAACAAGTGGGATCTTCTCTTCTTGACGGAAACCTGACTCGGAGAGGAACCCAACCCTGCCTTGTGTTTGGCCACCCCCCCGGACTATTACATTCTCTGTGCCAATAGGCAGAGCCATAGCCATGGCAGAGGGATAGCCGTCATTTCCCTACATTCCAATTGAATCCATAGAAGCTCTTCCCTTCTGTATTAAACTGGCTCCTAACGTTACTTATTCCGGCCTTCTAGTATACCGTCCCCTTAAATTCAAGACTTCTTTCCTCCCAGTTCTTTTGGACTGTGTGCTCCAAGCAAGCTCTCGCTATGCTAATTTCACCTTGCTTGGTGACTTTAATATTCACGCGGAGGACACCTCTGATCCGATAAGCTCCAACTTTTTAGCCACCTTAAATGATGGCGGTTTAACTCAACTAGTCTCTCACCCTACTCATAAGGCCGGACATGCACTTGATCTTATTTGTTCCAACATCCCTGATACCCTTACTAGTGAACCCTACCCGGTAATTTGGTCTGACCATTTTTTCATCCCATTTGCTATTTCCCTTCACCATCAGAACAGGCCGATACTTCCGGCCAAGACGGTTGGCCGAAACTGGAGTAAGATCTCCCTGGACAAGATCGCTACCCAACTCTCTGCCTCACCCCCCATGGAAGGTCTCGACCTAGACACTAGGCTCTCCAATTTTAACAGCTGGATATCTACCGCCATTGACTGCATTGCCCCTATCAACCCTATAAAAACCTTCCGAGCAGCCCCCTCGGCACCATGGTACTCTGATGAACTACGTCAGATTAAATCCTCCTGCAAACAGTTGGAGCGCCAATGGAGACTTTCTTACACCCTAGATAGCAAAAACAAATAGAAACAAGCTTTAAAAAACTACCGGAAGAAAATAATTGATCACAAAAGACATTACCTTGAGGACAAAATAAATAAAGCACAAGGCTCTACAAGAGAAATCTTTAGTACGGTAAGAGCCTTCACTGATCCCATGGCCCTCAAACGCCAATCTCCGGCATCCCAATCCCTTTGCACCCGGCTTTCCGATTACTTTGAGGAGAAAATTGCCACTATTTATAACACTTTCCCCAATAAGAATCATTCATGCGCCACTGACAACCTTGATGTCCCTTATGATTCCCATTTGGCATTTTCTGATTTTGCAGAAATCACCCTTGATTGCTCCTTGACGGAACTCCTGAAATGCAGATCTGGTTCCCCAGACGACCCTTGGCCGCCCAAGCAGTACAAAGCTCTGGCTCCGCTCCTCAATCCCACACTAAACAGCATCTGGAATGATTCTCTAAAGACAGGCATCTATCCTGATGCTTGGAAACATGCCAAGTTGGTCCCTATTCTAAAAAAAGCTAACACAGACCAGCAAATTATAGACCCATCTCGTTACTGCCTGCCCCTGCTAAGGTCCATGTAAAACTGGTACAGCAGCAGCTAGCATGCTTCCTTGAAACCCATGACCTTTTCCATGATTCTCAACACGGGTTTAGATCAGGCCACAGCACAGAGTCCGCCTTGATTGAGATGGCTGACTCTGTGCGTTGGAGGCTGAACAGGGGGTTGAGGGCGGTGTTGGTGCTGCTGGACTTGTCGGCAGCATTCGACACAGTCTCTCACCCAGTCCTGCTCGATCGTCTCCGGTCTAAAGGTATCCAAGGCAAGGCACTGGATTGGTTGACCTCCTTCCTTTCAAACCGGACACAGGTGGTTTTCACCCCCCCCTACACCTCTGACAATCGCCTGCTCAAGTGGGGAGTCCCTCAGGGTTCCTCACTGAGCCCCCTATTATTTAATGTTTACTTTTCCCCTCTTGCTGAATTGATATCCCAGTCAGGAATAAAGGCCACCTCTTACACTGATCATATTCAGCTTTTATTTTCCTACGATACCCCCATTCACTCCACGTTTGACCCACTAAAAAACTGCCTAAGAAATATCGCCCGTTGGATGGACGATAACTTCCTGCACGTAAACGCCAAGAAAACAGAACTCCTCTTCTTCCACCAACCCTCCCAGTTAGACTCAAACCTCTGGTGGCCCGTCGATCTGAGCCTTCCCCCCATCCCTAAGGAATCAGTGAAAAACCTGGGGGTGAGATGGGAGTCCCACCTGTCATTCCACAATAAAGTGCAGACCGTGTCCGCCGCTTGTTTTTCTAAAATCCGGATGATAATGAAATTCATCAATTTCCTCCCATGCAACACCAGGAAAACTATAGTGCAGGCATTAATAACTTCACACCTGGACTACGCTAATGGCCTGTACTTAGGGCTTGCCTCCGGATTGTGTCACCGTCTGCAGACAGTCCAGAATGCTGCAGTCCGACTGGTCTGTGGTGTCTCTCTCCGAGAACACATTTCTCCTCACCGTCGTAGACTCCACTGGCTCCCCATCCAAAAAAGAGCCGAGTTCAAGGCCCCCACCCTGGCCCATCGCGCTATCAAGGGGAAAGGGTCCGCCTACCTTTCTTCTTGTCTTCGCCCCTATAGCAATGCCAGACACCTCTGGTCCAACTCAAAAAACTTGATTGCCACCCCAAGGTTTAGAAAGGCGCGCTCAGGAGGAAAAACATTCCAGGTATGCGCCTCCTCTCAATGGAATAAACTTCCACTCGCCCTCCGGATGATCCATGAAGACATGCCCTTCCGGAAAGCACTGAAGACTTTCCTCTTTTGTTAAGAATCACGGTTGTTTGAGACAGCACACCTGCAGAAGCGCCGGGAAACCCAGTTGGGGTAGCTGTGCGCTATATAAAACACACTAAATAAATAAAATAAATACATTTTCCCTTTTCCATTTCACACCCTGAGGCTTATATTTGCAGGAAAATCTAATTGCCTATTCTTTTCCTTCTGTAATGGGATGGTTTCTTCCACTGGAATCCTTATAAGTCAACGAAAGAGATTTACAGGCATAATACAGCTCCTTTCACAGTGTATTTCTGTAGACCAATTCATATTGCCAAGTTAGGCTGTTGGTTTGGAAGCAAACCAACATGGTTCAACCTTACAGCATGTCGCTGGTTCCCTAATTCAAGATCCCAATCAAGGTTTCACCAGTAGGCCTCTTTCAAGTCTGAGGGCAGATTTGCTAACATTTGATGCTCTGCAACGCAGTTGATATCTTGCTGCACTGCATCAAATGGAGAGGGCAGGAATGTGCCATATATACCAAGATATGGTGCATTCTGTCTCTCTCTCTCTCTATATTGGCGCATTAGTGGCTGCCAAGCGCCAAAACAGGCACCCTTGCACCATGGTGCAAAGGTGCCTGTGTTGTCAGCAGAAATTGCTTTAAATCATTATTAGCGTGGGCATAACCTCATTACTTATTATGCAAAATTAATTGACATTAAGTGCAAAAACCAAACAAGGAACAGGGTCAGGATTGATTTAATTATTCATTCATTTTTAATTTTTTCATTGACTTTTCAACTGACACTTTTGATATATGCATTAAAAAACTCATTACAAAATACAAGATACGGCGCAATAGTTCAACTCACTGTGAAGGTGACATAATGTGACAATAATGTGACAATGTGATAAATAAGTGACGTTCTATATACATGTGAATGAAACCAACATTGAGGAAAAACAAAATTTACAAAGGGACAATTCTTATTTGATTAATACTCAAGCACAATATGCTATATTAGCTAATTATTGTTGGGCATGGTAAGCTGGTCCTTCAATAGTTCTGTAGACGTTTCGACCCTCGTGGACACCTTTTTTTGTGGGTCACTAGCGGGTCTTCTTCAGAACGAGGGTTATGAAAGGGGTTAGAGCGCCTGCAGGATAAAAGAATTAAAACCATCAGGTTTGGGTTTTGCACATTGGTATAAAAAGAACTGTTTTGGCAATATTATAACAAGTTTACCAGTTCTTCACGGAACAGCCCAATATTCTATTTGGTCGGGGTGTCCTCTGTAATCGTGAATCTGTTTAATTAAACACAATTTATAAAGGTGTGATGATTATTTTATATTAATTCTACAATGGAGTCAGAAATACCACACAAGAGTGCTGAACACTCACCTAATGGTGATGTCCTGTTATCTGAATCAGGATTCTTCCTATATAATGGTGGTGTATCTCTTTAATTACAACAATCGTTTTCTTTGCTCCCAATGATCTGTAAATTAATTATTACGGGAAAATAATCAGTATTTCTGCTATTTATCGAGAAGTGGTAGTGCCATAACGGTAAAACCATGCCAGTAACACTCACCAGCCTGTAAGAACGATTCGCAGTTCTTGTAAGTAGGATATGGACTCTGACTTCTGAAATTTAAAAGGCGAGAAAGGCTCGTAAGAACAAGTGAACCCATTCGTGTTGGTTAACGTCCTAGATCCTTTAGTGATTCATTACACTCACCAGGATCAGTGCGAATCCGTTCATCAGTCTGTGCTCGATTTTCATAAGAGTGATGTGAATTCAAAAACTTCTGCAATTTAAAAACGAAAAAACCTCGTAAGAACACGTGAACCCGTTCATGTCGGTTCATGTTCTAAATCGTTATACATCGTTTTGGTGAATTATAACACTCACCAAGATCGGGCGATTAAGTCCCTCAATCGTGGATTCTCCGTAGATGTCCGCTCGGCCAAACAGTCTATGATGGGAACCGGCGAGTGGCTGAACGCAAAGTTTATTAACTTTCGCATTCCGCCTCAAGGACGTTGACGTAACCTAGCAACAGAACGCTAGAGGACGTAGTCACGCCTACATCGGGAATGATTCTTCCTTTTTACTATTTTACTCATGGCTATTGTATGTTTCAATTAATCAAGAGTGCCAGTAGATAAATATAGAGATTCTACAACTTAAACGATTTTAATGGTCACAAATTCAAAAAGCGCAATGCGTGGTAATTTCCGCGTTAGATCTCGGGGCAGAAGAACCAGGCTCTCAGCATTGCGATCCCGCCTGCAAGTTACAGTTTTTAAAGGTTTAGCCTGATTATGAGATCCAAGCCGCAATGTGTGCTAGTTTCCGCGTTCGATCTCTAGGCCGAGGATGTTGCCTAGCAACCGGACTCTTAGCAATGCGATCCCGCCTGCAAGTGAAAATGGCTTAGAATGCGTGCGGCATATGTGTGTGCCAAACAGTGTAAAGGCACATTTTATGGAGATAATTTGGAATATATTGGAATGCCAAATATGGGCAGGTCAACTAACTACCAGCCTTTTGACAACATAGTCACGCCACCATAGTGCAAAAAGACTCAGTCTCAATGAAGGATGTCTTTCATTGTTAAGTCAGGAAATTTCTATCTGTTGTGGATCTAGCGATTCCAGTGGTATAGAGGGTTATTAGAAGTGCAGTCCATGGGTTATGGGGACGGGGACAGGAACCAACCCCATTCAGCCATAACGTGCAAAATTACTAAACGACACAACAGTTATAGTTTCGTATACATATCGCAAATGACTCCATTGTAGAATTAATATAAAATAATCATCACACCTTTATAAATTGTGTTTAATTAAACAGATTCACGATTACAGAGGACACCCCGACCAAATAGAATATTGGGCTGTTCCGTGAAGAACTGGTAAACTTGTTATAATATTGCCAAAACTGTTCTTTTTATACCAATGTGCAAAACCCAAACCTGATGGTTTTAATTATTTTAAACCTACAGGCGCTCTAACCCCTTTCATAACCCTCGTCCTGAAGAAGACCCGCTAGTGAACCACAAATAAGGTGTCCACAAGGGTCGAAACGTCGACAGAACTATTGAAGGACCAGCTTACCATGCCCAACAATAATTAGCTAATATAGCATATTGTGCTTGAGTATTATTCAAATAAGAATTGGCCCTTTGTAAATTTTGTTTTTCCTCAATGTTAGTTTCATTCACATGTATATAGAACGTCACTTATTTATCACATTGTCATATTATTGTCACATTATGTCACCTTCACAGTGAGTTGAACTATTGCGCCATATCTTGTATTTTGTAATGAGTTTTTTAATGCATATATCAGAAGTGTCAGTTGAAAAGTCAATGCTAAAAAGGAAAAATGAATGAATATTTAAATCAATCCTGACCCTGTTCCTTGTTTGGTTTTTGCACTTAATGTCAATTAATTTTGCATAATAAGTAATGAGGTTATGCCCACGCTAATAATGATTTAAAGCAATTTGTGTTTACCCTAAATAACCACTGTTGAAATTCTCGTTGTTCTGCCCAGGTTCTTAGGGATACTGGGTCACCCCATAAAGATTATTTTTGTGTTGTCAGCAGGATTGTTGTTTTTTTGCAGGAAGGCACACTTTCCTGCAAACAAAAAAATCCTCTGAGGCTTTTCCCATTTGCTATATGTGTTAGAGAATGCATGAGAAATAAACACATTTCACCTCCATGGGAAGGAGTAGCATTTTGTCGCACTCCCGGGTTTGCTAATGTTTGTAAATATGAGTTGTTTAAAAAAGCATAGGTGGATGCGTAGGAACACCAATGTTCCACCCATGGAATGCCTTCCCAGGGCACAGTGACTTGCACTACTTGTGTTACTACATATTTATTATGTCCCTCAGAACCACGCAAGATGGCTCTGTGTGGTATAGTAAGCCTCACATAAGTGCATGTGTTAAGTGACGCAAGTGAAACAGAAGCCGTTAGTAAATCTGGGCCCTGGTGTGAAAGTCGGTGAGTCCCACCGTGAGACCATTAAGCAGCTCTGATTTTTCACTAAAGGGTTAAAGTCTCATCCATGCTCAGCATGATTTCAAATGTATTCTATGTGTTCTGTTAATATAGTTTAACATTCTGTTCACTTCGTCTGAATTCGCGAAAGTAATCTGTAAAACGTTGAATACAACACTCAGCTTTATGCACACAACAAGCAGGCCGCCTAATAAAAAAAATAAAAAGTGCTTCAAAGAAAAGAGCCTGAACATCCCCCTCCAGGATCACTGAAAGCAGCAACGACACAGAAACAATTGAAGCGTGTCTCATCTTCTGTCTCACGCAGTTTGTTTCTCTATTGCTCGTCAGAATGTAGGATTTAATTGCATTGGCGTTTGGGTCACAACTTATTTCAGTGGCTCTCCTTCAACTCATGTCATAATTCACATTGACCTCTATGGAGCTTCATAATAGCGTCTCCTTCCGTGTGTGCAGTAATCTCAGTGACTTTTATAGCACATCCTAATGTGACCATTCTCCTTTGTATCATAGTAATTGACATTGACTTTTCGTGCCTATCAGAATGTAATACGTGTTCTTGCTCCTTCCTTTGTGGCACGGCTGTGACTTTCCATCGGATGTGCAAGGAGCATCCTCAAAATCAAAACCGAAAGCAGACTGTATTTTCCAATCAGTGCGATAACACGCGTGACAACTGTACTCAAGAGTGATTTGGAATGAAGACTCGTTTGTTTGTTCTGTCTTCAGGGCAACACTGCTGCTGAGCAAGGAACAGGCTCTAAGACATAAAGCAGGCGATTCAGTATCACAAATTCATTTATACTGGCATTAGCACTAAAAAAAACAAGTACAATATTACTGCTCTACCTTTAATACTTTTCAAAGAGTGATTCAATCGTCGATGTTTCATATGGATGTTTTAGAAACTTCTAATGCATTAAACACAACAAAAACATCTCAATACTACACATCTAATTAATGCAAAATAGCCAGATATTATTTTGCCATGGAAATGAAAATCGATTAGCATGCTATGTAGAGCAACTTTAAGAGAGTGCTATGCAACAGTACAGCAAAATTGACATGAGAAAAAAAAAACAGTGGGGCCTATTTACAAGGAGCTTGCAGCGCCAATGCGTCAACATCTGTAGTGCATTGGCGGCACTGTCTTTATTTCATATTTACGAGGTGAGGTATCTTGGAGGATGCATCACTTTTTTGGAGCTCTACGTCAAAAGGAACCTGCGCTGGTAACTCCCGCATCGCAAAAGTATTTAACTGTGCAAGGTAGGCGTTCTGTTGTAATTTCTACCGTAAAATAGACACATAGGGCCTCATTTATGAAAAGTGAAAACAGCAATGCGTCCCTATTCATTACGCCCTCCTTGCGACACCAATTATGCATCATATTTACAGTATGACGCATCATGTCGCAAGAAGTTACAGATACCTAAGTATTTCTGACGTATCTGTAGGCGCAAAATTGACGCATTGCTGGAGTGTGTCACAAAAGTGACGCAACTCCAGTAATGTGTCCTTTCAAATGGGGCAAGCTCCATATGAAAGGGCTTGCGCCAGTCTTACGCCTGCTGTGAGGCAGGCGTAAGATTTTGACGCATTTGTGTTCTAGAAGTGGCACAGTAAAATCTCATAGATTTCACGGCCTCACTTCCATGACCCTTTCTTGCGTCAATACGCCCCCCTTGCATACATTATACCTGGCGCAAGTATAATGTGGCGCAGGGGTTTACACAGTGACGCATCTACCAAGATGCGTCACTTTGTAAATATGGCCAACAAGGCACATTTTTTACGGCACTGGTGCGTCACAAAAAGTGACGCACCAGCGGCGTAAAAGTGACGCACAGCCTCATAAATAATGCTCATAGATATTTACAAGATTTGACCAGAGGAATGCATCGCTGGCTTGAGTCATGCAGAGGTCCCTTAGTGTCAAAAAGTTGCCTTGCTGCACTGCAGAGTTCCACTCTTAAAAGATCAGGGTCTATATGTCATGTGCACATAGTGCGAGCAATGCCATTCAATGAGTACACAATGTTGTGCCACTGTAACATGCACTTATTAATCTGGCTATGGGAGTAGCGACAAAAGGTCACTCAGTTGCACTGTGTCCGCTCATCCTGCTGTTAATAGATGGAACCACATCAACTGCAATGGCTAAGAATTTACTGCTAAAGAGCTGTGCCAATGTCATACAGCCCACCACTGACATCTGTGATTTACCATGGATGTGTCAATGTAACGCATGTCTGCTATGCCACTACCTACCTAGGGTGGACCAACTAGCTAAATATCTGAACCTAAATCTTTCACTTTACACATGTAGTCTGAGCACATAACATAGAATGTGCATTGTGAACATAACAAATAGCCTTAACAGACAGTTACAAGATCAACGTGACAGTCAGGATGTAGAAGTGTACGATGTTTCAGCCCATGCTCAGCATTTTCTTTTACATAGAATAATGGAAATTACACATTTAAACTTATGACCACGTGACTGAGTGACCCATATTGTAATAATCAAATGCATTTACAGTTTTCCTTTCTTTTAATTTCCAGCTGACCAAGGATATGGGCTTCAGTCATGGCTAATGACCCCATATCGACACCCTCAGACTGAGCCAGAGAAGGCCTACTCAGCAAAACATGCAACATTGAGGAGCAAAGCTTTGGCCTGCTCAAGGCCAGGATCCTCTATCTACTTGCTTCAAATGGTGTGAAAAATAATGCTGGTTTGTGCCATGCTGCATAACATATGTGTGTGGACCAATGTCTCCTGAGAAGGGGACCAACAACAGCAGGATCTGATGGAGAAGGAGGTGGAGAAAGAGGCAGATGGCAGAGACAACAGCAATACCGTGGCTGGAAACCACGGACACACAAACATAGTGCAACATTTCTTTGCCTGAACGACATGTTCTATGAATCAATATGTACTGAAGGTCCAACATAATAATGTAAATGTAAATCCAATATTTGTAAAACGCAAACAGCTACCCACCGGCATCGCGGCACTGCGCGCCGTCTGGAAGATTAAGCAAGCTATTGCCCAGAGTCACATGGTGCTGGGCTGACCTGCCGCCGGGGTCAGAGATCGAACCTTGAGCCACAGATTCCAGCATCAGTCACCCTGGCTGCGGAGCCACACCTCTTCCCTTGGAACCCATTACTTGTCTTTGTGGTCATGCCACAGGCCCACAAAACAAAAAATGTCAACAACACAGATACCTACATCATGTATCATGTCAAGATACGCACAATTGACAATATATATCTGTGTATGTCACAGCAATAATTGCCTGTCCTAGTGTCAGCACCATGAAAACAAGAGTCACACATATGTGCACGGTTGATATCCACATACAACACATCCCAAGTCTAAAAGCATGTTATCCAAGAAATTATGAGCAAGAAAAGTGACCCCTGTGAGTGTTTATCAGCATTATACCAATCAATACACTGTACTTCACACACTGGGCTAGTGGCATCAATCAAAAAAGTACACATTGGTGCATTGCGTGATGGATTGCACCCAGAGTGTTGTTCGAAAGTCAGCCATCAACGTCAAAGCCTCAGTAACAATGCATTGTGCATTGCCATGTGTTGTGTGCAACCTGCACCCTGGCTAGTTAGCTAGTGATGTGTCAGAAATAAATACATCTTTTGAAGGAAATGTGACCATATAGTAGGAAATGTAACAATATAGTAGGAAATGTGACACTTTAGTAGGAAACGTGATGCTTGTCAAGGAAAAGTCACGTTTCACCTGAACATGTGATGCTTGATTAGGAAAGGTGATACTCTAGCATGAAAGGTGACACATTAGTAGTAAAAGTGACACTTTTGAAAGGAAAAGTCATGCTTCACCTGAGAACGGGACGCTTGAGTAGGAAAGGTGACATTCTGTTAGGAAAGGTGACGCATGAATTGTAAAATGTGATGTTTTTGTACGAAAAGTGATGCTTTAACTGAAAATGTGATTCTTCAGTGGAAAGAGCATTGGACAGAAACCATGCATGAACGTAAAAGCATCAAAAACACTGCTTTGGGCATTGTTATATGTAGTCCATAACTCGTGCCTTGACTATTTCTCTAGCGAAAAAAATTATGTTTTAGTAGGAAACGTGATGCACATGTCAGAAATGTGACACATCCACACAAGAAATTCTTCAATGGAATAGTCATGCTACGAACCTGGAACTGTGAAATTCCTTTCACTTTCACTTACAGCCTTGTCTGTGTTGGCTGGTGGAGGTGTTTATTGTTTGCTGGAGAGTTTGGTGCTGTTTCTTGGTCTTTTTGTAGTCTGTGATGTCCCTGTTGAGCCACCAAAATGTCATTGTTTTTGCAATTGCAATTTGTGTTGTTTGGTATGGAGCATTATTGGGTGCTTGTCCAACTAGTGGTTTATAGTTGTAGGGGTAGGGCAAAGGAATAGTGTTTCTGTTGTTGAGTTTAGTGCGGCTAGTGGAGGTATGGAGATGTCAGGCAGGGGCAGGGCCAAGAACTTCACAGAAGAGGAGATTGTGGGCCTGCTGTAGCTGTCAGTTAGGTATCTTCCCAACATGATTGGCAGTGAAGCAGGGTCAGCCAAGCCTATCTGACCCGTGAGAGGCGTCAGTGTTGGGAAAAGGTGGGCTTCCAGCTGTCTTGCATCTTCAATGTCTAGTGGAGCATTAACCAACTCAAGCTGCATGGGCAGATGTCATCTGTTGGGAGTCACATCTCCTAGATCGCCGGAATATAGAAATTGGGGGGGGGGGGGGACAGGTAAGTCCCTATACACCATGAGCTGGTAGCTGTGTGACATTTTCACACTACTTTATACAGTTTTCATTCCTGAAGGTCCAGACAATTAACTCCATTACATCCACTGATCATGCCACAGGGACCTGTTCACAAGGGCATTAAAATAGGTAAAACATATGATGCAATGCAGGGGTGACCCATAGGTGATGTGGGACCCATCCAGCACTGTGGAGGGAGTATTGTCACCCGGCCTCTTAAGTCATTACTAACTCAAAACTGTGGGGGTATCCACCAATTATGTGGCAGGGGAGTGTACTCACATGGTATCGAGCCACAGGCTAGGCAGGGTGTTTGGTTCCCCCCCAAATGGCCACACATACGTTTTTGTTACAAAAAATAGTAATCAATGGGCTTTGATTGATCATTGTTCATTTATGGTCACATGTAAGGCGCTAAGTGAAGAAGACAAACAAGCAAGGGTATTGTCTGATATGTGTAGCATTGTAAAGAACACATATTGACTTAAGAAGGTCCCAGCATTGCCATACTATGCAGAGTGTAGTCAATCAAATTTGACTGCTCACAAAGCCATCAAACCCTGCCACCCTTCCACCATGTTGCAAGCTAGGCTGGTCTTGTACCTTGTCTGCCCTCTGCGCACCTCATATGTGATGTGCACACTATCATCTGAATACACTGCAACATGGCATACATATGTCCATCATGGAGGCATTCCAACTGTGCCTTATAGTACAAGTCCAACGTAAAGACAATGCCAGGTATTTGTGATGTAAATGTACTGTTTTTCATGTGCACATGGTGTACATGTTCAGCATTTACAGAGCAATGTACCATGTTTTTGTCTTGTAGCTGAACCAGACCCATACACCTGTGGTGAGATGGCGTATTTCAAAAATCACAATGCTACCATGAGTGTCACCTGATTGTTTCTGTGCTCTGTAATAATAAATATGAGATCTAGAGCATGCATGCACACACTCATCACATGGATTAAGTATGAGTTGATGTGCATCTAGGTAACAATCCCTACAGAATTGTATGAGGACAAACTTGGATATGTGAAGAATCACATGCCATTGGTAGGCTTCTATTAGATGGGCTAGGGTAAAGTGTTCCAGGTATGTCCATGTGTCATCCTTGGAGAAGTGTCCAACAGGTCTGCTGATTTGGCGGTAGCTCGCCATAATCTCACTATGTCTCAACTACCTGGAACAGTGTCAATCTATACTGCAATATATGTGACTTTGTGTATCTGCCGTAACAGTGAAGTGTTGCTGAGGCACAATGTGTGTAAATGCTACACATTACCAATTTCACACATGTGATTGGCTATTGATTTTAACCTCTTGCATGCAGCATGACTATCCCCAGGGAGTACCGACATGGACCATGTGTGCCATTCCATGTGTGTACAACATCATTGTGCATCGTCTGTGTTAATATGCACATGGGTCAAACTTTATTAGGCCAGATACTGCCATTTTGTGTACCTACAAGGCCAATATCTGATTACTTTTGTATTGTAACTTTAGAAGAAGAATATGCATCTCGTGGAATTTGGTCATGATTTATTCCACAGATGTCTTATATTTGGCTGAGCATGCCACTCATGCAGGAAATTGTAATGCATGCAAGTAATTGCTGAAAACCTGGATAATTTCAGCTTGAGAGTGAAGCAACGAAGGACAATTCAGAAATTAAATTTAGGCTGCACTTTAGTTAGTTTGGGATATTATTTTTGAATAGTGTTTTAAATAAAATATGTTTTGCGCTTTTACAACTGCTTCCTCATTGACAATGTAGCAGTTGTCATTTATGCTTTGGAACCAGCAGGCATTTCCTAGTACTGTGGGGGATGGCAGTTTCCCAATTTTCCTTAAGTGACTCTGTTAAGAAGAGACTCCATATGGTATGTGGTGAGAAGGAGTTTATTACGAACCGGATCCTTCAGTGCCAACCACTATAGTGAGCTTACCAACATTCCAAGGCGAGCTTCCTCTAACATTCTAAGGTAGGTGAAACCAACAGGGGGAGAGGGGGGAGCAGGGAGAGGGGAGGGGCATACCAAGTTACAACACACCTCCCTATGTAACAGCAGCACTATTGAGTATATGCATACAGACGGGCATAAATATGAGGAGAGAAGACAATAAAAAAACAACATAACCTAAGCACAGATAGATTTACCATGCAATGGAGAAAACCAAATAATGCATTCGAGATAATCAAAGATAAATATACATACTGAAATCAGCTAGCACAGGGGTGCACATAAGAGAAAGCAGAGGTGCAAAGCATCTGATATATATATAAGGACTTGACATGCTGTAGTCAGCTTGCCATGCCGGACACCTACGTTGACGTGCAACTCTTTCCATACTAGGATCATTCGACACTTCTCCAGAGTCATCGTTGCTAGGAGGTTTGGAAACATGAACATTAGTGCAACAAGCCAATCTATCCATGCTCCATAAATTACCATCTTCTAAAAAAACAGAGTTATTATGGAACTTCCTGATTCTAAGGGGTCTAGAGAAAGCAGAAGATTTGGACTTTAACAGAGTGGGTTGTTTGACTACCACCCAATCCCCAAACATCCACTCTCTGTCAGATGTGCCCCATTTAGCGTCATAACTATTTTTATACTTGACTTGATTTTCTTTCACTTTCTCTGAAACAGTGTCCCTGTCTACCCACACAGGGGACCCTCCATTTAACCAGTTGGGAGTAAGTTTTGAACCTGGGTTACTTCCTTTAAGAGAAGTAAACGGGGAGACACCTGACACTGAATTTGGAGTGTTGTTATATGACCACAACATTTTCCTTAAGCTGTCTACAACTGATTCTTTGGTCGACATAGCAAGTTGAATAGTATCCGTAAGCATTCTATTTGCCCTTTCCACTAATCCGTTGGATTTAGGGGAGTACAGTGGAGATTTGATGTGAACAATAGATAAACAGTTCAGGAAGTCCCTCATCTCATCAGAAGTGAATTGCACACCATTGTCTGTTATCAACTCACTGGGAATGCCCTCTTTCAAAAAAGTTTCCTTAAGAAATTCGATGAGATAAGCTGTAGAGATGGAAGGGACAAACTTAGTCATTATCCAATGAGAATGATAATCAATCAGAACAAACATACATTTTTGAGATTGACTTAATAGATTCAAAGGACCAATAATGTCCATCCCCAGTGTATCCCAAGGTTTGGTGGGAACAGTGACAGGAATAAGGGGAGCCTTGCAGACATTCTTTGACTTATCGCTAGCCCCACATTCAATACATTTTTTCACAAGCTCTTCAATTAGTGTGTCCATTTTAGGAAACCAATAGCTTTGTCGAATTTTGCTTTTAGTCAAGCTTTGTCCAGGGTGACCTTTATGCCCAATTTGTATGATGCGATATCTCATTTCAGTCGGGGGAATTATTTTGTTACCTCTCCAGACCAGGTCTTCAATTATGGACAACTCATCCTTCACGCTCCAAAACTCCTGGAGATCCACTGGCACTTCATCTCTTTTTTTCTGGCCAGCCGTTAGAAATAATTTCTTTCAACTTGCGCATTACATCATCTTCCAGAAGTGATTTCTCCCACTCGTCTTTTTTTATAGCCGGAATATCGATGGCCAGGATGGTTTCCTCCACTTGGTTTTCTTCAGGTTCATTTTCCAACATCGGCATATGCGAAAGGCAATCCGCCAAAGATTTTTTTGAGCCAGGGACATGCACAATGGAATAGTTGAACCCTTGCAGTCCTAAAACCCACTTGGAGATGCGTGGAGTGGTATTTTCTAAAAGTTTGGTAGCAAATAACGGAATTAATGGTTTGTGATCCGTTCTCAAACAGAACGGAATTCCCCACAGGAAGTACTTGAAATGGTGAATAGCCCAGTAACACGCAAGTGCTTCTTTTTGATCGGGGAATAATTACCTTCCGCAGTCTTCAAGGTTCTGGAAGCGAAGGCTATCACTCTTATATATTAACACTACCCAGGGGGTCCTTGTTGTTCTCACTTTTTTATCACTCTTTCTTCGCCATTTACCATTTGAGTCAATGAAGCACCCAGGCTTTTATTACTTGCATCAGTTGAGAGTGTGGTCTTAGCATTCGGATCAAAAGTGTGCAAGATTGGAGCATCCGAAATAGCTTCTTTGATGTGTTGAAATGCTTGTTGATGTTCAGTGCACCACTCGAATTTGGTTCCAAGTTTGAGTAGTTCTCTGAGGGATTGAACTTGATCGACAAATTTCGACATATACTCAACCAGGCCCAAAAAGGACTTCAGTTCGTCTTTATTTAAGGGAGCAGGTGCGAGTTTAACAGCGTCCACCAGGCTGGCCTTTGATACCTTCTCTTGAAATCGTGTGCCCAAGATACACCACCGACTCCACACCAATCTTACATTTTTCTTTCTGGGTCGTGACACCAGCTTTGCTGAGTTTAGAAAATACTTCCTCCATGATTTTGTTGTGCTCACTTTCAGACACTCCATAGAGTAAAATATCATCTTGGAAGCAGACTACTTTTTCAAGACCATGCGTGATGTTTTGCATAATTCGCTGAGAAACAGCGGCCGCCGAAGCGAGCCCAAATGGTAATCTTGGGAACTGAAACGCACCAAAAGGGGTTATAAAAGACGTGACGTGTTCAAAAATCTGTACTCTTTTACATTATCATCACATTGCATTTATTTGTTATTTGGCTATTTAAATCATAGTCATTTCATTATCTTCTTTAATTTCTAATTAAGATTTGAGCCCAATGCATTTCAGGTGCACTGCCCTTCATCGGGGGACTTTGTAGCATCTGGAAAGTATTTAATACATATAATCACTCATACATTCATCAAAATATTGTTGCCACTCCACCATATGTGAACGTGTGTGCTGGTGTATAAAAAATGATAATGGTGGTAAAACGATAGTGATTTTGCAATTCGTGTGTAGGCATGCGCCGCCTTTGTGTTCTAATGTGCTCGTATTTACAAAATATCGGGTGTGGTCGTGGTGTAGCCGAAGCTTGTACCCATAGGAAAACTGACCAGTATCGGACTCTAAGTCTACTAGTTCTGCATAGAAATGAACACAAATAATTATATTAAAACACACGAGGTGCGCGTGTGCTAAATCGTATAAAGATAAAGGCTCGCTGCAAAGTCTTACAGATTGTGCAAACAACTCGCGGCTGTTTCTTGTGTTTGTGCACGTCCTCCGGTATTCACTAATTCTCGCGAGACGTTCCTATGTTGTGGACCCCAGCTTTTGCAATGGCCATGAGCTCCTGCTATCCACCATGTTTTGATCTGAAGCACAACCATGCTTGCACTTTATTGTCAGCTGTGTAGTTGACACAGATTTTAAGTTGTGCACCGAACACATCTCTAAATGCACACTAACATGATGCTCACTGCTGTTCACTGCCAGGTGATGTCTATGACACTCATACAGCAGCATATGTCACAAGGCCACATCTCATCTTACAATATCAAGGGTCATTGTATTAAACGCATGAGAAACTACATGTTTTAAAAATGCATAACAGCTCCACTCAACACAGAGGCCACTTAGAAGTCATTGTATCACACTGTAGACATCACAGAGCTCTGCACTGGCTCAGGGCTACATAGCTGCCAAGGTTTCAGATTGCTTATGTGTGACGTTTTCATAATTTCACTGTATTTATGAGTGACATTCAACAATTATGAGTGACACTTTCTTTGGGAAACATGTACATGTCAGAAATTACACCCATTTGAGCAACGAGAGGCTCTAAGATAATTTTAAAACTGCTGCAAAGCACCAGAAATGGTAGGGCTGTAACTTCGGAGGAGTGCCTAATAGTGATAAAGGAATGCCAAATTGCTGGTTAATTGAAGTAAAAGAGCTTGTGAAGAAGTGCACTTCAGTTGCAGACTAAGGACCCTAACTATGGTCTCCAGTGCGTCTTTACTGAGTAGGAAGAGCAAACCCTGATATCTCAGGTGTGGAAAGAGATGTCCCTATGGGTACTTGCACTGACCCAGCTATCTGTCTTCTTTCACATTCTTCCAAGCTTCTTTTGTGGCACTCCTGTCCATGTTTGCGTTCTCTCCAATTAGCAGACTACTGCATATACACCACTAACAGCAGTGACAAATCACAGACAGGTCAAGTTACATACAAAGGAGCAGAATGGAGAGACGGGAGGAGGAAATTCAATGGAAAAAGACAGGGTAACTGAAAGAATGAGCGCAGCAAGGAATGGCAGAAAAATATAATAAAGTATATGAAATTAGTGTAATAATGTGCAGAGATTGAAAAGGGCAGCAAACAAAGAGAGAAAGGGCAAAATAACATGAATTAAAAGTCAATTACAGATACATACACCAAGGTTAAGAGATGGAAAAAGATGATGGCGAAGAAAAAACAAAAGGGAACAGAGCTAGCGAACAGAAAATAATGGCAAAATGAAACCGTAAAAAGATATACAAATCACATCTAAGACAAATGAATGAAATGAGAGATTACAGCCATAAGGAAACCATGTTTAAAAGAGAGAAAAGGGAAACGAAAGAACATAGCAAGTGTCAGTTAGTGATTGACAGCAGTGCCGTGGGCGGGACTGGGAACTAAATGCAGCCAGGGCAGATTGTAACATTTGTCGCACTCTCAGCCAGAGCTCAGCAGACAGATCTTTATGGTTTGTTAACTGTGTGAGCCAGCTGCTGGCAAGTGAGTCTGCAGTGGGGAACAACTGAGCTGGCACACAGCTGCCACAGGCCCGGGCGTGGGCGCTAGCACCCTGGCATAGGCGAGTTTCATAGTAGCATTAAAAATGCGTGACAATGCATTTCAGTGCAGTGATGCGGAACACCACACTGAAATGCGTAAATGTCACCCCCAATGCGTGATACTTTGCAGGACTGGGGCTAAGAGTCATGGAGACACTCACACCCAAAGTCACACTTTGCAAAAAACTCACTCCTAACTTGTTGCTGATGGTCCCTCAAGCATCCATCTAGCTCTGGCTGTGTCACTGCCAAGATGCGGGCCATTAGTTGTGTCATGCTCTCGCGCACCAACTTGCCACTCTGAGGGAGCACCCACAGCGTCATCTCTGGCGCGTTTTTGCTCATCTGGCAGATGTCATCGTACCTCTGTGTGCCTTCGGTTGGAGACGCCCAGAGCCCGCACCTTGCCTTGCAATGGCCCTCCATATGGCCTTAGGCTGGTGGACCCTAAGCTGCAGTCACGGGAGACCAGAAGAGGGAGTTTTAGTGTTATGTACCACTGTGTATCAGTACAGGAGAATAAAAAAAACATAGCACACCAATACATTAATGTTGAGCAGAGGACATACAGCATGACACTTAGTACACTTGCATCGAATAATCTCATAGAAATGTATACATGCATGATGATGGACACAGTACCTGGCCATCTCATACACATGCAGAGGATGCCAGTACAGAAACCAATGTGTAGAAGACCCCATCTATGAGGCAGTATGTGAGTGAGCAATACATACAAAACATTCAAAATGATGTGTCAGGGCACACTCACTGTGTCCAACACTACACACCCCTCAATGTACTTGGCCAGTAAATGGCTACTTGTGTCAAGGAGGTCACATTTAGACCCATGATCTTACATTTTCACACTCTTCTCACAAGGGTTAGGCTTGTCTTGTGTAATCCTCAGGCCTAAGATAGCTCATTGAGAAATAGTGTGGTGGACAACACATATGTTTAACTCTGTCAATCTACTGATGGGTCCTTGTAACATTGGGTAGTTTCTGTGCAGGCCTGGGGGACTCACACTGAGGTTAAACATGGGCCATCAGAAAATTCACATGCATGTACAATATGAGAGGGCAAACAGTGCCTACACATGAGAGACAGAACACATAATGAAAACAATGGAAGGAGGATAACTACGAATTGCATTTATCTGATGTATTCTAGGTGAATTACCACCAAGAGAGTTACTCACAGACATTGTACTCTTGTGCATAATGTACATATATCTGTGGGGGCAAGATCAAACCTGTACTCACATTCTTCAGTACTCCCCAAATACTCAAGTGCAATTCTTACTGGCCGTGTATTGAGTATGGTATGTGAAAAATTAGGATGCATGCATGTTAACTTGCAATCACAGGCACATACTACTGCAGAGCAATATCATGTGATCACTCAGAGCACTTTCAAACTTTCACTTTAAAACACTTACCTGTACATCGGGTGCAACATATAGCCTCCCATACTGTGAAAGGAGCTCGTCCACCAGGACCTCCAGCTTCACTTTGGTGAAGGGACGGGCCCTGTTCTCAGTTCTCACCATCACTTGGTACAGGAGACAGGAACAGTAGCAGTTTGTGGTGAAGAATGGCAGGCAGCAGTGTTTGAATGCAATTGAAATGTGTGGCTCTCTCACAGACATATATAGCCCCCTGAGGTTGTTTCAGTGGTACTCAGATGCTGCAATTGGTGTTCCTGGTCAGCGTGTTTCAAATCTAACCAGTGACTGGGACAGCAGTGGTGGTGCACGCCTACCACACTTTTCATATGTGTAATTCACTACCACAATTGCAGTTCCCATTGGCTGCAATGGCATTGGCATTGGCGGTGTCACACTGTGAAGGGCCAGGCGGTCACTACTGCAATTGTGCATTTTTCAATTATATCCAATGACTGGGGCTACAGTAGCGGAGCACGTCTACTGCGGGTTTCAAATGTGTAATTCACTATCGTGATCGGGGTTCACATTGGCCGCAAAGGCATGGACATGGGCGGTGGTCACACCGTGGGGGCAGGCAGCAGCTACTGCAATCGTGGATCTTTCAATTGTACCCAATGACAGTGCCGCGGTAGCCGAGCACGCCAACCGCGCGTTTCAATTGTGTAGTTCACTACTGTGATCGCGGTTCCCATTGGCTGCAATGGCATGGACATTGGCGGTGTCACACCTTAGGGCCAAGCGGTCGCTACCACAATCGTGCATCTTTCAATTGTACCAAATGACCATGGCTGCAATAGTGGAGCACACCTACCGCAGGTTTCAAATGTGTAATTCAACACCGCAATTGCAGGTTACATTGGATGATATGACATGGGCATTGGCGGTGTCACACCGCGGGGGCCAGACGGTCGCTATCGCACATTGCCATTTTTCAATTGTGGCCAATCACCATGATTGCGGCGTTCCTCAGGGCTCCTCGCTCAGCCCCACCCTCTTCAATGTCTACATGAGCCCCCTTGCGGACATCGCTCGCCAACACAGCCTCAACATCATCTCCTACGTCGACGACACCCAGCTGATCCGCTCCCTCACCAACGACCCTGCCACCGCCAGAGCCAGCCTACACGAAGGGATGAAAGACGTAGCCGAGTGGATGATGACCAGCCGCCTGAAACTGAACTCAGACAAGACGGAAGTCCTCATCCTGGGCTCCTCGCCCTCCGCCTGGGATGACTCCTGGTGGGACTCACATCTGAGTATACCCTTCCACGCTTATGGTGGACAAAACGATTCAGAAAAGGGGGTGGTGATGGACATAGTATCTGAATTAAACAAAGCACTCGTACCCAGTCAACAGATCAGGGCTTGATCCATCACTGTTTTTTAGCTCACTGCACCATCCCAGCTCAGAACCTGGCTACATGCAAATTAGTCTGTCCCTGGCCCAGTGCATCATGGGAACAGATACTCTGTCCATCACCTCCCCCTTTTCTGAATTGTTGACTGGGTAGGAGTGTTCTGCTTTATTCAGATACTCTGTCCATCACCACCCCCTTTTCTGAATCGTTTTGTCCACCATAAGCCTGGAAGGGTATGCTCAGACATGAGTCCCTTGCTCACTGAACCATCAGGATTCAAGCAAGCCGTGCTGAAGACGGCTGTAATGCCAGAAACCGGTCCCCGGAAGCTTGTTTCCTTTCCAGTAAAAGAATAGGCTTGGTAGTTTGGTTTGCCCTGTTCCCATGATGCACTGGGCCAGGGACAGACTAATTTGCATGTAGCCAGGTTCTGAGCTGGGATGGTGCAGTGAGCTAAAAAACGGTGATGGATCAAGTCCTGATCTGTTAACTGGGTAGGAGTGTTCTGCTTTATTCAGATACTCTGTCCATCACCACCCCCTTTTCTGAATAGATTTCCCAGATCTGCACATGACTCCTACATACTGCGTAACAGCATCACACCACAACTGATGGCAAATCTGCATCTGTAGCGTTGGTGAGTACACAGAGTCAAAAAGTGTGCTGTATGTATGGCATGCTCTTTTCAACTATGTTTATGTCACAAAATGTCTCTCTGTATCTCACACCCAGGTGACTCTGCGTATCCCAACCAGCCTTGGTTGCTGAGCCCACTGAGGAATCTAATAAACCTGGGTGAAGTCTGCTACAATGAGGCACATGGGAGGACACGTTGTGTGGTGGAGCATACTTTTGGGCTTCTTTAAGTCTAGATTCTGGTGTCTGGAGAAGAGCAGAGGTGCACTACTGTACTCTCCCCAAAAGGTGTGTCAGATCACAGTTGCATGCTCCATGCTACACAACCTGGCCTTGCACAAAGTGATTCCCCTGCTCCTGGACGATGATGAGCTGCAAATGTCCCCCCTCCAAACCCACACATGCCTAATGACGACTATAGTGGAGAGGAGGAATGTGTTGACCTGCGTCAACAGCTCCTCAACAACTACTTCCCTTGATTGTGAGTGACAATGTACAAAAGTGACATTGTCTGTTGTCTTTGATAGTAGTGGCGAGGCCTAGAAGACCTTTTTGACTGGTTCTGTGTCAATGGCTGATGTGTGTGGTACAGGGTATTTTTAACCATGTACCTCATGTCTATGTTGATTTTGTTGCTCATTGTTATGTGTGCTGGTTTGTGTACCTTGATGACGAGTGGTGTGTTCTACCTGTATTGACAGCACCTGACAAGTAAATGTCATTCTCTTGTGTCTTTCTGGGTCTTTTCACCCTCTTAATGCCTCAGCACAATCAGAGCTTGTAGTACATTGGATTCAGAGTTGACATTGTACATACTGCGATAAACATTGAGCTGACACAAAGACATAGGTGTGTAAAGAGTGTTTATTTACAATGAGTGTTTGTGACAGAGAAGTGATTATTTACAAATGGTGCTAAGTGAATGTATGAGTTGTCAGTGATGGTAAATGAGACAAATAGATTAGTCACCACATTGAGGTAGTCACACAGTCCAACAGACTCCTGCCACCAACATGGCAATGTGGGTAGGGATATTCAACAAAGTCAATGTCAAGGGGAACAGAGGTGCCATCATGGCAGACTCGGTGACTAGCGTTTTGCGGGGGGCCTCTGCTGGGGGCTCAGCATGCGAGACACTGGTAAGGGGTTGAGCTGTCCTTTGGTTTGCATGTCTGTCCCTCAAAACACCCACGAGCTGGCCCATCAGGTCCACAATTTGGCCCATAAGTGTGTCAATGGACCTCAGCAGCAGACGGAGCTCCAGCACTTCTTCCACAACCTGGCGCATCTGTCCCTGGGTCTGCTCATATGCCCCAAGGACCCTTGCAATTGTGTCAGAGCTTCGGTTCCAGTGTCCTCCTGTATTTGTCCCAGAGCTGCCCTCCCACCTGCCCTGATGACCCGTACCATGGCGTTGGCACTCAACACACCCGCAAACTCTCCCTGCCCTCCTCTGATTGTGTGGTGGTTTTGGTAACCATTGAGGCATGTAGAGTGTTGCAGGCAGCAGTGGTGGTGGTGGTTGAAGCTCCACAGATCGTTACAGCAGGGGTCAGCGCTGTTGTTGTTGCTGTTGTGGTGATGGTGGTGGTGGGAACAAGGAAGGCCTGAGATGTTGTGTGCCCTGGCAGTCCGGATGGGCCAGGTTGTTGCTCCTCATCCGAGAAACGTAGGCAGTCTGCATCCAAGATTTCATGTTCCTGGGGGGGAGACTGGCTCTGCAGATTTGTGTTGTCTTCTGCGGCTGTTGCTGGTGGATCTCCTGTGAACAGAGGTCAAATGATCATTGAAGTGCACTCCACAAGCTCGGTGTTAGACGTCTGAATGGTACATGGGATACACAACCCACTTCACATTGCAATCAATTGTATGGCTGCAAGATACTGGGCATCAGGAAAAGATGTTGACGTACATGTGCCATGTACAGATTGTGTGCTTACAGGGACATGTTGTCATCTGACAACTTGCAGCACATCAATTTTATGTGATGTGTTTTTTTGGTTTGCTCTGCATGGAATCACTTTCAGCCAGGCAAGAACTAGCCATTGTAATGTTATACATACCCTTTTCATATCCTGTTCTTTAGATTGGTTGTCCGATTGACCATACATGTTTTGTGCTCATATCGGCCTTCATGCTCTGACATACTGGCACTTACACATTGCAAAAATATTAACAACAAGGGGGAGGTAGAGTATACAGATAGAATTCTCACTCCACGGGCACTGTTAATTAAACAACAAGAATCATACTCAAGGAGAAGAAGGTGGAGTGTCAACCACAAAGATGGGGGACACTCAGTGTTTTGTAAAATACCCCTCACACACCAACAGGCCCCTTGGTGTCATGCTTCATCATCGGGGTCTTCGCAACCCACTAGAGGGATGTGGTGTGCTGCGACCAGCGACTACGCGGGAGCACTGTCAGAGTAGACTATGTGTGGTGTGTGTAAGGTGCAAGTGATGGGGTATACAAAAAAGTGAGTGGTGGGGCATGGTGAGGGTTAAAAAATACCTGGCTCGTAGGTTATAGGGAGAAAAATGTATTCAAAACCCCGGGCTCCCCCCTGTTGTTAATATTTATCTAAGCAGCGCATAGCTGCGGGAGTTTTTTCTCCTCACACATCACACACACATAGTGACACACACCATAGTAAAAAGAAGCCAGCGGTCCCTCAATATGGAAGACGAACACGGCCTCACTTTTGGAGAGGACGAAATTGACAAGATACTATCAGCCATCAATCCCTTTGAGGGTTTGAGTAACTCAGAAACTGGTCCCAACATTAATGATTGGAACGAGCTGCTAAATCTCAGACGAAACCAAATAAAAGCAGCCCTTCATGGCCTATTTATGACAGAATACCTGCGCAACAAAATGGCGCCACCAGGCTTAATCATAAAAAACGAACCACTCATCTTCCAAAACGACCTAATCTTCAAAAAGGAATGGTCATTGATATCTTGGCACTGCTCAAGAGACTGGCTAGTACTAATAGTCAAAACTGCTGCCAGAATAACACAAGAACTGAAGATTGAGATCAATAAAATAGAGGTACAACTCAACACATATATCTCTCCAGCAGACCTAAAAATCAGACTGGATGAACTAAACCAACAAATGACATACTTTGAGTTTACCTTAAAACAGATCAAGAACAATAAATTAACCAAGGACATAGCAAAATTCACGCCAGAAAGTGCGTATCCCTACACCAAACCGGACTATGTCGCTAAAAGATCATACAGCGATGCTGACAGTGACATCTCGGATAATGGGTCCTCAGGATCAAACTCGAGCAGTACCAGAGGATCCAGACAACGGAGAGGAGGGTGGAGACAAAGGAGACAACAATTCCCCCAACAAAGGGGATGGAGAGGCTACCAACCCTACTCCCAATATCCACAATACATGGGCCCACCCCAATTCAACCCTTTTCAATTTGGACCGCCATCTGGAGTACCAAATTATCCTCAATGGAATACTGATTACAACGAAGGTTATTATGGCCAACAACAGCCTTTTTTAGGCACACGCCAAACCACTCGGGGACGCAACCGGAAGGGCAACACCGTGACATGGGACGATCAGAATCCACCCAACCCACGGACAACCAGGAGCATGACCGGATCCCCCCCGAACCAACCATCAATGAGCAAGAGAGGGACCTAGTGGTCAACCTTACACCCTGGCCGCTCACAGTAACACAAAAGAGTGTATTGAACAAAGGACTAGGCTTTGTACCAACCCAAAAACCAGACACCTTTAAGTTAAATATGGAACTGCAGGACTTCATTCGCAAATTAAAGCTACAGGCTTTTTTCAAAGACAAACCTCTGTCGTAATTTGGCGATGGCCAAGTTAGCGCTTAGCTGTGCTACACGTTTCCCGTTTAACTTGACTATACTCGGAAAACGCCATTTTGTTTGTCACGGCGGCCATCTTAGATCATAAGCGGCCTCGTGGCCAGCATGGCCTTTAGTCCGTTGTCCGTGCCACTGACCACTCGAGTTTTGCCCAGCAACAGGCTATTTTTAGTACTGGTCAAGCCCGTACATGCGCAGTCCCCACTGACCAGTCACCCCTCAGGAATGTGCCGCCAAACTGACCAGCGGAGTTGTAACCCCTCCAATGAGCTGGCTGTGTTCCAAAGATGACCATATATGTACATAACGCTTTGTAACTTTGTACCGCCTATTGTTTTATTACCTGTAAATTGTATAAAATAGCGAGTCACACCGATGTTCGGTGTGATACTTCTTGCATTACCGAAGGGTGCTGTAGGAATGTACCACCACCCCATGGGGTCTTCATAAACTTGTTCTTTGAATTTTTCAGTTTCCGTGCCAACAGTTCTTTCGATGTAAGTGGGTTATCTTCGGAACATGTAGGCCTTCGGAACCCGATACTACAAATTGGCGACCACGAAGGGACTCATCGGCGACATGGATGCCCGAAGGAGAGGTCGTGATGAAGGTTTGGACACTCGCCATGGACGCGCGCTGCCACTGAGTGACCCGAGTCTTGGCACCCAAGGTGTTTCTTCCTTTCCTTCCGATCTGACCTTCCAGGTGGCGCCGGTCTCCGACTGAGTTTTCGATCGTCTGTGTTGCTGGATAAAGTGCCGTTTGGCTGATTCGATTAAAAGACCTTGGCAGTTGGAATCTGGACCTTTGAGGCTTTGGGTAAGATTTGTGATCGGTAAGGTAGTCTGCGGACGCTTACTGAAGTTCTATGATTTGTGATCGGTAAGGTAGTCCTCGGACGCTTGCCGAAGTCTTATGACCTATGACTTTGATTTGAGTTAGCTAACACTTTTGAATTTGTGAACTTTGAATATATATGTGTAGTGCACTCCACATAGGCAGGCATGTAGAGATGTTTCTCTAATTTAGTTTTTTCCTTTGAGCGGCACGTTTGTGTGAAGTACTGTAAGTGCCATTTTTTTTACGGTATCGCGCTTACGTGATACTTTTGAACATGCCTGTTTTGAGCACACTCCGAGGGATGTGCTGTTTTGGAAATGGTACCACAATTAGGTTAGCGGAAGCACAGCCGGCTCCCCCAGAAGGAACACCAAATAGGGAAATGTATATAAAATTTGGCCTTCCACCTATAATGTACAGTAAATTATGGAATAAGTACACCAAATCGGATCCTGAATTGCAATGGCCTCTACATGGGTCGTTCGATTTACGTAAAGTACAGTTTGTGGAGCAATGTTTGTTTCAACGAAGGTCTAGACAGAACATGTTTGATTGTGTACGAATGTGGGAGAAAGCGGTGCGTGAGCGAATGAAGCGTGAAGTTGCCTTGGCGGACAAAGAGCAGCGCAAGGCTGCTCGAGATAAGGCTTTACAGCTTGAGGAAAAAGAGGCTCAGGAAAAGAAAGAGAGGGAGGAACGGGAACGTCAATTGCAAACGACTGGTCAATTTCCTATTCGGCGACCGCTTTATCCTGTCCTTAATAATGAAATTGATGATTTTTCATTGCTAGATCGATCACCGCCTCCGTACGTTTCGCCCACGGCTCCAACTGCAGACTCGGACGAGGACGGACAGGATAAGCCGGGAAAGAAGGGTGTATCTGGTCTCAGGTTTTCTGCGGAGAGATCCGCACATTTACGTAGTTGGGCTCGTAAAGTAAATACAAATTTTGTTTCTCAGTCTGAAGTTGTTACTGAAAGGGGTAATTGGACAGACCAAGAATTACTGTATTTTCTGGTTACTTTGGCAGATGAAGTTGTTACTGCATATCGTCAACTTTCAGATACGTTAGAACCTAAGGTTGTGTCAGTTCATCGTGAGAATCTGGATAAAGGTATATTTGATCTTGCAGATGTCGATGCCCTTTACAAGCAACTGATCCAGCTGCGAGATGAGACTACCAGATTGCGGGACGAGCGGAAAAAGAATAAGGAGTCCGGGCCGGAGTCTAACGGGCAATCTAAGGAGTGTTCTCTCCGGGGTTCAGATAAGAGTTCTGCAATGCATGTTATGCCTATGCGTGAAGCCGCACCTTTGTATGTTCCACCAAAAGGGGAAGGTACAGATGATGATAAAATGTCAAAGGACGCGAAGGGGTATTTCATATATATAACTGGGTGTATACGCCCTGGAATAGAGCGGATGTTATGGCGTTGAAAAATTCTTTACCTGACCTTCGTAAAAATCCGGCAGCATTCTATGAAGGGGTGGAAGGGGCTATTTTGTCTTGTGTGATGACTCTTGTTGACATAGATCTGTTTTTTGGGTTAATCCTTCCGCCTGACATGTGGAGACAAATTCGTAAAAATAATGATGAAACAATACTTGGGGGAACATGGAAAGAAATAAATGCAGCTGATTTAGATAGGGATCTGGCATGTAAGCCTTGCCAGTTGATTTTAGACCTCCCGGCGGCTATTTTGAATAAATTAAAAATGCTTGTACCTTCTAAAAAGATCGATTGGACCATGTTAGCTTCGTGCAAACAAAAGCCAGATGAAACGGTTTCAGATTTCTTTACACGCTTCGAAGAGGCGTTTCATGATTACAGTGGTCAATCTTTAACAGATGATACGGGTCGGCATTTGTTTGTAGATAAGTACGTGGCTAATCTACCGGAGATTGCAAAGCGATTGAAATCGAGTGAAAGTTCCTGGGCCACGGCGACCCCTGCGTCTTTGTTGACTATGGCTCAGTATTATGAGCGGCAGGAGTTGGAGGCTAAAGAAAGTGTTGATAAAAAAGCGAAAGAATTGAAAACGAAGGTGATGTTGGCACAGGTTCGTGGAACACAAGTTAGAGGGAATGAAAGAGGTAGACGAGGTGGAGGAAATACGTCGTATGGTCGTACGGATATAGCGGAGGATCAATGTGCTTATTGTAAAGAGTTTGGGCATTGGGCTGAGGATTGTCCGGTACTTCGTGAACAACGTAGTCAGCGTGGTCGAGGAGGTGGTAGGTCGCGGGGCGGTTATACGGGGGCGAGAGGTGGTGGAGGTGATTGTGGAAGGGCTGAGGAAAGGGGCCGTGGCCAGGATGAACGAAATACCTTTGATAGACGAAACCAATATCAGATATCAGAGGGTGAGAATGTGGAGCACCAGGATTATGTGCATGCATAGGACTGCGTAGGATGGGGTACGGAACCAATTGAAGTGCCGGTAGATCAGAAGGGTCCATATGTAACAGCGGGCTTTTTGGGTTCTACTGATCAATTCCTAGTCGACACCGGAGCTACTCGTAGCGCTTTGTCAAAGAAATTGGTTCCGAGGGCTCCCCTGTCTGGCGAAATGATAACATGTGTAGGGTTCGATGGCACACCCTCCCCTAGCCCATTGTCAAAACCCCTTGCGCTCTGTCTTGACAAATTTTTTAGTTTTGGTCAATTTTTGTTATCGCCCTATACACCAGATAATATCTTGGGCATTGATTTGCTTAAATATTTTCGAGCAACGATACAGTGCGCTCCTGAAGGAGTGCGGGTCATCCTGAATGACAATTATCCTGACCCAAATAGGTTCTATACTATACTAGATGTTCCAGCTTTGGCCTCTCTCCCACACACGTTATGGGCGACCTCAGACACGGATGTGGGGGAGATGCGTATTCCACCTATCCATATTACTGTTAAGGAGGGAGTCTCTCTGCCACGGGTGCCACAGTATAAGATTTCGAGGGAAGGTGAAATTGCCCTGACTCATATTGTTCAAGATTTGATAACTGCAGGAGTGGTGGAGGAAGTTCCTTATAATGTCTGTAACAGTCCGATTCTTCCGATCCTTAAGAGAGACACTGATGACAAAGTCTATCGGTTTATTATTGACTTGAGGGAAATTAACAAAATTGTCATTCCCCAATACCCGGTGGTGTCCGACATTACGACCTTGCTCACACTGGTACCACCAACAGCAACGACCTTTAGTGTAATTGACTTGAAAAACGCTTTCTTTTCCATCCCTGTCCATCCTGATAGCAGATATCTGTTTGGCTTCACGTTAAATAATAAATCGTATAGATTTTGTTGTGTTCCTCAAGGTTATACTGAGAGCCCGAGCATCTATAGCCAGGCTTTGAAAAGACAGCTTGATTCCTTTGAGTTACAATCAGGGGTTGTCCTTATCCAATATGTGGATGACCTTCTGCTTGCTGCAGATTCTTACGCACAATGTGAGGAGAGTACGATTGCGCTGCTTTCTTTTCTGGCACGGAATAATCACAAGGTTTCTAAGAAAAAGTTACAATACTGTAGACCCAAGGTGACCTACCTCGGTCATCTTTTGTCTAAGGAGGGGCGTGCATTAACATCAGATCGAATTCAGGCGATTTTAGATACACCAGTCCACCGCACACAGAGAGATGTACGCGCCTTCATAGGGTTAACGTCCTTTTGTAGGCATGGGGTTTTCGCACATTATAAAACCCTTGCTAGCGTTACTGTCCAAAGCTACGCCAATGCCTCTTGAATGGACAGATGCATGTCAAAATGCTTTTGAACAATTGAGACAGGCCCTTTGCTCTGCCCCCGTATTAGGTACACCAGATTACACGAAGATTTTCACATTGTACGTACATGAGAAAGATGGGTGCGCGTTATCAGTGTTAGTGCAGACACACGGGGACAAGCAGAGGCCATGTGCGTATTTTTCTGCCATCCTTGATCCTGTAGCACGAGGGTTACCTGGGTGTTTTCGAGCAGTTGCAGCAACAGCAGTAGCGATACGGCAGAGTGAGGGAATAGTGTTATCGCACAAATTATTGGTGTTAGTTCCCCACGCAGTAGATGCCCTGCTAAATCAAACAAAGACCCAATATCTCACGAGTGCACGGTTAACAGGATATGAGCTTACACTGTTGGCGCCACATGTCACACTGAAAAAATGTGCTACCCTGAACCCTGCCACTTTATTGCCCTATCCGGTCGAGGAGGGTCAGGAAGAAAAACATCATGACTGTGTTTTCCTGACCGAGGAACAGACAAAGGGTCGTATTGACTTACAGGATATGCCACTTCCAGATGTGGATGGGGAACTGTGGGTCGATGGATCATGTTTGAGGCTGCCAGATGGCACGACTTCCGCAGCCTATGCAATCACGACACTTAAGACAGTGGTGGAAACAGCTAGAATACCACAGAAATCGGTTCAAGCAGCGGAGCTGATAGCTTTAACAAGAGCCTGCGAACTGAGTGCTGGCCTATGTGTGAACATATACACAGACAGCCGGTACGCCTTCGGAGTAGCACATGACTTTGGTCTACTCTGGAGATGAGGTTCCGTGACAATTGTAAGTGGTGCTTTCGACTCGCACGAATATGGTCGAGTCTGGTATCTATGAACCGCAAATGACGAGTTTAGTAAGTGTGCGCAGTTTCGCTGTGCTAGCTTAAACCGTTCGTTTGTTATGTGGGTTTTTCATTTGTACCCACGGGTTCCATCTTAGATACGGCATCCATTTTGTCTCTTGCCCTCAAGTAGCCAGCGAACGGACGTTGTCCGCTTCGCGACCCTGGGGCTCCCGAGATATTTGCGGAAGACACATGTTCTTTGTAAGTGTCTTTATGACGAGGGGGATGTTACTGTAAGGCAGATGGCGCCGCTCAAGGCTCATCTTACCGCACGGACTTATTGTCTCAGCCGTGCATCTCATTAGGCACGTCCCTTTGATGCCTGTATCTCGTGTTTCCCGATACCTCCCCTTTTACACCCTTTCCGATCTCCCCACTGTCTCCGTCTTCCTCTGCACCTGTCTTTGTTCCTATTTCGATCTGTTTTACTGCTGATTGGAATTTGCTAATGGTGGGAAGATGGGTTTTTACAGTTGGGAACCGCCAAATGTTTCCGCACTAATGTTCCGGACCTCATGTGTTTCAAAGTGACCAAAGCGACCCCTTTGGGGGATAATTGTGGGAACCGGGCTGTAAACTTTTGTGTTTAATGTTATCCTATGGGTAAAAACTGTATAAAAGGAGCGATCCATAGAACCAATTTGAAGCAGTCTCCCCAAGTTGCACGCTGTGTACTTGTCGTGATCTCTGTGTTCCCTGCAGCAAATAAACCTTGAATCTTTGACGTCGAAGGAAGTGTCCCGTGTCTCTGTGATTCGTACGCCGGAGCAGGTTACCCACGAAGGTTTCAGGTGTTGTGCCCTGGCACCGCTGGGTCTCAAAGAACCCAGTCCTTCAGTTGGCGCCCAACGTGGGGCTGCATCAGTGGTACCGGTCCAAGCCCGACGATCGTGAGGAACTTCGTGTGAAATCTCCGAGGGAAGGTGCACTCCGCTTCATCGATCTTGTTGTCGAAAAAAGTGGCCCGAAGACTTTTCCCGCGAAGATTCCCGCCTCCGGACGGCTGCGACGGACTGCTGCCCTGACTGTAGACCTGTTTTGGCGCCTGGCGTAGACCTTGGTATAGCGAGACGATTGACGGGCCTTCCTGGTGACGCCATCGATTTTTGAGTTAAGTATTTGTGGGTCGCTCCCATAGTTCTTGGTTGTTGACACTTTAGCGAGTGTTTTTGTTGTACACGCTGTGTGAGTGTTTTTGTCGGTGACACTTTGCGAGCGTACTTTGTTGTGTTGTTTGACGACTGCAGCCGCCAAAAACCGAGGGTTTTGTTCTTTGCTGGGACTTGGTAAATCCCGTAACCCTTGAAGTTTGTGAAACTCGGCTAGTGTGCAAGATGCCTGGTCGCAGTACTTTGTTTAGTTGTTTCAGACCTTGTGGTGCGGATTCCCGACTGGAGGACTCGTGTCCGATACCTCCGGTTGGAACTCCTACTTATGACTTGTATAGCAAACATGGGCTAGGCCCAATTACCTTTAACGATTATTGGATTAAATATACAAAGAAAGACGGCGACCTTCGTTGGCCACCTCACGGTAGCTTCGAGGCGTCGATCTTAGATAATCTAGAAATGAAGTTGTTCGAACGTAAATCAAGGCCGGCCATGTTTGATGCCTTTCGGTTGTGGCGCAAAGAAGCCCGACAGAAAGAGATCAGACAGAATAAACGTATTCAGCGAGATAATGTTGCTACCATAGTGAAGAAAGCTGAGCAGTTCCAGCGTGATAAGGAGGATAAGGATAAGGAAGTGTTTGTAAGATTACAGCGCATGACCATAGATAAATGTTATCCTGCTTTGCCTACGGAGTCGGATAAGAAGGAAGAGGCAGTTGAGGATCCTTTAATGTCCTATCTTATGAAGTCACCACCTCTGTACGTACAGGGTACCGCAGCTTCTGTGGTCCCTGCCATACCTGTTCTTCCACCTATTCCTCCTCCTCCTGTTCCTCAACCTGCACCCGTTCTTCCGACTGTTCCTGCTCCTTTGTCTGTTTCTATTCCTACTGCTCCTCCGCTTCCACATACTCCTGTTCCCGCTACTACTTCTGCTACTGCTCCTGTTTTGTTAACTCCTGTTGTTGCTACTGTTTCTACTCCTTCTCTTGTTAGCCCTGTGTCTTATTCTTCCCCCTCTACTCGTAGTCGCAATTCTCCTCTTGCGGCTAGCTTCTTTCATTCGCTCGGACCTGTTCATGGGTCCGCTGGTTCCGATGGTCCCCAGAGACGTAGTCAGCTTCCTGGAAACAGAGAACGCGTTGCGCTATATAATATGGCGATGGGTTGGATGGTAAACCCTCTTAGAAATCCACCCCGTGTTGTCCTCGAAACGTTTTGTCAATTTAATATACCAACCCAGAGATATGTGTTTGACGAAATGTGCAAGTTCCTTCATGATCAGATAGCGGCCGATGCGCCTGACGAGGTGCTGACCGCCCTGTCTGAGCTTCGGCTTCAGTTCGCAACTGGACTGATAGTAGATACCAATGTCCGACGTGCTATTGAGCGGTTACTATCTTTTCGTCCCGCTCCGATACCTTATGCATTGTTTGTTGAGGATATTGAACAACAACCAGACGAGTCTGGCCAATATCCTATGCGTGAAGTCCCACCGGTTTGGATGCCAGGTAAACCCGCAGCTGCCCCTCCGGTCCCGCCGTATTTCCAGAGAGTATGGATACATCTCCCGTGGAAACGCTCGGAAGTGTTACAGGTGAAGCAATCTTTGCCTGACCCTCGCAAAAATCCTGCAGGGTATTACAAAGAATTATCGCAGCTCGTAGATGCTACGGTTATGAATCTTGCCGATATCGACATGTTGTTTGGCAATGTCGTACCGCAACCGGTATGGGCTAAGATTCGCCAGCAAGATCACGCAAATGAATTAGGTGGTGATTGGGCGGCCATCTTGGCGGCAGATGGGTTGCAAGTTGGTGGTGCTAAGCCTGAACAGTTGATTGCTGCTCTTCCCCAGCGAATAATTACATTAATGAAAACGCTTATGCCAGCTATGAGAGTAAACTGGGACAAATTGTCAGCTTGCAAGCAAAAGAAAGATGAGAGTGTTTCCGACTTCTTTACGAGGTTCGAGGAAGCATTCATTGACCATAGTGGACAGGATATGGGTACCGAGGGTGGACAGAGATTGTTTGTGGATAAATTTGTTTCAAACTTACTGCCCGATTTGAGCAATAAATTAAAGAATTCGGAAAGTGCATGGGCCGTTTCTACCTCTGCTCAGATATTGGCTACGGCACAATATTATGAGAATAGGGAGAAAGAAGAGAACGACCGTGCTGATAAAAAGACGAAAGAGCTAAAAAGTAAAGTGTTGCTTCAACAAGCATATCCTCCGCGTTCGAATCAGAATGTACCCCAGCAGAATAGATCGCAGCCGCAATCGAATCGATCGCAGCCGCGTAATGATTCCTCCTCCCAAAGATCATCGTTAGGGTACAATCAATGTGCTTATTGTAGACAGGAGGGACACATTAAATTTAACTGTCCTGTTTTAAATGAACGTAATAGTGGTAATTCGTCCAAAGGAGGTCGTGGTGGTTCACAGCAGGCATCACGTGGTAGAGGTCGTGGTGCTCAAAACGATCGCTCTGACAATTCATCTAATTCTAATAACTGTTTCGATCAACGTGGATCATCGCAAGGACGATCTGCGCAGTACAATGTAGACGACTATTACGTCGATCAGGGAACTGACGACAGTAATTACTAGGACGGCCAAAGACAAGGAGAGGGAGTGGTATCAGTTCCGGTTGATCAGAGAGGGCCTTACGTCGCAGTTGCTACATCGGGCGTCATTGAGCCTTTTCTGTTGGACACTGGTGCAGCGAAAAGTTCTATCATGTATTCGAAACTCCCTGGCGCACCTTTGTCTGGCTTAACAAATGTTTCCGTTGGATTCTCTGGCGCCCCCGTTAGCAATCCAGTTTCACGCCCTTTGCCCCTTACAATTGGGCCACGAGAGCTAGAAGCTCCGTTGATTTTGACCACTGGTTGTGGTGAAAATCTTTTGGGCCTGGATCTGCTTAAACGGTTGTATGCAACTTTGTATTGTTCTCCTGCGGGGGTAAAGCTTACGTTAGGAGAGAGGGTTGTCTCTCCTATGTACTTGTCTCTTGATAAGCTTCCACCGGAATTGAGTTCTCTTCCTGCGTCTTTGTGGGCGACGGGTCCAAATGACGTGGGCCTACTTGATATCTCCCCTTATGTTGTTCAGTTGAAAGCTAATGTGCGATTGCCACATATTCCCCAGTATCGTATCTCTCTTGATGGTGAACGAGCTTTGTTAGCGATCATTTACGATCTGATCGAGAAAGATGTTATTGAAGAGACTCGGGGAAACGTGTGCAACAGCCCTGTGCTGCCTATTCTTAAACGTACTGATCCTTCAAAACCACCTGTTTATCGTTTCGTTATCGATTTACGGGAGGTGAATAAAATTGTGGTTCCTCAATTTCCTGTTGTGCCTGACATCACGGCGCTACTGACTCTGATTCCAGCTACTGCATCATGGTTTTCGGTGATTGATTTGAAAAATGCGTTTTTCAGCATCCCGATTGCCGAAGAGAGCAGAGACCTTTTCGGTTTCTCTCTCAGTGGACGCAGCTTCCGGTTCAAACGCGCTCCTCAGGGCTACTGTGAAAGTCCATCGATTTACAGTCAAGCCTTGAAGGGTCAACTGGATGCGTTTCGGTTGCCGGTTGGTGCGGCCTTAATCCAATACGTCGATGACTTATTGGTGGCTGCCGATACTAAGGACAATTGTAAAATCGCTACGGTGTCATTGCTGCAACATCTCTGTGAGTTAAATCATAAGGTGTCCCCTTCTAAACTCCAATATTGTTGTCAAGAAGTAACCTATCTAGGTCACTTATTGTCAAAGGAGGGAAGGAGATTGACCCCAGAGAGAATTGCAGCAATTGCGCGAATGGCTGTGCCAAAAACCCAAAGAGATGTGCGTGCCTTTCTAGGTATCACGTCGTACTGCAGGCAGTGGATTCCTAATTTTTCATTGCTAGCGAAACCATTGGTGGCTCTTACGTGCAAGGATGTTTCAACTCCTTTACCATGGACGGAAGAATGTCAGAAAAGTTTTTCTGAGTTACGTGATTCATTGTGTTCGGCTCCTGTGTTGGGTACCCCTGACTACAGCAAGCCGTTTACGCTATATGTTCACGAGAGGGAAGGTTGTGCTTTGAGTGTCTTAACGCAACCTTTTGGTGGTAAACAGCGTCCATGTGCATATTTTTCCTCGACCTTGGACCCAGTAGCTAGAGCATTGCCGAGTTGTTTGAGAGCAACTGCGGCAGCTGCGGTCTCTATCCGACAATCAGCAGGATTGGTCATGGATAATGTGCTTACGGTGATGGTTCTGCATGCAGTCGATACTCTTTTAAATCGTACGAAAACTCAGCACTTGACGAGTGCGAGGTTGTCTGGGTACGAATTGACGTTATTGGCAAGCCATATTCAGATAAAACGTTGTAATGTCCTAAATCCGGCAACTTTATTACCAATTAGTGCAGAGTCAGATGAAGTAGTAGAGCATGACTGCTACTTGAGGACTGAAGAGGAAACGAAAGGTCGAGTGGACCTTAAAAACACCCCATTGGAAGATCCGGATGGCACTCTGTATGTGGATGGGTCATGTTTTAAGTTGCCGAATGGCGATGTGACTACTGCTTATGCTGTTGTAACATTGAATACTGTTGTTGAGACTGCAAGGTTGAATCAGAATTCTGCCCAAGCTGCAGAATTGATTGCTCTTACTAGAGCGTGTGTGTTGGCGAAAGGGAAACGTGTGAATGTGTACACCGACAGCCAATACGCTTTTGGTGTAGCGCATAGTTTTGGACGATTGTGGCGAGAGAGAGGTTTCTTGACGTCGCACGGTACGAAGATTCAGCATGGCCAGCTTGTGAATGATCTTTTGGATGCATTGACTTTGCCTACGCAAGTCGCGATTGTTAAATGTAGTGCGCATCGTAAAGTGACGGATGATGTTGGTCGTGGTAACGCGTTTGCGGATGAGATTGCTAAGGAGACTGCCCGGAACCTTAGCACTCGAATGTATGTGACGAGTTCGGTTAGGTGGCCTACAGAATCGAGCATGTGTGAAAACACCATTGAAAGCGTGAAAGAAATACAGAATGAGGCCACCGAGACTGAAAAGGAGAAGTGGAAAGAAAGTACGGGAAAGTTGGATGCGAATGGTTGTTGGATCGATTTGTCGGATCAGAAAAGATGGTTGTTGCCTGATGCGTATGTGCTGGCCGTTGTGACAATGGCACATGGGTTAGCACATATCAGCGTGAAAGGCATCTGTAAATTGTTGTCGCCTGTGTGGAAGAATGATGGAATTACGAAATGTGCTGAACGTTTGGTGAAGAATTGTATGGTGTGTATGATGTACAATCCTGGCAAAGGAACCCCAACTCCTCCTGGCAGTTTTGCTCCCCCTTCGTATCCCTTTGAGGTGATTCAATTGGACTTCATCCATATGGAGAGAGATGCAATAACCTGAAATACGTTTTAGTTGTGGTTTGCGCATTCTCCCGATGGATCGAGGCCTATCCTCTCAAAGACAATACTGCTTTGTCTACTGCGAAAATCCTACTGAAGGAATATTTTCCTCGGTATGGAATGCCTAGAGTCGTGTGGTCAGATAACGGAAGTGAGTTTGTTGGAAGTGTGATGAAGAGTGTGTGTAAGGGCCTTGGAATAAATCAAAAATTCCATAGCGCCAATCATCCCCAGTCAGCTGGATTGGTTGAAGGGTACAACGGCACCCTTAAACTAAAACTAGCGAAGATTCAGGCTACGACTGGTCTTTCGTGGCCTGACGCTTTACCTTTAGCATTACTGTCAACTAGGGCGACTGTACACTCCCGAATAGGGCTTAGTCCCTATGAAATAGTGTTCGGCCGTCCTGCGAATGTGTGGGGGGTTCCTAGGCCAGGAATGTTTTCTGATCTTGAGTATCCAATGTTGATTGACTATTTACATGACTTGACTGCTAAACTGAGGTTAATTCACCAACAGGTTTACGACGCATTGCCGACGCAGACGGAGGGTCCAGGCCACCAGCTCCAGCCTGGAGACTGGGTGGTGACACGGAACTTTTCACGCAAGAATAATCTGGACCCGAGGTTCACCGGACCTTACCAGGTGCTCCTGGCCACGAGGACTGCCGTTCGTCTTGAGGGGCGTAAAAATTGGGTGCATGCCACCCATACGAAGCGAGTCCCTATTCCTTTGCCGGCAGACCCGTGGGTAAGGAAAGGCATTGCGTCAACAGAAACAGAAACATTGCCGGTGTTTGTACCTTTCAGCGACGCACATCCCGTTGGAGAGTCCTCAGCGCAGCAGAAAGACACTATTGAACAATTGTCAGCAAAAGACTCAAGATCAGAGCAATCGACTGATCAGCAGGACGCTGTCTCTTCAACGGATCCTTTGTTCGACGAGCAGACACGTCCCGGGAAACACCGATATTCTTTGCGATCTCGCACTAAGGACAAATAAAAATATTTTGTTTTGCTGAATTGACAACTGCATTATCCCCGTTTTCCGTGATCAGTTTTGAACTTTCGTATTACTGTAATTATTTCTGTATATATATATTGAGCTTCATTCCTTATACTTTTGCCTTTACAGCTGAGAGACTTTGTTTTTGCATACGTACATATTGTGCATTGAAGGCCGTAGGGCCGCGCGCGTACTTCCTTCTGGGCAGTAGGTCTTGACGCTAGGTTAAAGGCCGTCGGTTCCTGGGAACTCCTAGGGATTGACTATTGCTGCACAGAACGAAGTGCGTCAAGAAACGTTGCGGACGGTCGTAGGGAATGGCATTCTCGAAGCTGAATGATTTGGAGGGAGCTCAAGTCCACAGATTCAAGCTGCAGCAACTCAGTCGTACCAAATGTTTTATATTCCAACTGTTTGTATTGTTTTTGACTGCTTCTGCATTATTGGCGGGTGGGGTGTATTACACGATGTCTTACTTCTTACCTGCTACACCTACTCCTACTCCTTACCCTAATCTTACCTCTACTGCTTCTCCCCATTCCTTTCACATGTTACCGGAACACGAGCAGGCTAGACGTGTAGAATTCCGCAACAATTCCTTTATTCAGCTCCTTCATCAGCATCAGTTAGTGGTGAACACTACTAATTGTTGGGTGTGTGGGTTGATGCCACATACTACGGATAAGGGAATTCCATATCTGGTGTTACCGTATAGTTCCCAAGGGTCAGCCCGAGCATTCCAAACAATGTTTCGAAGCGCACTGGGTTTCCACCCCATTCGAGAACCACGTTCCCCCTACTCTGGTCCTACCTCGTATCAGAAGCCTTTGTCGATAGCCATAGAGGATTTAGATAGCGATATCTATGATCCCTCGCTTATTCCTGAAGAAGAGGTACAAGCCTATAGAGTCCTAAGTAGAGGTGAATATAGTGTGTTCACTAGCGAAAAGCAGCTTAAAAGCTCGCCTCCAATATGGGTCGTACCCCACACTGGTAATTTTTGTCTTATGGGTCGTGGCCGACGATCGCAAGCCCGACTTGGAGCAAGTGCTTGCACTGAAAATTACATTTTGCCGATGTCCTCGTCCCCTGTGTTTCTGGCTGCCAAGGGTACATACTTTATTTGTTATGATTGTGCATATGCATGGTTGCCCGCTGACTTCATGGGCTCATGCTTCATTGCAAATCTGTTGCCCCCGACGTTCACTGTAGATGCCGATTATCACAAGACTAGAGTTGTGCGAGGCGTAATTAGCGAAGAGGATACTGCCGGCCAAGAGGCAGGAGACTTTTTCAAGGGTTTCCTCCCGTTTTGGGGACCTATGGTTAATAGTAGGAACCTGAGACAGTTGACTCGAGTGGTAGAATCGACAGCTAATATTACTGCCAGTGCCCTTGGTAATATCACCACAGAACTTCAGGCGGAGAGACTTATGACGTTACAAAACCGTATGGTTTTAGATGTCATCTTAGCAGATCGAGGTGGGGTATGTAAGGTGATCCATTCGAGCTGCTGCATTTTCATTCCAGATAATGCTCCTACTGTCTATCAAGCCATCTCGAGGTTGCATAAGATCTCCGAATCCATACACGTGGATGTAGGGGATTGGACGCTGCTAGGATGGTTTTGGGGCCTGATGTCGACTTGGGGTTGGAAAATTCTGATGATCATCGGAGTCGTTGTAGTGTTCCTGTTCACGTGTTGCCTTTGTGTGCAGTGTGGTCCTGCCTTATGTGGCCTCTGTGCTACAACGTGTATAAGACAACCACCTGTTACCAAGGGGACTCGATTGGACAGAGCTATGCTACAGCAACATCTCGATGGCCTGATGAATATCGAATATGATTTCGACTAGTGCTTGCCTACATGAGGGCAAAAGGAGCGTCTGAGGTTCCGTGACAATTGTAAGTGGTGCTTTCGACTCGCACGAATATGGTCGAGTCTGGTATCTATGAACCGCAAATGACGAGTTTAGTAAGTGTGCGCAGTTTCGCTGTGCTAGCTTAAACCGTTCGTTTGTTATGTGGGTTTTTCATTTGTACCCACGGGTTCCATCTTAGATACGGCATCCATTTTGTCTCTTGCCCTCAAGTAGCCAGCGAACGGACGTTGTCCGCTTCGCGACCCTGGGGCTCCCGAGATATTTGCGGAAGACACATGTTCTTTGTAAGTGTCTTTATGACGAGGGGGATGTTACTGTAAGGCAGATGGCGCCGCTCAAGGCTCATCTTACCGCACGGACTTATTGTCTCAGCCGTGCATCTCATTAGGCACGTCCCTTTGATGCCTGTATCTCGTGTTTCCCGATACCTCCCCTTTTACACCCTTTCCGATCTCCCCACTGTCTCCGTCTTCCTCTGCACCTGTCTTTGTTCCTATTTCGATCTGTTTTACTGCTGATTGGAATTTGCTAATGGTGGGAAGATGGGTTTTTACAGTTGGGAACCGCCAAATGTTTCCGCACTAATGTTCCGGACCTCATGTGTTTCAAAGTGACCAAAGCGACCCCTTTGGGGGATAATTGTGGGAACCGGGCTGTAAACTTTTGTGTTTAATGTTATCCTATGGGTAAAAACTGTATAAAAGGAGCGATCCATAGAACCAATTTGAAGCAGTCTCCCCAAGTTGCACGCTGTGTACTTGTCGTGATCTCTGTGTTCCCTGCAGCAAATAAACCTTGAATCTTTGACGTCGAAGGAAGTGTCCCGTGTCTCTGTGATTCGTACGCCGGAGCAGGTTACCCACGAAGGTTTCAGGTGTTGTGCCCTGGCACCGCTGGGTCTCAAAGAACCCAGTCCTTCAGTGAGAGCGTGGGTTTTTGACTTCTCATGGAGTACACATTATGCACGGAGAATTGGTGCGTGATCTCCTAAATGCGTTGCTTTGTCCAAAGAAAGTAGCGATAATAAAATGTAGCGCCCATAAAAAGATCACCGATGAAGTGGGTCAAGGAAATGCCTTTGCGGACAGTATAGCGAGACAAACGGCTATGTCTCGAACTGACTCCCCCATGTACGTGACAAAATCCCAAGCAGAGCGATGGAATGATGCTAGAGCGGAAATATTAGATATTCAGAAATCAGCTACTGAATCAGAACTTGCGGCATGGGCAACTGATGGGGTGCTAGACGATGAAGGGTGTTGGAGAAGTAAGGACATGGAGAAATGGAAATTGCCTGCAGCTTACTTGCAAGCGATGGTCCAGATGACACATGGGTTGGCGCACGTGGGGGCTCTTGCAATCACTCGACTGTTAACACGAGTTTGGGAGCATCCCGAGATTGCTAATACTGCCAAGAGAGTAGTGCAGACCTGCCTGATATGTTTGCAGCACCATCCTGCCAAGGGGACCCATACTCCGAAAGGAGGGTTCGTTCCACCTTCTGCGCCATTCGAGGTACTTCAAATGGATTACATCCAGCTTGAGCGCTGCAATAACCTTAAGTATGTCTTAGTGGTGGTGTGTGCTTTTAGCAAATGGGTTGAGGCCTTCCCCAAAAAAGATAATACAGCTTTACCAACAGCTAAGGTGTTGCTCAAGGAGTACTTTCCTCGCTTTGGAGTTTGCAAATTTTTATGGAGCGATAATGGGCCTCATTTTGTCGGGAAAATCGTGGAGTAT